>NC_133389.1:116492416-117157694 GCF_047511655.1 Castor canadensis | reverse complement strand
AGGTTAAAAAAAAAATAAAAACAGTTTGTGAGACGCCATCTCAACAGACAAAATCTGAGTGTGGTGGCTAATGCCTGTTATTCCAGCTACAGCAGGAAGCTTAAAATAGGATAACAGTCTTGGCCAGCCTGGGCAAAAAGTAAGATCCTAATCACCAAAATAACCAGAGCAAAATGGACTGACAGTGTGGCTTAAGTGGTAGAGCACAAGTCTAGCAGGCATGAAGCCCTGAGTTCAAACCCCAATACCACCTCTCCCCTCAAAAAAATCCTTAGTCTTTAACATAGTGAGTATTTACTTTCCTCTTTACCCTAGCAATTCTGCTTTCAGGAGTTTATCTAAAAGAAATAATTGAATAAAAGTCAAAAGATATATTCATAAATACATTCCTTGGAGTACAACACTTCACACAGAATGACCCATTTATAAACATTTTAATTAATTAGTAGTTTATGAAAACTGGATAATTATGGATAACTAATTATGATATATCCATAGAAGGGAATATTCATTGTTGCCATGGAGGTCACAATATTTTGATAAATGAATTAAGAGAGAAGGACAAAAATCAGCAGCACTTCAGCACTTACAGTTTATGACCACTGGTGCTACAAATAGATAACACTGAGGAGGCAACAGAGTATTGGGGAGTTGCACACACCTGGGACCAGAGCCAATTGTGACACCCACAGGTGTTGGGATCTAGGGAAAGTTATTTAACTCTATATTTTATCATCCTTGAAATGGTATTGACATGTCTTTTACTCAAGGTTGTTGTGAGAACTGTGATGATGTATATAAAGCCCAGAACTCATCAGACACATAAAAACTAGTGATTAATGAGGATTATTATGAAAAAACACAGTATCTTTATGTATATGTAAAGATTAAACATTTCTGTATATGTGTATATGCATTGTCTCAATAGAAGATAACTTTTATTTTGGTGTAAAATTCTTTTTTCTACAAATAGGACTATTGGAAGTGTAGTATGTTCCAGTACACATATCTATTGCCATGTAGATGGAAGTGTCTTAATTAAGGATATTTTGCAGCAAAATTAAATTCTTAAATACATAACTTTTATCTACAGCATCCCCAACTATACTTTCCCCAAATGCATGCACATGTACACACATACACACAGCTTTCAGAGACCAATCATGCTTATTCTTAGACTCCATAAATAAATACTTTCTGTTTCATAAGATGCTGGTCCAAATTTGTCAAACATACCATCACAATTGCATTCATTCCTAACATGTCACATTTATGAGCTGCTTTAGAACTAAAAACTGTAGCATACAATTTAAGACTGCCTCAGAACAGTTACATTATTGTAAGCTCTTCTGTTCTATTTCTTTGTGTTCTTAGCAGAGTTGCCAAATGTAGCAGCCTGGGACTATTTGGTTGTTTAGACATAAACGTCATTTTAGTGTCTTAAAAACTACACTGATACTGAAATCTCACATACTGGAGACACAAGTTAATTATACCATTCTCAATAGTGTCAAATATAGGGCCATGTGGGAGGAAGGCTACTTGAAGAACTCTAAACTCTTAAAGTCAGCCAAAAGTAGGTTGAATTTTCTTGATATCACTACCAAATGAATGCTACTATTTTGAAGTCTTTCTGCAGCATGTTGTATTTTAATTTAGAAGTGATGCAATACAGATATGAGTGCCACATTTCTTTTACATTTGCTTCAAATGAGGAATTTTTGTACTATAACCTTCTTAAGACACAAATAGAAAATAAAGTGATTTTGAGGTGACAAAATGTTCTTAAATTTCTCACTATCCAGCTTACACTGTTTCTTAGAAAAAATGGGTAGATTTAAAAACTATGTACCCTCAACCTACATTGTCCCAGATGAATAAATCCTTCTTAGTTACTCAAATCTTCACTGTGAAATGTAAACAATGTTCTGCTTTATTTCCAATCCACCAGTGCAATTCCTTTGGGTTTTGGTTCTCTTAGTTAGAAAGTCAGTCAACAAGTCCAGAATTTCTTACTTTAGCTTTTGTGCTGCACCAACTGACTTAAAACTCTCCTGGTGCTTAGAACTCCAGAATAGAAGATTAATGACATGAGAAATTGAATAGGTTTGGTGAGAAAAATCACAGTAGGATATGCCACAATGTATAGTACATTTTTGTAACCCTTGTATCATGTGGAATGGTGAGAAATAGAAGTCATTTTGCATTTTAATTTAACTTCTCTCTAAGACAGTGCATGCTGTCCTAGCTTTAAAAGCACCAGAATTAGAAGCCTTGAGTGATCCCTCTGAGATCAAATTTCTCACTTAGAGAGATAAAATAAAACATTGGGATGCATTATTATAATATTTCAGGTTTGAAAATGGACTGTCATATTTTATGTTTCTCACTGTAATTTGGGGGGCTCTGTTCATTCAGGACAGATTGATGAGTGAAGAGAAAATGCCACTATAAAAAAGCTGGTGGTTTCTAAACTGAGGTCATATAATAACTGAAGCATAAAAATAATTATTCTTAAGAAGTCAGTTGTACATAGTAAAAATATTTGAATTTGGAAATTGAATATAGACTTTCCCTGAATTGCAATAAATCCTACGTTGAAGATATTAATGATCTGAATTAACTCCCCATCCATAACATTAGTTATGTTGAGATTTAAAATATCTTGAAAATATTTTGTGGAGAAGAAATATCTCAGTAATCACTACAGTGAATATTCATTTCTTTAATTAAGAGGAGGAAACCAAGAAATACGAAGGTTGACAGAGAATCAGTGAATGACTGGATGAGATCTGAAAAGTTTAACTAGGTTTTTCCCCACAATAAATAATTCACAATGGTTAAAAGGTTGTATTGGTAAATTCTTTAATGAAAAATAATCTTAAGTGTTCTACAGCAGTAGTAGTAACAGTAGGAGATGATTTCTTTTCTATAGTATCTAGAAATATATTCAGCCCTGTCAATACCTTAATTTTATCCCACCAAGTCCAACTCCTCACCTGCACAGAGCAAGATAAAGCATTTGTGGTGCTCTTAACCATTATGTTTACAGTAATTTCTTATCGTTACATTAGAAAACAAATATTATAATACTGTAAACTTTAATAAATATTTCCATAAATTAATTATACAAAGAAGCTTCGTGACATTTACATACATGCATATAATGTATTTTGATCAAATTCACACTATGCTACTCTTTCTTTACCACTTTCCCTCTCCTACTTCTTTTAAATAATGTCCAATATATATATATATGTGTGTGTGTGAGTGTATGTATTATATGTGTGCATGTGTCTTCTGATCAATAAATTATCCCAAAGTAAACACATCTGTAAACACAAATTGGATCAAAGCCCAAAGGATTGCAGGCACTCTGGAGACTTCCTTTCCACTCCACTCCAGTCACTACCCTGTTGTCCAGGATAGCAGTGTTCCAGCTTCGGACAGCACAAATTAGTTGTGCCTATCTTGAAATCAGATGGTGTCTTTTCTGTTTGTCTTTCCTAGTCAACATTCTATTTCCTGGATTTATGTATATTGTGCTTATGGATATAGTTTATTTACCCTCAACGTTTCATAAAATTTCATTGCATAAATATACTATAATTTACTTATTCCCTTTACATTTGGGCATCTTAGTAATTTCTAGTTTAGTTCTACTACAAATCATGCTGCTTTAACCATTCTGTGCACATTTTCAGTGAAGATGCACTGTATTTTTGTTGTGTGTATACCTAGATGTGAAACTGCTGAGTCATAGGTTGTATGTATATTAAACTTTAGTGCATGATACTGGTTTTTCGGGTTTTTAAAAATTCATTTGCACTTCCACCAGCAATATATGATAATTTCCAGTGCAGTAAATCCTTCCTACCATTTGTTAGTTTCAGGCTATTTTGGGGGGGAGTTGGGTAGTACTGAGGTTTGAACTCAGGAACTCATGCTTGCTAAGTAGGCAATCTACCACTTGAGCCATTCTGCTATCCCTTTTTTGTGTTGGGTATTTTTGAGATAGGGTATCATTTTATTTAATTTTATATTTGGCCAGGCTCAACTCAAACTGCTATCCTCCTGATCGCTGCCTCAGAATTTTCAAGTTTTTCAATTTTAATCATTTTTGAAAGTGGTGCTATTACATTGTGATTGATTTATTTTTTATTGACTTAGTTTACTTTTTAAGATGAAAAGATACTAAATTTTACTAAATTATTTTTCTTCTTGTGTTTTCCACTGCAGATGATTCCATAATTTTCTCTTATTTTTATTAATCATGTTAGGCAGATTTCCGTTATTGTGACAAAATATCTGAGATAATCAACTTTTGAAGAGGAGAGATTTATTTTGGTTCATACTTTTACAGATTTCAGTACATGATGAGTTGGTTCCATTGCCTGTGGGCCTGTGGCAAGAATAGTACATCAGGGCAGAGAGTACATGATAGAGGAAAATGCTCACCTCCTGTGGCTAGGAACAACATCCACTTCAATGGTGCACACCCAGTAGCCTAACGTTCACCTATTAAAGGTTCCACAGGCTGGAAACTAAGCCCTTAACACATGACCATTGCAGACACTTTCTCTAAACTTTAAGCATCAGTGTCATGTGTTATATTGATGGTTTTATAAAAATATCCTTGGTTTTGTAGAATAAACTGTGCTTATTCATGAAATATTCCTTTTTTGAATAACACCAAATTCCATTACCTAGTTTTTTATTTAGAATATGTGAGCTGATGAGAGAATCAGTAATTTCTTTCTATGATCTTTAGTGTCTGGTGTGAGGGTTAGACATACTTCATATAAAGGGGTAGGAAATGCCCCTTTTTATTTATTCATTAGAAAATATTGTGCAATATTAGAAGAATTTCAATTAGTGTTTGAAGAATTGATCATTTAATCTATAATGGCCATGAGATGTCTTGGTAGGAAAATTTTAAAGATTCATTTCTTTAAAAGATTTCAAACTCTTCAGATTTTTAATATCCTTTCAAGTTTGTTTGGTAAGTATATTTTTCATGAAATTTTCTTATTTCAATCAAATTGTCAAATTTATTGGTTTAATGTTTGTAACAGCCAATCATTAAAATTTTTAATGTTTGTAATATTTATATTATGGTCTCCTTTAATATTTCTGTCATAGAAAATTGATAGTTTTTCTTTCTTAAAATCAGCCTTAATAAGGATTTTCAAATTTTATTGATGATTTTCTTTGCTTTATATTTACTTTTTACTTCATTGGTTTCTAGTCTGTATTAGACAGCATTGTGTTACTTTAATGAAATATGTGGAAAAATTAACTTGTAAAGAGAAAAAGTTAATTTTGGCTCACAGTTTTAGAGATTCCAGTCTATGATGGGCACCCTGGGGACTAAGCCTTTAAAATACATTCTTTTGGAACACACTTACCTAAATCATACCATAGTCTATTGTAATTATTCTCTTTCCTCTTTATTCTTGAAACTTGACTTGCTGTTTTTATTTATCATAAGTAAATCTCTTTATGATTTGCTGAGATAGACTGTTAGATACTGAAACTTTAGTGCCTTGTACTGTATATACTTTCTACAATTTTTAGCACTGTTAGTCCATCCCATAGGACTTTATATGCCATGTCTTCATTATGATTTAATTCATAACATTTTCTAATTTTCATTGTGATTTCTCTTGGGCCATGTGGATTACTTGGAATTTCCAAGAATATTTTGTTTATATCATAATGTTCTTTTTATTATTCAATTCTAGCTTACTTCTACTGAGGTGAGAGAATGTGATTTAAAAAATTGATATTTTTTTAATATTTCTCTCTGGCCTAACTTGCAATCAACATGGAGAATGTATTTGTAAAACCTAAATGTACAAATAATGTCATTGTTGTTTTCAGGATACTACAGATATAAATTTTGTCAAGTTTGTTATTTAAAGATTGCACAACTCACTGCTTTTTATACCAGATAGGTCTGTAACTTTTCCTCTAAAAATTGCATAAATATCAGCTGCTCTGCTCCCATATCTCTTTTCCTGCTTACACATATGCATATATATATATATATTCACACATTTACATACATATATAAAATATATAGATGCACATATAAAAGCAGAATTATTTATTGCATACATATTTAGGATTACTGTGTTTCCCTGGTGAATTGACCTTCATGATTATAAAATGTTCCTCAATTATTAATAGTGGGTCGATTCCAAGATGGCAGCTAGAGGGAGGAAGCAGAAAGCGAGCCTCCCATAGTGAAATCTTGGAGAGATGCTAGAGACACACTTTGTAGGCATAATCACTGAGAAGAGGCATAACTTTGACCCATCCACACCTCCAGCTGGCACAGAGAATCTCCACTTCATGTTAAACAGAGAAACCAAGAGGGCCCCCAGGCCGCCAGTCACCCATGCCCAGATGGCTTGGAAGACGTGGACCAGGTGAGCTTCGCGGTACCATGGTACTACCACAGACAAGCGTGGGTCAGAGCAGCATAGCACCCTGGGCAGACCGACCCCCACCTGGGGAAAAAAGAGGTACTGACTAATAAGCAATAAGAACAATAAAGTCATGTGGGAAAGAGGGTGGGGCACCCTGAGCACTGAAGATTGGGGGAAGGGAATCCTTCCTGAGACTATAAATAAACAAGCCGGGCAGGCCAGAGAGGCTCTGGTGGGAGCCGGGGTGCGCACCCAGCAACCAGGAGCGGGAAAGCTTGTGAGAGTGGAAGAGGGAGGAAAACTCCACAGGAGAGGAGGGAAGACCCACTTCCCACGTGAACTGTAAACAAACATGGCGGCTGGCAGAAACAGCAGCACTGCCCAGTAATCAGGAGCAGGAAAGCCTGTAAAAGTGGCTGTGGGAGGAAAACTGCACAGGAGAGGGGGGAAGACCCACCTCCCACATGAACTGTAAATAAAAACACAGGCCTGACAACGCAGGTGCAGTGTCACCCTTCCCAGTGTTCCACAGCTGCAGATACCATTCTCAGAACTGTCTCCAGACTCTTTTTTCCATTTTCTCCCTACCTTTGACGAGAGAACAACCAAATTACACCTGCATGCTGAAAAATTTACTGAAACTGTATTAAATTTGAATTTGGGAAGATCCAACAATTTGTTGCTTATAGGAGACCCATCTCACCAACAGAAATAAAGATGAAAAGCTGGAAGAAGATTTACCAAACCAGTGGCCCCTGAAAACAGGCAGGAGTACCAATACTTATCTCTGACAAAGTAGACTTCAAACCTACATTGATCAAATGAGATAAAGGACATTCCATACTAATAAAAAGGGAAATAGACCAAAAGGAAATAATAATTTTCAACCTGTATGCACCCAATGTCAATGCACCCAAATTCATCAAACATACCCTGAAAGACCTAAAAGCATATATAAATGCCAATACAGTGGTTGTGGGAGACTTTAGCACCCCATTATCATCAATAGATAGGTCATCCAAACAAAAAATCAATGAAGAAATCCAAGATCTGAAATATGCAATAGATCAAATGGACCTAGTTGATGTCTACAGAACATTTCATCCAACCACTACACAATATACATTCTTCTCAGCAGCCCATGGAACATTCTCCAAAATAGATCATATCCTAGGGCACAAAGCAAGTCTCAGCAAATATAAGAAAATAGAAATTATACCTTGCATACTATCTGATCACAATGCAGTAAAAGTAGAACTCAACAACAAAAGTAAATACAAAAAACATGCAAACAGCTGGAAACTAAATAAGTCATTACTTAATGAAGAATGGATCATCGATGAAATAAAAGAGGACATTAAAAAGTTCCTGGAAGTCAATGAAAATGAAAACACAACATACTGGAACCTATGGGACACAGCTAAGGCAGTCCTGAGAGGAAAGTTTATAGCCATGAGTGCATATATTAAAAAGACTGAAAGATCCCAAATCAATGACCTAATGATACATCTCAAACTCCTAGAAAAACAAGAACAAGCAAATCCCAAAACAAATAGAAGGAGAGAAATAGTAAAAATAAGAGCTGAAATCAACGAAAAAGAAACCAAAAAAACCATACAAAGAATTAATGAAACAAAAAGTTGATTCTTTGAAAAAATAAACAAGATCGATAGACCCCTGGCAAACCTGACTAAAATGAGGAGAGAAAAAACCCAAATTAGTAGAATTAAGAGTGCAAAAGGGGAGATAACAACAAACACCATGGAAGTCCAGGAAATCATCAGACTACTTTGAGAACCTATATTCAAATAAATTTGTAAATCTTAAAGAAATGGACAGATTTCTAGATACATATGATCATCCAAAACTGAACCAAGAGGAAATTAATCACCTGAATAGACCTATAACACAAAATGAAATTGAAACAGCAATCAAGAGTCTCCCCAAAAAGAAAAGTCCAGGAACTGATGGATTCTCTGCTGAATTCTATCAGACCTTTAAAGAAGAACTGATTCCTACCCTCCTTAAACTGTTCCATGAAAAAGAAAGGGAAGGAAAACTGCCTAACACATTTTATGAAGCCAGTATTACACTTATCCCAAAACCAGGCAAAGACACTTCCAAAAAGGAGAACTATAGGCCAAACTCCTTAATGAACATTGACGCAAAAATCCTCAACAAAATAGTGGCAAACCGAATTCAACAACAGAACAAAAAGATTATTTGCTGGTAAATGGATGGAATTGGAGAATATCATTCTGAGTGAGGTTAGCCTGGCCCAAAAGACCAAAAATCATATGTTCTCCCTCATATGTGGATATTAGGTCAAGGGCAAACACAACAATGGGATTAGACTATGAGCACATGATAAAAGTGAGAGCACACAAGAGAGGGGTGAGGATAGGTAAGACACCTAAAAAATTAGTTAGCATTTGTTGCCCTTAATGCAGAGAAACTAAAGCAGATACCTTAAATGCAACTGAGGCCAATAGGAAAACGGGAACAGATACTAGAGAAAAGGTTAGATCAAAAAGAATTAACCTAGAAGGTAACACCCACACACAGGAAATCAATGTGAGTCAATGCCCTGTATAGCTATCCTTATCTCAACCAGCAAAAACCCTTGTTCCTTCCTATTATTGCTTATACTCTCTCTACAACAAAATTAGAAATAAGGGCCAAATAATTTCTGCTGGGTATTGAGGGGTGGGGAGAGAGAGGGGGCAGAGTGGGTGGTAAGGGAGGGGGTGGGGGCAGGGGGGAGAAATGAACCAAGCCTTGTATGCACATATGAATAATAAAAAAAAAGAAAAAAAATTATTAATAGTGCTTCTTGCCTTAAAGACCACATTATCTATTAGTATACACACATCAGCATTCTTTTTGTTCCATCTTTATTGAAGTACTATTAACAAATAAAAATTGTATGTAGTCCCATATCACTTAACAATAGGGGTATTTTCTCAGACTTGCATCACTCAGAGATTCTGTCTTTGAGGGAACATATTGAATGTATTTACACAAACCATTATGGTATAGCCTACTCCACATACAGGCCGCATGACATAGCCAGTTGCTGCTAGACTGCAAATCTGTAGTGTTATTTTATTGAATTCTATAGGTATTTCTGTCATACTAGGAAATATTTATGAATTTGAACATACCTAAACATCACAAAAGTAAGGCAAAAATAGTATGCCATCAGAATTTTTTAGCTACATTATTGTCTTATGACATCAGCTTCATATGCAACTTGTCATTGATGACAACATCAATGTGTGGCACATGACTATACGTTTAAGGTATACAATATGGTGATTTGATATATGCATACATGGTGAAATTATTATCACAATCAAATAACACCTCACATAATCCTTTTGGGTAGAGAGAATAGTTAATAACTATTTTCTTAGCAAATTCAAGTCACAATAAAACAATGTATGCAGATGTGAATATATGAATACAGAAAAAGAAGAGAAAAAAACAATGGACCTTTGGAAATTATTCATTTTGTCTCACTGAAATTTTGCATACTTTAATGAACATTACTTCATTATCCTCACAAAGAGCTTCTTGTGACCAAAATAAGCTTTCGTTCTCTTAGTTTTGCTTTTCCAGATTCCTTATGTAAGTGAGCTCATTAAGAATATGCCTTTCTGATTCTATTTTACTTAACATAATGGCTCCCAGGTCTGATCATGTTGTCACAAATGGCAGGATTTTTTTTAAAGGCTAAGAATTAGTACCTTCTGCATGCATATCAAATTTTCTTTGTTTTTTCACCCAAGAGTAGACATTTAGATGGTTACTGTATCATGGGTATTTTGAACAATGCTATAATCAACATGGGAATGCAGGTGTCTCTTCAAAATAATGATTTAATTGCTCTTGAATTTATTCCAAGATATGGGACTATTGGATGATAAGATGGTTCTATTTTTTAATACTTTGAGGGACCCCATACTGTTTTCCATAATGGCTGTGCTAATTTACCTTCCAACCAACAATATACAAAGGGTGTTTTTTAAATCCACATCCTCCATAACATCTTGTTTTGTTTACTTTTTGATAACAGCATTCCTGAGAGGTGTGAGGTGTACTCCAATTGAGGTTTTAGTTTGAATTTCTCTTGTGAATAGAGATGTTGAGAATCTTTTAAAATAATTATTGATCATTTGAATCTTTTTTTTTTTTTGAAAAAATGTAATTTCAGGTCTTCAAACATTTTTAAATCAGGTTGTTTTTAATTTTGCTATTGGGTTGTATGAATTCCTTATGTCTAGTCTATTAACCCCTTAGTGGACATAAAGTTTGCAAATATTTTGTCCAATTCCATTGATCTTGTTTTTGTTTTTTTCTGATTTTTTTATTTGCTTCTTAGAAACTATTGAAAACTGATATGCTCCTATTTGCTAATTGTTTTTGCTTCTGTGTTTTGGTATCATATCCAAACATTCATTGCCAAGACCAACATCATAGAGATTTTCCTCCATTTTCTTCTTGGAATTTTTTGACTTTGGGTTTTATGTTTAAGTCATAAAACCATTTCAAATTAATTTTTATGGGATGTGAGGGCGATCTGGCTGCGACATCTGTCACTCCATTGATCGCCAGGGTTGATTCGGCTGATCTGGCTGGCTAGGCGGGTGTCCCCTTCCTCCCTCACCGCTCCATGTGCGTCCCTCCCGAAGCTGCGCGCTCGGTCGAAGAGGACGACCATCCCCGATAGAGGAGGACCGTTCTTCGGTCAAGGGTATACGAGTAGCTGCGCTCCCCTGCTAGAACCTCCAAACAAGCTCTCAAATTAATTTTTATGAATGATGCAACACAAGGCCCTACTTTACTTTTTTGTATGTGGCTATCCAATTTTTCCAACAGGAAAAGCATGGAAAAATTTAAGTAAGAAACTACCCTTTCTTCATCATTCCACCTTGACACTCTTGTCAACTATTCACTGAGTAAATATATGTAGTTTATTTGAGGGTTTTCTATCTATTTCATTGGCCTATATACTGTTTTTATAACAGTACCATACTGCTTTGATTGCTATAGCTTTTTAATATAATTTGAAATAAGGAAGAGTGTGATGCCTCCAGCTTTGTTATTCTTTTTCAACATAGTTTCAACTAGTTAGGGATTTTGTAGTTATTTTATTTTATTTTTTATTTTCTAATATTTTCTTCATATCGAGTGTAAAAAGGAATGAAAATATATTCTTCAAATACCCTGCAAACCACCAGCTAGCTTATTGCCTTCTAGGAAAAATTATTATTTTTTTATTGTTATGCTGTGGGGGGTTATATTATGACATGTACAAAAGTTCTTGCAATTTATCATACTTGAATTCACACCTTCCACCTCCATTCCTAGAATAGTTTCAACAGATATCATTTTTCCATTTACATACATGTGTATGCAGCATTTGTACCATATTCAGTCTCCTACATCATTTCCCCTCCTCTCCCTTCCCACCAGTACCAACCCCCCAGGAATGACTTGCTCTGCCATCCTGCTCTCTGATTTTGGATAAGAGAAAAAAGAAAAAGAAAAAGAAGGAGGAGAAGGAGAAGGAGAAGAAGAAAGAAGAAAAGAAGAAGAAAGAAATGACATTTTTGCTTGTTTAAGGTAGCTACACAAGGATTTTCCTTGTAACATGTTCATGTATATATGTGTTATAGCCCAATTTGGTTCATCTTCTCGGTTTTTCTTCTTTCTACCTTAGTCCCTTTCTTATGGTGTTTCAACCAGTTTAAAAATTCCATATCCATTCTTGCATAGAAAGTACATCAACCATATTCACCTTCTTAACTTCCTTCTTTTACCCCCCCGCATATGTGACCTCTCCTTAGCATGGTCTGTTTTTCATAGTATTGCTGTATTTATATTAGGTCTATATTTCACATATGAGAGGAACATGTGGCTTTTGGCCTTCTGAAACTTAACTTAAGATGATGTTCTCCAACTCTATCCATATACCGGCAAATGACAAAATTTCATTCTTCTTTGTGGCTGAATAAAATTCCATTGTATATAAATTCCATACTTTATTAATCCCTGCATCAGTAATGGGTTATCTTGTCTGTTTCCATAGCTTAGCTATTGTGAATATGCAGCAATAAACATGAGTGTGCAGGTGCCTTTGTTGTAACCTGACTCACATTCATTCAGGTGTATCCTTAGGAGTAGTACATACTGGATCATATGGTAGTTCCACTTTTAGTTTTCTGAGGAGACTCCATACTGTTTTCCATAGTGGTTGCACTAATTTACATTCCCACCAACAGTGTATGAAGGTTCCTTTTTCCCACAACCTCACCAACATTTATTGCTGTTTGTGTTCTTCATAGTAACCATTCTAACAGAAGTGAAGTGGAATCTTAACATGGTTTTGATTTGCATTCCTTTATGACCAGGTATGTTGAACATTTCTTCATGTGTTTTTTACCTATTTGGATTTCCTCCATTGAAAAACTGTTCAGTTCATTTGCTGAATTCTTCATTGGATCATTGATTTGGGGGGGTTTCAGTTTTGTACAAATATAACATTTATTTTCTAGTTCTGCAAAATATGCCATGAGAATTTTGATAAGGATTGCATTAAATCTGTTGATCATTTTGAATAGTAGGGACAATTTAATAAAACAGTAGTCTACCTTTTTCTGGAGGAAAATGTACCAAGACTCCACTGTGAATACCTGAAATCAAATCCTACATAGACTGTATTTTTCTATACATACATGCCAATGATAAAGTTAAATTCATGCATTAAGCACAGCAAGAGATTAACAGTAACTAACAATATAGAAAATTATAACAACATATGGTAATAAGTATGATGTCTTGCTCAAGTGTGTTATTGTACTATACTCAGCCTTCTTTTTCTTCTGATAATGTAAAATGGTACTTTGCCCTAATGATGAGAAGTGACTTAAATAACACAGTTATTGTGATGTAATGTTAACTACTATATAACACTTGCTCAAACACAAGCCTGGTGATAACAAGGAAGACAAAGTGATAATGAAGGTGACTACTAAGTGACTGAGAGGCAGATAGTGTATACAGCATGGATACACAAGACAAAGTCATGATTCATGATGTGGCAAGGCAGTATGGGATAGCATGAGATTTTTTTATGCCACTCAGCAACCAATTTTAAAAACCTGATGAATTATTTATGTCTGGAATTTTCTATTTGATATTTTTAAACCACAGATGGCAATGTGTAATTGAAATTACAGAAAGCAGATCCAAGATGGTGACTGGAACACAGTCACAGACTGTGTGAGCACCGTGAATCAGGGATCTTGCTGAGATGCTGGAGACACACATGGCTGAGGTAAAGCACAAGGGAGAGCCAAAACTGTGGCACCCTAAACCCCTAGCTCATGGAAGGCTTCTCCATGCCACAATTTACTAACAGAACAGCCAGTGCTGCCCACCAAGCCCCGAACATGTGATCTCCACTCCTCCAGCCCCCATTCCTCAGCCCCAACAGGCCGTGCTCCATAGGCCCACATGATCTCCATTCTGTCCCCACCCCTGAAGCCTGCCAAGCCTTGACCCACAGGCCTGCACACCTAAGGCCTGCCAGGCCTGCACAATCTCCGCCATGCTCCTCAGGTCCACCAGACCCATGCTCCACAGGCCAGCAAGATCTCTGCTGGGCCTCCGCCCCTCAGCCCCACCAGGCTTGTGCTCCACAGGCCCACCAGATCTCTGCTCCACCAGGCCCAGCTCCTGATGCCCACCAGGCCTGATCGCAGACCTGTGGGGCCACACCCATCTGCCACCTGCCGGGGAGGACTCCAAATCTGCCTAGGAGACACTGACAGACAGGACTAGATGCTAAAGTAGTAAAACAGAACTACTAAGACTGAGATTCTAGTGTTTGAGAACTGGTGATTTTTTTTTTTTGCCTTCCTTTAAGGGATTGGCTGTCTGGTTTGCTGTTTGATCACCCACCATCTCTCCCTGATGTTTTCCTTGATTCTCCTTTTTCATTTTCTTCTATCTCTCTTTCTTTCCCTTTTTATCCTTCCTTGGTTTTGTTAATTTCACTATTGTAACTCAGCTAGCACTAAATTACACATAGTCCAGTGACAAAAATGGTACCAAGTGGAAATATGTGAAGACAAAAAAGGGATGGCAACAATTCTCCTCCCAAAAATAAATTAGTACAGGATTTAGAGGGAAATGAAGAAAATGGATACCCAGATTCACACTCCAAAAAAATAAAGTATGCCAAAGAACCCAATGAAGCCTATAAGAACAACCTGAAAGAGGAAATCCTGCAAGTAATCACTGAGAATTTCATGGAGATGTTACTTGACATGGTCAACCAAAATGTACCGGAAACACTCAAGAAATTCCAAGGAAACAAATATAAAGAATATAAGAAAATACAAAAACAAATAAATGAAATCATAGGCGCCCTAAATAAATACCAAAGTGAAACAGAGAACACCATAAATAGACAGATAAATGAATTAAGGACAAAAATTGGCAATATTAAAGAGGAAGTGAGCGATATGGAAAACCTCTGAAAAAAGAATGAAACAGAAATATAAAACACAATAGAAGGCCACTCCAGCAGACTAGAACAAGCAGAAGACAGAATCTCAGAACTTGAAGATGAAATGGAAATTAAAGGAAAAACTCAAGAACTATTACTCAAACAACTCAAAACCTTTGAAAGGAATGTGAAAGAACTCACCAACTCCATCAAAAGACCAAACCTCAGAATCACAGGCATTGAGAAAGGATAAGAGGTGCAAGCAAAAGGAATTCATAATATATTCAACAAAATAATAACAGAAAATTTCCCAAATCTAGAGAAAACTATGCCCATTCAGGTACAGGAAACCTCCAGGACACCAAACAGACTTGACCAAAATAGAACTACCACATGACATATTATCATTAAAACAACAAACACAAAGAATAGAGAAAGAATATTGAAGGCTATAAGACAGAAAAAACAAAAAACATACAAGGGAAAACCTATCAAAATCACAGCAGATTTCTCCATGGAAACCTTCAAAGCAAGAAGAGCATGGAATGAGGTCTTTTGGGCAATAAATGAAAAAACCTTCAATCCTAGGATACTCTACCCAGCAAAAATATCATTCAAAATAGTTGGAGCAATAAAAATCTTCCATGATAAGCAGAAACTAAAACAATATATGACCACCAAGCCACCACTACAAAAGATACTTCAAGGAATTCTGCACACAGAAAGTGAAAGCACACACACACACACAAAAAAAAAAAAAATGAAAGCACAGGCAATACCAAATCACAAGAGAGGAAAAGGCAAGAAAGTAGACAGTGACATTGATTCAGCTGCAGACAATCAAACCCTTAAACAACAAAAACAACTAAATGACAGGGATCACCACATACCTATCAATACTAATACTGAACATTAATGGACTTAATTGCTCAATCAAAAGACACCAATTGGCAAACTGGACTAAAAAGGAAGATCCAACAATCTGCTGCCTACAGGAGACCCACCTCATTGACAGAAACAAGCACTGGCTGACAGTGAAAAGCTGGAAGAAGACTTACCAAGCCAATGGCCCCTGAAAACAAGTAGGGGTAGCAATACTTATCTCAGATAAAGTAGACATCAAACTTACATTGATTAAACAAGATAAAGAAGGACACTCCATGCTAATAAAAGGGGAAATACACCAAAGGAAATAACAATTATCAACCTATATGCACCCAAAGTCAATCTACCCAATTTCATCAAACATACTCCAAAGGACCTAAAAACATATATAAACACCAACACAGTGATAGTGGGAAACCTTAATACCCCCCATCACCAATATATTGGTCATCCAAACAAAAAAGCAATAAAGAAATTCTAGAGCTAAATCACACCATAGATCAAATGGACCAAGCTGATATCTACAGAATATTTAATGCAATTGCTGCACAATATACATTCTTCTCAGCAGCTCATAGAACCTTCTCCAAAATTGATCATATTTTAGGGTACAAAGCAAGCCTCAGCAAATATAAGAAAATAGAAATAATTCCATGCATTCTATCTGACCACAGTGCATTAATATTAGAAATTAGCAACAAAAATGACAGTAAAATACATGCAAACAATTGGAAGCTGAACAACACATTGCTCAATGATCAATGGGTCATTGATGACATAAAAGAGGAAAATAAAAGGTTCCTGGAAGTTAATGAAAATGAAAATACCACATAACAGAATCCATAGGACACAGCAAAGGCAATCCTAAGAGGAAAGTTTATAGCCATGAATGCATATATTGAAAGTTCAGAAAGATCTCAAATCAATGATCTGATACTACAGCTCAAACTCCTAGAAAAACAAGAATGAGAAAATCCCAAAACAAGCAGAAGGAGAGAAATAATTTAAATAAGTGCTGAAATCAATAAAGTAGAAACAAACAAACAAACAAAACCATACAAAGAATTAATGAAACAAAAATCTGGTTCTTTGAAAACATAAATAAGATTGACAGACCCCTGGCAAACCTAACTAAAGAAAAAACCCAAATCAGTAAAATCAGAGGTGAATAAGGGGAGATAACAACAAACACAATGGAAATCCAGGAAATCATCAGAGATTACTTTGAGAGCCTATACTCTAATAAATTTGAAAATTATGAGGATATGTACAGATTTCTAGATACTTACGACCATCCAAAACTGAACCAAGATGATACTAATCACCTGAATTGATCTATAACACAAAATAAAACTGAAACAGCAATCAAGAGTCTCCCAAAAAAGAAAAGTCCAGGACCTGATGGATTCACTGCTGAATTCTATCAGATGTTTAAAGAAGAACTAATACCAACTCTCTTTAAATTGTTCCATGAAATAGAAAGGGAAGGAACACTCCTAACTCATTTTATGAAGCTAATATTACTGTCATCCCAAAACCAGACAAAGACACCTCCAAAAAAAGAGATCTATAGGCCAATTTCCTTAAGGAATATTGATGCAAAAATCCTCAATAAAATAATGGCAAACCAAATCTAACAACACATCAGAAAGATCATCCACAATGACCAAGTTGCCTTCATCCCAAGGATGCAGGGGTGGTTCAACAAACACAAACCTATAAATGTAATACAGCACATTAATAGAAGCAAAGACAAAAACCACTTGATCATCTCAATAGATGCAGAAAAAGCCTTCGACAAGATCCAACACCACTTCATGATAAAAGCTCTAAGAAAACTAGGAATAGAAGAATGTACCTCAACATTGTAAAGGCTATATATGACAAACCCACAGCCAACATCATACTTACTGGTGAAAAACTGAAACCATTTCCCCTAAAAACAGGACGAGACAAGGGTGCCCACTATCTCCACTCCTATTCAACATAGTACTGGCATTTCTAGTCAGAGCAATTAGGCAAGAAGTATAAATAAAAGGAATACAAATAGGTAAAGAAACTGTGAAAATATCCCTATTTGCAGATGATATGATCCTATACCTTAAAGACCAAAAAAACTGTACCCAAAAACTCTTAGATACCATAAACAGCTCCGGTAAGGTGGCAGGAAACAAAAACAACTTACAAAAATCATTAGCTTTTCTATACACCAACAACAAACAAACTGAGAAAGAATATATGGAAACAATTCCATTTACAATCACCTCAAAATAAATCAAATACCTAGGAGTAACTTAACAAAGAATGTGAATGACCTCTACAAGGAGAATTATAAACCCCTGAAGAAAGAGATTGGGGAAGACTACAGAAGATTGATAGATCTCCTGTGCTCCTGGATTGGTAGAATCAACATAGTAAAAATGGCTATACTACCAAAAGCAATCTATATGTTTAATGCAATTCCCACCAAAATCCCAATGACTTTCATCACAGAGATTAAAAAATCTACCCTAAAGTTCATTTGGAAACACAAGAGACTGCAATAAGCCAAAGTAATATTCAGCAAAAAGACAATGCTGGAGGTATCACAATACCTGACTTCAAATTATATTACAAAGCAATAGCAATAAAAACAGCATGATACAGACATAAAAACAGACATGAAGACCAGTGAAACAGAATAGAGGACCTGGATATGAATCCACACAACTATAACCGCCTCATTTTTGACAAAGGGGCCAAAAATATACAATGGACAAAAGACAGTCTCTTCAACAAATGTTTCTGGGAAAAGTGGCTATCCATATGAAAGAAACTGAAACTAGATCCATGTTTATCACCCTGCACTAGTATCAACTCAAAATGGATCAAGGACTTTAATATCAGACCAGAAACTCTGAAGTTAGTACTGGAAAGAGCAGGAAACACTCTGGAAGTAATAGGTATAGGCAAGGACTTCCCAATAGAACCCCAGCAGCTCAGCAACTAAGAGGAAGAATGTACAAAAATGGGACTTCATAAAATTAAAAAGCTTCTATAGAACAAAAAAAAATCGTCTCTAAACTCAAGAGACCACCCACACAATGGGAGAATGTATTTGCTAGCTATCTATCAGACAAAGGACTGATAACCAAAATATACAGGGAAGTTAAGAAACTAAACTCTCCCAAAATCAATGAACCAATTAAGAAATGTGCAACTGAACTAAATAGAACTTTCTTGAAAGAAGAAATTCAAATGGCAAAAAAAAAACACATCAAAAAATTCTTACCGTCTCTACGCATACAGGAAATGCAAATCAAAACCACACTAAGATTCCACCTCACCCCTGTTAGAATAGCCATCATCAAAAACACCACCACAACAGGTGTTGGTGAGGGTGTGGGGAAAAAGGAACCCTCATACACTGTTGGTGGGAATGCAAGCTGATGTAACCACTCTGGAAAAAAATTTGGAGGCTTCTTAAAAATCTAAACATAGATCTGCCATATAATCTGGCAATCCCACTCCTGGGGCTATACCCAAAGGAATGTGACACAAGTTGCTCCAGAGGCACCTGCACACCTATGTTTATTGCAGCACTATTCACAATAGCCAAGTAATGGAACCAGCCAAGATGCTCCACTACTGAAGAATTTATCAAGAAAATGTGGTATCTATACACAATGGAATTTTACTCAGCCATGAAGAAGAATGAAATCTTATTATTCTCAAGTAAATGGATGGAACTGGAGAACATCATCCTGAGCGAGGTTAGCCAGACTCAGAAGACCAAAAATCATATGTTCTTCCTCATATGCGGTCTTTAGATCTAGGACAAATACAGCAATGTGGTTGGACTTAGGTCATATGATAAGGGGAGAACACACAGGGGAGGTATGGGAATAGGTAGAAAACCCAAAACATGAAAGCATTTGATGTCCCCACTCCAGAGGAACTAATACAAAAACCTTAAAGTGACAGAGGTTATCATGAGAAGGGAATCAGGAACAAGTGTAAAGCTCAGTTAGAGATGAACCAACCTGGGTTGTAACACATTTGTACATGGAAGCAATGATAGGAATTTCTCTGTATAGCTGTCCTTATCTCCACTACCAAAAACTCTATGTCTTTCTTGTTATTGGTTATTTCTACTTTTCAACAGAACTGGAGAAAAGTGCAGAACAGCTTCTGCCTAGAAGCCAGAGGGTGGGTGGGAGAATGTGGGGGCAGGGGACAAGGGGGAGAAATGGTCCAAACAATGTATGCACATGTGAATAAATGAATAATAATAAAAAAAAAGAAAGATAAGAAAATACCCAAAAAATATAAGTGGTGGCAACTTAAGAACCCACATCACTCTTAGGTTTTATTTCTAAGCTGTACTTTTGTGTGAAGATATTATGATATTAATATCTTGGTTACCAAAAATAAAACTGTTAAGCCTTCTTAAAAAAAAAGAAAAAAAATTACAGAAAGCAAAATTGTGGATTAAAGGGAACTACTGGTTTAATATTTCCAATTTCTGAATATCTTCCCACTTATTTGCTACTTCTTAATTTCTTTCTACAATGTTTCCTCATTTTCACTGTGGAGAGCTTTTTCCTCCTTAGTTGAGTTTATTACTAAATTTTATTTTTAATGCTACTGTAAATGGGGTTTTTCTTAGTTGTTTATTTTGAATAGTTCATTGTCAGCATATATTATTGGGTCTGATATTTGTATGTCAATTTTGTATCCTGCAACTCTAATGAATTTGTTCACATGTTCAGATAATTTTGGCTGAATCTTTAGGGTTTTATGTGATTATGATCATGTCAATTTGCAAACGGAGGCAGTTTAACTTATTCCTTTACTATTTGAATAATTTTTATTTCTTTTTCTTGCCTAACTGCTCCAACACTTCCAATATTGGGTTGAATACAAGTGGCAGGAAGGTACTCATGTTTTGTTTCTGAACTTAGAAGAAAAGATTTTTTACCTTTTCATCATTGAGCACGATGTGAGTTGTGGACTTGTCATAAGAAAGTGCTTCTTATGTTGAAGAACACTTTCTATACCTAACTTTTTAGAGTTTTTTTATTCATGAAAGGATGTTAAATTTTGGCAAATAATTTTCCTGCATTATTAAGATGATCATATTATTTTGTTTCCTTACTTTTGTTACTGTAGTATACCACAGGTTCTGACTTGTATATGTTGAATGGGTCACATGTCCTAGGGATACATTCTATTTGATCATGATACATGATTCTTAATAAGAATTGGACGTGATTTTTTGAGAATTTTTTTTTGTAGTTTGAACTCAGGGCTTCATGCTTGCTAGGTAGACACTCTATGGCTTTAGTGATGCCTCCAGCATATTTGCTCTTGTTATTTTGGAGATTGGACTTGAATTTATGCCATGATCATTCTAACCTCAGCTTTCCAATTGGAAGGATTACAGGTGTTATCCACCAGCACCCTGCTTATTTGTCAGAATTATGTTCAGAGACCCTGGGCTATGATTCACTTTTCTTGTAGCATCTTTGACAGGATATGGTATCATAGTAGTGCTAGAGTCATAAAACAATATTTTTATTGTTCCCTTGTCTTCAATTTTTTGGAAGAATTTGAGAATTATTTGTATTAATTCTTTAAAAGTTTGGTAGAGTTCAGCAGTGAAGCCATCTGGTTCTGGTCTTTTCAGCAAATTTGTCATTACTATTGCAATTTCCTTATTTCTTATCAATCTGTCCAGATTTTCAATTTCTTCATGATTCAGTTTTGGTAGTTTTTATCTTTCTGGGAATTTAATCATTTCTTCTGGTTCAGTTTTCTGGTGCACACTTGTTCATAGTATTTTTTATGATCTTTTATGTTTCTGGGGTATCTTTTTAACTGCCTTTCATTTCCAATTTTATTAATTTGGATTTTCTCTTCTTTGTCTTGGTTAGCCTATGCTTTTACATTTTGATTTTTTTCTCCAAAACCACCTCTTAGCTTTATTTATATTTTCTATTATTTTTCTATTTTCTATTTTATTTATTTATGATCTGATCTTTGTATACCTTTCCTTCTACAAAATTTGGGTTTAGTTTTTCATACTTTTTATGGTTCCTTGAGGTAAAATATTTGATTATTTGCTTAAATCTTTCTTAATATAGAAATTTATCACTATAAAATTCCTTCCTAGAATTGTATTTTGCTATATCCCACAAGTTTTAGCATGTTGTATTTTGTATTTTCATTTTCATTTATATCAGAGTATTTTTTGATTTCTGAATGATTTCTTTTTGAAAATTTTCTCAGGATTATTTGTTTAATTTACATATATTTATGAATTTTCCTGTCTTCTTCCTGTTATTATTTCTAATTCCATAATGTTATGGTTAAATAACATACTTAATATTTACAATTTCATGTCAATATTTTAAATTTTTATGATTTTTACTTCTTTGCTACAGTTCTTATTTTGTTCATGCCTTGTTTTCCTCACTTACTTGATTTATCTGCATTATCTTATAACTCACAGAGCTTACTTAAAACAATTAGTTTGAATTCTTTACCTAGCAATTCATAGATCCCTATTTACTTTAGTTGAGTATTGAGAAATCATTATGTTCTTTTGGTAGTATTATATTTCTTTGGTTCTTGGTGTTTCTTGAAGTTTTTCATTGCTGTTTTTGAATTTAAAGGAGTTACTTCTTTCAGTCTTACTGACTGGATTCAAATAGAAATATCTTCAGCAGTCATCCTGGAGATGGATTGTGAGCCTCTCTCAAATATTTTCTATGGATTTGCATGCTGCATTTCTCTTGTTCCTTTTTAAGAGATAGCCAAGCTATGTGATGGGAGTCTTCTATTTGTTTTACCTGTGTCTGCTTCCAAAATGCTCATTTGTGCAACTTCTCCACATCCCATAAAGTAAAGAAACATATACTCATAAGACATCTACAAAGGTTTGAAGTTGCTGTCTGTGAGGAATGACTAGACATCTAGCTATGGGCACAGGAAGGAGGTAAGTTGTATCAAGTGTTTAGGGGGTACCTGAAGGCTACTTGGGGGCATTCACAGGTACAACATCCTTGCAGTCCTTATTAAATTCTCAGTCCTGGTTGCTGCAGGTTCCATCTCTCTTTCCTGCTTTGATACTCTCCCAGCCATGTAGACTTTCAGATTCCCTCAGTAATTGGGATGGAGGGAAAAACATACTTAGGTGGTGTCCCAAGTAGCTGAGGGAGTACTCACTAAGCTCTCACTTTCTAGATGGGAAAAATTGTCAGCCAAAGAGGTCTGTCCTGAAACTAACATCTAAGTGATGTAAATAAAATGAGATTGTCTTCTTTCCATTGTCAATGCATCTAATCTAGGAATCTCCTCCAAAATGTACTATATCTTCTTTGCTGGACTTCTGAACTCCACTAATATGCTTTCCTTTGTAGGTGGTTATCAAATTCTGTGTATTTTAGGGAGATGATGGTAGATAATGCCTATTTCACAATCTTGATGACATCTCAAATGTCCTTATTAATGTTTTATATCTTTCTTCAGTTTCTCATTATTTTCATTGTTTCTGTGTACTTACGTTCAAAATGTTTTTAATAACAGAATACAGTTATCCCTTATTTTGATCTAACAGATACTATCATAATTAAAATATCTAATCCATTTACCTTTAACTACTTATATAGTTTGATTTAGTATAACCACTTTACTACTGTTTTTTCTTTTTTAGTCTCTTTTTCATTGTTTTGTATCTCCTTTTTGGCTTTCTTTTGAGCTCACACTATTATTAATCCATTTCCCTCTCTATTGTCTTGTGAATTATACATTCTTTTATTATTCCTTTAGTGCTTACTGATTAAAAATTTATTCATGATTTATTTTGGAGTGATATGAGTTATTAATAATTTCCCTTCTCTTTAATACTAGCATCTTAGAGTACTTTACTTTTAAGAACCCATCTCCCATGTTTGCATTACAGTTGTAATACACTTTAAGTCTATGCTTATGCAACAGATTTCATAAGGCATTACAAACATTGTTTTGTACAATCAGCATATTTTTATACTTATCAGAATACTTACCATTTTCAATGCTCCTTAATTCTTTCATGCATTGTACATATTTATCTGGAATTATTTTTGTTTAGCCTAAGAATTCCATTTTGTATTTTTTCTGATGCCTAAAGGAGGTGTACTCAGTTTTTATTTGCTTGAAGTATATCCATTTCCTGTATGCTTTTGAAAAGTACTTTAATTATGTATAGAATTCTAGACTAGCAATTATTTTAACACTTTAAAGATATCAGCACCTTGGCTTCCAACTTCCTTCGTTTCTGATGAGAAGCTATCTGTTAGTCCTATTTTTCTTCTTTTACAAATACTGTATTTTGTTGTCTGCCCATTTTGAGACTTTCTTTGTCTTTAGTATTCAGCAATCTGACTGTAATATGTCTAGTTATATATTTTTAATTTTTCCTTCTTTTCTGAGATTCTTCTATCTGCATCACCGGCACACATCTGTTTTGTACAAAGTTCTTGACTAACATTTTCACATCCTTTGGCTTCTTATTGTCTATTTTTCTTTTACTTTCTCTTATTAGAATAAATTAGTTGTACAGGGGGAATATATTGTGGCATTTATATATGTGATTACAATATATCTTAATTAAATTCACCCCTTCTATCATTATTCCTAATCTCTCTTTCCCTCTTTCTTAGAACAATTCTAACAAGTTTCACTGTTCTATTGTCATACAGGTATACAAATATACCCACCACATTCACTCTACTTCACCCTCTCCATTACCCTTCCCCCTCCCAATGGTAACCACTCCCAGAAAGGACCTGTTTACCTTCTTGTCCTCCACTTTTTTAAGGTTATATTGATTCTTCAAGGGGTGGGGGCTCACCTTGGTATTTCATATATGTGTATATTATGCTTTAATCAGATTCATACCCTCTATTAATTATTCTTGCTCTATCTGCTAAAATTTCTTAAACAATATCTCTTTTATTCCTTTTATGTACATATGTTTCAGACTCCTTGACATGACCCCTTGTCCTTATTATCTCAATATTATTATTATCATTATTATTGTGTGCATCAATTTGGATATGTGTCTTCTGATCTGCCATCTATTTTGTCTAAAATTCTGTAAAAATCACCAGTTGATTTCTTAATTTCAGATATTACATTTTTGGTTCTATAATATGCATTTTTTCATATAATGAATGTTCCACAAGCTACCAATATTCTTATTTTCTCTAATTTCTTAAAAATATTAAACATAGTTATTTTAAAATCATTGACCTATAATTCATGTCAATGTCAGGATCACCTGGAAGTCCGATCTTATGGCCTCTTTTTCTTCATAATTGTTTATATAATAATGAACATTGTATATAAACATCATAAAGGTGCAGATGATAGCAGCTATTTTTCACTGCAGAAGTGCTATGAAAATGAAACAGAGGATTGATTACCTTAATCCACAGAAATGGAGCCAGTTAAAAAGTATACTGGATTTTTGTTGAGACTATATCTGACTCTACTTTCTCTTTGTTTCTGGAGAGTAGCACAGCAAAATCTTTCAGTGAAGGTTGGAAAGCATTTGTCTCTCACTACCCAGAGATTGTAGGAATTTTTATAATGCTTCTGGAGATTTTCAGCTTAACCTCATCCTGTACAGCTTTTGAATGGCAAATATCTTCAGAGAGAGTCTGACTGCTAAAGTCTTAGTTGTTTCTTAGTTTTCCCAGAACCTTCCACCTGGGACTAAGCCTAGATGTTACCTCATGTGTACATAAAATAATGGATTAATATCCCCAGAAGAAAAGTTATTTGTAGATTGTCAGTATTAATTCATCACTCTCTACAGACCCTTCAAAAATAATGTTTTATGGTCCTTTCCTCTGGCAATGAGACTTCAATATTTCTGCTCTGAATTTCTAAAATTTTCAGGTTGGCTTTTCAACTACTTGCTTTACTCATATACAAATTAAGTTATACTCTTAGAGACAAAATGGTCACATGTTTGAAACCGTTTATCTTCAGCCTGGATGTATGCTAAAATCTCTGTGGTCTTATTTGTTCCATGACATTGTTTCTCTCTCTGAAGGGAACCCATGTCCTCAAACTCCAGAACATTTTCAAAATTATCATATATTCCTAAGAAAAAGACAATAGAAAATCCTGAGCTTACCCTTCAATGTTTTTCTGAAAATTTCCCTTCAAATTTAGTCTCTTTACTCTTCTGTACATCTATAATTCTCCAGTTCCTTAAAACATAATTTTTATAATATATCTGGTTTTCCTAGCAGGGTCATCTTCCTGTAAATTACTTTGCTATACTTGTTTTTCTTTCTTTCTTCTTTTTTGGGAGAGTGGTACTGGGGTTTGAACTCAGGACTTCACACTTGCAAAGCAAGCGCTGTAAACTTGAGTCACGCCTCCAGCCCCACTTCATCACACTTAGAAAGAGAAGTTGCCAAACACAATTCTTCAGTTTGATCTTGAATGCCCTTATAGAGTCAATTAGTGTTCAGTTAGCCTAAGTTTTCACAAATCCATATTGTATAAAACACACAGCCTGATCCATTATAGAGTATTAAGTTTAAGATCACTGTGCCAAAATAAATTATAATTTCTCTGTCTCTTCTGCTCACCCAGTTCTTTTCAGTGTTTTAAGACTCAATTCAAGCCCAACTCCTTTAGGACACCTTACCTGATTTGCAAGAGGTATCTAATAAATTCCTTGACACTACTGCCCTTTAGTACCGTCTTCCTCAACAATAAATGCGTACAAAAATCTCATATATTCCAAAACAAAAGAGCATTTCTATTGTCTGAGGTGGTTTAGATATAGTTAGAAAGCCAAGGAACAGATTTTGATGGTTGCTAGTTTCATCTCTCCCTTATAATCTAAAAGTGATGTTAGAAGGCTTTGATAGTTATAGGTTACATGAGCAAAAAGCTAATAATTTTTTTAAAATGTAGTTCCTTGACTACTTCAGACAATATACTTTATATGCTTCCCTAGTGCTTACCTATCTCTGCAAACTGAGGATGTAATGAAAAAGGATAAAAGAGATGTACTCAGAACTGAGTTGTCCCTAATAGAGTCAACAAATTTATCTCACTGAATTTGACTGTTAAGCTGTTCTGCTGAATAGACTGCTTCTGGTGATACTTAAAGTCCCTCAAGCTTTGGCGTTGAGTGAAACCCTACTCTTCCACTAATCAATTTTATTTTGTGTGTATACGCAGCTTTATCTCCCTGTACTCCAAAGGCAATCAGCTAGTCACCTGAAGCACACAGTTTAAGTATGTCATAACTAATGTTAATAAAATGATGGATTTTATTTTGGAAAATAGCTTTTATATTCCAACAGTTGTGTTTGAAAATCCAGACACAATACCTTGATACTAAATCCTCATATTCTGTAGCTTTCATTTATCAATATCACACCACATGATTTATTCATACCAGTCACTCAGTGTCCTCCAGCATTGATCTCAAGGCTGTTTTTTAGCTCTATAATGAAAACTCTGGGGCTTAAACTACTGATCAAATGCCATCATTACGCCAAATCAGAAATATGGCTCATGAATGTTGAGGTAAAAGAGACTTGAGCAAAGGTAATATTAAGATGGGGGGAAACTCAGTAAGTCAGGAGGCTTGTTGTTATCCTCTTTTCATCAGCACAGATTGGCCTCATCCTTCTGAGCCAGGGGCTCCAAATGTGAGAGAAAAAAATTAAAACTTCAATCTAATGAGTAAGAGAATATTTTTAAGCAGGATAAGACTTTTGGCAATGTATTTATGATAGGAAGTATAAAAAAGCAACTTATTTAAAATGAGGCTAATTTAAGACTATAAATAGCCTTGGAACAATAGAAGTAGAAAAATCACTAGAATGTTCTGGTCTCTATTTTTAGTCTTAGCAAATAGTTTGTTCTGGACTGGAACAAGTAACATTATCACTTTTAGCATGATAGACTTTGAGGCATGATTGTGAACATTTCTCAAGAAAAAAATGAAAATAAAAATCTTCCAAGAAGACCTCTTAAGTATTTCTGGTTAAATTCTTCTTGTAGGATATTTTATTAGCAAAATTCAGCATCATCTCAGATTTTGACTCTACAATGGAAAAGGAGGGTGCCATAGTTTGCTTTTGAAAGCTAAGACACACACATAGTTTTATATTCCCTTGACTTGAAAAAATCTCCATCATATGTATTCAGGCTTTAAGGGTTGTCAATAAGTAGTAATCTATTAATAGTAATTTATACATGTTATTTATAATATGCACACTTCTATAGGAACATCTAATGTATAAAATATGAAAACAACTAAGAGTTCATAGTCTGCGATAAAGTTATTAAGAAAAATAGATGGTAAATATAATACATATTCACAAAATTAAAAGCATATTTTCTAACAATCCCTGATTTTTATAAATTCCTACAGTGGAACAGTATTTTCAATGAGGGTAGGAAACAAAATTTAATAATCTTGAACTTTATTTCAGTGGGTCATGTTATGTTTAGAATTATAATCCAAGTAGGTATATCAGTGTACTTTGAACCAGATGAACAGAATCAGTAGAAGGCATAAAGTTAATGATTTATTTTAAGATAATGATAGTATAACTGGATTACACCATCTTGAAAACTAGCTAAGCATGCTTATCTTTTATAGGGAATGGCATCAGATGGACAGACTGCACCTTTCAGGCCCAGGGTGAAGCAGCCCTCCACAGAATGTCTTCTTCACAAGTTAACTGCTTTAATCTCTGTCCTCTGAGTGAGTCAGATTCACGCAGGTAATGTAATACAAGTCCCATTGACTCAAGTCAACTGATTATAGATTTTAACCACATCTTCAGAATATTTTCACACCAACAATATAATCTGTTTTGTTGACTAGAATAACTGAGTACCATAAACCTTACCAATTGACACATCAAAAAAATAAGTATGGTTATAATAGAGGTTGTGAATATAAATATTGGTTGATTTTCCTAAACTCTAAAGAACATTGTAGATTATTCAATTTCAATTTGAATTCTGGTGTCTTGAAGAAAGAGGGAATCACATTAAGTTGGAGAAAATTCAGATCTTTTATATGATAAATTTTGTTTCAAATTTTATATTTAATAGTAAAAGAAAGTATTTTTACATAATCATTTCCTACCGTACACTGCCATAAAACATGAACTTCCACTCTCTCTCTTCTGAAAAAGTATAAAATTACAATAAATAATTTTATAAACACACTAAATACACTTGTCAATGATAGCATTAACATTGATATATTGATGCATCAATAAAGAATCAAAGACGTTGTTTCCATAATCCTTAATCAGTGTTGTAGAAATCTTGAGCTGCAGGAAGATAGAGAAGATTGCAGTTGTAAAAGACACACTGTGGTATATCTACAACAGTTTAGAATGAATGGTACAACTTTAATTACTTTCTTTTGACCTTAGGTTTTGCATGTTTAAAAATTGTGTGATTTATTTTGGCTAAAAACTGTGATTTATTCTGGCTAACTGTATAACAAGAAAGATAACTAAATATTATGTATTGCTGTTTTTGAATTAGTATAAACAAAATTGACCTTATTTTTATTTTATTTTTATATGTTTTTCTTTAGGCATTACCCAGGGTTGAATTTAGGGCCTCAGGCTTACTAAGCAGGCACTCTGCCACTTGAGTCACTGCACTAGTCCCTTCAGCATTGGTTATTTTTGAGATAGGGTCTAGTTTTATGCCCAGACCAGCCTGGACAATGATCCTCCTATTTATACCTCCTTGTGACTGAGATAAATGGTAGACCACCATATCCAGTCATTGGTGGAAATGCTGTCTCATGAACTTTTTTCTGGGGCTGGCCTCAAACAGTAGTTCTCCTGTCTTCTGCCTCCCAAGTAGCTAAGGTTAGAAGCTTGAGTCTCCTTGCCCAGTCTTGTTTGTTTGTTTTTTCTGAGACTGTTCTCACTATGTAGATTAGGCTGGCCTCAAACTCATGATCCTCCTGCCTCGGCCTCCTAAGTGCTAGGATTACAGTCATGTATAATCACGCCTGGCTTTTTCTAAATTTTATAAGACTTAAAACATGTAGAAATTCTGTGATTACTGCTATAACCAGGATATATAACAGTTTCATTACTCCAAAAGTACTTTCTTGGACTTCTTTCTAATCAAATCATCTCTGTATATTGTCCCAAGCAAAACTATGAATTTGTTTTGCATTCAGGTAGTTATGTTTTTTTTCTTAATTTCATATTAGTGGAACCTTTCGAGATGGTCTTCTTTGATTCAAGTTGATACTTTTGATATACACACAAATTGTTGTGTCAATAGTATCAAGTTTTTGCCTGTTATTGAGGCTCTATATTCTAGTCAATGCTTGGCATTGTTAGGGTTTCTTTCAGTTGTAGTCATTGTTTGTTTTTAGCATTCTTGTAGCTTTGTAATGCAATTTCACAATGGCTTTGATTTGCATTTCTCAAATGTCTAATAGCATTAAGTACATTTGCACATGTTGTTTGCCATCTGCATATCTTTTTGGTAAAATGTCTGTTCAAATAGTTTTCTCATTGTTTTGAGTTAGTTGTTTCATTGTTGCTGCATTGTGGAAGTTATTAGAATTTACAATGATTTATCTTAGTCTGTTACTTTTCACTGTTTTATTAAAAGACCTTTCACATGATGAAAGCTTTTTCGTTTATTACTGGGGTTTGAACTCAGGGCCTTTTGCTTACTAGGAAGGTGTGGTTGAGATGGGTGTATCACTAACTTCTTATTGAGGCTGGCCTCCAACTATGATCCTACCAATTTCTGTCTCCTGAGTAGCTAGGAGTATAGTTATTTCAAAACTGATGAATTTCTAATTCATAATTTTTCTCTTTTATTAATAATGTTTTTGGCTGCCAAATCTACAATTTTTTTTCCTAGTTCATAGTCATGGTTTTCTTTTGGAAATCTTTTAGGTTTTGTACTTCACATTTAGTTCTATGGTTGGTTTTGAGTTAATTTTTCTACGAAGTGTGAAATAGAGGTTGTTCATTTGTTTTTAATGAATGAAGGTTTAATTGTTTCAACACCATTTGTTTAAAATATTATTCTTGTTCTATTGACTGTCTTGTTCGTGTTTGTCAAAATTGACTTGTCATATCAAATATACACTAAATTAGAACTACCATGTCCATCAATTCCACTACTGGGTAAATTACTATATCAAAAGCATACTTGCAGTATTATTCACAATAGTTAAAATATGGAGTAGACCTAGATTACCTTCAGTGGATGAATGGATAAAGCGATATTTATAGGATGGAATACCATTTGGCCATAAAAAGAATGAAATTCTGTCATGGGTGGAACTCAAGATCATTATCATAAGTAAACAAGCTGGACAAGGACAGCTGAATACCATGTGTTCTCAATTATGGAAATCAGTGTCAACTTTGTAGAATAAGGAAATAGATTCGTGGTCATTGATTGGGAAGGGAAAGGGGAAGGTAGGATGGAAAGAAATTCAATAAGGGGCACCAAAAACAAAGTGGAGTAATCACTTTTGGTTCTTCTTTAGCACTTTAGGGTATCTGTTGGGCAAAACAATATATGATACATTTCAAAACAACTAGAAATTTAGAGCATGGAATTCATAACACCTAAAAGTGATTGATGATTAAGAGATGAAAGTGCTCATTACCCTGATTTGATCACTATACATTGCATGCATGTATTGAATTAGCATAATGTATTCCATAAAGATGTAGAATTAAATTGATAATAATAAAAAATTTAAAAATCTATCAATAATATTTCTCTGGTTCCTTTTCTAGAAACTATACTAAGTTTCTTTGTTCTTAGCATATTTATTTGTCCATTCATTTGCATATTGTCCTGATTACTGAAGTTTTGTAAGTCTAAAGATAGTATTTTTCCTATAAACTCATTCTTTTTTTCCCAAAGACTATTTTGACTCTTCTAGCTATTTTGATATTTTAGAGTCTTCTTTACTCTTTAAAAAATTTTGTTGGACTTTTACAGTAATGCAGATGAATTAAGGGAGATGTGGCATCTTAAATATATTGACTCTTTCAATTTGTGTACATTACATATGCTGTTTTTGAATTCTTTCATCATTGCTTTGAAATTTTCAGTGTATAGATGCTATGTCAAAAGATGTGTACCTCCATACTTTTTTGACTCATTGTAAATTGCATTTTATATAGGAATTGGCTTCCAATTATGCATTATTATTAAATGGGAATATGACTGAATATGTTCATTGTGCATCCTTTGACTTACTAAGGTCACTTGTTAAATCTATGTGTTTTGTTTTTTGTTATAGATTCCTTTGAATGATCCACATAGAAAACTGTTATCTGAAATTTAATTCTTTTCTCCCAATGAATTGCTTCTATTAATTTATTGTTCCTTATTGAAATGTCTCTATAATAACCAAGACAACATGGGATATATCCTTGTCTTATTCTTGATTTAATGGGAAAAGCATTCACTTTCACCATTAATGTGAGATGTTTTGTGTAAATTATAGTTTTGATTTAAAAGGTCTTTATTCATCCCTCATTTCTTCAGAGTTTTAATCCTGAATAGAAGTTGAATGATGTTAGAAAGTTTTTCATCAGTTGATAATATCATGTGCTTTTTATTTTTTGATCTTTAATTAATTTTTGAATATTGAACCAACCTTGTATTCTCAGAATCCTTGCATCTGCACTTGGTGTGGTTGCTATGGTATTCTTTCTCTTTATTACTTCAGTGACACTTACCCTCACAGGTCCCTACTTCTCAACCTAGAAAGACTAGTAAGCCACAGTTTTATTTTCCCCACTCTAACTTTCCCCACTCAAACTTTCAATAACTGTGATTCCCTTTTAAGATCAAGGGATGCGAGGATAGGGAGAAAAAGAAGAAACAATGAAGACTCCTCACTCTTTAGACCAGAGTTACTTTGTAGGTGAAAGGGTTAATTTTCTCTTAGAGTTTTAGGTGCTGGTCTTACCACCAATTCCATTACTACCCCACTGCCTTGGGAATGTGTACCTGTCAGAAAAGGGGAGAATGGATGAAACATTCTCAGTCCTCAGATGAGAACCAGTGGATTTTCCTTGCCACTTTTTGTCCTACACTTAGTTTGCAGTTGTGAATCTCAAGTTTCCTTGGAATCCAAACTGGAAACTACCAGAAGAAAATATAAGATGGGAAACTTACCTTCAGTTTGGTGGTAAATCAAATTCTGATTATTCTTCTCCAATCCATTGTCTCCCGTTGGATTACAAGATTCCTCAGAAGTGTCTCTATGCATTTGCCAGAGCTATTAGTTGCATTCAATGGTAATGTGCTTGCTCTTTCTTATCTACAAATGGAACTGATTTTTAGGCAACATAGAAAGTGGAATATCCTCATGTACTGGGTAGAATATGCTTACTACTATTATTTTACTTAAAACTTGATTTTGATCTTCTGTTGTTAAGATGGACATTCTTCTGTGAATTTGATCTATAGATTTTTAATTTATTCTCAGAAATTACTGTAGAGAAAATGGAAATCATGGTTTTATTTTCATTTCCTTGTGATGGGGGTCTTGTTATTTGCTCAAATGGTTTCGGACCGTTGAACATAAACAATCCTCACACCTCAGCTTCCCAAGTACCATATCATAGTTGGTTTTTTTTTGTTTTGGAGATCTTTTGTTTTTGTTTTTGATTTGTTTTGGTGGTGGTATTACTTGGGTTTGAAATCAGGTCCTCATGCTTGCTTGGTAACCAGAAGCTCTACCACTTGAGCCATGTCCCCAGCCCTTTTTGGCTTTAGTTATTTTTCAGATAGGGTCTCGGTGTTTTTGCCCAAGGCCAGTCTTGAAGTGCAGTTCTAACAAAGCCTCACATGAGGCTGGGATTACAAATGTGTACCGCCATGCCTGGCTTGTTTCACTAAATGAGGTTTCACTATTTTCTGGACTGGCCTCAAACACCTATCTTCATATTCTCCTCCTCTCAAGTGGCTGGGATTACAATATATCACAGATTTTTAAGGAATTAAACAGCACCATACATTAGATGATATGTGTAAGAAAAAGCTAAGCACTTTGTATTTTAAAGATCTGACAATAATAGCATTTTCCTGAGTGCCCATTAGTAAGAAGCATTTAGTAAATTCAGAATAGCTTTATGGATCTGTCATCAGATGTAGCTCATGGTGTGTCCTTGCATTAGTAGCATCTATACTTGCTTAGCACAACCTATTCTTAGAAATGCTGGAGCTTTGCATTGTCATCATTAGAGTGCTTTATGTGTTGTAGCAGAACCAGAGTGGAAAAAGTAATATGTTTGGTGTGTGAGCAAACAGACTTGAGTTTTTCTCTTGAAAGGAGTTATTTCCCATCTGGCACCTTCTAACTAAAAATAATAGATACCTGTTTTGACTATTACCTCTGTTTCTGAGCTTTGAGTAAAGAAAATAACTAGATGCTTATAAATTCGTGAACTTCTAGTTTCATGGAAATGAAAGGGTAGCAAGCATTGTTTTCCATGCCTTTGCCTGCCATCCAGGATCTACTCAATGCCTCTGGGCAGGGTTTACTTGAGGTCAAACTGCACAAAGCCTGTAAATCAGAACAGCCAGAGCACCTGAGTCTACACCTAGTCTTTTACTAAAGTAATGTGATATGTTTATATTGAGTTAGACAATAGGAAAAGAATGGAAAACTCTAACTCTCATTGTCTATTTTGATTTTCCCAACACTGCTTCATGTTTCTCTGAGTTTTAGAAAATAAAATGAAAGCTCAAAGCAGTTAAGATCTGCTCTTAATCTCAGATGGATGCTTCTAGTCTTCTTTGTTACTAGAAAATCTAGTTTCTTGATTTGTAAAATCAAAGATTTTTACCCAGATTTTTCCAGTTTCTTTATTGTTGTTCTTGGGGTACATTGTGACGTTTTCAAAAGTTCTTACAATATATCATAGTTGAATTCACCCCTCTATCATTCTCCTTTATCCTCTCTAACCCCATTCCTGCAATAGTTTCAACAGGTCTCATTTTCAAGTCACATTTATAATATTTAGATATCTATCAACCATAATTATTTACTTTCTGACTTCTTAAAAAAATATATTATTTTTCACAGTTCCTCACTCTACAAATGTCTTGATTCTTTCATTGAAATATACAGCAATCCTTCTCATCACAGAGCATGTAAGTACTGGCTGTGGATAATAGCAGCATATGTCTTAATATAGTTGAATAGGCATATGAATTATTTAATTTGAACATTATGATTTATTTTAAAGCCTATTAAGTCTTGTAGATTCCAACCACTCATCGAAATCCTCACAATCTAATTTGTCTCATATAAACAGTCAATAGAAAAGCAAAGAATACAAGCATAAAATTCATTGAAGAGGAAACATAATTGGGCAAGATAGATAACAGAGAGATAGTCTCACTAATAACCAAGTAAGTGCAAATTTAAATGACAAGACTTCATTTTGCATGTACCAGACTGGAGAAATTATAAAAAAAATCATAACATATAGTGATGGTAAGAATATGAGAAAATGGAAAGCCTCATATGCTGGATTACATAGGTTAATATTTCTTAAGCCTCTATGTAGTATGTGGCATATAGTAAGCCTTAAAATTGCTTGTTAGAAAATCAATCAAACAATTAAATATGTAATTAAAGGACTTGCGAATTGCCTCAAACCATTTAGAAAGTTATAAAGGAAATAGCTACAAATACTAAAAATGCACTTAAATTTTTTTTTATGTGCATACATTGTTTGGGCCATTTCTCCCCCTGCTCCCAGTCCCCACTTTTTCCTTCCACTCCCCTCTCTTCCAGGCAATTTTGTTGAAGAGAAGACACAAGCAATAATAAGAAAGACATAGCATTTTTTCTGGTTTGAGATAAAGATATCTATACAGAGAGATTCCTAGCATTGCTTCCATGCACTTGTGTATTACAACACGAATTGATTCATGTCTACCAGACATCTTCACTACATCCTGGTCACCTTCCCATAGTAACCTCTGTTGTTTTAAGGTTACTATATTAGCTCCTCTACAGTGGGCACATCAAACACTTTCAAGTTTTGGGTTTCCTACCTTTTCCTATTCCTCATGTATGTGTTCTCCCCTTAACATGTGACCCATGTCCAATAATATTACTGCACTTGTTTTAGGTCTAAAGTCCACATATGAGGGAGAACATATGATTTTTGGGCTTCTGAGCCTGGCTAACTTTGTTTAAGATGATGTTGTCCAGTTCTATCCATTTACTTGCAAATGACAAGAGTTCATTCTTCATGGCTGAGTACAAATACCACATTTTCTTAATCCATTCGTCAGTAGTGGGGCATCTTGGCTATTTCCATAACTTGGCTATTGTGAATACTGCTGCAATAAACATGGGTGTGCAGGTGCCTATGGAGTAACCTAAGTCGCATTCCTTTGGGTATATCCCTAGGATTGGGATTGCTGGATCATATGGCAGATCTATATTTAATTTTTTAAGAAGCTCCCATATTGTTTTCCAAAGTGGTTGTACAAGCTTGCATTCCCACCAGCAGTGTATGAGAGTTCCTTTTTCCTCACATCATCACCAACATTTGTTGTTCATGATGTTTTTAATGATAGCTATTCTAACAGGAGGGAGGTTTTTACTTGCATTTCCTTTATGGCCAGAGATGGTAAGCATTTTTTCATGTGTTTTTTGTCCATTTAGATTTCTTCTTTTGAAAAAGTTCTATTTAGTTCAGTTGCCCATTTCTTTACTGGTTCATTGATTGGGGGAGGGCAGTTTAATTTTTTGAGCTCTCTGTATATTCTGGTTATCAGTCCTTTGTCTGATTCATAGCTAGCAAAAATTTTCTCCCACTGTGATGAACACTTCTACTTTGTTTCTAACAGAAATAAAAGCACCAGTATTTAAGAATGTATGTAGAATGATGTTTATTTCAGCAAAAATACTGAAAATAACCTGGACGAACATCAGCAAGGTAATATACGATAATTTTATCAGTTCAGATTCCAAGGAAACTGAGAATTCATGGTAATTTGATAATCAGTATGTAGAGAAACCACAAAAGCTATTTCAATTATAGTAGTGATTGAATTTTTACCCTTCCTTACAGGTTCTTCTGTGACCAAAGCTCAGAAAGAGAAAACAGAGTAGAGAAAAGAAGCCTCCCGTTGAGTACCACAGTCAGGGTAAGGCAGACAAGCATGAATGGAATCAGGGAATAGATATCCTATCCCCATCCTTTGACCTATCATTAACTTCCTACCAGGACTTCCTATTTGTCATCCTACCAAAAACCCAACAGCAAGTTTTACCATTGTGGTCTGCCTCATAGTGTGCAGAGTAGAGGTGCATAGAGAGAAGATTAGGGTTGTCAAGATTAAGATATCTAACACAATACTCATATTACACAAAGCAAATAGAATAATACACAGTTATTGAAAAAATATAGACATTAATATGAATGGTTATACATGACATAAAAATCAGAAAAAAGTGGAATATAAGGCTCTGAATCTGATTCAATTTGTTTAGAAATGATCTGTTGGTGTGTATGTGTGTACATGCATATGTTTGTGCAAAAAATATATTCTGAATTTTTTCATGAGATGATCAACTAGTTATGTTCAGAAGAGTAGACACAGGAGAGGCTCAGTAGGAAAAAAAAGAGTATTATATTCCTATCCTAAAGACAAGAAGCATAGTACTCCACACAGCATCACATGGGAAAGAACCAAGATGGTGGGAGGCAGAAACAGGACTGACAGGAAGTCTTATACCAATGGGATTTGCTTAAGAAATAAAGGCAGGACAGGGTGAACAGTATAGGATGCCTGGTATGAATATTTTCAGTTGGCTTTGATCTAAATGGTAGTCTTTAGCTCTTAATACCTGGACCTGCAATAATTAAGGCAAACAAATATTGTATGTTGGGGTACATGGGCCAGATAGAGAAGGTATATCTCTGGATAGTTCATTTACATATCAAAGATATGCAAATATATGCATTGTTTGTATGAAAAAATATTAGGAATAGTAAACTAAGTTGACAGTTTTGGATTTTTACACCTATTTAGGATAGGTGTGAAAGATGTGGATAAATGGAAGGTAGAGGGCTAGAGTGGAGGAAATTGTTAAATTGTTTCTTATATGCCTACACTGTTAGAGTTCAGATCTGCAAAATCAAAGATTTCGCTGAAATTTTTTCAAATTTTTTTTACTGGTTTACTGGAGGTACATTTGCTATGTAGGAATCCAATAGAGTTTAAATGTCATAAGTAAAACAGAAAAAGAAAAGAAACATTAAGATGTCAGTTGAGTCCATGGAATAAAATACAATAAAAATATAGATCAGGTTTCCTCACCATCTTCTTTTCCTTAAAAACATAGGGAAGGAAGCCTGATGCCTTTCATGAATAACAGGGAGGATCTCGGTGAGTGTGAACTCATTTTTGAGCGGTTTCTATTGCTCCCCAAGCACTTCATAAGTGTCATTTATACATTTGAGGAAGGGGTGGAATAAGAGTTCAGGAGATACTCTAAGCACTACTTCTTAAGTGACAGTAAATCTAGAGGACCCGAGCAGATTGAAACGCAAAAACGCACGCACACACACACACACACACACACACACACACACACACACACACACATACACACACACACACACACACACACACACACACATTCCTTCTCACACATAGAAATTGCTCCTAAGACCCTTTCTATTCAAAGCTCCATGAATTATCAACCATTCTTAAATAATTGTTGACTTTTTTGAGACAAATATTACACTTTTGTAAAAGAATATAAAGATCACTCAGATAAAAAGTCATTATACATTCAAAATATTTAGTAATTTTAAAAGAGCTTAAACTAAGTAATTTAAATTAATATGCTGAGATTAAAGTAAAGGTTGGAGTACTGTTGTATGTTCCCAGCAGACTTTAACTCATATATATAAATTTTTCACATGGACAAAAATCACTAAAGATTGCAATATTTAGAGAATGATTTTTCTCTTTAGGGCACAAAGCCAGAATATAGTTCAATAGATTTTCAAAATTTATGTTGAAATATTACTCTACTTCTATTTAAATAGGAAATATTGAGAAAGTGCCTCTCTTTAATATTCTTAAAATCATAATAGATTGAAAACCAAACACTTCTTAAAGAGTTCAAAATCCAACTGTAATTTAAAGTCAAATGAAGGAGAGTGACATTTGTTTACCTGAGAAAGAAAAATTGCTTCTCTATTCTCAACTCAGTCCTACCTTTGAGTAAGTACGAGTCATGGGACATGCATGCCTTACATCTTCAATGCCCAAGTTCTGCTTACAGGGCATTAATATGCAATGGCTAAGTGATTCTTGTGAGTGAACCACTGAGATGATATGGGTTTATATTTCTTTGTGCAAATGACATTTGTAATTTGAAGTTCAAGCAAAAGCATAATTTATTTTCCCTAGTATTTAAGTATATTTTGTAAATGCCAGATATGTGAAATACATTAGCTTTCTATTGTTGTGTTCCACAAAGCCCTTTGCAATACTTCTGGATGATAAAATGTCATAACGATTTTAATATTGTTAACTACACCTTCCCTGTTTATGGTAGGTTACAGGTAACATAGATTAACTTCCTGTGATGGCTGCAATGTAGAAAGAGTTTATTTAGAATCTGTGTAACCTAGATTTTGTTATGTAATACAAGTGGAAAAATAATCTTGTTCAAATGAATGAATCATCAGAAAGAGGAGATGTCAATTCTATGTTTTTCTCACATCAGCCACATGACTTTAATGACTTTAGAATTTAAATGGGGTAAAGCATACTGGGATCTGAACTACTTTTGAAACAGAGACACCTAACAATCATTTGTAGGCAACTCCAACAAGTGAAAATTCAGTGAAGCCCTTGGCTCAGTAGCAACTTATCTCAAAGTCAAGCCTGTGAGATGTTAATCCAGTATCAATTCTGATTTCCTGTGTCAAATTGCGATTCTTTAAGTTTTTGAGAATTTGTATTATTTAATGAAAAATTTGTATAGCTCCTCCCCCAGTTTTAATAAGTGCCTGTTTTAAAATGCTGTTGACTTTCAGAAATTACCTTTCTCAAAGCAACTTGCAGAACTTATTTGAAAAACACATGCCAGACTTGGACTTGCTACAGATAGCACACCATGCTTGCACAGCTGTTTCATCAACCTTACCTGGTATTGTTTTCAAACTTCCAGGCCAAGACAGGAATCCCACAACTAAATGGCTGGAACACAGCCAGTCTCACAGTTCTGAGTCAATAACAGTGACTCAAGCTGCATTTGGTTCTTGAGTCTATAAGACACCAAACAACTGCTGTTCGCTATGTCTCTCTCCCTCACTGAAGGAAACATGAATGCTTCAGTGTTAAGGGTACCAGGTCTGTTAGCAAGAGAACTAAAAGAGCCAAGCTTCATATGTGAGTTGTGTGGCTAGGAAATGTCATACTTGAATCTTTTTAGGCATGGCTGATAATGTGGAAAGAATCAGCCACCATTAGTGTCAACCTCATATATAAAAAGGAGCAATTGCATGCATTCTTTTAAAAGGAAAAAAGTCATGTGTGGTAAATAATTTGGTAAAATTATATTCAGGTATGACTCTTATTTTTAACACTAGAAACGGAATTGGTGTTCAGGATGTTTTGCTGAACATAGACGTCTATGCATTATCCCAAAAAGCAATTTCATTGGGTTTGGATTATGATTATCTAGAATAAATAATTTACCAAATGGAAACAACAGCTTTGACATTGAAAAATTTAACTTGGACTAAACAGTTCTTTATTAGTAAAATATGAATATTGTTTTAATCATAAATTTGGTATAAGCTAGACAGCAGTAATATTGAAATGGTTAAGTAGTAATCGATTACTCTGTTTGAAGGATCCATCTTTGTAACTCTAGGTACTTACATGAGGTGGGTGGTACAAGAGAAAGTTCATAAGGGCATATGAATACGCAACAACACAGGACAAATAAATGATTTTTATGGGAAAACTTAAGTAAGTAAAACAGGTAAAAGATTTGGCTTCATTTTATCTTCCTATACCTCCAATCACCATAACTTAAGCACATAAGAGGTTTCCATTCTTGTAGGAAATAGACCATAAGGAAAAATGCAGCAAGAAAAAGTTAAGTTCATAAGTAACCAGTAGAGAAAAGCAAAGACTATGGCTACTTAGCAATACTGGGGAAAGCAGAACAAACGATCTCCAAATAGCATCACCAATGTTGAAATGTGGCTGGAAAGAAGACATACCGATTAACGTCACAGGTAGTATGCTTGCAGAAGTGTTTTTACCTAAATAAATTTTTTTAAATAACTTGTTCTCAATCTATTTTCTTTATTCCTGCAGGGTTTCTAGTAAAGAATCTATGTCAGGCTGTAATTTTAACAGTGTCAAGTATGCAGCATATTTACAGATTGGAACCTCCTAAAAGTGCTTATTGACTAATGTTAAATTTTCACTGTCAGTTCATAACTTAGTAAGGACTTGCATACAAAAGTGTCAGTTGTACCTGCGACTTCTCCACACCACTAATTTTCCCTCACTCTCACCTGCTGCCCTCCACCTCATCCCATGTGGAGGTAGCACTTAAAGAAAAAACTAAAATTTGCAACCCATCAGGGAGCCTGTTGAAGCAGAAGCAAAGGAATACACGAAGAAGTGAAGAAAAACATATTTATATGTGGGGGAGTGAGTGTGTATTTATCTTAGGGGAAGTAGAGTTTGCTATTCCTAGATAGGACTGATATGTGTACACAGTGAGCCGATGCCAAATCCACTGCTTCATGTACTTGCTAGTTGAAGTTTTCACTTAGTTGAATATTTGGAAGGAAGGAAGGTCTAATGCTGGACTCTAAGAATTAGCCAAAATAATGTGTTAAGTGACTGCTTGATAATAAGCATCTCCATAGACATTTTTATTCTCATCACTACTCTGTGGGTTATAACAGTACTAATCAAGTTTACGATATGTGGGAGCAAAAGCTCAGAAAATGATTAAGCAATTTAATGTGAACAGAGTGATGGAGCCAAAAGTCATGGATAGGTGTAGAATCCTAGAGAATATCTCTGGTTCTTCTGCTATTCCACATTGCTTTCTGCTTCACCAGTGCTTCATATTTTAATGTAATTTAACTCAATTTAGAAAGCCATTTATTCATCCGGTATCCAACAAACATTTGTTCAGCACTGTGTGGGGCACTGACTGTCTTACTTCCTGCAGCCTTGCTGAGATCAGGCGCACTGAGAACTGAGATTGCTATTGCAGTACATCAAGTAGCTATATGTTTTTTATTTAGCAGAAGCATAGATGAGCAATACCTTGGGATGTCCCCTGGGACTTCATGGCCAAAGACTTTGAAAGAACTAGATTACAAAGTGTAAGCAGGCACTAATGACCAGTTTTACATGTTTTAAACATGTATCTAGTATTGGGAAAATTTTTTAAATTCCACCTTGGTCAGATTGAAATACACTTTTGTGTTTCTGGTGAAAGTGGATAATAAGAAATATTTTCATAAGAAAATTTGAGGCCAAGAGTGAAGCAACAGACATTTTGACTAGGTGTTACCAAGGCAGAGACTTTTGTACCTCATGCTTGTTGTCACTTTCCCATGACTTACTTTATCTGGTACAGGAATAGCCAGGCTGGCCACTGCCTCATGTACTTTGATCCTCCTTTAGTTTCTCTGACTACTGGGCCAGGATGTATTTAGCTCGGTAAATAAGGGTACTGTTTTCTCCTGCAAAACAGTCACATCATCAAGGTGTAAGGCAGTTCCACCTGTCCTTGAAAGGTCACCACCTGCTCCTGCTCCTAGGTTCTGGTTTGCCCTTATGCTTCCCCACTATCTATCCATCTTATCTTCCTGAGTTTCTGAGCCCTGTGTATTTCAAGCTCCAGAACCGGGCACCAAAGGAATAGTCTTACAGAGACTATTTAAAGGACTTCCACAATGGTTCCTTCTCTTAACCATGCTTCTCTAATTGACCACTGACTGAAGTCTGAGGAAAGGAGAGATCTAAGTGATTTCCCTTTCTAATTCTGGGAACTTCCTGTACCTAACACCCTTTGAACCTCAAATGTTTGTGTGCTTCAGAGACTGAGTGCCTCTTTTTCGTCCATTTGGTCGTCCTGGGAAATTTACACTTTGTTTTTTCAACTACCACTAAAGCCACTAAAAGTTTACAATGACCACTCAGTATCAGTAATCTGAATTTCCTTTCCAAGCTTCAGGCCTGTGTATCCAGTTGCCTACTGAGTATATCCACCTAGACATACTGCATTCAAACTGATATTTTATTTGTTTGGTTCAAACATTAGTTACTTACTCCCCACTCTGCTTTTTCACTGAATATTTTGTAACGGTATTTTGAAATATTGTGAAGTATTATGTTTTATGGTTTTACATTATTTATTTAAATTGTAAAAATAACAGATGCATAGTCAAAAATGTATGCAGCAAACTGTGAAATATAAAGTAAAATTCACTTGTCCCCATGGCCTCATTTCAACTTTGCTATTGCAATCTTTGCTAAAGTCACTGAGTTTACCGTTTCAACCTTAAAACCTGTGCCATTCTTCTACTTTTTGCTTTGTTAATATTAAACTGTTACTATTTGCTCCCTTAAATAAAGGTTGAGAATAAATTATATTTAGACTACTTACCATTTCCCTGAGACAAATCAGACATTTTTACTGATTCATTTTTTTTGCATAAAATTTTTGCTTTAAATGATATTTTAAGTTTTTAATTCTTCTTTTGTCAAATTTTAATATCATCTACTATTTATTCCCTATGAAAAATTAGGTAATCAGTTAACTGCTGTCATTTTCCTGCATCATTTTTTTTTCTCATTCCACCCCTCAACTTTGGTCATGATTTTGGATCATGATTTTGTAAAGTCAACCATAATAATATTTACTAGAAATTCATTTCATTTCCATAGTTAAGCCTATTATCATTTGTTTGTAAGTTTCCTCATAAGACTTTAAAAAAACATAAACAACTATGTTGTATTCATATTTGAATACACCTTTCCTTTCTTCTTTTCTTTTCTTGTCTTTTGAGATAGGATCATGTTGTGTAGCCCAGAATGGCCTCAAACTCATGAGCCACATGCTTTAGTCACTCAAGTGTATGGATCATAGGCAAGCACATACATGCACAATTGTTAAGTACACTCATTTATTGTAGAACCGAATAAGACATGTTGATCATAAAAAGAGCAATAATACCCTATGTAATTAAAGCTTCTAAAAGGCAATTGCCTGCAGCTTCTTTTTATTTCTTTTCCAGAAGCCTTTATTTCTTCAAGGTCATTTTTGAAAACCTTTTGCCCTATAACCTATGTGTACTTTATTGGATCCTCAGGGGCATCTGTAGCTAAAGAAGTTGGTTTTATTGCTTGTTGCAGATGGGAACTGTCAAAGATATTTCAGTAAAAGAGTATTAGAATGAACTGACTCCTGGATTTGGGGGTGTGTTTGGAGAACTTTAAGGCGTTGCTTTGGTTTGGATGCTCTCAGTAAGTAAAAATTATTCTATGATTGAGTGCCTTAGTACATCTTATCTGTATGAATAAAAATAAGAGATGAAAGTTAAGGCTGAAACTGATACAGAAGCAGCAGTTTGTTAGTAGCAGGATGGGGGTTCTTGACCAATTTTATTGTTTGGGAAAAATTTATCTTTTGTTTGTATTAACACATCATTGATCTGTCCTGTTTCGTATCCATCACAAAGTGGCCTTGTCTGATATTGATGTTATATGAAATTGCTTATGTCCAACAGAAGAATCCAAGGCCTAGCTAGTAGTACGAGGCCAGGTTGCTGAAAAGAAGATCTCACTGATAGTATCAGGCCATCTGTTCCAGGCTATCAGAGGCTTCTCTATCCATCTATCTATCTATCTATGTAATTATCTAGTTTCTATTTATCAACTATTTATATATTACATATACTTCATGTATATAAAATCTTACATGTATGCGTATGTCAACATACAGTATTTAAAATCTTACACATATAACTAATGTGTATATATATATATACACACGTGTGTGTATGAACACACATACTTGTGCATATATAAAACAAGATACCAATGAGTTCCAACTGGTATCTGATCTCCCTCCTCAACAGGCAGACATCTTGCTAAATAGCCTATAGGGCATTTGATAAATCTTCACAATGGAATTATCTGGTCCATAATTAAATAGTGTCAAGATTGAGAAACAGATGTATACATATATATGTATGTGTACACATTCATATAAAATAATATATAAATATATCTACTCTTACATATATTCAAACATTTGTACCTGTTTGTATAATAAATTAGAAATTTTTGAATTCTCTCATGTCCCCTAATTTTTATTTTCTCCTCAGACTTGATTACTAACTCATCAAGGTATATAATTGAAATCTTAGAACTGGAAAATATCACTCCATTATCTTCTTTTTTTTTTCTTTTATTATTCATATGTGCATACAAGGCTTGGTTCATTTCTCCCCCCTGCCCCCACCCCCTCCCTTACCACCCACTCCGCCCCCTCCCTCTCCCCTCCCACTCAATACCCAGCAGAAACTATTTTGCCCCTATTTCTAACTTCCTTGTAGAGAGAGTATACACAATAACAGGAAGGGACAAGGGTTTTTGCTGGTTGAGATAAGGATAGCTATATAGGGCATTGACTCACATTGATTTCCTGTGCGTGGGTGTTACCTTCTAGGTTAATTCTCTTTGATCTAACCTTTTCTCCATTATCTTCTACTATTTAGCATTGCCTATGAAAATACTAAGGCAAATGTGATTGTTTTCATTTTTTATTATCCTTTTATGTGTTTGTTATTGAAACATAATATTTGTACACCTTTATGAAGTATAGCATGATAATTTAATGCATGTATACAATGAACAATGATCAAATCAGGGTAACTAACACTTCCATCTCCTCAACCCTGAGTTGTTTCTATGAGTTGGGAACTTTCATGCTCATCTTTTCTTTTTTTTTGAAATATATCATAGATTGCTGTCATTAATACTTACCCTACTGTGTTACAGAAAACCAGACCAAATTCCTCCTTTCTTACTGTGTTTTGGTGCCTCCTGGTGCCACTCTTCCCAGGGTCTAGTGACCACAATTACATGCTGTTCTTCCATGAGATCCAAGATTTATTTTCCACAAGTGAGTGAGAACTTATAGTATTTATCTTTCTATGTCATTCATGAAACATAATGACCTTCAGTTCTATACACATTGCTGTAAATGACAGGATTTCATCATTTTTATGGCAAACCTGAGTACACATATGCAGAAGAATGAAACTAGATCCTTGTCTCTCTCTATACATAAAAATCCACTCAAAATGAATCAAAGACTAAATACAATACCTAAAACTATGAACCCACTATAAGAAAACCTAAGGCAAGCACTTCAATACATTTGTGTAGCCTTTAAGTTTTTGGATAGGACCCCAAGACAGAGGCAACAAAATTAAAAATAGATAAATAGAATTATAATAAACTATAAATCTTCTGCACTGCAAAGACAAAAATCAACAGGATTAAGAGATAGCCTACAGAGTGAAAGTATTTGCAAAACTTATTCATTTGACAAGGGATTAATTACCAGAACATATAAGGGACTGGTAAAACTTGAGAAAATACCAATGAAACAAACAATCTAATTAAAATGAGCTAAAATCAGAATAGATATGTCTCAAAAAACATATAAATGGCCAAGAAATGTGAAAAATGCTCAATATCAACAACCACTAAGAAAGTGCCAAGCAATATCACAATGAGATATCATCTCACCTCAGATGGAACAGATACCATCAGAAAAAAACAAAAACAAATATGAGAAGGATAGGATAAGGGAAACTCGCATACACTATTGATGGTAAATGTTATTTTTATTTGATATATGTATTTTTTACTCTCCCTTTTTCCTCTCTGGAAGACTTCAGCATTTGTCTAGATGTATTTTTTTATAATTCTCCTATTAATTACATGGGTCCTTTCAACATAAAGCATTTATACTATTTCTTATTTTAGAAAATATTTTATTCTTAAATATTTTCTTTCATCTGTCAATCCTGTTCTACATTCTAATCTCTCCTTTATCTATGGCAACTTTTCTCATACTCAGTGCTTTTTTCTAGTTTACCTTTTTAATGTGTGGTTCAGTAAACTTCTTTTCTAGATTATTGATCTTCATCCATGTTTATTTCATCAGCCAGGAAATATATTGGTTTTGGGTTTCAAAAAATCATGTTTTCATTTTCATGCATGTTTCATTTTCCTTTGATTTCTTTGTTTATGAGAATCTGACTTTGTTTGAAGTAAATGATACTTGCAGTACAGTATCATTTGAAAATTCTCTGAGATTATTCACTGTGTATTTTAATAATTTTTTCCTAGGCAGTTCATTACTGCTATTGTCCATGCTGTTGATTGTCTCTAACTGGTTAGGCTTCATTGCCCATTCATAATTAATTGAATGACTAGATTAATTAATATAAACGGGGAGTCTGAAGACCCACACAATTGGTAAAACATGGGCTTGACCCTAGAGACAGATTGTACATTCTAGTTTTCTCCATCTTATCTGTTGCAGCAGTCAGGATGTGTTCAAATCTCCTGTGTGCTTCTCTATTAGGACATCAAACCCTCTCCAGGCAGATTACAGGCTTCCTTTAATTTGCTCCAGGGTTTTATCCTGAGAGAAAACTCTTCTCTTGACAGCCACTCTATTTAGCTGTGGAAGAAAGGAAATGTTTACTCTCTCAGCTGCTTTGTGTTCAATTATTTAATGGCTTTTTCTGATAGCCCCAAGGCCCACTTTTGCTATGAATTTGTTGATTTTATTTGGCACTTCTTTAGAAATCATTTGGAAAAACTAGTTATAAGTGTATCTTGGACTGCTGGCCCCAGGACCTCTCTGGATATTTCATAGTTCAAACACTGAATAAGTCTATGTGAATGGAGACCCTAGATCATGCAGTTCACAGCTGGAGAACTACAGGTCTGGTATTCAATCTGCTATCATTTTTCTACCACTGTCTACCTCCCAAATTGTCTCTAAGCTCTTCATAGTGTCTCAATAAGGGGATCTCATTGTTTCATTCCCTTAAAAATATTGCATTAAATATTTCAATATGACTTTAGAAGAAATAGAATAAAACAAGTATTATGAGGTCAAAGACTTCAACAAGAAAGTATTAACCATATTTACCTATACCACCAATGCTAGATATTATCTATAATTAAATTGTGTCCCCCAAATATTATCACTCCAAAACCCATAAAAGGGGAGAATTAATCAAGTTTATCACAATTGATATCTATACATTTTTGCTATTTATAAAAATGTATGACTGAATTCAGGCATGCTGGCACACACTTGTAATCCCAGCTTGCAGGAGGATGAGGCAGGAGGCTAGTTTATGGCTGTTACTATCGTGACACAGAAATCACTGAGAAAATTCTTGGAAACTGTATTTTTATCTGATACTTTAAACATAGAACTACATTAATAAAGAAATGTATACATATATATTACATATGCGAGACATGTAGATGGAAATTATTTTTTAAAATAAATGGTAATATTCATTTCTAGAAGTTCCTCCACTTAAAAATTTCAAGTAAGATAATCTGGTTTAATGGAAAAAGGATTAAACAATTTTGAAACTTCTAGTCTAAGGACTATTAACATAGAGATAGTAAATAAGAAATAAGGACAAGTTGTAATAACCCACTTCTGTAATCCCAGGTACTCCAGGAGGCAGACGTTCTGAGGATCATAGTTCAATGCTGTCCAGGCAAAAAGTTTACTGAGATTCCATTTCAACACATATGACAGGTACAGTGGCATGTTTCTGTAATCTTAGCTATTTGGGAGGCATAGGTAGAAGGACTGTGTAGGATAATCATGGTCCAAGGTCAGCCCCATGAAAAAAACATAAAACCAAAAGCAAAAAAGGGCTGAAGGGATTGAGGTATGGTTCAAGTGATATATTATCTGCCTAGCTAGTGCTGGGCCTTGAATTCAAAACCCAGTACTACCAATAAAAGAATATAGGAATAGATACATTTTTTATTCATTTATTCATATGTGCATACATTGTTTGGGCCATTCTTCCTGCCTGACCCCAACCTCTCCCTTTCCCCCTCTCCCCTCTTCGCTTCCAGGCAGAACCTCTTCTGCACTTATCTCTAATTTTGTTGAAAAGAAGACATAAGCATAATAAGGAAGAGACAAAGTGTTTTTGCTAGTTAAGGGTAGCTACACACATTGCTTCCATGTACAAATGTGCTACATCTCAAGTTGTTTTACCTCTGATCTTTACACTGGTTCCTGATCCCCTTCTTGAGTTGACCTCTGTTGCTTTAAGGTATCTGTATTAGTTCCTCTGGAGTGGGGACATCAAATGCTTTCATGTTTCGGGTTTACTACCTATCCCCATATCTCCTGTATGTGCTCTCCCCTTGTCATGTGACCCAAGTCAAACAAAATTGCTGTATTTTCCCTATATTTAAAGTCCACATGTGAGGGAGAACATACGATTTTTTTGTCTTCTGAGCCTGGCTGACCTCACTCAGAATGATGTTCTCCAGTTCCATCCATTTACTTATGAATGATAAGATTCCATTCTTCTTCATGGCTGAGTAAAATTCCATTGTGTATAAATACCACATTTTCATAATACATTTGTTAGTAGGGGGCATCTTGGTTGTTTCCATAACTTGGCTATTGTGAATAGTGCTGCAATAAACATGGGTGTGCAGGTGCCTCTGGAGTAACCTGTGTCGCATTCCTTTGGGTATATCCCCAGGAGTGGGATTGCTGGATCATATGGTAGATCTATGTTTAGATTTTAAGAAGCCTCCAAATTTTTTTCCAGAGTGGTTGCACTAGCTTGCATTACCACCAGCAGTGTAAGAGGGTTCCTTTTTCTACACATCCTCACCAACACCTGTTATTGGTGGTGTTTTTGATGATAGCTATTCTAACAGGGGTGAGGTGGAATGTTTAGTGTGGTTTTGATTTGCATTTCCTTTATGGCTTAGAGATGATGGGCATTTTTTCATGTGCTTTTTCTTTATTAGCCGTTTGAATTTCTTCTTTTAAGAAAGTTCTCTTTAGTTCAATTGCCCATTTCTTTATTGGTTCATTGATTTTAGGAGAGTTTAGTTTCTTAAGTTCCCTGTATATTCTGGTTATCAGTCCTTTGTCTGATGTATAGCTGGCAAATATTTTCTCCACACTGTGGGTGGTCTCTTCAGTTTAGAGATCATTTCTTTTGTTGTGCAGAAGTTTTTAAATTTTATAAAGTCCCATTTGTCCATCTTTTCTCTAGTTGCTGAGCTGCTGGGGTTCTATTGAGGAAGTCCTTGCCTATACCTATTACTTCCAGAGTGTTTCCTGCTCTTTCCTGTACTAACTTCTGTCAATCTTATTTAATTTTTCAAAGAACCAGATTTTTGTTTCATTTATTCTTTCTTAATTTTTTTGTTTCTATTTCATTGATTTCAGCCCTGATTTTTATTATTTCTCTCCTCCTGTTTGTTTTGGGATTTGCTTGTTCTTGTTTTTCTAGAAGTTTGAGATGTAGCATTAAGTCATTGATTTCAGATCTTTCTGACTTTTTAATATGTGCACTCATGGCTATAAACTTTCCTCTCAAGTCTGCCTTTTCTGTGTTCCATAGATTTCAGTATGTTGTGTTTTTATTTTCATTAATTTCTGGAAAACTTTTAATTTCCTCTTTTATTTCATCAATGACCCAAAGATCATTGAGCAATGTGTTGTTCAGTTTCCAATTATTTGCATGTTTTTAACTGCTATTTTTGTTGTTGATTTCTAGTTTTAATGCATTATGATCAGATAGAATGCATGGGATTATTTCTGTTTTTTTATATTTGCTGAGACTTGCTTTGTTCCCTAAGATATGATCAATTTTGGAGAAAGTTCCATGAGCTGCTGAGAACAATGTATATTGTGCAGAAGTTGGATGAAATATTCTATAGAAATCAGCTAGGTTCATTTGATCTATGTTGTGATTTAGTTCTAGAATTTCTTTATTGATTTTTTGTTTGGATGACCTATCTATTGGTGATAGGGGTCTATTAAAATCTCCCACTACCACTGTGTTGGAGTCTACATATGTTTTTAGGTCCTTCAGAGTATGTTTGATGAAATTGTGGAAACAAACACTTAAAGAAAAGAATAAACGTAGAAAAAAAAAAAACAAACAACAAAAGACCTTGCTTCAGGAACAGTAGAATTTCAGTCTTAGTAGTTCTGTTGTTACTCCTTCAGCATCCAGTCCTGCTTGTCTCCATCTCAGGCAGGTTTGGAGCTGGTGTTTGGTGGTGCTGGAGCACTCCTGTTGGGGCCCAGCAGGTGGCACCCTGGTTGGCCTGCAGGGCAGCAGCTGGTGTGCAGGTGGGCTGCTGGCCTGGTGGGCTGGTGGGTGGGCAGCAGCAGCATGAGGGTGGTGGCCCACCTGCTCTTTCAGTATATCATGACGTGGAGAAATCTTCCACAGGCTAGGGGTTCAGGGCGCGGAAGTTTCAACTCTCCCTTGTGGTTTACCTCAGCCACGTGTGTCTCCAGCATCTCAGCAAGGTCCCTGTTTCCTGGAGCTCATGCAGTCTGCATCCATGTCCCCAGTTGCCATTTTGGACCCTCCTCTGAACAGACTCAAGAGACATTATTCACTATCTTGTTCTTTCCTTTTTCAATCAATGAGAAACAATCATTTGTAACTTTAGCCTAACATAAATTAAGGAATGATAAGGGAGGTGTCATAGTTTGAGTTCCTTTTAAGGCAGACTCTGAGATGGAGATCTGCATCAGGATATTTAACAGGAAATGTTCATAAAATCAACACTGATGGACAAGCATGAAAGGAAGTCAAAAACAAACCTACTGGAGTGTAACCCCAACAAAGACCTCAACCCACCCCACCCCCACAGGAAGCTTTGATTTTCATCTTTTGTTTAAGTTATCTTGCAGATTAGGATCAAGAAGTAGGGCCTTTAAATATTCCTATATTAATTGGATAATGGATGTAAACTGACTCTAAAAAGAACTGAGACTTGGATAATCAGGTATGTTCTACTGAAGAGATCCCCCCACAAAAGACTGAAGCCTGAGGGCTAGCTTATTATGTTGCTTCCAAATACCAGAGAAAATGGTGTTTTATATCCAAGGAGAAATTGGTACCTTATATATTAACTACAGTTCCCTCTTTCTGCCACTTGTATTTACTTCTTCTCTTTGGTTGTAAGAGTATCTTCCTTCTCTTGATGTGAGGAATTCTTAGAAGAGGAAGGTTAGTGCAAACTATGTCCAGTTACTAGATTCCAGTAGCATGCCATGAGATAGTTCTCAATGGCTATAAATGATCTTGCTTCAGAACCTTAGAGGTCTGCATGAAATTGTCTCACTAAGGCTTGTCATAACATTCATATGGGATTCTTTCCATCCTGAGGTATCTCCAATACCTGAGTCTTCTGAGTCATATTAGTAACAACTGAAACAGTGATGTTGCTTGAACTGCAATCTCAAATAAATGTAGAGCTATTTTCTACTCACGCAAAGCTGCCAGCCTTTCAGGTCACTAGGTACATTCCGGTGTGAAATGTGCTGCTTCCAGACTTAATGGCCATTGTGCTTTACTATTTGAAGTGGGGCACACTAGTTATAACAGTTTATCTTTTACTTTGGAAAGAATGCCCCAGCATGCTGGGCCTCTAAAATTTTTATTAACCTGATGGGCCCTCAAATGTTCAAAGAATTTATTTCCCACCTGCTGAAATACATGTGTGGCTTTCTATAATGCCAGCCAAATTTAGCTCATCTACTCTAATTAGAGTAATGCCATTTGTATAATAGTGGAACACTTTGATATTCTGTGAGATGTCCACATGGTCCGGGTTTCCTCAAACTTTGTTATGACAAAAGACAGAACAGTTACTATACCATAGTAAGATTATAAATATATTCTCTTTTCTGATCCTTTTTTTTCTGGTAAAGATAAAAAAGAAAGCACTCACTAGATCAAATCAATAGCTACTTACTAAATTCTTGAAGCTATCTTAATTTAGTCTGGCAAACATATCACATCTGGCACTCTGGAAATAATCAGGGCTAAAATTTTCTTGAGTTTACACTAATCTACATTATCTTCCAATATTTGTCTGTTCTGTTTTGCTTGATTTGCAAGGAAAAGACATATTAATTAATGGAAATCACCATTAATGATGAATACCACCACTGCATCTTTTAGGCATTTAAGGGTAATACTAATTTCCCAGGAATGAGATATTATGTTTTACTTACTATGTTGACCAGGTGTGTGGGGAGAGCAGTTTCAGAGATTTCCACTTAAATTTAATAGCTCCTATACAAATAACCCAGTATATGGGCTGATATTATCAGATATGAACACTATACATTTAGGGACTATAGAAATGACCACAGGATGAGTCTTTAGTATGGTGGAACCATTGTTAATGATGCCTGATCCAGGAATCCACTTATTGTCTTTCTTCATATGAACCCACCATAGTAGGAAAGCCATGATAATCTTCAGGTTTCTGAATATCAAATCATCTCAGACTATGTCCAACAGTTGTTGATAGATTTTGATGCCCTCCTACCCTACCTTAGTTACTGGAATAAATACACGAAGGATCCCTTGTGAAAGGACTTGGTAACCATAGCTATATTTAATTGTTGTACCTTTGCAGGGACCTGTTTCCTGGTGTGAATGAGACTCTTCTTCACACAGTATATCTGGAGTCTAAACACAGAAATTGAATAAGTCATCATGACTTTTCATCAGTGTATCATCCTTAATCATAGCCTCTTGTTTAATGATCATCAATTTTATAGATTACTATACTTTTTGGATATCTATCCATTATTCTCCTTGGGAAACTGTATTCTATTAACCATCTCTGAAAATCTGTGAACTTCTTTTGCCCTTTGAATTGACTCCAGACTGAATGCTCATTATGGAAAATGTCACTATGTGTCTCCACACATAGTGGAGAAACAGAACTGATTATCATATGATTGAAGGGATTTGTTAGTGAAATGGTTCACATGATCACAGAGGCAAAAAAAAAAAATCTCATGATAGTCATCTGTAAACCAGAGAATCCTATAGATACAGCTGGAGAATTCAGTACCATAACTCAGTTCAAGAAGATGGAAATCTCAGAACTAGGAAGGTCAACAATAAAGTTGTTAGTCCAAGACCAAAGGACAGAAAGCCACACCAACAAAGCCCCTCGAGCATGTCCTAGAGTTCAAAAACTGAAGAACTGGGTCAAATGCCCAAGAACATCAGGAAGAAAAATATACCTTACTCCAGTAAAAAAAAGAAAGGACAGAGTCTTCCATTCTTCTGCCTTCCTGCTTCATCCTAATGCAGAACTGACTGAGTGGTGCCCACTCATACTGGTGTCAGGTCAGGGATCACTCAATTTGCTCAAGTTGGCATCCCAAACTGACCATCACAAAATCATCTGCCTTCTGATAGCTAAGTGCTGTCATCTGACCTTTATTTTGTTGAATCCTATCATCTCTATTGCTTTTATTCTTTCCTTATTTCTGTTTTGCCTTTCCTTATTCATCTGGCCTAGATAGAATAATAATGAATGAATTTCTCAGTGATGTGGGGCCATTCTCACCAACTTATTCATTACTATCTTAGTAATGTTGTATCCACTGGGCCGCCTAATCTATGGACCAAAAAAAGTCTATTGGGTTCTCTGACCTTACATAATATACCTTATCTAACACACCCATAACCCTGAGCCCTTTGTCTTTTCTTCCACTATCTGCCATAGCAATTCTAACATGCGTACACATTTAGAATAGGCAATCTATGTGACATGTTGCTATTAGAGGCCAACCTGGCTTTATGTTGACATCATCTTCCAAGGTCCTTCCTAGGGTCCTGCACTCTTGAAAAATGCCATCTGAATTTATGTTCTACCCTCAGCCTTGTTACATCAACCTCAGAATCTAGTCTAAGCCTATGATGTCACATACTGTTACATTTTGTTCAAGTCCTATTGCTCCTTTAGGGTATAATCTCTTTTTATTTTTCCCCTTAGTAGACCTAGTATATCACCACCAAAGTTATTATAAATTTTTACCTGAATTATTTTCCTGATAGAATGTGGGGTAGAGGAGAAAGCTAATACCTTCAGTATCAATATCTCCTTCTTTCCCAGAAAATATCCTACTTTCGCACAATGCCTTTGTTGGGAATTTAAACTTATTTTGAGACTCAGCTATCCTAATGATTTAATTCTAGACCTTGTTCTCAGTTTTCTCTGTCTACTTTCTATAGAAGATGAAAGCCTCTTTATATTCTACAAAAGAGACAGTCTTCTTTTTACACTTAGCTTTCATTGCTGATGATGAATCACTCTTAGCTTGCCATCTTTTCCCCAAAGGTTGATAGGGCTTAAAAAAACCAGCTGTTTCACCCCATAATTCTCAGATGCCTAATGCATTGCACTAGCTAATACAGTCCTTCACACAATGCGTGCCCAATTTGCCCCTGAAAAGTGTTTTATGAACTGTGTTGCATCCTTGTTCAGGGTCTGTCTGTGCTTATCTACTACCTGTTATAGGATCATCAATTCACCTAGTCAAGGACAGGTGGCCCAGCTTTGAAACCCATTCAATATCTGGTTTCTCTGTCCCTGCAAATGTAACAATTTGCCTAGGAAACAAAACTGTAAGACAGGGATTAGTATGTAGGAAGAGATTTATAAATGAATGTCCAGGAGTCAACAATTGTGAGGGAAGAACAGGAAAGAAAATGTGATTAGGTAGAGGCAGGAGTTGAATTGGAATGAAGTCCAAACAATGCCTATGCAAGTTCTAGGAATGCAATGGTCCATCAGACTTGTGTCAAGGTGAGTCAGGGGGTCTTTTTACCCCCTTAGTGGTAAGTCTGTGTATGCAAACTTCAGGAAGGAAAAGTAAGTTGAATGAAACAATTTTTACAGCAAAGCAACTCTCAAAGAGTACTGACATCTAATAGCATCTTCTAGCAGCTGGGGAATAAATTCTTCATTCTGAAAGATGGATGACACATTCTAGCATCTGCTGCATGATGTGATCCATTTTAGATGAAGGGATGTCTTTCAAACTGAGGATAGAAACAAAAAATAGTTGTGACAAAATAATATAAACAGTGCATATTGTTGTTTACAAGATATGACTAAAATAGGATAGCCAGTTAAACAAGAAAAGCATTTATTTGTTATTCATTCATTTTTAAACAATATATGAGCAAAATTCTTATAATTTAGTTACTGCTAGGATTCAGATGTGAATAACATAGATAAAGTCCTACAACTATGAAGATTACATCCTATGAGAGAGTGTAAATATTAAACACATAAAGAAATATATAAGGTAATTTAAGAAAATTTAAATGTTTTTTGGATAATTTAGTGTATTTTATATGCTCTATTCACATTTAAAATTTTGGAGAATATAACCAGGAGTACATTTTGTACTTAATGAATTCAGAATCTTGCAGGGCAATCAGAGAGGTAAAGAGGAAATCTGCAGACTTCAAACAAATGTGTGATTAAGATTCAAGTACATGAATGAGTTATTAGGTGCTAGGTGGTATTTCTAAAAGCAAAGTCAAAGGTCCACTCAAGTCTGAATCACCTGTTCTTTTTGTTAAAATGCAAATTCTGGGGACCCATCTCTGATTTACTGAATCAGAATATCAAGAATGGAACTTGGAAATGGCATTTTAGAAACCATGCAAGTAATGTTGTTATTCAGCTATGCTTGAGAGGCACTTGGGAAAATGAAGTGGGAAGGGGTTAAAATAATTGTCCATTGGCAGGATGTGAGAAAGATCCATAAGCCTTGAAAAAAAAAACATGAAGATGAATGGAACTAGATGAGTAAAGAGTGGGGAATGTATTTCAGATAAGACAAACTGAATTCTAGGAAAGAATAAATTCAGAGTATATTTAAGAAATATTGAGTAGATTGTAAGTCTATGATATTAAAAATTGTAGAACATTAGGAAATGAAGTCAGAGTTTGCATCAGGTGAGGAGGAACTTTGAATTCCAGATTTAGGAATTTTTACTTAATTATGAAAGCAATGAAGAAATATTTATTTATGCCAAGGAAGAGTGTTGATATAAGCAAAGTTTTGTGAAGGTTATCTTGGTTGTGTTGTGTAGGACAACTTGAAATTAAAACACTCTGTAAATAGTCTCAGTAAAAAGACCATTGACATAATCCATGAGCAGCCTAGATTCAGGGAGTATAAATGGGAGAGGTAGATAGAAGCAAGAAATATTTATAGAAATATTATTATATATGTTTTGATTTGCTTTTTAAAATGAAAGCTGCAAGTTACTTATTATTGCAAACTATGTGCAGAAATTTAAGTGATATAAATTTCCCATTTTGTAAGTAACAAGTGATAAAGTGTGTTATGTGTCTGGTCTAGTCACTGACATGAGACTAAGACCCAATGAATGTGGACAAAAGCACCTATTACTCTTGCATGGTGCAAATCTGTGTTGTTCCAAAGGATAACTGACTAGAGTTAAGAGTTCTGGGATAAAGTTCTGGCAATGTCTTTCTCTTTGTTAGGCTTTTGGCGGTTCATTTGGGGTATGCAGAATGTTGTAAAAGACTGTGTATTTTTTTTAAGTTCTGAACTTCTATGGCTCTAAGACATGATAAGTTAAAATATATTATAACAGATATCCTATATACGAGTAAACACTGCTTAACATACAACCATAGCAAATTCTTGAGTCTCTTCCAGTCAGAGATAATTCCCTCCTCACATCAAGTTGTAAAAAATCCTTTATTTGTATTCTATACAATATAAAATGTAATTTGAGATTAAAGGAAAGAGTCCTTTTAAAAAAATTTTTGTAAAAGTTACACTAAAGTTTATTAGGAGAGGAATACATTTTCAATTGGCTGAAAGCAGGTTACCTCTAGAGTGAGAACAGGGTTAAGGGGAGAAAAGAGAGAGAAGCATTTCCTGTTCCCCATGCAGGAAATGGGAGCAAAACCTCAAAATGGTGGTCCCCAACTCCTAGTTTTATACTGGAGAGCTGGGAGAAATTCACATGGTCAAAGATAATGGGTCTGGGTGGCTGAGATGGCTGACAAAACAGGAAGAGGTTACCCACACCCAATCACACCCATATAGCACCCAAGTCACAGAGACAATAGGTGTGCTTTAGAATTTCCCTTTCATTACTCTCCACCCATCCGAGAATCCTTGCAGATTCTGAACATCTCAAAGAGGAAACAAGAAGCAGATAGTGCCTCTTTGTCTCCCTGTTTCTATGATTTTATCATCTAAAAGATGGAAGGGGGCTAACTGCTTTGGTTCTCCTTGTGCCAATGTCAGTCTGGCCCTTTAAGTATTTATTAAAATAATATCATTTCCCTGCCTCCTCTTGTGGCCACCACTTATGTCTAACTGCTACCTATCTTTCTCCAATCAAAGACTAGAGATCCTGAAATCTTTTAGGGAAAAGGGGAGTTGTAATCTGTCATTAGCTGCATCCTGCTAGCATAGGACATATATCATATATCAGGAGTCTCTGGTCCTTGCTCTCTATTGGTAGGCATGGAGAAAAACAAGTTGCCTTTCAGTATTCAGGTCTGTCCAGCAGTCCATGATAGTGGGAGCTGCCATTATGGATCACAGTAACCAGTGAGAATTGTCCATCAAGATGTGGTCATAGACTGAAGACATGGATTCCCACAGACAGGGATTAGGTTAACACAGCAGGACAGGCAACAACAGAGTGAGAGGTCTATTATTAATTAATAACATGCCTTTTCCACCTTTTCCACCAGGTAAATCCTGCAAACCAGGAGGAAAGTAGGTCTCCAAAGTTCATTTTAGGTTCATATATAGTATCTATTTGAATGTGAAGGTCCTTGAGGACCTCTGATACATTAATACAAAATTCCCCCTAGAACAACAGTTAAAAATATCCAGGGCCATCCGATTTTGGATGATGCCTCAACATTTTTACCTCAGAGTTGAGAAGAGCCATACCTTGTGCTGTGTCATTTAATGCTTTTTTTGTATATTTAGTCATGGTCTCCATGTGCCAGATTATATCCTCTAATTAAATTGCCTATTTAAAATACCCACACTTAAGGACCCATTCTTTTTAACCTCTTGGCTTTACATTGGAAAGGCTGGCAAGAGTGATTCCATTTTGCTGTTAGTTTAGGTACAGGGTCTCATCTAGTTCAGATTGGCCTGGAACTCATGATGTAGCCCAGGCTAGCCTTAACTCAGGATACTCTTTTTTTTAAATTTGAAATAAAATGGATTTTACTGTTATATGAAAGAAAATAAACTCAAATATGTAACAAAGTTTAAAACCTTGCATTTTTCATTTGACTGCACCTTTAGAAATACACATGGGAATTTTCAAATTCTGTTTCTAAGAAGAGACATAGACCAAGAAAATGATCCTGAAGGCAGAGAAATTGCAGAACATCTATCGGTATATAATGAGTATAAAAAATAAAGCAATATAATTGTGAAAAGTCTTGCCTATCACTTATGAAGAAAATTATAAGACTTGTTTTATTAAAATAATATACTGCAAGGATAGAAGCACATGTTTTTAAATTTGGGAAAATAACTTCCTCATCTTCATTTTAAAATAAGAACACTTACTATGTGTTAAAAAAAATTTCCAAAAGAAAGGAGGACTTGGGAGGATGTGCACCTTGTGATTTAGCTTTAAGGAATAGTTTTTTGATCAAGCACATTGTTCTTTTCCAATATTTGTTGTCACAAAATGCAACTTTACAACAAATTCGTGTCTATTTAATAGCACCCATGATAACTATGAAACATTTTGGTGTTAGTAAAAATTACTTTCAAAATAGATTTGTTTTTTACTAATAGCTATTCTACCCAATGTATAATTAATAGATGAAAACTGTGCATTGGGTTATAACGTAAACCCTGCCAGAATAAAAAATGTTCATACAGCTCTCTTTATGTATCATTTTCATAGTATAACAGCATTTGTCATGTTTCAGATAACTCTTAAGATTTTACTTTTTGTTTGTTTGGTTTCCTTGAGGTGCTGGGAATTAAAGCCAGGGCCTTGCACATGATAGGCAAGCACTCTGCAACTAAGCTATATCCCTAGCCCTTATATATCAGATAATTCTTAAGATGTTTTTACAATAAATGTTCATCATTGTCATTTTTCAAATTTTCTTTTGCATATTTATGAGTCTGAATGATATCATAACTTGAAGATGTAGTCAATATGAAATGAGAAAAGGCATACATAATATGTCATTTCTTACATTTTTGCCTTTCAAATGCAAACAGCATAAATTGGCAGAGACAGAGATGATGAAGAGCTAGTCTGTTAACATAGTCTCAAATGAGCATTGCTAGAGGCCAGTTTTGTGAACAGAAAACTGCAGAGAGACCATAGCCATTCCAGGGGGACTCCAAAGAAGTAGCTAGGAATGGAAGGCAGGATTTAGGCAAAGGGGTTCTTTGTTTACCCCCAGGATATCCCAAAGGTATCAAAAAAGGACCCTATCATTGGAAAATTTAGAGTTTTCATACCTTGTAATTTATTGGTTTCCCATACTCTTCTCTCCCCTTAGGGAAATGTATTCCTCATCACATTGTTTTGAAACAAGAGGAAATGGTCTAAGAGAAATTGTAGTAAGTAAAGTAGGCTTTGAATTTAGAAGGCATGTAGCAGAACTAAATATTGCCATTAACTGCATAACTATTAAAAGCAATTCCTAAAAGAACAGTGTTAGACAGAAGAGGATTTGTGCAATGATTTCAAATTTTTAGTCTATGCTAGTTTGCTTTCCTAGCAATGTTCATTTCCAAATGAATATTTGACAAGGTTGGGGAAAGGATGCAGAAATCTGTCTTTGTTCTGCATTTATCTCTATCAATTCAAGCCAAAAACTATGGAAAAAATGATAGTAAATAGTATGAAATCTGAGTCAGACATAAATGCTTAATGAGAAATACCTGAATAGGTTGGAAATGTTCTGTTCTGAATAAATACTAGGGAAAGATTGCTGAATTACCAACTTGCTTTGTGGAAGCTTTCATTTGTATCTATTTGAGAGTCTATTATATATATATTATGCTGCAAATTCAAAGTGTTATTTTACTGCATTGACTTAATAAGAAAACTCAGTATGTTGGTAGACAAGATGAATAGAAATATATTCATGGCTACTTACTGGCATTGCTTTAGTTACTTATGTTTTCTTTTATTTCCAGCCTAGGGTTGTTCATAAATTGAATTGCACATTTCTTAATTTTATTTTGTTGAATTTTATCTATGTTTAATTCAGATGTTCTCTCATCTAAGTGAGCAAGTGCTATGACTGTATACACAACCTCTACTTAACATAGACCCTTGAGGGATGACCTGCAGCTTGCTCAACCCTAAAGAGTGGAACTGAAGCTCTATTCTCCAATTGCTTCGGCAGGGGAAACAAGGTATATGGCATCTGTAAAATGTATTTTCCACACTTGCTTAGTCCATTGTTTCTGATAAAACTAATTTGGTTGCATATAAGACTCAGAGATAATTGCCACCTCTTAATTAGGATAAGGGTTAATGAGGCTGATTATACCTTGTCAGTCCCTAATTCTTCTGGCCATAATCCACATCCAAAAATCTGGAAGGTCAGGAAGGATGTATTCAGTCAAAACATCATCATTGTTAGGCTATGGAAATAAGTCAAAGAATAAGACCAGCTAATGGCCAGGGAATGATAACTTTTCATGGGCAGGATCTTGTATTGATATTAGCCCTCTGTTTTCTATATCTTTTTGCCTTTCATATTTGAATATTAAACTGAACCTATGAATATAGCAAAGAAGAAAAAGGGCAGAAGGTAAATAAATCAAAATGTATAACTCTTTCAATCTGGTTTTTGAGAAAAAAATCATAGAAGTTTTTTTTTTTTTTAATAAAGTCCTTTTGGATGGGAATCATACCTTACACTGCATGTGTCATCTTTATTCGTCTCATAATTACCCTACTAGAAGGAAAACATAAGTCAGACCCTGGGTATAATTTTCAAAGAAGTCAAATTTACTTCCAGGTATTCATCCTTCCTGCCAACAGCCCTCCTAGATCACTCGGGATTTACTCTGTAGACCCAGTTTGTTGAATTTCTAGACTTACACGAGCCATCCAAATCATAATAAGCCCTTATAACCTCTTTTCTTAGTCCACCCCACCCTTTCCTCACAGGCCCTTGCTTTTAATTTGTATCACCATCAGAATACAGTTTCCAGGAGATCTGGGACCTCAGATGTCTAGCTGATAATCTTATCTCTAAGTAGATCAATATAGTTTTTTGGGTTTTTTTCAAGATTTGAAAAAACATTGAATTTCATTGAAGCTTAAAAATGTGAACTGTGAGCAATAATCAGTTACTTTAGCTACTCTGGAGACTGAAGAAGCAGGACTACAAATTCCAGGCCAGACCAGGCAATAGAGATATCCCTGTCTCAAAAAAATAATGTTGCAAAATGTTTACCATAATGCACTGATGAGTCATTGTCTTATTTGATACATTCTAATGCTACAAAATCTTCAAGTACTAACCAAAGTACAAAATTCTTAGTAATTTCAAACATAGTATAAAAATTCATATATAGCAGACATTTACAATTTAAGTAGTTAAAAGGGAACCATGACATAGTGTGTCATATTGATATAACAATAAAGTCTTTTAGAACTTGTTAGTATTAGTTTTCTTGTCTTCAAGTCTCAGCTAAAATGGTACCTTCCTTGTATAACTTTCAATATAGTTATTCTAATTTGTGCTTTCATCTCACTGTACCTAGATAATAATATTTCTAACATGTTCATTAGCATATATTAGTTGTATGGAAGGATTTCATTGTCGTATTTCCATATATGTTTACAATATACCTTAGTATAGTTATTCCTTCCATCATATGATAACCCATCTACTGTAACAGATTTGAGCTAGTCATTAGAGTAAATACTTTAAGCATCATTTCAAATTTAATCATAAAAGCAATTGCAATTCCTTAAAAATAAAAGTCAGCTAAGGCATCACTTAAAAACTGCAGCTCCATTTCCATATTTTCTTGACTTTTTGCTGAATAGTTTCACTTTTTTTTTGTGTGGTGCTGGGGTTTTTTTTTGTGTGTGTGGTGCTTTTGTGATCGCAAAGCAGGTGCTCTACTTGAGCCATGTCCCCAACCCTTTTTGCTTTGGTTTTCTCCTTGAGATATGGTCTCCCATTTGTGCCACAGTCAACCTGTACCATGGTCTTCTAACCTCCGATTTATGCTTCTTGCTTAGTGGGATTACAAGCATGAACTATCAGGTGAGCTCAGTTCACATTTTGATGGCATTTACTACCAACAGATTGGGAAGTTGGGTTTCAGTTTTGCCGTTTCTCTTTTATCCAGAATGATCTGTTTATAAAATTCTATGAGTATATATGAAAACATAAATTGTCTGCATGTTCTTTAGTGTTTAAATAGTACATTCACAACTAAAATTCTATAATTTTGGATCTGAAAGTGTTTCAAGAATTTAGTAATTGTTGCCTATTCTATATAGATTGTCAAATGTCTATCCAGCAAGTATGAATGACTGGAAATTTGATTTCAGAATTTTCCCATAATACAATTCCTCCTCCTCTATCTTTACTTTAGGACTGGTAAAAATGAGAAGTGGATATTTATAAGCAAAAAAAGCATTTTTACTTTTGTAAAATATTTCCAATTTATATCTTCCCTTCCATTTTGATTGTAGAACATTTATTTTGCTATTATGTGGTAAGTATTAAACTTGACAGCTTAAAAACTAGTTTGAAACTAATAGGAACATCATAAATGTCTTTCCTGGTGTTATTGTAGTGAGATAAATGTATGTTTCATGGAATTTTTAATGAAGGAGGGAGAAGATATGGGATGGGAGAGTATATTAGTTTCCTAAACCTTCTAAAACAAAAGATCACAAACTAGGTGGCTTAAAATGATGAAAATTTATTCTATTTCAGTTCTGGGATCTGGAAGTCTGAAATCAAGGTATCAGCAGGGCTGTGCTCTTGCTAAAACTCAGCGTCCTTTCTTTCCTCTTTCTTGCTTCTGATACTGGCTACCAATCCCTGGCATTCCTTGTCTTGCAGCTGCATTGCTCTTGAAAATATGCTACTTCTGTAAATTGATATTCTTAGTTACTAGGAGTTAGAATTTCAACTTTTCTTTTATGGGAAGGTGGGCATAATTCAACCCACAACAAAGAGTTCAAGACAGCTTTAAGATATTCATCTCAGACTACTGTCATGTTGGATAGGCCTTTGATAAAAACTGAAATTACAGGTAAGAGATGGTTTAGGAGGAGAGAAAGATTTAGGAATAAACATTTGTGAGTGTTATTCTGCTTGTCCAATGAAACTTCATAGTACAAGAAGTTGTTGGTGCCCTGTGGGTCAACAGTATTTAAATGAGCAAGAGGAGATTTAAAAAACAGCTAAATAAGAATAGACAGACTTGAGAGAAAAAATAGGGACAGGTGTAATAAATAAAAGGACAACAGAATTTCAAAAAGAAGAGTGATCAATAATACTCTTTGTCCAACTTGGAAGGAAATCTTACAACAGTTTTGCTCCTTACACCTAGTGGTAGGCATTCCAATTCAAAGAAAAAATAATGGAGAAGGTGAAACCTTAGGTAATTTCCTAATTTTACTATCTCCAGTCTGCTTTTCTTGAGTGTTGAATGTAAGGTGGTCAGAATGCTAATGATGATGATTTTTATGTTTGTGTGCTTATGCCTGTGCTTGCTCTGGTGTGATAACTCAGAAGCAAACTGAACAAGCCTGCACACAGAGGAACTGGCTCCATGACCTTTAACTGCAGTGATGTGTGCTTGATCATCAGAGTAGAAGATCAGAACTTAAATACTTATATACATGAGATGAGTTGGTTCTGTAATTACTGTTGAAGTTGGTAACAAGTCATAAGGTAATTGCAACCTAAAAATTTGTGGGCTTTAATCCTTCCATGAGTTTTAATTAAAAGGCCAAATTATTTTAATTAAGATAAGATCAAAGGTCATTCAGTAAAACTCTCACCACCCATGCCACTTTACAAATTATACCTGGACTTTTTTGCTTTTTGTTTTAAATTACTAATAGGCACGGCTTTGCAACTCACCACATGACTTCTCATTTGTATTGAGGCAGTAGAGTGCAGTGAAAAGAACAGTAGTGGGCTGGGAGTTGGCATTTGTGAGTTCTGTTTCAGGCTCTTCTAGTAACTTCCCACAGAAATATGAATAGGACCTTCAGGAGCCTTCATATATCATGTTTGCAAAAAGAGGAGCATGGAACTTACTTTCAAATAAAATGTCAGACTGTGTTGGCTTAGACTGCCATAACAAAATAACAGAGAGTGGGTGACTAAAACAAGAAGCTTTTCATATAAAGTCTGAAATGACTAACATAATCTTGAATTCAAACTTATAAGAAGCAAAATGATTCTTATGATGAGATAGAATACACTTTCAAGTTGTTTAGGGGAATAATGTCAACTTTTATGCCCAAAAGGCATTGATTATACCCACAGAGATTTGATATACTTTTACATTTACATGAGCTGTTGCAACAATTTGGAGGCTACTTCCAGGCAAAGAAGTGAAACATATTTTGCCTTGACTTAGTGACTTTTAAATCTAAGAACCTCAAATCATTTCAGAAAGTTAATAGGAAGTTTTGACCAGAAGAGCAGGTTTTCTTTTCTTTTTCTTTTTTAGTATTGTGCTGGAGGGGGTGAATTCTTTCAAAGTACACTGTGCATCTATGACATATTCACAATGAAATTTCCTTGTACTATTAACAATTCCTAAAAATTAATTAATTAATACAAAGAGTTTGTTTGCATCAAAGCAATCATGGACTTGAGAAAACTGAATCAATAAAATTATGCCTTCATTTATTCATTCCGATTTAGCATAGTTTAATAGATATCTTGTATATCCTAAGCACTGTTTGGGATGATGGGGACAATAATATTATTATTAGCAGAACAAGATAATAATAAAGGAGCATATATGCAGCAACATATTTCCGAGAATACCAAATGCTTTAAAAGATATATGAGGACAGCAGTGGGCAGGCAAGCCACAGCCCCATATAGCCATTCACAGACCTGTCTCTAGACTCTTTTTTCTCTCTCCCTACCTTTGATGAGAAAACAACTGAACTACACCTGCATGCTGAAAAACTTACTGAAACTGTATTGCATTTGAACTTGGGACACATTGCGGGTTTGTGTGTGTGTGTGTGTGTGTGTGTGCAGTTTTGTTCTACTTTATGCATCCCCTTTGATGAGACAACTACAGAACAACATCTGAGGCACCATCTACAGGATCAGAGACTGAGACAGACACCAAAATTATTCAGACTGAAACTTCATTGCATTTAAACTTGGAGGTTTTTTTTTATTTTCTATTTTTCATTTTGTTTTATTTTATATATATATATATATATATATTTCTTTTATTTACTTATTTTTTTTTATTTTTGTCTTTATTCTTTTTATTTTTTATTTTCAATCCTCTCTCTGCCTCTCTAATGCCTGTTCACCTTACTGTTGATTAGTACACTAACACTCCCTGTTTATATCTTTAAAACTTTTTTGTTTGATTCTTTGTTTTGTTTTTTCCTACTTGTCTATTTATTTGTTTTCTCCTTTTTCTTTAACTTCTTTGCTTTCCATCTCTTCTCACCCTTCCATTCTAAATATCACCATTTTTATTATTACAAGCTAGAAAATACTTAATTGCACACAGTACAGGGACAGTAACAACACCAAAGGCAATGACAGGAAGACAGAAAAAACAGGGAAACGACTTTCCACACAGCAAAAAATTAGTACATGAATCAGAGGGAAATGAAAAAAACAGATACTCAGATCCAGACTCCAACAGAATGAAAATAAACTATGCCAAAGGACCCAATGAAGACCACAAGAATAATTTAAAAGAAGACATACTACAGGTACTCAATGAGAATTTTATAGAGATGATACTGGATATGGTCAACCAAAACGTACAGGAGACACTCAAGAAATTCCAAGATATCAAAAATAGAGAATTTGAAAAAGCAAAAGAAGAAATAAAGGAAACCATAGAAGCACTATATAAACACCAAAGTGAAACACAGAACATGATTAATAAACAGATAACTGAACTCAGGACAAAAATAGACAACATTGAAGAGGAAATGACCCAGGACATGGAAAACCTCAGAAAAAAGAATGAAACAGAACAGCAAAACAAAACAGAAGGCCGATCCAGCAGAATAGAATAAACAGAAGACAGAATCTAAGACCTGGAAGACGAAATGGTAATTAAAGAAAACACTGAAGAACTATTAATTAAACAGCTCAAGACCTGTGAAAAGAAAATGCAAGAACTCACTGACTCCAACAAAGACCAAACTTGAGAATCATGGGCATCGAAGAAGGAGAAGAGGTGCAAGTGAAGGGAATGCGTAATATATTCAGCAAAATAATAACAGAAAATTTCCCAAATTTAGACAAAGATATTCCCATACAGATGCAAGAGGCCTCCAGGACACCAAACAGACCAGATCAAAATAGAACTACCCCATGACATATCATCATTAAAACAACAAGTTCAGAAACTAGGGAAAGAATATTGAAGGCTGTAAGAGAGAAAAAACAAATAACATACAAAGGTAAACCCATCAAAATCACAGCAAACTTCTCAACAGAACCATTAAAAGCAAGAAGAGTGTGGGGTGAGATCTTCCGGGCACTGAATGAAAATAACTTCAACCCCAGGATACTCTACCCAGCAAAACTATCATTTAAAATAGATGGAGCAATAAAAGTCTTCCATGATAAGCAGAAACTAAAACAATATGTGAACACAAAGCCACCACTACAAAAGATTCTTCAAGGGATTCACACAGAGAGTGAAACCCAACTTAACCATGAAAAGACAGGCAGCACCAAACCACAGGAAAAGAAAAAGCAACACAGTAGAGAATAACCTCAACTTAGGTACACACAATCAAACCTTCAAACAACTGAGACAACTAAATGACAGGAATCACCACATACCTATCAGTACTAACACTTAATGTTAATGCACTTAATTCACCCATCAAAAGGCACTGCTTGATGATATGGATTAAAAAGGAAAATCCAACAATTTGTTGCTTACAGGAGACCCATCTCACCAACAGAAAAAAGCATAGGCTTAGGATAAATGGTTGGAAGAAGATTTACCAAGCCAATGGCCCCCCAAAACAGACAGGAGTAGCAATACTTATCTCTGACAAAGTAGACTTCAAACCTACATTGATCAAATGAGATAAAGTAGGACAGTCCATACTAATAAAAGGGGAAATAGACCAAAAGGAAATAATAATCATCAACCTGTATGCACCCAATGTCAATGCACCCAATTTCATCAAACATACCCTGAAAGACCTAAATGCATACATTAATGCCAACACAGTGGTTGTGGGAGACTTTAACACCCCATTATCATCAATAGATAGGGCATCCAAACAAAAAATCAATAAAGAAATCCAAGATCTAAAATATACAATAGATCAAATGGACCTAGTTTATGTCTACAGAACATTTCATCTAACTTCTACACAATATACATTCTTCTCAGCAGCCCATGGAACCTTCTCCAAAATAGATCATATCGTAGGGCACAGAGCAAGTCACAGCAAATATAAGAAAATAGAAATTATACTGTGCATACTATCTGATCACAATGCAGTAAAAGTAGAACTCAACAACAAAAGTAAATACAAAAAACATGCAAACAGCTGGAAACTAAATAACTCATTACTTAATGAACAATGGATCATTGATGAAATAAAAGAAATTAAAAAGTTCCTGGGAGTCAATGAAAATGAAAACACAACCTAAAGGAACCTATGGGACACAGCAAAGGCAGTCCTGAGAGGAAAGTTTATAGCCATGAGTGCATATATTAAAAAGACTGAGAGATCCCAAATCAATGACCTAATGATACATCTCAAACTCCTAGAAAAACAAGAACAAGCAAATCCCAAAACAAACAGATGGAGAGAAATAATAAAAATAAGAGCTGAAATCAATGAAAAAGAAACCAAAAAAACCATACAAAGAATTAATGAAACAAAAAGTTGGTTCTTTGAAAAAATAAACAAGATCTATAGACCCCTGGCAAACCTGACTAACATGAGGAGAGAAAAAACCCAAATTAGTAGAATCAGGAATGCAAAAGGGGAGATAACAACAAACACCATGGAACTCCAGGAAATCATCAGAGACTACTTCGAGAACCTATACTCAAATAAATTTGTAAATCTTACAGAAATGGACAGATTTCTAGATACATATGATCATCCAAAACTGAACCAAGAGGAAATTAACCACCTGAATAGATCAATAACCCAAAATGAAGTTGAAGCAGCAATCAAGAGTCTCCCCAAAAAGAAAAGTCCAGGACCTGATGGATTCTCTGCTGAATTCTATCAGACCTTTAAAGAAGAACTGATACCAATCCTCCTTAAACTGTTCCAGGAAATAGAAAGGGAAGGAAAACTGCCAAACACATTTTATGAAGCCAGTATTACACTTATCCCAAAATCAGTCAAAGACACCTCCAGAAAGGAGAACTATAGGCCAATCTCCTTAATGAACAACGATGCAAAAATCCTCAACAAAATAATGGCAAACCGAATTCAACAACACATCAAAAAGATTATTCACCACAACCAAGTAGGCTTCATCCCAGGGATGCAGGGGTGGTTCAACATACAAAAATCAATAAACGTAAAAAACCACAATAACAGAAGCAAAGACAAAAACCACTTGATCATCTCAATAGATGCAGAAAAAGCCTTTGATAAGATCCAACACCATTTCATGATAAAAGCTCTAAGAAAACTTAGAAAAGTTTTCTTAGAAAAGGAAAGTACCTCAACATTATAAAAGCTATATATGACAAACCTACAGCCAGCATTATACTTAATGGAGAAAAACTGAAACCATTCCCTCTAAAATCAGGAACCAGACAAGGATGCCTACTATCTTCACTCTTATTGAACATAGTACTGGAATTCCTAGCCAGAGCAATTAGGCAAGAAGAAGGAATAAAAGGAATACAAATAGGTAAAGAAACTGTCAAAATATCCCTATTTGCAGACGACATGATCCTATACCTTAAAGACCCAAAAAACTCTACTCAGAAGCTTCTAGACATCATCAATAGCTACAGCAAGGTAGCAGGATATAAAATCATTAGAAAAATCATTAGCATTTCTATATACTAACAATGAGCAAACTGAAAAAGAATGTATGAAAACAATTCCATTTACAATAGCCTCAAAAACAATCAAATACCAGGTGTAAACCTAATAAAAGATGTGAATGACCTCTACAAGGAAAACTATAAACTTCTGAAGAAAGAGATTGAGGAAGACAATAGAAAGTGGAGAGATCTCCCATGCTCATGGATTGGTAGAATCAACATAGTAAAAATGTTGATACTCCCAAAAGTAATCTACATGTTTAATGCAATTCCCATCAAAATTCCAATGACATTCATTAAAGAGATTGAAAAATCTACCGTTAAATTTATATGGAAACACAAGAGGCCACGAATAGCCAAGGCAATACTCAGTCAAAAGAACAATGCTGGAGGTATCACAATACCTGACTTCAAACTATATTACAAAGCAGTAACAATAAAAACATCATGGTACTGGCACAAAAACAGACATGAAGACCAGTGGAACAGAATAGAGGACCCAGATATGAAGACACATAACTATAACCAACTTGTCTTTGAGCTAAAAATATACGATGGAGAAATAGCAGCCTCTTCAACAAAAACTGCTGGGAAAACTGGTTAGCAGTCAGCAAAAAACTGAAACTAGATCCATGGATACCACCCTATACCAATATTAACTCAAAATGGGTCAAGGATCTTAATATCAGACCACAAACTCTAAAGTTGATACAGGAAAGAGTAGGTAATACTCTGGAATTAGTAGGTATAGGTAAGAACTTTCTCAGTGGAACCCAGCAGCACAGCAACTAAGAGCATAGATAAATGGGACATCATAAAGCTAAAAAGCTTCTGTTCATCAAAAGCAGTGGTCTCTAAACTGAGGAGAACACCCATAGAGTGGGAGAAAATATTTGCCAGCTACACATCAGACAAAGGACTGATAACCAGAATATATAAGGAACTTAAAAAACTAAATTCTCCCAAAACTAATAAACCAATAAAGAAATGGGCAAGTGAACTAAACAGAACTTTCTCAAAAGAAGAAATTCTAATGGCCAAAAAACACATGAAAAAATGCTCACCATCTCTAGCAATAAAGGAAATGCAAATTAAAACCACACTAAGATTCCACCTCACCCCTGTTAGAATAGCCATCATCAGCAACACCACCAACAACAGGTGTGGTGAGGATTTGGGGGAAAAGGAACCCTCTTACACTGTTGGTGGGAATGTAAACTAGTACAACCACTCTGGAAAAAATTTTGGAGGCTACTTAAAAAGCTAGACATTGATCTACCATTTGATCCAGCAATACCACTCTTGGGGATATACCCAAAAGACTGTGACACAGGTTACTCCAGAGGCATCTGCACACCCATGTTTATTGCGGCACTATTCACAATAGCCAAGTTATGGAAACAGCCAAGATGCCCCACCACTGACGAATGGATTAAGAAAATGTGGTATCTATACACAATGGAATTTTATGCAGCCATGAAGAAGAACGAAATGTTATCATTCGCTGGTAAATGGATGGAATTGGAGAACATCATTCTGAGTGAGGTTAGCCAGGCCCAAAAGACCAAAACTCTTATGTTCTCCCTCATATGTGGACATTAGATCAAGGGCAAATACAACAAGGGGATTGGACTTTGAGTACATGATAAAAGCGAGAGCACACAAGGGAGGGGTGAGGATAGGTAAGACACCTAAAAAACTAGATAGCATTTGTTGCCCTTAATGCAGAGAAACTAAAGCAGATACCTTAAAAGCAACTGAGGCCAATAGGAAAAGGGGACCAGGAACTAGAGGAAGGTTAGATCAAAAAGAATTAACCTAGAAGGTAACACCCATGCACAGGAAATCAATGTGAGTCAAAGCCCTGTATAGCTATCCTTATCTCAACCAGCAAAAGCCCTTGTTCCTTCCTATTATAGCTTATACTCTTTCTACAACAAAATTAGAAATAAGGGCAAAATAGTTTCTGCTGGGTATTGAGGGGGGGGAGAGGGAGGGGGCAGAGTGGGTGGTAAGGGAGGGGGTTGGGGCAGGGGGGAGAAATGACCCAAGCCTTTTATGCACATATGAATAATAAAAGAAAAAAAACGAATTAACCTAGAAGGTAACACACATGCACAGGAAATTAATGTGAGTAACTCCATGTATAGCTATCCTTATCTCAACCAGCAAAAACCCTTGTTCCTTCCTATTATTGCTTATACTCTCTCTACAACAAAATTAGAAATAAGGGCAAAATAGTTTCTGCCGGGTATTGAGGGGGTGGGGGGGATAAGGAGGGGGCGGAGTGGGTGGTAAGGGAGGGGGTAGGGGCAGGGGGGAGAAATAACCCAAGCCTTGTATGCACATATGAATAATAAAACAATAAAAAAAGAAAAAAATATATTAAAGCAAGAATGTTTGTATATTTACTTATAGGAAAGTAAAATCATATAATTTGCAATTATGCAACATGCAGCAGATTCAGTAAAACAGCCATTATGTATTTCAGCAAAAATAAATAAGATAGTTTATTCTTGTAACAGTGTATGAAAAAAAAAGAAATATGATATAGCAATGTTGTAAAGAATGATTGTTGATGTAGGTGAGATGTTTTTATTAGGGAGGTAACATTTTTGCCAAAATCCAAATAAAAATACACCACTGTGGTAGGGAAAATGACAGTCACACCCAAAGATGCCTGTGGCCTGATCTCTGAAACCTGTAAATGTTTTCAGACCTAATAAAAGGAACTTTGAAATGTGATTGAATATGAAATATCTTGTATCATTTTATTGACTTGCTTGTTATTAACCTACCTTACTAGGATGTAATCTTTATGAGAATAGAAGTTATCCTTCACTATTTGAACGGGCCAATCTAAGCATAAGAATCCCTAAAAGTGGAAGGGATCCATGTATGGTGTCTCACACTGTATTCCCAGGTATGCTGAGGGCAGATGTAGGAAGATGGTAGTCTGAGACAGTTCCAGGTCAAAGCATGATACTGTATCTGAAAATAACCCCAAAGCCAAAAGGACTTGGTACATGGGTCAAGTGGTAAGTCACCTGCTTATTAAGTGTGAGACCCCAAGCTCAATCTCCAATTCCACACACACTAAAAAAATACAAAAGGAAAAGAAAAAAGTGGAACATGGCAAAAGAGTAGGTCAGAGAGGTAAGACATAATGAATTGGCCTATTGTTGCTGATTTTAAAATGAAGGAAAAGAGTCAGGAGCCAAAAATGCAGCAGTCTCTGGAAGCTGAGAACAGCTCCCATGCCAAAGACAACAGTGGCTTCCATTATATGGCTAAATTTTCTGAATAACCCAAATGTCCAAGAACAGATTTTTCCCTGATATCTCTTAAAAGGAATACAGACTTCTTGCAGATACTTTGATTTTAGTCAGGGGTGATCCATGCCAGATGTCTATCCTATATAACTATAAGATAATAATATATTTGCATTGTTTTATTCGGGGTATGGTGGCTTATGCCTGCATTCCTAGCTACTCAATAGGTAGATTTCAGGAGGATTGTAGATTGAGGCCAGACTGGACAAAAATTTAGAGAGATCCCATCTCAACCAACAAGTCAGGTGTGGTGGTAGTCACTGGAAATCCCAGATAAGTAGGATTTCCCTGGTCATATGAAAGACCAGCCAGCCCAAAAATTATGTTTACATTGTCTTAAGCTACTAACTGAGGAAATTTGCAACTGCAGCAACAGAAAACCAATACAATCTGCTTTGTAAAATGAAGTCATATTCTAGGAAAGAGTATTCCAAGCAGAAGGAACAGCAATGCAGTATCTCTAGCACAGCAATGAGTTTACCTTACTTGACAATCTGAGAGACAGACAAATCAGTGTGAAATATAATGAATGAGTGAAGAGGAGAATGAAGGCAGAAAAAATCAAGATGGTGGGTTGGATGGGATGGAATTTGGGGCTTAATTGGTTGATGTAGAGAATTTGGGTACTCAATGAAATTAAAAGAGAGTAGAAGGCTTTGAATCAGAGTATTAAATAATTTGATTTCTTAAAAATATTACTCTGGTTGCTGTGTAGTTCCACTGTCCAGTGGAAGGCAAGAGAGGAGGTAGCAATACCTCCTCTCTTACTAGGTAGTAATACCTAGTGGTATTACTACCACTAGGAAGTAATAGTCTATGTAAGAGATGATGGTATGTTGGAAAAATGGCAATGGAGTTTTGGAGAGTACAGGTAGATTTAGGATATACTTGGAGGCATTCAGCAGCGTTAGCTGTTGATTCGGAGACAGGAATTCAGTGAAGAAAAAAAAGATAAGCATAACTCATGGTTTTGTGGTAGAGAATTGGCTAGTTACTAGAGCTATTCATTTGTATGGAAGAAACTAGAGAGGGAAATATATCCCTTATTGACTGTTGATGGTAATTACTCACAAAGATGGGATCTCAAACATAAATTTGCCCAAGGTAATCTGGGAATATTTGAATTTCCTATTTATAGAAATCTCTCCTGTCACTTTCTTTAGCACCTTGAGGAAACTTTAGAACATTTATTTCAATGTGAGTTCCATATAATTCACCTTAATCTTTTTAGCATCTTTAGCAATATGGTAAACAGAACTCATTTGCAGCTATATGCTATGGCTTTTCTGACCTTAGCAGCTGTGGAATTTATCTTACATAGGCATGTGGTAAATGAGCAAGTTTTCTATTCCTTTGATCTTGTCTTTACACATCCTATTATGAAGATAAAGCTTGGACTGGCAAATCAAAATGCAGTGTAGCAATGCTATATAGACTGAACAACCCACAATCTCCAAAACATTACTATGCATAAAAATAAAGAGAAAATGTTACAAATAATCAAGTAAAAAAGCTCAATAGAAGTAGAGATCATCTTTAAATTAGCATTCAGACAAGAACTTCATAGCAAGTGTTACAAATATATTTCAGGGGATAAAATTGTGCTAGATCAAGTGAATATTAAATATGTATTCTTAGTACTTTATCAGAGAAAAAAGAAATTATGGAAAGTAAAACTTACAATATTGGCAAAGAAAAGTCCAACAGATGGACTAACCAATAGAGTTAATACTATAGAAAAAAGATTGGTGAACTTGAAGACAGACCAATGACAATTATTTAAAATGAAAGAAGTTGGTTCCACCTTTGTAAGGGCATCTATGGAGCTCCATGGACTCACTCCTGACCTACACAATAATAACAAGTGTCCATTTTTAACAAAATCAGTCATTTAAAATCTTCAGAAATTGTCTTAAATGCATATGGAAAATAGAGACACATTTATTCAAGAAAGTCTACTGAATCTCAGTAGATATTCTGTAAAAGCTAATTCATAACTTGTTTCCCCCCAGCTCCAACTTTGTGTGTCACAAATTCTGCAATGTGTAATGTGGTGGAGATGGGAATCTCCTTCTTCTCACAGCTCCTAATCTTGAGGCATACCCTATCTCTCCAGGAAAGGTTCACATCCAGAATTTCTTATTCCTCATTTCCAACTCTAAGTATGGATATTAAACTCCTGAAAATGTTCCAAGAAATTGGTGATGCCCTTCTAATTCACAGGGTAACAGCAGGCTTAAGGATGCTGGTTTCCCAGTGATCCTCAACCCAGCTCTCTCACGGGGTGTCTAGTTCACACTGAGAGAAATGAGTCAAGAAATCCAGCTGCTCTCATTTCTGAACTATCCTGTTTCTAAACTAGGGGTGTCATCCCTTGGGAAGCGGATTACTATACCTACATTGAGTACAGTTATTTTGCCTAACAGGAGAGGTAGGCCATCAAAACATAGTGTTCCAAAGATTTTCCCAAAGAAAATGAATTGATTTGAAACAGCTGGTGGAAAAGTTCAAGCCTAAGGGCACTCTTAACAACAATGGGGATTTTGGTAGTAAGCAATTAAAAGAAGGCTGGCATTTGATCCAGTAATACCACTCTTGGGGATATACCCAAAAGACTGTTACTCCAGAGGCACCTGCACATCCATGTTTATTGCGGCACTATTCACAATAGCCAAGTTATGGAAACAGCCAAGATGCCCCAGCACAGACGAATGGATTAAGAAAATGTGGTATCTATACACAATGGAATTCTATGCAGCCATGAAGAAGAACGAAATGTTATCATTCGCTGGTAAATGGATGGAACTGGAGAACATCATTCTGAGTGAGGTTAGCCTGGCCCAAAAGACCAAAAATCGTATGTTCTCCCTCATATGTGGACATTAGATCAAGGGCAAACACAACAAGTGGATTGGACTATGAGCACATGATAAACGCGAGAGCACACAAGGGAGGGGTGAGGATAGGTAAGACACCTAAAAAACTAGCTAGCATTTGTTGCCCTTAATGCAGAGAAACTAAAGCAGATACCTTAAAAGCAACTGAGGCCAATAGGAAAAGGGGAACAGGTACTAGAGAAAAGGTTGGATCAAAAAGAATTAACCTAGAAGGTAACACCCATGCACAGGAAATCAATGTGAGTCAATGCCCTGTATAGCTATCCTTATCTCAACCAGCAAAACCCCTTGTTCCTTCCTATTAATGCTTATACTGTCTCTACAACAAAATTAGAGATAAGGGGAAAATAGTTTCTGCTGGGTATTGAGGAGGGGGGAGCGGGAGGGGGTGGAGTGGGTGGTAAGGGAGGGGGTGGGGGCAGGGGGGAGAAATGAACCAAGCCTTGTATGCACATATGAATAATAAAAGAAAAAAAATAAAAAATAAAAAATAAAAAAATAAAAAAAATAAACAACATATATTCAAAAGTATAATAAATCACTGATTAGACAGTCCTTAAGCAACTCCAGAAGTGGATGACTTGACAAAAATGTGATAAAAAAAAAAAAAAAAAAAAAGAAGGCTGGCAGCTCCTAGGCAGCTAATCTGTAGGCTAGCTGGTTTACCAGACAAAACTAAGAAAAGGAATGGTTCACGAAAGCCCTAATAAGGTAAGGCAAAAAACCCTTAGTAACTGGCCTCAAAAACTGCCCCCACTTAGGAGTATGGTTTTAATTGGATCAAACTATGAAGCACTTTGTACCTATTAGTATTGTTGAAACAGTGTAACAATTTCCTGGCAATTAATGAAGCCTAACAGCTGACATACTGCCTACTTACCTAAAGTAGTGTAACAGAAAACTCAAGAAAAGAGATTGTAACAGAGACTACTAAAAGTACTATCATCCCAAAACTAGACAGTAAAAAGCTTTACTTTTTCTCATTTATTTTCTTAATTATTTTTTAAATTGCAAAAAATAATATGTATATAATTTTAAATGATAATTTTTAAAATGTAATATATTTCACAATTACTGCACAAAAGAAAAGATGAGCAAAGGAAGGGAAATTAGATGATAACTTAAATCTACAAGAACAAACCAGGGGAATTGGAAATGTTAAATAGAAGTAAAGGCAAGCTATAACAAACTTTAAAATACAGCTGGGCCCAGAGTTTCATGCCTGTAATTCCAACTATTCTGGAGATATAGACAAGGAGGATTGAGGTTCGAGGCCAGTCTAGGGAAAACGTTAGCAAAGTCTGTTCTCAACAAATAAGTCAGGCATGTTGGTATACATCTATAATACCAGCTATGTGAGAGACACAGGTAGGAAGATCATGGTCCAAGGTTAGCTCAGGGAAAATGTACAAGACTGTATCTAAAAAATAACTAAAAGCAAAAAGTACTGGGGCATGACTCAAGGGATAAAACACCTGTGTTGCAAGCACAAGACCCTGAGATTAAACTCCAAAAAGCACCAAAACAATCCAATAAACTATATATACATATATAATTATGTATATGTGCACACACGTGCACACACATATATAAGCATACATATATCTGATATCCTTTTCTATCTCAACTTTTTAAAACATTACATAAAGTAATGGTACAGTTCACTGTCATGGTTGTAGCACATTCAAAGTTTGTGTGTATGATAGCAATCGCACCACAAGAAGAAGCGGTGACAGTGCTACATAGGAATAACATTTCTATAGCTCACTGTAAATCCCTTAATGAAAATATGAGGTCAGTTTTGACCAAGGAATGTGTATATGGTAAACTCTAAGAAAATAATATTCTAAATATAGGGGGGGGAAATTATGGGAATTAAAATGTCATATTAGAAAATATTTACTTAATGCAAACAGCAGCAGTGAAGGCAGGAGAGACAGAAAACAAAAGTAAAATGGAAAACATAAATCCAAATCTGTGGGATCATTTTACTTGTGAGAGAATTAAACCATCCAATAAAAATTCAGAGACTGAGAGTAGATTTTAAAAAAATAGTATACTACTAAATAAATAATATCTACAAGAGATAGACTTTAGATTCAAAGCACAAATATGTGGAAAGTGAGATGATCTAAAAAGTTACATCATGAAAGCAGCAACCATAAGATAGCTGAAGAAGGTATAAAATCACAAATATCAACTTTAAAAAAATGAATGTTACTAGAGAAAAAAAATAAAGACATGGGATCAACACATTAAGAATATATAATAATTATAAGTACATATGCACCTCCCAGTGGAGCCCAAAAACACATAAGGCAAAAGCTGCTAAAATAAAATGGAGAAATTGGGAATTTAATAATAGTAATTGGATATGCCAATATCTTACTTTCAATAAGAGAGAAAAAGCAGAAAATAAATACAAAAATAGAATATTGTTATAAGTCATGCTCTTTAACTACATGTGAAGAAAAAGTTGACTGAAAATAATTTGAGTCTTCAATCAAATTATTAAAGTTTTAAAGTTAATAAACTCTCAATAAATATTTTTTAAAATTTGCTTCTACATTTAAAGTTCTTTTTAACACTAAACTTCTTTCTTCCTCCATAGTTGAGATTGCCTTAAGTAGAAATGCTTTATTATGGCCATAAAATGTTTCTATCACCTTGAAGTTTCAAAAACTGCATGTTTTATGTGTGTTGTCTTTGATCTTTTATCAAAGAGATACCCTAAAAAAACAATAACAGCAACAGAATGAAGTGTACACCATATTCTGACCACAGTAACAATCAGTATTACTTTGGGAATGTTTATTAAAAGAGGTTTGTGGTAATATTTTCTCTCAATTATAATTCTACTGCATGCTTCTATAGCTTAATTATTTTTAAATTTAGTGAAAAGTAACCTATATACTTTTATTTAAAAAATACACACATATGCACACACTTATACACACTAACACAATATCCTCATATAATTGCAGAGTGAGTTGCAAAGGACTAAAGCCCAGTCTTGCACTCCAGGGCTTACTTTTAAAGGGAAATCATATGGAAATAAAACAGCTGCAGTGCATCTGTGAAATTCTCTGCATAGAGAGTAAATTTCATAACTGAAACTAAGTGCTTTCCTATAGAATTTATAGAGAAGGGTTAATATCTAAAATGAGTTTTTTCTTTGCAAAATGTTATTTAATTTTGCAAAGTTCTATTTATAGAAATGGAGGGAGGATTGCAGTTTTCCACTTTGAACTGTTAAACTCAGTTACTATCAATCAAGTACATTTGTTTCAAAACAAGTAAATGTTATAATTTGTATAGCCAGCAACAGGAACATTTATGCATTTGTTAAGTATTTGCACATGCACGTGTGTGTGTGTATCTGTGTGTATAACACCATGTTAAATTAAATGCACCGAGGAATAAATGCCAATCAAAACTAAAATTATTTTTTGTCACATGGTGCTTAAAGTATAGTAATAGTGATAGGTATTAATGAAAAGCTTATTCAACTAATAATGAATTGAAGAAGCATGGTGGTATGAAGATTTGACCTAACCTGAGGAGACAGGAAAGTCTTTGTAATGAGAAGTGATTGTGAGAAAAAAAAATTTAGGTGAGTGAATAGAAGAAGCATAATCTACAGGAAGTAAATTCTCATTTGGATGTTTCATGACTGGAGGATTATGGAACTAAAATATTTCTGATATCATATTTGTCTAATTCTTTCTTAGGATGCTTTTGTAGATAAAATTATCAAGGGGCAATGGATAAAACTTGTTTTAGCACTAACTCTAGATTATCATTATTCTTATTTTCTTAGGAGAATCTTGGTTATAGTAGTGATATGTTATTCACAAACTTTCATTCGTGAAAGTATTCATATTTACACTGAAGTCTTGGATCATCCTACTTGTCTTTTTTCAAGTGTTTTTGGATATTAATACATCTGAATCTTTTAACTTAAGGTGGTTTTTATTTTTAAGCATAAGTACTATTGTAAATACTTTTGATGGTCATTAATTTCTGGCTATTTTCTTTCCTTTTGATTTAAAAAGCAGTTTATTCTTGTGAGTACTATACATGGGATCATTACTATTATGACATTAACAATGTTATTACTATCTAGATAGGATTAAATTCTCCTGTCACTTCTGAGTATGTTTATGCAAGCATTCCTGCATGTCACTATGTGTGTTTGTATAAATTGCCCATGTTATATGAGCATCCTCACATTAACAACCTGGTCCTTGATGATTAACTCAGCGATATCTTTATTTGTTTTCCCCATTTCATACTAAAATGTGAGAAATTGCACACTAATTTTATGCATTGCCTCACTGCCACCTGGTGGTAAAAGTATAGAAAAGGCAGCAAAGCAAAGCTGGGTGACCAAGTGAAAGTCATTTCCCACAGCCCAAAAATCACATCTCCTGATATTTTCAAAGACTTGCAGCTAAAACATTTTCCATTTCTATATCTTGATTCTTTTATGAAACTATATGGAAAACTCTAAGAAACAAGGAATGAAACTGTAAGTGATGAAGTAACATGCCTCTACTGATGAAAACTTGAGAATGAGAAGCTTTGATGATCTTTAATCACTCAAGTATCACCTCGAAATGCTTTCAGTATTTCTTAAAGTATAAGAACAAATTTTCTTAAGACCTTTAACTTTTTGTGGCTTTTCTCTTATTAATTAAAGGAAATCAAGCATACCAACATTTGAAAACATTTCATAATAAATAATTTAAATATTGTGGGTGTCATTTTCAAATTTAATTTCCCAAGACAAAAAGCCTAATTTTTTTCTTTTGCTTACGTGTGTGGTATTTATTTCTAGTTGACTTATTTATATTACTTTTTTACATTATGATAGAGCCAGGTGTTAGCTGTTATTTAAAAAAATTCATTATGTTATGAAACAATATTTTAGGAAAATAATACTGCATATCACTTCATTTCTTGCTGTTCAAACATTTCTAATTCTTTTTGTTGTTCATGAATAAATTATGGAACACAAGTGTTGACTTTTGTTGTCTACTATTTCTCTTCACAGAATTTCTCATTTGAAGTTTTCACATGCATCCTGGTTGTGTGTATGTGTCAATATACTTAGATATCACGTTTGAGTTATTTTTATGTAGTATGGTACATTTTTGTATTGGAACTGAGTCTTTGTATGTACGTGTTTAGTATTAAATCAGTGATTTACATTTATCCTAAATTTCTTCATTTATGCTGCATCTGGTTCTCACATATTCTCTTGTGAAAGAAATAGGGAAGAAAACTATCCTTATCTCATGAGTAAAGAAATAGAATACTAAATTGACAAGTAAGAAATTGTACATAGACATTTTTAAAGTACATCACAACAAACACTGTGGCAATTCTTCTTTGCTTTTGAATGTCCACTAAAATCTAACACCCTTAAGGGAGCTTGGCATGCTTCTAATGACAGGGTTTTAGGGAAGTGTAATAGAGTGAGAGAGCCTTGCCTTGAGTTTTACTTGTTATATGCCAGACCTTAGTTAAAAAATCAGAATTGCAACACAGTCCTCTCTGGTTTAACAAAAGGATTAGAGCTAATTTATGCAAAGCTCCTAGCACAATTCCTGGTTTATAGTAGGTGCTAAAAATAGCCATTATCACCAAGAAAAAAAGATGAAGCTAACAAGATTCTTGTGGATCATCTGACTTATATTAAAGATGGGTCATCTACGAGAAACCGAACTGACAATAGGTTAACTGAAATGTATTACTAAATATTATTACTGAATTCCACGGTTTACCTTACCATCCTGTTTGATTCCTAGCAACATCTCTTTCACTGTCATATTGATACCGATTGGGAAGAATGTATAAATATTATTTGTGTGACAAATCTACTTCACTTTTCCCATTAAACCAGTCAATGAGGGCCTGGTTTCATTCCTAGCACGGTGCAACCGAGATTTAATTTAAAAGAATAACCAAAGAAAACCCACATCTGTTACCAGACTGATTATATTAGCTAATAGAGGAGAGAAGAAATTGCATAAAGCAAAAAAAAATTGCCTCAGTCTTATATGACAATTTTTAGATATAAGGGATATGTCTGTGTGTGCACATGTGTGTGTGTGTGTTTTAATGACACAAAGTATGTGTCCTAACACAGAAGAAAAATCAAACTGTGTAATATATATGTATAGGCAAGTAAAATGAGTGGATTTTTCCAGGACTCAGAAGAGAGACAACATTGACACTTGTCAAGAGATTCTCAGTATCTAGGAAAAGAATGTTAGAGAGGACAATAAATGGCCTGGAGAGAAAGAGAGAAAGTATCACCTAGTAACCACTTCACACAGCAGTGAACTAAGGCCAAAATGTCTTCAAGATAGCAGTTCCTGATGCAAGAATATTGGAAAAGGGCATGTGAGAAAAAAGAGAGATATGCTGGGAGCTAATGTTTAATAAATTTTTTAGAGTAAAACAGGAATATTTACATCAAATATAAGCGAATCTGATAAAATAAAGTTAGCTTCAAAAATGCAAGAAAGAGTTAATATAACAAAAAGAAACTTCATGTTTCTATGCAAATACCATAATGGTACATATTTTATCCATATAATTATAGCTCCCATAAAAGGGTTCAACGATCTTTAAGCAAAAATGTTATGCAATAAAGAATTTGCAAAAAATAAATTTGAAGATAATTGTTTATAAAACCAAAGATTATTTCCTCTACAAATTTGTACCAGTGCATTTGATTTTCAAAAGATGATTAGAATATTCCTAGCTATATACCTAGAATGTAATTGTGATTAGTGGTGTCCTTTTTCCTCTTTTTTCTTCTGTATTTAGCAGCCTTCAGATGGGAATTTTATTGAAGCTGTACTAAGGAAGTTTAAACTGGTAGACATGAATCATTTAAACTGGTAGACATATGGACCTTGTCCTTCCAGAACTCTGATTTGTTAGTGGTTGGTTAATGCAAAGTTGCAGTTTGAAAAACTTAAATGGCCATTCCAAAGAGAAGTATTTTTAACCTGTTAGACATTATTTGTTAATATTTGTATACATGGTACATAGCACAATTTATACCAAGAAGAAAATAAATAAAAACTAATTCTTTACTTAATTGAAATAAATCAAGTTGAATTGGAATTATATTTCAAGGTAAGAATCTGAATTACCAAAGGATCATAGTTTGAGTTTTCTTTTTTTTTCTTAGGTTTGAGCATGCTCTTCTCAGACTTATGCTCATGGTGCCAGACAACTAACGGAGGCCATTCTGAAGGGAGAAGACCTTATTTAGATAAATGATATACTTATTTGTTCCTTCTACTGGGATCCATTAATTCTCCTTATTTGATCCACATTTGTATATTCACTGGAATGGGAGGCTTCATTAAATATTAAGAAGATATTAATGGAATTAAACATTAAACTGATTCCAGAATATTAAAACAAGCAAAGTCATCCTTTGGTGGTCAAGATTTTTGTATTTTAAAGTTTATATATACAATTATAGGAAAGATGTTGGACAATGAAAGCTTTTAACTTTGAGAGACAAAAAGTTGTAGTGAAGTCTCTGATGTAAGAATGCAAATATTTCCCCACAGAAATGTGTACTAACTCTTGGGATTTGAATGCCAGATTTTGAGTTCTGTCAAGAAGTGTTAGTGAGGTATTCTCTTCAGCTAGACAAAAGCTGAAGAATATTCCCCTTTTCGTTAGGTAGTACTTTTCATGTCCTCTTCCTTAGATTCTAGGTGGGCAAGGAACCTGAAAATAAAACTTATCCTTTTATATTTGCATAAAAATAACTGTTGGTTTTCACAAAGCAAGGTGTGACTGAAGGGCAAAAGAATTAGTCTAATTCATTCTTATATGTGCAGACCTTATTTAAGCAGGTAGCATTACATCAGTGAAAAGCTGTCACAACCCTCAAATCATATAGCAAGGTCTGGCCCCAAGCCTTCACAGGCAATGAACCGGCCAGCACATTCAATTTTAATTAAATCTCCATGCCAAGAAAGAAAGCTTTGGAGGAAAGCAGGCTTTAGAAGTGCCATGTATTCATGGAGTAACTCTATATTCACAAAACCATTTGAAATAATTGCAGCTGGTATGGACATTTAACCGACCAATTAAAAGAATTTTGTCATTTGACTCCTGCCAAACATTTGACATAACTACAAAGTGATCTTTGAATTATGTACACCTTGATGGCTGCTTGTTCTCCTGGGAGGTGAGACTTTCTTCCAGAATTACTCTCTCTCATGAATCGAGGACAGCTCTTTCTCTTTCGGTTTCCTGTCACAAGTAATAAATGAAAAATAAAACATTCCATTTGTCTTGCAAAACTACCAAGGTTTCAGAGGTAATTTTTTTACCCAGCTCTGAAGAAGCTGGAAGAGGCCAATTACAGCTGTTGAAATCAAGCTGGATTCTGTCGCTGCAGGTAATAAGATCTGCCTGAAACTCACCATCTGCACCTCCATAGCACTAGTTGCTATCAAATTACATTTCCCATAAAGAAGTTAAAGAAATATTGAATCACACACCAATGTAGATCCATCTTCCCTGGTGTTATTTACATGATGACGTCAGGGAGAAAGGACACTTGTGACCTACTCTACTACTAATTTATGGTTGAATGAGAAGCCTGATGGTAGTAAGGCCACCTTTACATATGATGGTAATATCTAACTACATACCTCAGCAACAAGGAACCTTAGGTTTATTAAGCCATTTCCTCATTCTGGAGTACAGATTTTTTTTTTAACAGAAAGGAAGAAAGGAAGGAAGAAAATATAAGGAGGAAAAGAAAGAAAGAGAGAGAAAGGGAGAAAGAGAGAAAGACATGCAGATTTGGAGTTTTGTCACAAATATTTCCCTTTTGATCCAAAACCTGGGACTGTGCATAGAGGAAAGAACTTGGAAGCAATAATTTTTATGAATATCAAGTCCCTGAGACCAGCTGCAGTGGCTCACATCTGTAATCCCAGTTACTCAGGAGTCAAAGATCTGGAAGATCGCAGTCAGAGATCAACCCAGCAAAAAGTTAATGACATTCTTTCTAAACAAACATGCAGGATATGGTAGTATAGTCTTATTATCCCAGCTGCTTGGAAGGTCTAGGTAGGAGGATCATGGTTGGTAGAAGCCCAGGCAAAAAGCAGAAGACCCTATCTGAAAAATAGCTAAAGCAAAAAGGGCTGAAGGAGTTGCTCAAGTGGTAGCAAGTACAAGACCTACATTCAAGTTCCAACACCTCAAAAAGAAACGATAATCATGGTCTTGAAAGTGTTAAGACATTTTCTTAGCTGTAAGTCTGTGTCATTTACAGTACAGAGAGGAAAGGAGAGAGAAGCAAGTGTATAAATTGAAAGGGTGCTTAAATCAAAGCTAACCTCTGCGTTGTGGCTCGCTCCCTGGCTTATTGATCTTTAGTCTCTCTCAGTACATTGACTCTTTTCCTTAGGTGTATTTACATGTTATAATTCCTTCCATAAAAAAAGATAATGTCAAGTCACCTCAAGCTTCTGCTCAGCTCATGGATCATTTCCATCACTTCATCACGTGGGTTTGGAAACTTCCACTTCCTCGTGTCTCATCAGCTCCTCATATCCTACAGCGTTCTTTTATTCCTAGTGTCCTGTGAAACTGGAATGCCCCTTATTTCAACACATGCATGTTCGTCTTCAGGCTTTAAGTTTGTCCAACTAAACTTATACTACTGTACACATATTTTTTGTCACTGTAGTATTCTTTCCTGGTTCTCCTTCAACCTTTGTGGCCTTCTCATCTCACTGTCTCAGTCAAGTCCATACCCTTCTTATCCTCACTATTATGACCTTAGTAGAGGACCTAATCAAAGTACTTTAATGCTTCCTTACTAGTGTCCTTCCACTGGTTTGCTAAACTTTTTTATGAAGTAAAGGGGATAAAATCAAGGCCTTTAATGTATGCTAAACAAATGCTGTACCACTGAGCTACACCCCTAGCATGGTTTGCTAAATATTTAATCCTTTGTTTCGCTCCCTCCCTTTAGTTTTATAGAAACACTCATTTTTCTCCCTTTCATTATTAGAACAGTCATTAAGATTAAACTCAAACTTGTAAGCAGACATTGCCTGTGTCCTGATAGTGACTTCTCAGCTTCCTTGACACTTAACCACAGAAAAGAAACCATACTGTATTATTTTCTATTTGTCTGACTGCCTCACTGTCCTAATATCTGTAAACATTCCATTCTATCCTTTGTTAAAGCCCTTCTTCCACTTTTCACCTGGCTAATCCTTACCTATATTTCATGGTATATTTAAAATCACTTCTTAAGAAAGGAACCCAGACACCAAATGCAGGTAGATACATTTCCCCTCATCATTGCTCTCCTTGTACATTGCACATACCTTTGTACATACACCATTTTGTTGTGGTTTGTATCCTGCTACTAGATTCATCTACTTCAAATAATAACTGCATTTTAAAATGTACTCTTTGGTATTTATTCACTCAAGTAGAAGAATAAGAGGAAGTATAAAAGGTAGAAAGGGAAAAAGAAAGGAAGGAAGGAAAGAATGAAGCAAGGAACAAAGGAAAGAATGAAGAAAAGAACAAAGAAGGAAAGAACAAAGGAAATCCATCCATTCATCCATCCAGAAGTAGAAGAAGCAGTAATATTTTTCATAGGAACCACCTCCCCTACTCAATTTATGGTTGTGGTGGAATTAATTCCACACTAGACTTCAAGGAGGGGAATATGGGTTTCTAAAATATAATTAACATTGCCTGAAATTTCTGAGTGCAGAATTTTAAGACTTTCAGAGATAGAAAGTATTTTGTATTTTTTTCCCAGAAACATGTCAGATTAGATATTAAGTACACCTCTAGATTACTTATTATATATATCAAAAATGCTAAAATGTCTACTAAATATCCAGAAGGTATTACATCTCAGAAATATAATCTATGAAAGAGCACATTAACTTAAATGATGCATAAACTCATTTACCCATGCAAATGAGTCCTTGGATGCAAGTTTACATATTGCTTGTGAAAACTCACCTGAACTTTTGTCTAAAACTCCTCTATGCACATCCTATATTTTGACAGTGTTTTTGCCATATCTACCAGCACCTTTTTGTTGTTTTTATGAGCTACCTCCTAAGGAAAATAAGGACAAAACCCATTTTTTTCATATTCTTACTAACCAACAGAAAGGTGGCAAGTTCAAAACAAGTTACAAGCAACAACCCTCCCACATTTGTATTTTAAAGAGCCAAATAAATAGTTATTTGAAATTTAAAATAAAAGCTGAAAGTCTGGGTAGGGTGTGTAGCTCTGTAGTATAGCATATGCCTGGCATCTGTGAGTCCTGGGTTCAATCCTTACTGAGAAGGGAGGGCTGAATTTCCAGCTTTCCTTGAAAAATAATCTAACAAACTCAGATCCCAAGTTCTTAGATGGTAACTGGTAGGTTGTGTTCTTCAAAAGGATACAATAAAGTTCTAATATCCTACAAATGTGACCCTTTTGGAGACAAGGACTTTGCAAGTTAAGATGAGGTAATACTGGATCAGGATGGCTCTTAATCCAATGACTGATACCATTATAAGAAGAGGGAAATTTGAGCTGGGTATGATAGTGCATACCTGTAATGCCAGCATTGGGGAGGCTAAGGCAAGAGGTTCATGAATTCCAGGCCAGCTTGGGCTATTTACTTAGACAATGTCTCAAAAAAATAGAAAGAAAATATTTGGACACAGAACACAGACACACAGACAGGAGAATACCAAGTGAATAAGCTCATCACAAGCCAAGGACCACCAAAGATTGCTGGTGAACACTAGGAGCTAGAAAGAACAAGGAAGTTTCCCGGTCCGGCTTCAGGTAGAGCAAGGCCTTACTGAGGCCTCAATTTAGAGATTCTAGCCTCCAGATCTATGAGTCATAGAACTCAATGATCTATGTCATCCAAGGACACTAAACAGGTACAATGGGCTACAAATGAACAAAGTGGCCTATGATCTTCAGCTTAGGGAGCTTAGGATAGTCTCTGTCACTCTCAATGGGTTCTTAGTCACCAGTTGCCTTATGTCATCTTGCATGCAGCCAGTCTCCCTTACTCATTTACATCTCCCATCCTTGTAAAAACTGGATCCATGAATTTGTGAAGCCTTACTATTTGCATGTTAGTGCATCTATTTTTTTAAATCATTGATATGATTTTCTCATAGAACTTTCAAAAGTCACCTTTTTTTTTGCTGCTGTTGCTGTTTGTCTTGATGTAATTATTGACATTTTGGATATTGACTTCATCTAGGTTTAGACTTAGATATTGATAACTAGTCTGGGATAATTATTTATGCTGGAATCTGTCCTATGCCTTGTATGATATTTAGCACCAGCATCTCTTCTCAAAAGGTACCAAAAGCACTTCCCAAAGTTGTAATGCCAGACAATGTCAAATATTCTTGCAGGGAAGGATTGGGACAACAAATTCATTCCCACTGTAAACCAGTGTCCTAGGCTATACTTTGCTATCAATCACATAAAATAAATAAACACAGTAGCACATTACAAATGAGTACCTCAAAATGTTAAGTGTCTTTTAGGAAGTAATTCAAAATTTGCCATGAATGTGCCAGCACACTTTTGCTATTTATTTCTGTAATCTATCTATAAGAACTCTTTTTCTTTTAGTCCATGATAGAGTGTTAAATGTGTCCCAGTATCTATTTATTCTACCTTAATCAGAGGAATTCTGATATTTATTTGGACACATTGTCTTGCAGATAAAAGTTTTGTTCCATTGCTTAGTGTGGGCAATGAAAACATCTGAATAGATGTTGACCATTGAGATATAAGTCAAAATGCCATTAGGGGGGGAAAGGGCTAAGAAAAGGATGTGGGAGGGTGAATATAGTGTGAATACTATATACACATGTATGTAAATGGAAAGATGATACCTGTTGAAACTATTCCAGGAATGGGGGAAGGGTGAGATAAAGGACAATGGTAGAGGGGGTGAATTCAAGTATGATATATTTGATATATTGTAAGAAATTTTGTGGATGCCACAATGTACATCCACATAGCACAACAATGAGAAAATTAACTAAAAATTTGCTACATATCAATAAATAAATAAGTAAAAGAAATTATCATATGTTCCATTACAGAAAGAACTTACTCTTATTCAGTTATTTTTTATTTCCTGCTGTCTGGAAGTTGAATGTGAAGGTCCATAGTGCGTGGCAGCCATCTTGAGTTAATTCTCTAGCAATGGAAGAGAAACACACTAGAAGTCTAGGTTCCTGAAAGAGACAAGTTGTCATATAATTTCAGGACTACTTCCCCTAAGACTTTGATTCAGGAAAGACAAATAAATTTTTATCCTGTTGCCGCCACTCACTTTAGGATTCCTAACATGTGAAATATAGTCTACTTCCAGTTAATGTACAGCTCATTCTAATTCCATGAACACTTCCAAAGTTTGTTTAATGATAATTTGCACTATTTCAATATTAGCTCATATGTAGCTCTCTTTAAACTTTGAAAATTATCAAATATACCTGAGGAGAGAATGACTAGATTAGAGATAATGTAAACTACCTAACACTCTGTATTTGTGATAGGTGTTATATATTCATGATAACTACAACAATTGTTATAAATAAATGAAGATTTGAGTGTATATTCATTTAACATTGTTCCTATCAAAGAAAATGATTCTTATGGTTTTTAAAGAGTCTTCTTGAAAAGCTTATAATATTTATCTGAAAGAATTTATATTTGATTTAGCTATTTTCTTTTGTGTCTTAGTAAGTTGATATTAAACACAAAAATTAATATTGTAAAAAATTTGCTTTGATATCATAATATTTAATCTTTTAAATTCAAACATAATTCTTTCCTTTAAGTCAAATCTGAAATCTGACCTTCTTTAAAATCTATAGATGTAAAAGTTCCAATGACAGAGATACTGATTTAATTAAGATGCCACCTCACCTGAACATTGGAAGTTTTGTAGAGCTTCCTTATTGACTAAATTCCACAGCAGTTTTAGAACCACTGCCTTAAGCCTTTAAGCCGTACTAAGAATAAGCACTTTCCCCACCAATTGACATGATTATCAAGGTTCAGGGGGCAGAGGTGAGCAAATAGTAGCTTGCCATATTGCCTGGGCTCTAAAGTGATTACAAGATTCCCCTCTTTTCCACATCATAGTCTTTTATTCTGATATTCTTCCTTTCAGTCATTCATTAGCCATTTGAAAAGAGTAGAAGGATTTACTGTTTAATTTTTTAAAAAATAACTGAACATGAACCCTCAGGTTAAGCGTTGAGAAGAGTTTATCCGGATGGTTTGGCATCAAATGGATTACTGTTGCATTTGTTGCCACAACTGCTTTGACTCACAATCCATTTTTTTCTCACCTTTAGCAGCATCAACTTTTGTCACTACCACTTCTCTATACACACACACACACACACACACATACACACACACACTGAACTAAAGGCAGATAGGGAAATTAAAAAATGAAATTCCATTTTCATTTGACTTACAAACTGCCTTTTAAGATGATCATGAGTTCTAGGCCAGCTTGGGCTATATGATAAAAGTCTCTTTCAAAATGAAAACAAGTGAATAAGAGAATAATACCCTATTTTTTTTTAATAGTAGATATTTGCTAATATCCTTTTTCATGTTTTCAAACCATTGCTTTATTTTCTTCAAAACTGAACCTACTAAGAAAGAAAGCAACAGGACTGGTGGAGTGATTCAAGAGATAGAGCACCTGCCTAGCAAGCATGAGGCCTTGAGTTCAAACCCCAGTGCCACCAAAAACAAAACAAAACAAAACTGTGAACAACAACAACTAAAACTATAGCTTGTATAAAGTAAAAATACAATTCTTATGTCTGGAGGTTGGTTTTAAAATACAGAAAGCACATTTTCAGTTGCTTTAAGGGGGATATCATGATCTAGCATTTTTTTTAAAGTGCCATATGTATCTCACTGTTGATGCTAAATAGGTATTAAAATAGATTGGCCTTCATAGTAGAAAATGGAATTTATAAATTTAATGCAGTCATTTTTATTTGAAAAGGCTCATGATGATATTCCTTTAGCTTAGTTAAAAATACACTTTCATCATTTTTTAATTGGGAAACTCTTATAGAAAAACCATTCTATGATTTATTACAGAGAAATATCAGAATACCATCACAGGTAACAAAAACTGACTTTGTCAGCATCTGGTACACCTCCTGTCACTTTTGGATCCCTACACATCCTTCCAACTAAAAGTAATTACCTCCTGAATGTTATGGCACACAGTTCTTTATTATTCCTTATTGATTAAGTAATTCAGCACATATTCATAAATATTAGAATGAGTTTTGTCTAGCCATGTATGGTAGCTCACACTTATAATTTAGGTATTTGGGAGCTGAAGAACAGTAAGATCTCAGTTAAAAGCTAGCTCTGGTAAGAAAGTTAGTGAGATCCTATCTCAACAACATACTGGGTGTGGTAGTGTATGCCTGTCATCCTAGATAGGTGAGAGGCATGAGTAGAAGAATCATGCCCGAGACAAAAACACTTGACTTATCTGAAAATTTACTAAAGCAAAAAGGGTTGGGGGTGTGGCTCAAGTGGTAGACCATCTACCTAGTAAACACAAACCACAGTACTGCTCACGAAAGTTATTTTTGTTTAACATGTTCAACTTATGTACATACATTTATAATTTATATAATGGGTGTAAATTTTATATGAACAAAAATACAAACTATATGTTGGGTCCAGTCTCTTTCAATCTACATTACATTTGTGTAATGCCTTCATGTGATTTCTTATAGTTGTGTTCATTTAATATTGATGATACATATTACTTAATTTTGTTAATATTCCAGAATATTAATGAAATTTTTCATTTCACCCTTAGTATACATCTGAATTGTTTTTAGTTTGAGACTATCATATATAAGATACCTATGAACATTCTTCTCAAAGTCTTCAGCAAGGACTGATAAATAAAGATCTATGGAGATAACCAATATATGAGCAGATAGCAAGAATATTGTCTCATTTAAACAATAACTGATGTACAGGAGACTTAGAACCACTCAATACTCTACAAATAAGAAGTCACAGTTCCTTACTCAGTTTTACCTGAGCTAGGTCTCAAACCCTAAATCCACAGAAGAAGAAAAGTTGAGGCCTCTTGAGGCAGGATGCAGCTAGCACCATGAGAAGTACACAAAACAATGGTTTTGAATCCTTTCTCAAAGAGTCACATATGCTAACTCAAGTTACCCTCCATTGGAGAAAAAGAAACATTTTCAAATATTTTGAAGACTTTATACACTGGTTCAAAGTTTACATAGACACCTAGATAGCTGGAACATTATCATGGTCCTCTGAGAAGAGAGAGGTTTATGTGGGGGCAGGTAGTAAATAGTTTTTTTACTATGACTCAGCTCATAATGGTTCATCTGGATCAGCAGGCTGACCTGGTGATCATTGCTAGGGTTTCTGTGTATGTAACTATGCAGCACACCCACAAAGTAGTTTTCAGAGCTATAAAGCTGTTCTTTGGGCTGTGGGATTCTAAGATCTGTTATAAGTAGAGAATTTAAAAAAGTAATCTGCTAAAACAGCTGGGACTCTTCCTCTGCCAAATAATGAATAAAAAATACTATCTACCCCAGAGAGAATGACAGAGATTAGTATTACCTTTAAAGTTCTAAAGTATGCAAGGACAATGGTCCACTTCACATTCCCATGCAATGCCATTCCAACCTCTGTACAAACCAAGATAATACACTAGACTACTTCAAACCTCACCAATTTGTAGCCTATTTACTACTGTGATGTCATACACAGGTTTTTAGCTAGACTAGATTAACAGTTTCTGTATAAAGCCAAAGATCTGACAAATACATTTTTTTCATGTCAGGAGGAAAATAAAGAGCTAGAAATAGTTCACATTCACATGGGATGTATAAAGTATATATTTATTATTTTGCACAAGGGTTATGTGAATTCCCTCAATCTCTGTCATAACATAGTACAAAGGGATTGAACCACTTGCACATTTCACATGACATTTGGTCTGCCATAGTAATGATATCAATTAATAGACCAAATGAGAGGCTGAACAACAACACGTGAACTTCTACAACTTTGAGGATGTGACCCACTAAACCTGATACTTGAGATGTTTGTGATGAAAAAAGATACTCTGAAGGGCTTATGTCAAGCCTAGTAGGAGAATTGCATCACGTACCTACTAAGATTCTGTAGAAAAGCCCATAACACAGACAACAATTGAAAAACATCCCCTAATATAATACTGGGTCTTGAGAGGGATGGAGTACCTGACTAACAGGTCACACAGCAACCATGGAGCTCATCTTAAGCAAAGTTATGTCAAATGCATTAAGTCATAAAAATCAGGTGAACCCAGGTAGCAATCCATTATTGCATGAAATGATTATTATCAGTCAGAGAGAGGAAGATAAAGAGGTAGAAATAAACTTCTTGAGCAGGTGATCCAGACCATCATGCCATACATCACTGTTGCACCAGAACCTCCCTCTTGCCTTATACTGATGTCCATTAACAGGAGAGAGATGATGAGTGAGGTAGGCAGAATAATTAATAGACCTTTAAAGATGTATATATCCTAATGCATTACTCCCTGAAAAATTTATTTCAATCCAGAACCTCAAAATATGATATTTTTGAAAAAAAATCCTTACATACATAATTAAGGATCAAGATAATATAATATTGGATTAGAGTAGACCCTCAATCCATTGAGAGCATCCTCATACAAGAGACAACAACACATTATGACACATGAAGATGGAATCAATGCTTGGAGAAATGTGTATACAATACAAAGAACACTAAGAAATGCCAGCAATCACCAGGAGCAGAGAAAGAAAATGATTTTTTCCTCAGAAGGAATTAACTCTGCTGACACTGTTACTTCACATTTTAAACTCCTAAACTGTGATAAAGTACAATTTCTGTTGTATTAGTTAACCCAACTTGTAATCATTTGTATGACAGCCATAAAATATTAATACACATGGAGAAACTTAGGTTTTAGAAGCAGATAAGGTTGTTACACAGATGTTCTTAAGATGGACTGGTTATTCTGGTTTATCAAGGTGAGCTCCATGTTCTCACAGGGATTCTTAAAAATAGAAGAGGGTGAACCTACTAACAAAGGAAAGTCGAGGACCAGTTGGTTTCACTGGGGAATTAAACCACAATTTAAAGAAGAATTAACACTGATCCTTTTCAAACTTTTACAAGAAATGCAGAGACAAGATTCATGATAACAGCATTACTCTGATACTATAGTCAAAGATATTACAAGAGAATGAAATTGCATGCTAATATCTCTGATGAATATGAATGCAAAAATCCTCAAAAACCACCTAGCAAATCAATTAACTGGTACAATAAAAATGATTATACATCATAATCAAGTGGGATTTACTTTTGGAATGTAAGGATAGTTCAACAGTCTAAAATCAACCCATGTAAGTACTACATAGGCAACAAAAGAAATACTAGACAAACATGATTATATAATCTCCAGAAGATTCTGCAAAGCAAAGGAAAGAATCAACAGAATGATGGGACAACTTGCAGAATAGGAGAAACTATTTTCAAACTAATCATCCAATAAATACCAATTTCTAGAATATATAAGCAACTAAAAATTCTCAAGATTTGATTATTAAAGATAATGTAATCGATAGATGGGCAAATGATCTGAAAAGATACTTCTCAAAGGAAGATACACAAATGGTCAAGTATATGAAAAAGTGCACATTTCTAATGTGAAATTAAAACCACAATACAATATCATCTTATTTCAATTAGAATATATGTAATCAAAAAGACAAAGAATTGGAAAATACTGGGAAGGTTCTGAAGATAGAGGAGCTCATACACTGTTAATGGAAATTAAATTAGTCACTGTGAAAAACAGTGTGGAGGTTCCTCCCCCCAAATTCAAAATAGAAGTACTATATAATTAAGCAATCTCACTACAGGATATATCTTCAGTATATCAAAGAGATTCCTGCACCCATATGTTTATTGCAGAATTCTTGCTCACAATAGCCAAGTTATGGTATCAACCAGGGTGTCCATCAGCATATGAAGGAATAAATAAAATGAAGTATATGTACAAAAAGGAATACTATTCAGCAATATAAAGAATAAAATCCTACCATTTTCAGCAACATGGATGAAAGTGGAGATATCATAAGTGCAATTAAACCAGACACAGAAAGACAAAGACAGAATTATTTCCTCATATGTAGAAACTAAAAAAGCTGAGTTAACAGAAATAGCAGACATCACCAGTGTCTTCAGAGTGTGCAGACGGGAATGATGGAGAGATATTCATCAACAGGTACCAATCAGGTGCTTTATTACACAGAAATTTTAAATGTTTGATATAATGTATAGCCTATTTTTTAGTTTGTGAGAATATGCAATGTGAAAATATACAAAAATTTCAAAGTATTCCAAATAAATGCATATAATCATCACCTGCAAAAGTGCTTTTTATATTACAGAGCCATAAGAGACTTTATTATATTACAAAGGCTCATTCAAATCTCATAACCAAGTTTATCATCCAAATAGTTAATTTACTAATATAGGTCACATATTCCACATAGAAGACAAAACAGAGAATAGATATTTTTTAAGTAATACAAAATACATGTAGGAAATTATTTGTTTAAAGTGTTATTATTTGTTTGTATAAATCTCCATTGTCTTTGTTTAATACAAGGTGGACATGTTCAGATTTTTATCTATAGATTAAAGCCCTCAACCCTACAGCATAATATTCCAGCTTCCAGCTAATTTCTACCTTAGGTTAGCCCCTCTTTGATGAAGATTTTTTTTTTTTTGCCAAGAAAATTAAATCGGTCAACTTTAACACTCAACATAGGTACTTTAGATAGTTTTATTAGAGCTAAAAGGCTCTAATGGAAGTTGTAAAGTTTTTCAAATGTTAAATATGAGAAATGTATTAACTTAGTTTTTTTCATTTCAATGGTCTAATTTTGATACTTTCGTAAGTACCACTCAGCTTCTTTTATCAAGCCCAATTAGTTCTCCACTTCCCTGCAAGTTTCTCAAAACCATCTTCATCAAGATAGTCAAGGTCTATAGATAATTAGTATTCAAAATAGCTAAGATAGCTTAGGATGAATCTTAATGGACATTAGCTTAGGCACAAACATTCACTGTGACACACTCAGGCAGTCAGTCTATTATTATTACACATTAACTATGTAAAATAGGTTCTATGGTAGTAGGAGAAAATATATAGAACATAAAAAGTCCTTAAGAAAATTTTAATTCTGGAGTAAACAGGGGAGAAAGAGACCTGTAATTAAAGACAAGAAAATTCAGAGGTAACTATGCATTGGAAATCAGGAAGATAGAAACTGTTCAGTAAGAAATGCTTCAGTAAAAATAACAGATATTTGACCTGATACCTGCAAAATGAGATTTGGTTTATTTGTCTTTATTTCTTTGTCTAAGATGGGGGAAGGAAGAGAAAATGATATAACAGAAAATAAGATATTAGAAAGTGTGAGGACCTTTGGGCACCTGAGTGTTTTGCTTAGATAAATAAATGCTTGATTTTATAAATTTCCAAGACAACTGTTTCCCTTCTGCATCTGAAGAAGTTTGTATTATTTGTAGTCATAATAATTAAATTTGGTTGCTTCTTGTTAAAAACAGATCATAGATCACACATTTTGTGATTTGAAACAATTGAATGTAATCAATAAAGAATCTGAGAAATAACATTTAACAAATTGTAAAACCTTTGCCCCTCTCTATTCATTAAAACTCTATTAATCCTTCAGGGAATTACTTCATCATCCTTAAAAAGAAATTCTCTCTACTTATTTTCTTTTTCCAAGGCATTTCTATGTGTTTCTGTGATATATTAATTTTACAGTTTAATACACAATTATGAATCATCTATCAAAAAATCAACATTTTGTATTGGGTCGCATAAGCCTTTCCCCATTGAATACCCAAAAGCATAAAGTGAATTTTATCAATCAATCATTAAAAGAACAACATATAGCTAAGAAAATAGTCTGCTTCTTCTTTCATTTAGATTAGGTTTATATACTGTAACTATGCTAATATATACACTTTAATGTAACGTATATTTTAATATGATTATTTTAGTTATGTCTTTCTCAGACATTTGAGAAAAATGTAACAAATTATTTAAATTTTTTTATATTTTGAAATATATTGGTGTATATCATGTCCTAATAGAAGAATCTTTTCCATGAATAATTTCTGCACATCCCTTTCCCAAACAAATTATTTTAAAAAGGAAGAGGAAATTGTTATAGAACATAGCTTTGTAAAAATTCTAACTTAAATTAAGTATAATTATAGGAATATACTACCCAGTTTCTATCTTCCAAAAACTTGCTGTAGGCATAAGCAAATATTTTATAACTTTAATTGGATCAGCATTCACTGGAAAAGTCATAGCTCAAAGCTATGTAGATTAACAAAGAAAGTTTATGTGCAATTAATTAATTATGTGCAGTGTATTCACACTGGTATATATGTTACATTTACTTTCCCCAAATGATAGCTATGGTTGCTGATTAAAGAACCATGGGCTATATACAATCATGTCCAATTCAAAGCATGATTTTAAAAAACAGCAAAAAATAATGACCATATCAACTAAACTATCATGTAGTGGATCCTTGGATGACTCTTGTTAGATATTGAGTTTTGTAGGAGATCATACTACTTTGGTATAACATAAAAAGAATGATAGAGTGAAACCATTTGGAAGTCATTTTAAATTTTTTTTATTATTGTTGTACTGGGGGTACATTGTGACATTTACAATAGCTCAATTTACCCCCTCCACCATTCTCTTTTATGCCCCTCTCCCATTCCTGGAATAGTTTCAATAGGTATCATTTTTCTAATTACATTCATGTGTACATAGAATTTCCACCATATTCACCCTCCTACACCCTTTCCTTATTTCCTTCCCCCTCCTACTGGTACCAAACCCCAGATAGGAACTGTTTTTCTTTCCTGTTTTCCATTTTTGTGAAAAAAAAAAATATATATACATATATATATATATATATATATATATATTTGTTTGTTTAAGATGCAGGGTGTTTCATTGTGACATTTTCCGTGTATTACAACCTGAATTGGTTCATCCTCTCTGATTTTCTCCTTTCTACCTTAGTTCTCTTCTTATGTTAAGGAAATCATTTTCTTGATAAGTGATAGTCTTATTTGTATGTGTGTGGGAGGAAGTAGGTAACATAATTTAAAAGATATTAGATAGATAAAACTTTCTCAAAATTATTTTCTATTTCTACTGTGTCTCTTCATGCTTGTTATCAGAGATTATGTTTTATATTTCAAACTGAGAAATCGAAGTGCTTAGAATATCAGATCATTAAAAATCTTATACAAATGTTTCTGTCAGAAAATGTTGTTTTGGAAATTACATGAACAAGGAAATACAATGTGGATGTTTCACAAACTGCATGTGTAAATATCTTCTTGGAACCTTTGCAATTGACAGAGAATAAGGGAACCTTGTAGTACAATTTTAGAAGTTAAACAAAACTTGTTAAAACCTGTCACATTCAGTTGAAGTTGGCCATGATGCATAGATATACCTGATCAAAGGATCCTAAGAGACTGGTTTCTGGGCAGAATTTCTGAGAGTTTTAAGATTTTTCTAGTTTAATAAAAGGGAAAAAATGAATTCTTTACTCCGTCTTTTTTTCTCCTTGCTATAAGTCTTATTTGGAATATTAATTAAAAACCTAGATATGCAATAGCTATCTTGCGGCCCAGAAGGAGAAAAAAAAATCCATGAGAAAATGAACAAAGCAGAAGGTTGAAGAATTCTGTTTCCAATGGCAAATGCTTAAGCTGTCCTGCCCAAGATTCCCTAACAAAGGCTTTTCATGGCATAAAACTGACAGATTTTTTAGTTAAGCACATTAATATACAGTTTTCTGTTGCTTGCAGCCAAGTACAATCTAACAGATACATTTATGATCACACACCAGGAAAGGAACGGCCTCTTCCACAACTTACTAATCTTGTTTCCATGCTAAGGCCAATGAGATAACCTGAACTTCCCAGGAAAATGCCAATGTTACATTGCTTAATACAGTCATCAATATGAAAAGTCTTGTGAAAATACAAGATTCTAGAACTATCTTGAGTGATTATTATAGAAACTTTCTTTCATAGAAATGGAACATATAAACAAGATAATGCCCAAGGTGATTTCTTTCTTGGACTACTTAAACAGTCATCCAGAGCAAAGGGTTCCCATCGATGTAATATCTTTTCCTCTGGTCTTATTTTTAGCATGTTTCATAATGTAATATCTGCCAAGATCAGGTAGAGGATATCCCATTTGGGCCCATAATGATGAATGAAAAATATCATGGAACAAAAGTGGAAAGATTTGCAAGAGGAGCTTTTGACCTAAATCTATTCTTTAGATTATAGTTGACAGAATAATGAGAAATGACAGTGAAAAATGATCTGCCAGGGAAAATGACCCAGTATTATTTGTTGCTATGTGACATTATGCTGTGAGATAATAATTCAGATAAAAATGGTAAGAAATTAAATCTTTAAAAAACACAGTAGAAAGGATGCATGTAGCCAAAGAGAATTATTTCCAATGCTTAAGTCTATCCAGCGCTAATAATGTTAATGACTAATTCAATGGAGTGCAGACACCACAGTTTTGTTATTTAGATTAACTCCCTTTATAAAATACATTAATAGTATTCAGCAAAAGAAGTTAATGTAGATGACTTGAAATAAACTATTAGTGTGATACAGTTTCATAATTATACTTTGTTCAAGATGAGCTAGAATATTCAGTTAGGACAAATTAAAGACAGAAAAATGGAAATTTATCTTAGAAAAGATTAAATGTGTCCACATTGGCTAAAAGCATCTAAAAGAACTTCAAGAACCAAAGAATTGTAAAGCATTACTAAAATATGCTTGAATGTGCAGTATGCTTTAGCTATGCAGTGTTGGTTAAAAAGAAACATTCAAATCAGCTATCAAATTTAGAAATTTAACAGATTTGAGAGAAGAAGTACATTTTAGCAGTTAAGAAGGGCATGGTATTCACATATTAGTTATAAGGGTGGAAAATGTAACTGAACTGAATTCATTTTTATGACCTAAAGCAAATCTTCCCTCCATCCCAATTTTCTTAGCTATAAAACTGAGCTAAGACAAATGACAGCTCTTGTTCCCTCACCTGCCTCACTCTGTGAGCAGGCAGTTCCCAACAAAGTACACACAGAAAAGGCTGATGAGAAAAAGGCACTAAAATTAGAAATTAATGCACATACAGTTGCATGTATAAGCCCTGACTTTACTGTTACCATCAACAGTGACCACTTACAAGTATGATTATCTTTGATTTATAGTCAAGCATACGTTATTTAATTGCATAGATTTTCATTTAGTAATTTCAAGGTGGAATTGATTTTATATCACCAACGAGTATGTTACTTTACTCTGAATCCATGTATATAATTCTATATAATGTCATTAAACTGGATGTAATTTCATAGTAAATTATTTATAGACCCCTTTAAAGGTACCAAGCATATGAAATCTCTATGTTTATTTAGATATAGATTCTTATTGATACTTGGAAATTAGATAGTTCTTTCATATTGTGTGGGGTGAGAGTGTTGATGTGGATTCTGGGTGGTGTATTAAATGTTTTCTGGATTGTACAATAGTATGCATGACCATCTTCCAGAAAGGATATGGCAAGCTCAAAGATTGCCGTAATTTCTTCCTTTCTTTTTCACTCATTTCAATGTCACTTGCTTTCTTTTCTTCCTTTTACCTTTCCTTCACTTTTTCTTTCTCTTCTCTTTTCTTCCTCACATCTTTTCATTTTCTCTTTAAGCCCTATTTCCTCCTATTTTTTCTTCCTCCACCAAATATGTCCATACTGCCTTCCTTATTTTATCCACCCTGTCTCCTTTCTATCCACCCATTCATATAGCAACACTTATTGGACACCACTATGTACCAGATGGCATGCTCAATATTAGGAATCCTGAAATAAATAACACATGGTCTCCAAGGAACTGAATGTGTGTCTAAAAGGAGGACAGAAGAATCTAAAACTTGTTAGTAATATCATACAGAAGACAATGGAGCAAAAAGTGTAGGTTGGAAAAAAGACCTATGCACAATCTTTCAGTTCTATCTTCCATCCTAACTTTCAGAGACCATTTGCAGTTATGCAATGCAAGCAATAAACTCCTTCCACCACTATGATGTGCTGTGATAGATGTTTTCTCAACTAGTAAGAATTAATCTGCAGATCTGTTACTTCTCTCAATAATAGCTCACCACATTGTCATTAAAAACACATTCTGAACAGACTCTGAATTTGTCAAGCACCAGAGATCACATGTCTCAGTTTCTCAAATCTTTCACAGGTCCAAGACAGGATTGTCTTCAGACTGACCCTTGGCTCAGCTCCTGGGAATTGAAGCCTGAGTCCTTGAAATATTTTGCCAGATCAATGTTGTCTTATATACCTGAGGCCTTGGGCCATGTTATTTCAGGTTGTCATCTGAGGTAATGCCTTAGTAATTAAAATCAGTCACACAGTACCTCCATTATTCATCTCTAATAAAAGCCTAGGTTACCAATTCTCAGGTGAGCTTTCTAGTTAGAAACACTTCTCATGTGTGGTCACATATTGTTTTGGGGGAAATTAAGCAAGTCCTTCTATTAATCAACAAACCTCAGGGTGGTCTTAGGGAGCAGCAACATATCAAGAGTCACTTGCCTTTTTTCACTGTAGTCTCTGCAGACCACACATTGCTCCATAGTTATGCATGATGATATCATTAGGAGCAAACAGGTAGAGGAAACTGAGGCCACTATATGTTGTTTCAAACATGTTGATGTGAATCTATAATGATCTCAAAATAAAACAGTTTTAAAATGACACATTTAACTGTGTCCTTAAGCCATGTGCTTTTTATTTCATATATATTATACCTTGAAACCATTGATTTAAAAATTTCTAGATTTTGACACAAATGTTCTAAGATAGAACTATGAAAAAATGTCCAACTGTCACCTTGAGGTTAATATTGAAAATGTTCTAAATTATTTTACCATTACCTTATTTTCCCTTCATTTAATAGCCAGAAACATTTACATATTCTCTTGGTGATTATAATTTTTATGCTTTTAAACTTAGGCTGAATGTTTTCCCAAAAGGCTCTTCAATCTCTCCCACAAATAGGAATCAAAAGTCAGTCCCATCATTTTGTCCAAAGTGCTTGAACATGTAAAATAAGTTAGACACAAATTAGGATACTTCCTTCAAAATAAAAGGCAAATTTAATAACCCCTACTCAAACAAAAATGTATTTATTAAATGTTATGGTTGTATTGGGAATTTAAGAAATTAATTATTGTAAGCTAAGGTTCATAACTTGTTGTACTTTATCTTATCTTTGCCACATACCAACTTTGAGATCTTAGTTAAATTTCTCATCTTTGCTCTTATCACCTTAGACTTAATGACTACAACACATTTTAATTAAGATAATTATAAGAGTGAATATGCCAACTAGAATATTTTTAAGATCTATTGATATAGAGGAAATTTCATACACTCTCATAGACTTCAAGAAATCAACACGTAACATTTGTCACATTTGACTCAGTATTAAACTACTTATTCAGTAGAGTAAATTAATATCTTATAAGTAACATTACCAATGTATGCTATTAAATATTTACTATACTATCTATATCACCATTTATTTTAACAATTATATATTTCCAGGTGTACTTTTAATGTATTACAAAAGCTCAGTTAGGTCACTCTGTCATATGTCAATAATTGATGAGTCTATTAACAGTATAGTATGAACAATTATTTTCTTCAGAAATTGGTGGAGTATTTTAGAGCAATGACTGCCAATACTACTTCTTTACAGAAAAGAGTTTGTTATTATAGTAAGTTTCATACATTATCAATGAGATGAGCTAAGTTTTAACAATCTGGTTAAAATTAATGTGAAAACTACAATGCCACCAATGTTTCTGAGAAGTGAGTAATAACCATTTTGATTAAAGATAGCATATAAAAATGTTATTATAAAAAGAGTCACATTTTCTGATCCAACTTTTAAAGCAGATATGCTTGTGATACTACATTATGGAGAGTCACTGACATCTTTGTATACAACTTGTGTGGGCATTACTTACCCAATTCCATTCTATACCTTAATTTTTATGCCTCAAACTCTTTCTCTACCTCTCTCTCCCTGCTCTCTCTCATGCACACATACACACATACACACATACACACACACACACACATGCACACACACATGCACACATACACTAACATAACCTTAATATGAGTTGGTTTTTATTCTATATGATAAGCATTCACATTGTAGGACAGATGTTATTTAGCTATTCACTATAAAGCTAATTGTTTTTTACTTCCTTTGCCAATCCTGGGGTTTAAACTCAGGCCCTTGTGCTTACTAGGCAAGTTCTCTACCACTTGAGTCAGGATCCCAACACAAATACTCACTGTAAACTAGATTTTGTGCTGAGCATTATATATGTTTTTCTACTTAATCTGTACACAAAACTGAAAGCTAAGAATTATTATACTGAATATAGAAATGAAGGTCTGAATAAAATAGCTTAACTATTTTCATTAGTTTCTGCCACAAAGGGCTATTTCATTTTAGAACCCAGGGTTTCCTTTGCCCTTTTCAGTATCCCAAATTGCATGGAATTCTTGTTGTTTTAACAGATGACCTCAAAATTTCTACCTCTTATGAAATTTCAGAGATATATATGATAACACAAGCCAAAATATGCCTAAATCAGAACTGTGAAGTCAGATGTTTCTTAAATTAAACGTGACCCAGATAGTAGGAAAATACCCAGTGTCTCCGCAGAAGGCTACATTAAAATAGCAATTGAAATGCTACACTGTGGTCACCAGACAAATAAACTAGTTTTGTCAAATTGAGAAAACTTTACATAAATTTCATCAATTTATATTCTAAATCATTTCAAAAATATAAAACAAATAATATTACCCATTTGATCCTAAGAAGCTTTCATTCTGTGTTAATATAAGAATGCCACTAAAATATTCCATAATGGTTACCACTGTTTCCTTAAAGATTTAAGAAATAATATCTCATGCTCAAATAGCTTGTAATTTAGGTATCTTAAGCATGGTTCCATTAATTCTGTAAGATTTTATACAGAATTTTGTGTGTATGAAATTTATTGAGTGCTTATTATGTGGTAGGCATTGCTAAAAATGTTTGTATATATAAATTCTGAAAAACCTTAATTTCAAGGAAGCATGCATAATTAGGTGATTAAAATGTCTTAATGTATTCAATTTCACTACCTATAATTAGATTGTACTGAGTACTGGGATTGCCAACAGTTCAACTTATGTGCATTGCTCAAGACTTGGACTTCCAGAAAATTTGAAAAGGCGAAAAATTTATGAAACCCTAGAAAACATAAAACCTGAAGTTAGATTTTGCAGAGCATAGAGATGAAAGAAAAGATAACTTTCCAACCAGCGAGTAACCATGATTGTCATCCTCTGGTTTGACTCTATAATTGGCTAAATATAGATTAATATACTTGTCTCCACTGTACCAATGTATAATGCATGAACATGATTTCTGGGGTAATTTAGTAACAGGATGCCTTTAATCTTCTGCTCATATCAATCAATTACAATACATAGATTATAGAATGTTCTATGATTTTACACTGAATCATTAATAAACTAATCTGAGAGCTAAATGAGGCTGAGAAAAAAATGTGAAGCCCATGGAGCGTACTCATAAAACACAAACAATGGAACTTTTAACTATCATGTGTTTGGTTAACCAATACAAACAGAGATCACTCTAAAGTTGTAGAGAAATAAAGAAAACTTCAGGGATCTGGAAAAGCCACTTTTATTCTTGGAGAAAAGATTGGAATTTCAAGGTTTCCATACTCAATAGCCTGTGAAGGTGTTGCACTCATAAGTAGAAACAATGTGTGGTAAGCTTCTGCATGTCAATAAATCTTGTCATATGAAAGATAAACATTGTGTTTCAGAGTACTACCTAATAACTTAAGGCAGTATTCATTCACTGAGTTTACAACATGATTTAAAAATTATTAGTTATGTGACTTTACTATAATTTACTGTTATATGATTCTGTCATACAACCTTAATTACAATGAAACTTTTTACAGGAAATCTTAATTGCAACCCACACAATATTCAGTTTGTTCTGTTTCTTCGGATTCTTTGATGTATTTTGGGAGGAGGATGAACTTGGGTTTAGTTAAAAAACTAAGTAGAAAAAGAAGATATTTTAGAAATGAGGTGAAAATAGATCTGTGTGCTTCTGTGAGTATTTGGTGAATAAGATTGGTTTATGTGACATATCAGAGCCACTTTCCTGGATTTGTGGCTCTATTGCCTTTGGCTAGATTCAGACAGAGAGCAGTTGGGAAAGATTGTGTCCGAGTCAGCACCACGGATAGCACTTCACATTCAGCATCTGGGAAGAGGACCTCTATCCTCTTGCAAGTCCAGTTGCAGATAGGGAACAGAGTAGAATAATGATCTACTTATAAGGGGGAGGAGAAGCCAGACGTTGGAGAAGCATGCCTTGTTATATTCTCAGAGAGGAAATCGTACAGATTCAGGAAAGCCCAAGCTACCATAAGAGCCTAGAGGTTGTCATAGATTGCTACTTTTTAAAGTAATGTAAATTAACCAGAAGATTCAACATTTCTAGGCAACGTCTTCCATTGGTTTCATTACTCACATTTGAAAAAGTAAGAATTGCTATGGTTGTCATTTTTGCTTGGATTTTTTGGCATGTATTTCCTGGAACACAAAATAAAAAGTGTTATTATTTCCTACTTATTTACCACAACCCATATGATTCACCTTCTAAGACTAACCCTGTTTCTTGGTTTTTCTCAATTCCACCCTTATACTTTTTCTTCAGATTTCATGCTGTAACTGAGAAAATATTAACCTTACTGATCCAAGGCAAAGACAAAGCAGGTTAATGGGCTGTAATATCACCACCCCCACAACCAAATAAAAAACTCAATCATGAAACTGTTTTGCCAGATGGAAACTACAGCTTGGCCATGTTCTGCTTCTGTAGAGTGAAGTGGTGGCAAACATCATTTAGAGAAAGAATGTGGGTAGGGCTATTACAGGGGGAGATAACATAAATGAAGGAAACGAAGAAAATCAACTAAAAACAAAAAACACTTAGAAAGCATGCTTTGCTTGCGTGGTTTGTCGCATCTGATGTCCTAAGTCTCCAGGACTGTTTGAACAGAAGTGTATGTGCCATGAGAAGCAAGAGTGAAGAGGACTTTACTCCGCTCTTGACATCTTCTCCTGTCCTAAATACGAACCTGCCTTAGAAATGGTGGAGGGAAGCAGAGCGGTGTGGCTAGTGCTCAGGAGGGGTATGAGAGGTCCTGTCAAGGCTGCTAACTCTTAGCCCCACCCACCTTTTGTTCCTTCTTCCTGGCGCCCAGCCTCTCCCATTTCAAACTCTTTCCTTGTTTTGTGCCAGTCGCTTGCACGATCTTTGGCCTTCTCGTCTTTCTCGCAGCCTCTAGCACCCGGAGACCCAGTCACTCCTCAACCTTGCAACTCCTGGGGGACTCAGGCGGAGAAACTGGGCATGCTCGGCGGTGCGGGCAGCCTTCAGTGTTTCCGAGGCGCAGCTGGAGCTGGGCAGAGGCAGGCGAGCCAGTTCAGCCCGGGCTTCAGCTCCCACCCACCCTTGAGAGCTCAGGGGTCCGAGCTGCACCCTGACGCTAAATCTGCACTCTTCAGTGGCTCGTCCTCAATCTTCAACCTCCTGAGCGCCAACAGAGCTTAGAAATACTCATTGAAGGGTTGTCTTCCCACCTGTCTTTCCTTTACAGCTCTAAGGGTTTTTAGCTACTGCGGCGTGAGGAACTCACAGAGGAGTCCTGTGGCTAGTGGCCGTGGAGATCACCTTCCCAGAGTAGCTGTTTGTCACTGAGTTTTGGAGATTTCTTGGCTGGCTTCCGCTAAAGCACGCTTGAGTAATCCGAGCTGTGGCGGCGCCCAAGCCTTCGGGATAAAGGGTGTGTGAGGGTGTGTGAGCGTGTGTGTGTGTGTGTGTGTGTGTGTGTGTGTGTGTAGAGGGCGGGGACAGACACGTCAACCCCCCTGCCCCCCAGCCTCTTTCTTTTTCCCTTTCCTGCAAAAGCTGAACAAGTCTTCCAGCCCCCACCTCCGCTTCGCTCCAACCCCCAGCCGTCCACAGCGCTCTGGGTAACAGCCAGGTTAAGCCCATTTGCACTGGGAAATTGGCGCTGTTTGGGAGAAGAGAAGCAGATCGATTGCCCTTGTGACTCCCCGCCTCCCCTGCCCACCCCACCCCCATCGCTCCCTCCCTCCGCCCTCCCCCGCCACCTCCCCTCACCCCGCCTCCTTCCCTCTCCCCACCCCCAAACCTCTCACCCGCGGCAGTCCGGTGCAAGGCCCCCTCCGGAAGGTGAGGGGAATGGACTGGACTCCGATGGGGAAAGCTGGTGTGTAGAAGTGGTGCTAATGGGAAGAGATTTCTGGTTTCAAGAGAGGATGCTCGGCCACAAAGAGCGGCTGGCGCGCGGGCCTGGGCTCTAGCGGAGGAGAGATCCCGGGAGAACTCCGAGCTCGCGGGGCGCGCTCCTCGGAAGACCCGCTCAACATGCCTGTGCGCAGGGGGCATGTGGCACCACAGAATACGTTCCTGGGGACCATCATACGGAAATTTGAAGGGCAAAGTAAGTTCATTTGTGTCTTCTGTCTCCCTCGCTTTCTGCTTTGATAGTGTGCACTTGGCGTCCGCTGCTTGAAGCTGGGAAGACCCGCAACTCCAGGCTCTGTCAAGTTAACAGGCTGTGAAACCCAGCCAGGAGGTTGGATGGCAGCGGGAGTGTTCTCCCTCCAATATTAATTTTGATTTACATTTTAGATTACGGTCTCCATTATACAAGTCAATTTGATCCTCCTCTCCTACTGCTCCATTATCCGCCTTGCTACTTAATGTCCCACTATTCTACTATCTTAAAGGGAACGTGCTAGCATAACAGAGGTTCACATTTTGAGGCTGTTTTATTGTAGACTTTTTAAAAAGTCGGGAGCAGAAGAGAGCCACGCTATCATAACATGACAATGTAAATGGTAGTAGCGATGTAAATGGCTATGCAAACTGTATTTTATCTTGGTAAATTGTAGGGCTGTGGAATGACAGGGATGCTTGCCTGCTGTTAGCTTACGGAGGCTAAACTTTGTATTGAATCAATGCAAATATACGCCAGACAAGATAATTTGGGAAAGCAGTAGCTCATCTGTGCTTGTTTCCAATGCAAGCAGTTCACTATTCAAAGGAATACTTCTGTCCTTTTATTATCCCCTCAAATTTTCCACCTAGATATTTAGAAATTGAACTGTAATAAGTAAATCTCACAAAGACTGAATGTAGAGAAATTTAATGTGCTATGTGTACTAATTATCAGGAATTAATTATTTTTATTAAAGTATAGCAATTTAAATTTTTATACTTGTTAATTTATATTCTACATTTTCTTAAATCTACATGAATACACATTTATGTTGTATTTTTTGCAATTTTTCTGGCACTGCCTACAGTGGTGTGAAGATCTGGTACCTCATATACAAAATAAACTTGTATATCCTGTTTCACATTCTCTTGGGAAAACAGCAAATACAGTCTTCTATCAAAATATATAAGTTCTTCATATTAAAATTTCTACTACTGTACAAAAATTCAAGTTGCTCCCAAAGTAAAAGTAAAAAGGTGTTAGCACAATAGTGCATACATGTGTAAGCATTTTTATCTTTTGGAACATATACATTATGCAAAAGTGGATCTTTGTATTATTAAACTGCTGATAATTGTGAAGTAATTTTAATTGTTAATTCCAGTTGTCGTTTTTAACAAAGCATAATGTGTGGTATGCCTTAGAAGAACAGAGAAAAGCAAATCTAAGAATACCTACTTTAAGAAAGTTGTATTCTAAGGGTCAAAATTGAAGTGAGAAATTTGACAGCTACAGGAGGTGTCAATCTTTTGGTTTGAAAAATTTTTATCTTACGGTTAAAAAGAATTCTGGAAATATCAGTGAACCAGCTGCTTGTCTGAATGTCCATTAGTATCCCTGGGAGTTGTAGAACAATTGAGAACTGTTATTTGGGGAATTCTGTTCTTGCAATTTGAAAAGTGTTTCCTTATTACCTTCTGTTAAAATTACTTATAACTGCTATTTTCACACTTAAACTTTGCAGAGTTTCTTTTTATGTGTGATTTATTTTTCTTGTAAAGGTGTGGGTAATTAGCATTTTGGGGAAGCACCCGCATTTCAGACCTCTTATTATGCAACAAATTGATTCAATGTTTATGAGAATCATGTGGAAGATTTTAAAACCATGCTTACCATGTTCTTATTACAGATAAAAAATTTATCATTGCAAATGCTAGAGTACAGAATTGTGCCATCATCTACTGCAATGACGGGTTCTGTGAGATGACTGGTTTCTCCAGGCCAGATGTCATGCAGAAACCGTGCACCTGCGACTTTCTCCATGGGCCAGAGACCAAGAGGCACGATGTTGCCCAAATTGCACAAGCGTTGCTGGGGTCAGAGGAGAGGAAAGTGGAGGTCACCTACTATCACAAAAATGGTAATGTTTATCTGTTTAGGATTCCTTGTATTAAATTCCATTGAAAACAAAATTTGATTACTGGAAGTTCATGTACAGGGAAGATTCAAATACGTAATTGTAGATATATGCTTTACTTATAATGTTTTAGGATATAAGAAGTATGGATAGAGATATTCATATTCTCATTAGTGGACTAATAGAATATTTCTTCTTTAAATAAGGGTACTGTTTGTGAACCCTTCAAAAGTAAAGTACCTTAATGTCACTAAGGACAAAATGCCACAAATCAGTGTTGTATACTGCTTTCTCTAAGGAATAATACAAAGATAAGTAATCTACTGCTTGCATTGATATGTATTTGGTTGGAGATAATACATTCTTATTTTCCTGAATTTGAAAATATTTCACAAAGTTAGGTTGAAACTAAAACTTAGTTGCAAGTGTTTCTTGGATCTTTAGTTATTGATGGGCAACACCTCTTGTTTTCTTTGCTTATTCTTGAATGATATAAAGCATGATGTATAGGAACTTCTAAAACTGACCCGGTAAAACTATGTATATTTCTTTCCTCTAAAGTAAGAAATATAGAAAAAGAACTATGATCTTGTGGAATTATTAGTACTCACTTTTACAACTGCAGCAAAACTGGCATTTCAACTTAAGGTCATACTTCAACCTCAAGGGCACACCTCCTTTCTTTCAGGCTTGCCATGGAAGTGACAGGCCTCCATTCAAATACAAGAATTCATACCTATAGAATATATACCCATTTTATAGTACGGACATTCTCAAATGTGCACACTTATTTTCCAATTTAGGGCTTAAAGTTAAAACACTTTTAGAAAACATTTAATTGTAGTTAATATTGTTCGTATTGCATCATTATTTCTGTTATATTGAAAGAAATCAATGAAGAAGAGGGTATCTATTCAGATTTTTAGAAAACTCTTAACTTTTTGATAAATGTATGATGTGCTATAGTCTATATCATATAATGACTCATCATTTGGTAAACTACAGTAAAAAATAGCAAAGAAATGTTTAGCTCTTTCTCTTATTTCCTTATAATTAAATGTCTCATGATAGAAAATACACAATTCTTAGTTACTGTATTTTCTATTGCACAAATTTGAGTGGGTATGTGAAACCAAGTATCACTAGAAAAACAAATTTGTATATCTGTGTGTTAATCTGGAATGAAAGCAATTATATGATCATCAAACAGCATAGAGGTTATTATTTACATTCTTTATTGTTTAAATTCTTCCTATCTTTTCCTTACTTTTTGATCAGTAATATTTGGCATACTAGAAATAGCCTAACTGGTTTATTGTCTTGAAAACATTTATTGGACTAAGGCTCTCACTCTAAAATGGAACTTACTTCTTTTGTCTATGTCATGGCACAAGCAACAACAACAAAAAAACCGAATTTAATTTGAATGTCTGACATTTTTCCTCGTTTGACTGTTTATTATGATGTTGGCACTGCAGGGCATGGTGGTCCCTCTTTGGTTGTTATGTTTTCTAGCCTTTATCAGAATTGCTGTCAACTTACAAAATTTAAGTGTAAAATACATGGGGTCTACCCAATTCACTTAGATCCTAAGTATAGTTTTTAGAGTGTTTTAAATAAAAACTATTATCTATTACACTGCAACTAAAAGTTATATTTTGAAACCTAGTTAATTTATACAATATGATTATGTAAAATGATCTCAAAACACCTTTAAAGAACAACTTTATGTGAAGTCACAAACAGAGTTAAAAATTCCTGTAGTGAAGATGTTCATACATTGACTAATGCAAACTTATATCAGTGATTTGCTTGGTTATGTAAATTTAAATTCCCCTGTTTTCATACAAGGCATCTTTATTTGGAAACTCATTTAGGTATAGAGAAGTCAAACTCTGATGACTATATTGTTTCTGTTGATTTTTTTTCTGGTGTGACTCAGTCTTAAAGGACTTGGATATCTTTAGTATTGTCAACAAACTCTGCTTATTGAGCTTGAATTGATACAGGAGTCATGAGGGCATTGGCCAAACTTTTTTTATTTTCCAAAGGAAAAAACTAATTTAAATGTCTTTTAAGATGTGAAGTTGCAGTCATATTTATTTGCTTTGGATGTAATAAAGTTATCTTTTTGCAGTTAGTTCGGGTATCATGAATAGAATCTTCAGAGAATATTGATTTTATTCACATAGCTTATGAAGTTCAAATGCTTTGGCCATCTTACCTCTTATTGGGCCACTTTACCTTTACAAAAGCAGGAAGAGAAAAGAAAGTCACCATCATTTCACTAGTTTGTTTCTCAAAGTTTCCTTAATTTTTTATTATTGCTTTTGATTGCTTTATGATTGCATTTGCTTTTGTTATCTTCTTGGGAATATCAATTATCTTGGGAAGATAATTAAGGAATTATTTTCCTTAATTCTATTCAGTAAATGCTATATTCTTAATTCAGCATTTCACAGGAATAAAATATATAATGAGCAAATTAACAGAAAGTTGAGATATTCTCTTTCCACTTTTTCCATTAATTCATAATGGAGTAGAAGAAATCTTATTAAGGCATTATTTCTGTAAGCTTGTTTTCCAAAGTGGCCCAGCGGCATCATAAGCAGTTTAAAACTGTGATCTATTCAGTGAACTTACACTGATGCAGGAGGCTGTGATCTGCATGATCCATTGTGAAGTACCACTTCTTACCATGCTCCTTTATGTGATTGTGCTAGGTACAATTGAACTTGCTGTTTACCAGAATATCAATTTTTTAAAACCTAGTTATTTGCAGTAGGAATATTTGACAGCCCTTCCTTTGAGAATTCTATTATACAGTTTAAGTCATTATTGCATAAATCATTCTTGGCAGCTGTGAAATATTGCTTGAGGTGACAAAGCTGTAAATCTTTTGACATAAAACTCTAATTATACAAAACTATAATTATGCTGAGGCTTATATAAGAATAGGCATGTGTTTTAATAGAGTAATACAATAACATTACTTTTTTGGGAGGAGTGATTGAGAAATAGCAAACACTTCAGTTATTAACCAGTTTATCATTTGCAGATGATGGAAATAAGACAAATAAATAAAAACAGAAACAAAAACACAGTTTAGCTAGTCATCTCTTAGCTTACTGCTCATTCAGTTTGGAGCTAGCTAATTGAGGTGCTAAGTCTTTACAGCCATATTTAAGCATGTAATGTAAGTTATTAAGTAACTTTAAATATCTGGAAAATCAAATTTCTCCAGAACGTCTTTATTCAGAAGGAGATCAGAACCAACAATTTATGATTTTCAGAGATCAGAGAATTCCTGTATTTTTGGCATTATGCTTACAGACTCAGCACAATGGCAGTTTTGTTAACAAATCAGAAATGTATAACACTGCTTTTCTTATCTGTGGGCTGCTTCTCAGCCTTCAGTTGAAAGAGGAGAAGGGCCTGAGGAAAGTCCTTACCTAATTCAGACAGAGATGAGAGCGAAGTGCCAGAAACAATATTTGATTCAAGTAAACCCAAAAGAAGTCTTGGTTTGATAACATTGACTCTATAATCTCTGAGATTATGTGGAAAAATCTTTCAAAAAGTGTTGTGCGTAAGGATGAAGATGCATACTGAGTGCCAGCTCTCTCTGGGGTAACATATTAAGCACTGTAAGCACAATAGGAAGAGATGCAAAGGAAGATATAACCTGGTCTCTACAAATGTCTCAGGATGTTTGTATTACAGAGTGACAAATGTTCATGTCTACCTTCTAAGCCCTAGATGTTTCCATGTAATTGTTCTTAGAGAAAAAAGAATATATGGACTATAAGATGAAAAACTTTTCAAATTTAGGGTTAATTACAGTTCTTTCTTCTTCAACTTTAAAATAAAGTTGTTAATGTGTATCTCTTGTCACCATTTGTCACTTACACATAAATTTCTTAAAGAAGCAAAGCAGTTTAGTGAAAATTTTAGTCATACAAACACATCTATTATAATAACTTTAAATATGCTATAGGTTACATAATATATTCAGCTCTTCTAATGCCTGGATTATGTAGTAGAGATGCAGATGGTAGTTTTAAAGACAAGAATAGAAATATATTATATATGTGGGTAAGTCAAGCAGTAGGAACGAGTTCCAGGAAGTATGTTGCCTAGAATTTGCTTTAGTGTCTGTCACTTTAATTTTCTGTCTATACTTAAACATGTTTGATTCAATAGGATATTGTAACAACAGTAATCCTAATATTGATTTTCTTTTACAAATCTAAATTTTATAACATCTCATGCACTCTGGATATTATGCTAGATCAAGTGTATCTGTTGCTAAAATGACTATTCTCACTATCCCCACAATGTGAAAACTTTATTTCATTATTGTCTCAAGTGAATCCACATTTTCCTGAAAATGAGCTCTGTTCATTAGTTCTTGTACACCACTTACCACTCCCATACCAAGCAGTTATGTTTGTAAAAAGCAGTGATATTTCCTGATGGCTTGGTTGTTACACCAAGGGACTTGGGAACAGGATCAGTTTAAAGCTATAGGCATAGGGTAGGTTTAGTGGGAGGAACTTGCTTCTGCTGGCTTCTAAGGGTTTTTATTTTTGTTGTCATTGTTTGCTATAAATAAGCACTAGTTCAATTTTTGGTAGGCCATCTTCCAGAAGAGCCCTTGGGTTATTTAGCCACAGGCAGGTGGCAGTTAGAATATAAAGTATTGAGGCAACACCATTCATCTGATCAGAGTCTTTGGGGTCATTTTCTGTTTATTTATTTATTTATTATCTCTCTCTTTTTAAGTCCAGTTGGTCACTAAATCTTTTCAATCTTTACATCTGCAATATCTCACAATGCTACCTCCACTTCTCCAACAACTCTCAAGTACTATGATTAAAGTTCATTTGATCTTTTTTCAGAAGTATGGAAGTATCCAGTTTCTCTCCCTCTCTCCAGTCTGTTCTCTACATTGCATGCCATCAGAGAGCTATTCCTGAAACATGAATAACTTAAAATGATGATTTATTGGAGTCAAGAATCATTCTAAACGAATTTCATGTATTAAATAATGGGTACAACAATCCCATAAAATGTTTATCTTTTTATCCCCATTTTATGGGGATAAATGAGACTTGGCGAGACTGAGTAATTTGTCCAATCACACATAGATCATAATTAATGAGGCCTGAGCCCTTAAGAGTTTTCCTTACTGTTGGTCAGTGATTTAGGCTTAAAACCCTACTTTAACTTACTAAAGCTTTTAGAATAAAGTTCTCGATTCTTAGGATGCTTGGAGGCTTTGAGAATCAAATTTACTTGCGTTTCCAGAAGCCATATTTAAAGGAGCCAAACCAGATTCCTGGCTCTGAGGATTAATAGATGAACCTGAAAAGATTTACCTTCTTAGTGCATTAATTTCCTTTACTAATATATATTTTGAGGATAACATCTCATCTTACACTGATTAAATACGTGGCATACATTAAAAATGTAGCATTATTTCTGACATGGTTTCCTGTCCGTAATCTGCTCCATACATATCAAGTTAAATATATTGCTAATTTTGTTTCACTTAAAAATCTTATTCAATCATGCATAAGCTTTTCTCACCCTTCAAAACTTTTCCTTTATCTTTACTAACAAATAGTTCAAAGTCTTTCTGCATTGATTGCCCTTCCTTCTGCTTCTTGTCCTATAATAACCATCATCATCTTTCCAAAAATAGATCAAAAGACTTCTTTGTGAAGTTGTTCTTGATGCCTTCACTACCTACTCCTACATGTCCATAACCTTTGGTTCTTGATTCCAATAAAACATCAGGAATGAGCTACACATATAAAATTATGATAGCTAATTTTATGTTTTCTAAGCACAGAGAAAACACTGTCCTATTAAATATGTGTCCAGGATACATAGAAGAGTGCCTGGTACCAAGTGAGTGCTCATTTAGTATTTACTACACAATGACAAGAGGATGAAAAACAGTACCATGGAGGTGGAGAAATAAGAAACAGATTAAGATCAAGAATATGGAAAAGCAAGGCCTGATGGCTCAAACCTGTAATCCTAACTGCTTGGGAAATGGAGATCAGCAGTATTCAAGCCTGGCTTTGGCAACTAGTTCAGGACACCCTATCTCAGCCTGTGGCTGGGATTGATAGTTCACACCTGTCATCCCAGCTATGCCAGGAAGGACAAATAGGAGGATCATCTATAGTCCAGGCCAGCCAGGAATAAATGTGAGAGCCTCTCTCAAAAATAACCAAAAACAAAAGGGCTGACAGAGTAACTTATGTGGTAGGGCATCTGCCTAGTGAGCACAGGACCCTGAGTGTAATCCCTAGGAATGCAAATAAAAGGTATGAGGAAAATTGTAGCCAAACCCAAAGGTCTCTCTTGTCCTTTTCTTACTTGACACAGTTACTTCTCTACCTATATTGACATCTTATCACTCAATGTGTTCATGAAAATTCCTAAGCAACAATGAAGCTTAATCTCAGAGTTATACAATAATGAAAGTATAAAGTCCAAACTAATGAAGTTAATTATTAATAAAACAATAACTATTAATTATTATTTTAAATGTTTTTCCCTCTGCTGTGTTGCCTGCGTTTAGCAACAATACTGAACTATCAAGAAGCTGTAGAATCAGGTAGCAATAAAACATTAACCACCATAGTGAGAAAATATATCTTTTTACTGAAAAGTTAAGAAAGTCAGATTCTACTTGTCCCATGTGAATTATGAGAAAACAGAACACTACACTCCTATTGCCCTAACTGAACATTTTATAATATCATCTTCTTTCTCCTGTAATTTTAATTTAAGTTCTGGTGAAAAACAACCAAGTGCTCTTTATGTCACACTTCAAATCAAGGTTGAGATAGCCTGCTATGAGTTTCCCCATTTAAAAATATGTCTGCATGTGTACATTTCCACTGTTTGGTAGAATGTTTCATACTGTATTTTACTTAGAAATGGGGTCGGAAACAGTAGCTGGTATGTGATGGGCAGTGATTGGTCAGAGGAGTGACCGAGAACTGTTTTTTGGTTCTGCCTTTTGTTGGCTAAGTTTGCAAGGTCATCTTAAATTGGACTGTGCCAGGTTGAGCGTGCTGGTCCTTGGGCCATGGTGTTTTCCTGTACCTGAGTTTTCTTAGAAAGTAATTAATCAGAAGACGTTCTTACAACAAGTGGAATCTCACCATTGTGGTCTATTGCTATTGCTGTTTGCCTATTTCTTTGTCTTTTTCTTTCCTCAAGGGTATTTTTGTTTGTCATTATTTCATAATTTTTCCAGGATATTAATTCTTGCATGATGTTTGAAATGTTGATTTTATGGAACTTGTAATAGCCACATAGGTTCAAGACCTCTTGAAATATCTGTCAACTCTCAAACAGATTGCTGATCTCTCAATTCAAAACATCCATTTAAATCCTGTTCAGTGAAATCTGTATTAATGACCCAAAATAATGAACATAATGAAGAAAATGAGAATATAAAATCAGTGGTAGTTTTGTAATTAATTCCTCAAAGAACAAGTCAATATAAAATCTAGGATGAAGTCAATAAGGTATTAATATGTGAAAACAACTTATTAGTGTTAGAAAGGATCACCTTTTTCTTTCTTTTTGTTTTTGTTTGTAGTTCTAAGGTTTGAAACTCAAGGTTTTGTGCTTGATAGTCAGGCACTCTAGCACTTGAGCCATGCCTCCATCCCTTTTTGCTCTGGTTATTCTAGAGATAGGAGCACACTTTTTGCCAAGGCTGCCTTGTTTGTGATTCTCCTATTTTAAACTTCTCACCATAGTTGGGATGACAGGTACACACCACCATGACCATTTTTTTTTACATTGAAATGGGTGTCCCACAGGTTTTTTTGTTGTTGTTTTTTTCTCTTTTTGCCTGGGCTGTCCTGAATCCATGATCCTCCCAATCTCAGCCTCCCAAGTAGCTAGGATTACAGAACTGAGCCATGTCATGTGTGAAAGATTACACGTTGAAATTACAGTCTTAAGGTGTTTGTATACATTCGTTAAGATCGTATCAACTCGACAAGCATCAGTGTTAGAGCTATGCAACATTATGTGATTAGTGAATAATTTTTAATCACGTTTCTATGTACCTTTCTTAGTTACATTAGTTAAAATTTCTTCTGTTTTTTTTAAACCCAATATACAGCTTTAATTTTATTTAGCAATATTAAACAGCTGATCTTTTGCCACATTTACTAAAATATTTTATACACAATGGATGTGTTTCCAGATGCTATTTTCCATGGTCATAGTCCATGAACTATAACCCTCTACCCAAAATAGATTTTATCACAAACGACTAATGTTATTGAGTTCTAGCTCTGTAACTAGGTCTTTATTATAAGTTGCTTTATCTGATTTCTAATGACAAATTTGGTGGGAGATATTATCATATTTTGCCAATTATAGATTAGTGAATTTGAGCTTGAGAGAAGTGCAATATTAATAATCAGACTAAGGTGGAGCAGAAGCTTATGATCTTGATTTGTCTGTATTTGCAAAATATTATGTTGCCTCTGACTGATAGAATTTTAAAGTCTCACTTTACCCGATTTTGTATGTCCTCATTTTAGCTTTTAATCATAGGTTCTATTGATTATCTAAAAGATAGATACCATTAATTTAATTCACATCAAATGGTGAACAAAACAAGGTTTACCGTAAGTATTTTGCATTTTAAACATACCTTTATCAGGAAATATGAATCTCTTGGTAGTATTCACTAGTGAGAGTAGCTTATATATGCCTATAATCTTTGCATCATTATTAATGACAATCTCTGGTTGACTTAGTTTTGAGGGACTTATTAACTAAAATCTTCTTATCTAGTCTTTGCTCAGGAAGTCAGGACAAAAACTCACCTAACAGTGTGACTCAGTAGCAGGGAGTAATATAGTGTCCCTTTATTTTCTCCCTCTCACAGCACAGTTTTCTTTCTTGGCAAGATTATGCAACTGGCCAAATTTACCACTAGTGTTTTAAAGGGAAATTACAGATATATTAGTCTGGAGAATTTCTGGTTTGTTTTAAACACTTCATCTTGCAGCAAATATGAGACTCAGCACCCCAGTAGTATGTGTCTGAATTTTTTCCAGAAGCCACCATCCTCAGAACTTCTCCTTCTGTCCCCTGGGTTCCTTCATCTTGGACAGCTTTCTTGTCCTCTCCCTGTCTCCTTTACCAACACTCCTCTACTTTTAAGCAAACTCTGCATAGCTTCAATTTCAGCTTTTTCTAAGCTATTCTATAAATTCCCTAAGCATCCTTGTTCACATTTCCTAAAACTTTTTTGCTTGCCTCTGTTAGGATACTTATAAAATTATGTTGTAGTAACTTATTTTTATGTCCATACTAAACATTTAACACTTTGAAGGGACTTATGACCCTAAGTAAAAACTAGAGGAAATGGCAAAAGTGTAATAAATGGACTTAAAGCAGCAACATACTTATTTACAGATGAAAATGTTTACAAGGTGGCAGGGTCTGAAAGAGTTTCATCCATATATTCACTCAACATCTTGGTAAGGATCATTTTGGTAAGGGCAAGAGTGGTACAAATTAACAACTTATATTGCTTATTAATTGTGAAACAGTAATGTGTTAATACCTGCATCTTTAGAAAAGCAAATAACTAATGAAGCTTCTTAGTCTGGAAAGAGAAACATGAATGGTCAGAAAGGAGAAAGGAAAAGAAAATGACAGAGTACCAGTAATATCGCATAACATAAGATGTGAAGGTAGAGGATATAAGAATGTGTATCGAAAGCTGTTGAAAAATGGGGGAATGGGAAGTAAAGAGGTAAGGGCAAGTAATAGAAGGGAATGAACAGACCAAGGTAAAGTACATCCACAGTAGGCATTCATTGAGAAACCCCTTTGAACATCAAGTTAAATATTAATTATGAGAACCAGTACTGTAAAATAAGCACAGTGTGGGGGGGGGCAGGTACTACTGAGAGGGAGGAGAGTGAAGGAAGGAGATTAAAGTGACAGCATATGGCAGAAGAACTTCATATACCTATATGAAACAGAACTAAGAAATCTCTTGTAATTGCTTTAAGTGGTGTGGGGAGGGGGTTGAGGGGGAGAGGCAATAGGGGCAACGTAAATAATATACAGCGTAAGTCTAATGGGAATTGTCACTACAAATCCCCCCGTGTATAATGAATATACCCTAGTTTAAAAAAAATAGAAGAGTCTGGATAGACACCTAATGCCTGTACCACCAGCCATTCTGATGGAGCATCCACAGGTCAATAAAAGGAAGCAATTCTCCATATGTTCTTATACTAACATATGCAAGTTTACAAGACCTTCCAGCTCACCCTCTATGTCCTCAGTTAAATACACGGTGAAGTACTTATAAAGCTTTGCAGTTATTATTCTATTGTGTTTTTCTGCTGTCATTGTATACATACTAGAAATAGCTTAATCCTTGCACTGGGTCTCCAACACAGTTAATTCTTTTTTCTTTTTCTTTCTTCTTGTTTTTAAGCCCCTGAGTCATGGATAGAGATTGTAAAGTCTGTATGGTATCAAAGACACTTCATCAGTCACATCCTGATTTAGGATTTCAACACCTCAGGATAGACTTCATATCTCTATTTTCTCTCTGTCTCAAAGTGATTTAACTCCACTGTTGAAAAATTCAAAAATACAGACAAGACTTACAGCCCTGAAACTAAGAGATATCAACTGTTAAAATGATAGTGTGAACTCTGGCTATAATTTTTCTATATAACCACACTTGTGTGTATGCATGTATGCATAGGATATTTTAAAAACATGACCATGGTCTAAAAACAAGATCATAACAATACAATACAGTGTATACCAATCTATAGTTTGTTTTCCTTACTGAGAAATGTATGCTAAACTTGCATATACTTTAATGGTTACATTAGTTACTTTAATATTCAGAAAATATTTCATTAAAGGAAATAGAATATTACCCAAAAATCCCTATTAAGTAACATTTTATAATTCCCCAACTTTTTATAATTGTGGAAACGTGAAGAAACTCCACATTCATCTTGCCCACCTGTACTAATTTTTTCCTTTGTGTATGTTTATTTCTATAAGTATATTGCTGGATAAAGCAGTACATGAATCTTAAAACAGTACAAGGTCTTGGTACTTTTTGTCAAATTATATACTTCAAAAAGGAATGTATTTAATTATAATTTTAATGTATATAAAAAAATTGGCATCCCTTTTGATTTTTATCAACCTAATAAAATAGTACCTTATTGTTTAATCACTAAATTTAACCCAAAACATTTATTGAAAAAAATTTAATAAAATATTTGAAGCAATTTATTTTCTTCTTTAAAGAAACTAATGCCAGATATTCTCATAACTAGAGAGCAAGGAGAACCTCTTGAGCAGCTGACTGTCCTGCCTGGATATGCCATGCTAGGCCAGGACCATTCTTTCAAAAACTGTTCTTCACATTTTCATTTTAATTCATTAATATTTTAGCAGTTTTCCAAATCTCAAGTTCAGACACTAGTACTAATTGTTAAGCACTTAAATAATTTAATATTTGAAAATTAAAATATTCTTTCAACCTTTTCTCTTTTCTATATGAAATAAGTTGGATTTTAAGTTATTTTCAGTATTTCTTATTGTCTATACAAACTACAAGGAGAATCATGAGTACTGAGTGAAAAGGGATTTTTACTCAATAGTTTTCTTGAATATACACATTTTCTATAAAAATTTATAATTTTGCTCAAATGCAAGTGATGGCCATAAAAGATAGTAAACTTATAGGAAATAAACATTCTGTTAGGATATCATGTAACAGAAGTAAAAGTACTTATACACAATAAGTGATATCAAATCTTCAAATTACAAAATAATATGTGAGGAACTAAATAAGCAACAAAGATTCAACATCATATTGGATAAACCACCAACTTTACCAAATATCCCAGCGTAATACTACTGAAAAGACTGCAGAGAAAGATCTTGCTACTCCTAGCCTGCCTTACTTAAGCAAGACATGCAGAGCTCAAGTAATCTGATCTTTCTAGCTGTGACTCAATTCTTCTGCCTTCCCTCCAGGTGTTCTTTATAATGAATGTCACTTAACCATGGCTCTGTAGGATTTATGGATTTCCAGATTGCTGTTCTCAGAATTTGTTCCCTGAATGAAGAGTTACAAAAAAATGCCACTAATGATGTTCGCCTTCAACTGTCTTATTAGCCAGTATCTATTCAGTTTACAATCTTAAACTTCAGGGCTTGTTTCTTTTCTTTGCAGTTCATGTTTCCAGAGTGAACAGAAGGTGTCCTACTGAAATTTCATACTCACCAACACTCATTATTTCAAATATATTCACTGCAATGCATGTATAGTGTGACTTGGACAACATTGCATTTTAATTATTCGCTCATCCAAAGATGCCAATAATTTCCATAATGAATTTCCTTGGCAAATATTTCATATCAAAGAGTTATTAATCTTAATTATTATAAATATGAACAATGGTCATTGTATTCCCTAAATTCCTAAATAAGAGTTTTATATAATGTCATCTTTGTTTTTCTTCAATATTAGAAATAAATTCAAATATCTGGTAGAGCTACAGCTTTACTGCAGACAGGACAATCTCAAGTATAAAAAAAGAGGCAAAAGTGTTTTCATAAAACTTTTTATATAATATTTGTAGAATCTCTGATAACATACACTTCAAATATCAAGAATGAAGATGAAGCTTGATCTTTTAAATGTTTTAACTACGTAATAGAATATATGGAAAAGACAAAAATTAGCCCAGATATTTCATTTTCATTCTAACAGAAGGTGCCCACCTTCTGTTAAAGATTCTAAGAAACAGGGACTCAAAAAGACCAGAAATGTTTTTTATAGTTCTGACATTATAATATTACCAGGCAAGGCCTCCTTGCTACTCAGACTATTGTTACAGAATTAAAATAATCACCTCTTCCCTATCCCCAAATCCAGTTTAACCATAACTCAAGTTAAAAGTCAGATCCCAGAATTTTATTCTTTTTTGTTGATTTTCTTTTCTTTATTTACATTCACACAGAGTAATATCCTGCTAATAAGCTCAAAGATTGAGATGGGTAGTGGTAGCAATTTAATAATTAAAGATGTGTAAGTAATAGAGAATGGTTTGAGCACTTTAAATAATATTACTGATCATTCTCATTTATGGTGCACTTACAATATGCCACATACTCTTCTAAACTTTTCCCTCTTTTCAAATCTTCTAATATCTAAAGACATCTGTGTTTTATTGCTCCATTTTTCAGATTGAAGAGATGAAGCTCAGTAGCTTCCCCAGGCTACACACATGGTGCCTTATAAGCAGCTACTCTGTGAGCACAGATTACCTTTCAGAGCCTGTGCTTCCAGCTTGCTTTTCCACCTCAGCCCAACTCCCACTAATGTGGGTGCACTGACATATACAGTACAGACATATGTGGAGTCAAGTCTTATCTTCACAGAGAAGTGTGAATCATTTCTGGATTTTAGATATTTATATATTTCATATTTGGAGGTTTCTAATCTGTTTTTCTTAAGTATAAGTGCCTGCCTCTTGCAAGAGAGCAAAGTCTATGCTTTTAGAACCTTTATCACAGTTTCCTTTAGAAATAACAGACATTGTAATTCTTGTGTTTCCCATTTACAGAAAAGTAGAGGAACTATTATTGCTTGGTGATCTGATTATATATGACCTAAGAAGAGTTTTATAAATCATTTAAATTTACTGCTGTTTCCCACAATATCCTGCATAGAGTAGTTGCTAAACAAATTATTCCTACAAGTCATTAACTAATTTAGAACACGATGCAAACTCTCTTAAGCAAGCTAGAATGTGATCTATCTCTTACTTCTTTAGTAAAGTGGAAGTAGCTTCTTGCCTGTTTAAAAAAGGATGATAAAAAGAAACATAGCATAATGTTTCAGATTATGGACACTGGATTTAGGTGACCTGGGTTCAAATCTTGAACATATGTGCACCATGTGTTTTTTCACAAATTTTCCAGCTGTTTTGTCCACAGTTTCCTCATCTGTGAAATAGGGAAATGGTTACTGTGATTGCAATAGAACCAATCAGAGAGTTTTATGTAGAACAAATGCTGTATTTATAAAAGTACTTTCTATAATTCTTGGTATCTAGTTAATATGACATAAGTGTTAACAAATAAAATATGAAAAGAAAAATATGTGAAATGAAATTGAGCTAAAATTTTGTATTAAATTGCCATGGTTACTGATTGTTGAGTTCAAAAGGAAGTTTCCAACCACATGTGTGACTTAGTAAAAAACTGTGAACCAAATTCTGATGTCAGAAATAATCAGAAGCAGTTCTTGAAAGAATTAAAAATGTGAGACTCTGGGGACACTATCCTGGAGATTACAGCTTTATTCAAATTCTGAATAACTTAATTTACTTTTAGTAAATTTTGTAAATGCAGAGATTCATTTTAAGTGTGGCTATCCTGAAAATGGTAGCAGTCTGGGCAACTGAGACTCTTACAATTTTTCTGAATACATCTGTCTTTCAGCTATATTGCAACCAATTTCAGTAATATTTCAGAAAACAGGGTCTGTGGAAGCAATAATTTCTCCCTTCCCACAGTGTTGTGGAAGCACAGTCCACTTCTCCTCCACTCAGGATTTAATGAGAATCAAGATGAATCTTATTTATGGCAAAAGACATGGAAAAAATTGAAAACTATCTACTTTCAGAAAATGTGTAGAAGTAAAGATCCAAATATAGGCACCATAGTTAAGAAGGCCATGTAATTTAGTATCCAAGCAGGATTCTTTTTTAAGTGCAAGAGAGAAGTTTCAATAATTATAGCGGGAGATCAGAAAAAAATCTAGGATTGTTATAAGCACATTGGATATATTGACACTCTCAGTACAATCTATATCTAGCAGTGTGTACTACATTTTTCAAAAATGTATAACATTTTATAGTATAGATTTTTCATGAACATTTTGACGCTTTCCAAACTGGTGAGTTTTAAAATGTAGGCACTCATTCTTGCAATGCCTAAAATGCTTACTGTGTAGACAAAGACAGTATCTCAGAATCTGGAGAAATGAGTCAGTATTCTTCTAAAGAATATATTGCACCTGCTGACCTCTTTGAAGTAAGACTGCAAATGAATCCCTCTATAAATACCAACTTGTCGGCTCTTAGTAAAGAGAATTAACCTTAACCATTTTGTGAACCACTGTAATCCAGGACAGCAGCAATGGACAAGAGGTAAAAAAAGATTGAGTTCATTGTTGAATGCTACAACAACTTTGGCTTTCAAAAGGATCCTTATCTTAGACTCTATTAAAGAATGGGTGTGCACAGAGAACTGCAGTCATTTTCCAGCCTCTTCATCAGGCTTGACTGTATGCTTTATCTTATTTGTAATCTTGTGATAAAATCATTCTTACAGCATGTATAATATTTGGCATTTGAAGGATGGTGAATTAAGTAGGAGGGACATTCCTAGAAAAGGTGAAGCTGATAGCATTCAAGGAGAAAGTTATAAATATTCTAATAAAACAATCAAGCACAATTCAGGTTTTAATGTGCAGAGTCAATTTATTTTTCCTTACGAGCTTAAATAGAAATTAATATCTCTGAATTTCAAGAGGGAAATGCAGACGTCAAAAAATCAAAATGAAATTGTTTTTCAGAGGGAAGTTAAATTAAACTTGTACAGCTCGCATTCTTATTGTTTGTATATTTGTAGACTCAGTACAAACAAAAAGGAAATCATCTGTGAAAATTTGGCTTGTAAATACATTTACCTTTTGTAGTGTTATAATTCAAAAAAAGGGAGAAAAACTGTGCATTACAACAGCTATAAATATCCCCCTTGCCATCTAGCTTCAACTAACTTTTCCTTTTAAATTAGCCCTGGTGGCTGAGGTCATTGAACATTATCAAAAATTACCAAAGGTATGTGAACATAATAAATGGAGGTATGAGAAATTATACCTTCTGAACACTTATCTGTTTGATTTCCTGCAGAATTATGGTATCCCTTTGACTCTGTACTTGCTAAGTAAAAGTTCACAGAACAGAGAAATGCCTGAATACACGCATTATCGAATGTATATGATTTGGGTGATGGAAGTCGTATTATTATGGATTGCCGTGTTTTTAGCTGAAAAAAAGTCTCCACCTTTTGCTGAATTAATATGTGGAAAAACAAAATTAACCAAACAACAAAACAGATTTTCATTTAGGATTATTTTTAATTTCTCATCCTTTGTGAAAATTTAGTCATAGAGAAGAACAGCACATAAAATTTTCTGTTTGGGAGCCACTTTTTTGCTGTCATCCATCCTGAATTTTTCTTCAGCTCCATATTACAGGGAAGCACTGACCTGCCTCCAATTAAGCCAAAAAATCTAGAGGTTATTGAAATCCTTGGTAACTCAAAAGCAAAATTTACTACTGTCTTTCAAATGACAGCCAGATTAGCATGGTTTATATGAAATTATTGGAAAGAATCAGCCATACATATAACTTTGCTACAATCACTCGAAAAATCGTCATACTTACAAAAGAGATGCAAAAATATTCCAGTGAATGGTTCTATAATGTGCACATAGATTCAGCTTTTGTTTACCAGTTTCCATACCAGTTCTCTTTCTTCACATTGGTCCAACACACACTACACACACTGGTTATTGTTTCTAATCAGTTATTTTTCTGAGGCATTTAAATTTGTTTATAGACAGGTTGACCCGTCATCCTTAAGTAGTTAAATGCTTTGTCTACCAATAAATAATTTCATTTAACTACAGATTAATTATCAAATTTGGGAAAATTTACATTGAGACAATTCTATTAAATGATATGCTTACGTTAATTATGCCAATCATTCCTATATTGCCTTTTATGTACCTTTTTTTTAACAATTCAGGTTTTAGCTAGTATCACACGTCACAGTTTGTTGTAGTATCTCTGTAGTTTCAATTAGCCAGAATGAATTCCTCAGCCTTTCTTGTCTTTCATGACATTGATATTCTTTTTTTGAAATTGATTTTGTTTTTGAATGAGCATACATTAATAATAATATGCAGGGATTTCAATGTGGTAATTCTATACACATGTACAGTGCACTTTGACAAAGTTCATCCCCTCCGTTATATTCCCATTGCCTCCTTTTCCCTTCCCCTTTCTTTGAACACTGTTTGGTGGAATTTATTATGTTGTCTTCATATAAATATATATATAACATACTTTGATCCACTTCACTCTTTCCTTCCCCCTCATTCATGTTCCATTATCATTGTCATCATCAAAATCATTTTAGATCTAGGTTCCACAAATGAATTTGAAAATTCAATATTTGACTCTTCGAGTTTGGCTTATCTCGCTCAACATGATGATCTCCAGTTCCATCTATTTTCCTGCAAATGAGATAATTTTATTTTCCTTATGGCTGAGCAATATTCCAATTTATATATCACATTTTGTGTATCTACTCATTACTTGTTGGGCACCTAGGTCGATTCCATAGTTTGGCTATTGTGAACCAAACTGTAATAAACATGAGTATGTGGGCATGTTTCTTGAATATTGCTTTACATTCCTTGGATATATGCCCAAGGGTGGTGTGGTGGAGTCATAAGGTAGGTCTATTTTTAAGTTTTTGAGGTACTTCCATCCTGATTTCCAAAGTGGTTGCACTAGTTTACATTCCCACATAGAGTGTTTGTAGGTCCCTTTTCCCCCCTGCATCCTCATCAGCATTTGTTGTTTGATTTCCTGTCAATTGCCATTCTGACTAGAGTGAATGGAATCTTAGTGTGGTTTTGGTTTGTATTTCTTTCATGGTTATGGATATTGAACGTTTCTTCATTTATTCATTAGCCATTTGTATTTCTTCATCTAAGAACCGCTTGTCAATTAATTTGCCCATTTATTAATTGAATTATTTGTTCTTTTTTGCTTAGTTTTTTTTTTATAGCTCTTTGTATATTCTGGATATTAATGCTTTATCTGTTGAATGGCAGGGGAAGATTTACTCTCAGAATTTAAAAAATGGGATTGCATCAAATTAAAGAGTTTCTGCACATTTAAAGAAACAATTATTAGAATCAAGATTAATATTCTTTAAGGGAACAGGCTCATTATTTTTGCAGAATGTTAATTTTGGACTTGTTTGATGAATCTTCATGGCTGAATTATTTTTTTGTCATGTTTAATATGTGAGTGATGTTATTTTCTTCTTAAGCCTGAAGCATCAGGAGTCAGTTTTTCCCTTTGCTGGTGATGTTAACTTTGATCACTTGTAACTATATCATTTTAAGAATTACTATAAAGCTACAATAGTCATAAGAGTGTGATGTGAGTATGAGCATAAATAGATTCATGGAACAGAAACTCCATTAATAGATTCTTACATATACAGTGAGTTGATTTTAGTTAAACGCACAAAAGTAATTCAGTGAGGAAAAAAAATCTTTACCAAATGAGCCAGAATTTTTTCAGTTGGAAAAAAACATGGGAAACATGGATGGATCTTGATTCTTACATTGTACTGTGCACAAAACTAATTTGATGTGGATTATAACCTGAACATAAAATCTAAGATTATAAAAATTTCTAGAAATAAGCAGAAAAATAACTTTATGCAATTGAGTGGATAAAGGTTTGTAAGAGAGTGAAAAAAGGCACTAACCATAAAAAATAAAATTAATGAATCCAACATTAGCAAAACTAAAAATTATGTAAAATATTAAGTAAATTTATTTAACAAAGGAAGTACTTACTATAATGTATGTACAGGTACATGAAACATAGCTCTCTGTGTAGCAATATATGTACTGTATTATAGATGTCTCTGTCTACAATCGGTAATAAGAAAACCTAAATAAAATGACACTTGTATAGATGATACATTGTCCATACAATTGAAAGAACAATACAATGTAGATAATAAGCATATAAACCAAGTTAAGGTAACATTTAACACCCACTAAAATAGATAAAATTAAAAAGACCAACAACATCAAATGTTAATGAGGATGAGGAGCAACTGAACTGCTAGTACATTGTCAGTGAGATTGCAAAACAGTATAGACACTTCAAAACTGTTTCCTTAGGAAGTTAAATATGCATCATTAAGACTTATCATTTCCTCTACTAGGTCTATATCTATGAAAAATGAAAATATGTCTACAAAATTATTTTTATGAAATATTGGTAGCAATTTTTTATAATAGCCAAAAACTGGAAACTACCAAACAATTCATCAACAAGTGAACAGGCAAATAAGTGCTGGTATAACTATACAAAGGTATACCAATTAGAAATTAACAATAGTAAATTACTTATGTAAAAATATTCCCAAAATTATGTTGGATAAAATAAGTCAGAAATAAAAGCAAACATACAATTCATAGTCCAATTATATAAAGCTCAAGATCAAGAAATCTGCACTGTAATGATAGAAATGAAAATGTGAGTTGCCTCTAGGGTGGAAGGAACAGGGGTTCACTGAATAGGAACACCTAAGAATGTTGGGGAGTAATAGATATATTCTATATCTTGGTGTGTTGATTATTTGAGTCTATGTTTATGGGTGTAAACTCAAATTTTACACTTCAGTTTGCCTTGTGGGTAAACAATATCTCAATTTAATAAAGTCACTTTACTTCCAAAGTTAGATTATTTGTTTTCTAACTATACAGTCACAGCACAGACTTCAGTAAGACTTAAATATATGCAAAAAAGACAATATATTCTTTTTTCTTAGTACTGAGGTTTAAACTCAGGGCATCATGTTTTACCAGTTTGCCCATATCTACAGCTTTTTTTTTTTTTTTTTTTTTAGTAATTTTTCCTGTAGGGTCTCATGTTTTTGCTTGGTCCAGCCTGGACCATGATCCTCGTACCTATGTCTCCTGTATAGCTGCTACTACAGACATGAACCACCATTGCCCAGCTTGTTGGTTGATATGGGGTTGGTCTTCACCTGTTATCCTCCTGATCTCAGCCTCCCAACTAACTGGGGTTACTGGTGGGATACACCACACAGTGCCAGGAAATACCTTCTTTACATTTTGGGTATTGACTTTCATGTAGAAGAATTAGCTTTTATTTAATATTCTATTAGCTAGATTTTCATCATGGCAGTAAAAATCAAAATTGCCAATTTACAATGTTTTTATTTCCATTAAGTGTTGAAAGATATCAGAAATGCTCTGATATACCAACCAGGATTTATTTTCATGATTTAGGTAATCAGGAGGAAACATACTGATTACCATTTTTATTGTCCCCAGTTCTATTTAGGGTTTTAGTAATGCTTCAAAGGAACTACATCTATTGTCGTATTATATTTGGTCTATTTACTGTCCATTCCTATCCCTTTACCATGATGAGTCATAATTTAAAATCCAGTTCTTTATTCTCTTAAAACTGTATCTAAACCAATTGCATTTTCTGTTAGTAAATGCAGTCTCAGTTTTGTTGGGAACATATTTTTATTCTTAAGTAGCAAATGGATCTCTCATAATCTGTGAGCCCTATTGATTTCTGCCTGTAGCTTTCCAGATTCTGTTATGGGAAAGAACAGAAATGACCATTTTAATGAAAGCCAATTTTTCTTTGATGCAGATCAAAAGAATTCTACAAAAGCAAAACACATCAGTGAAGAAAGAAACTGGACTATTAGTAACGAGGACAGATTTTAAGTAAGGTTTTTAAATCTAGAGAACAAGATTTTGAAGAATTTGATTGTATAATAAGGAAGATGCTTAGATTGCTGCCACTCATGTGGTCACCACCCTCTGGAACCCTAGACTCACATAACTTTCTTTGAAGGTTGAATTAAAGCATTTTGAAAAGTATAGTGAAGTGGGATTAATGTAGCTATTCCCCAAAGATGGTAGGGGTTGAGTTTATAAATATGTCTTAAAATAAAAGTTTATTTGTGGCTCTTAGAGCTGGGATAGGCAAAATAAAGATATAAAGTTAACATTTTATTGAGACTGACATTCTTAATCCAGTTTTTCTTAGTGTTCACTCCAGTCTTCCCCTACCAATGTGCATAACCCATCACAGCATAGTGACCCAATTGTTGTGTTTCTCACTCTCTTTTATTCTTTATTTTTAACAACTTCAAAATCAACTTAAAAACCACATCTAAAAACTAGTGCACATTCAACTGCATTACTTGCTAAGGTTTCTGTAAGGGTAAAATAGTTGTTCCCATTCTCCATAATGAACACCTGATCACTTTCTTCTATGTTATACCACCAGTGCTTAATGAACACTTATTAATATTTTTCTTCAGAAAAATCATTTGTCTTCTATTTTAAAAGTTACTATTCTGATTACTTCTATTTGCAATCTAAAGCTTCATGAGTTTAAACAAAAGGCTTTGTCTTGATAATTCTATCCCTCTGACTACAAACTGAACTAGCATGTATTATTGAAAACATTAAATTAGGACCTATGATCTTTAAATTTAAAATATGTGGAGAGTCACCTATTTTGTGAAAATATGACTTTCAGAGTATAAAGCAAAGTTCATACTTTGTACAGTAGTAGAAATTTTAATATGAAGAACTTACAAATTTTGATAGATGACTGTATTTACTGTTTTCCTGAGAGAATGTGAAACAGGATATACAAGTTTATTTTGTATACAAGATAGCAGATCTTCACATCACTGTAGGCAGGGCTGGAAAAATTGCAAAAAAATACAATATAAAAGTGTATTCATGTAGGAGGGGAAAATGCAGAAATGTCAATGAGGCAGGCTAAAATTAGGGAAAGTTCAGGACTCATAGAAAAATATTCTGATGCAGATTAACCTTGCTTAGGCACAGGGACCACCCTCGCCTGCCTCAGGAACTGCCCACTCCTCTCCCCACTTATTAATTAAAAGTACCTGGGTAAGAGAAGCACTCTTGCTAAGGCCTCCACGAGGATTCAAATGTAAGAAAATAAAATTGTGAGTTGCAAAGAAAATAAATATGTGGTGGTTTAGTGGAGAGAGTAGAGTAAGAAAACTGCTTCAAGGCAAAGAGGAAGTAATAGGAAAATATAAAAAATATAAAAAGCAAAAGGAAAGATTACTGCTTCTTGCCTTTAAAATGAACCATACCAATGAAATCTCCAACAAGCATACTTTCACGAGTATTATCTGCGACTAGACACCATGATCCTAGAAGGATGGATTCTTTAGTGTAAAGAATATTTATTCCTTAGATCCGTTTACTGTTCTATTTGGAGCTGAGCATGAGTGATGAATAATGGATAGTAGGACACCCTAATTGTCTCTTTAACAAAGGCAGAAGCACTGGAATTCATTACTTCTCATTGTATGAGGACCATATATTGACAGTTGCACTGATGAAAGAGCTCCCAGTCTATAGATAACAGGTCTTTGTTCTAAATAACAAATTTACTTTTCTAGAAGTAGAAGCTAATACTTGAGGCCTGTTTTGCTGTCTCCACCTTGTCTCTTTGGTGAAATAACTATATTAAGCTTCCTGGAAAACAAGGAAATAACAATAAGAACATATCCACGTTTTACCCAGTGGATATTACCTAGCACTAAAATTTTGTACAATCACAAAATTTTAAGATGCTTAGGAGCTGGAATCGCAGGTTATACTTTCTAGGAAGTGTGCCAGTGGTTTCTGTCCCAGAGAGACTGCAACCCAAAGGCAACTTAACTAACCAACTTCCTGTCTGCCTCTTTTCTTTCCTTTAGTCTTCCTTACCTCTTTCACTTTCTTCTTTTTCCCCTATGGCCCATGTTTTAAAAGGTAAAAAACAATGCCATTGGTTTCAGAACCATGGTCCACTTCTTCCAATTTATAATACAGTGCTGCATTTTTCTTTATATCATGAAAGCATTGTTATCTTGCTCATTTTCTCAAACAAGCAATACTCATACAAGATCAATAAAGATTTAGTTGTCTGCTTTCTGTGAAGATGAGGAGTATCTTGCTTGAATCTCAAATCGGCATTTCTCTCTGACTTTGCAGCAGTCATATAGCTTTTGATTTCCTCATTGAACGTTTCATTTGCTCTGGTGGGTGCTTTCAACACAACTTTTCATGGACCTTTTTTATCCAATATAACACATGAAGTGTGTGAATCTATAAATTGTTTAAAAATTCTTGACAAGAGTTGGTGCTATTTAAAATAGTAAGGCATCACTATTTGCTATAAAATATTGCAATAGTCTAAGTAGGAAACTCACATTTCATGTCACATATTCAGGAACATTAAAAATGAAATGGAATTCAGATTTGAGATGATGAGGCTGATTTATTGGGCTTTATGAGCTCATGCAGGTGTTTTTGGGTGATGAGCTCTCGTAAATAGTTTTGGGAAACATTTGACTTCATGTCTATAAGAAATGCTAATATTCAAACTTATACTGATGCCTTGAAGATAGTTCATGTTCACTGTGGAGAGAGGAAAAATAAACATTAAATGAGGACCATACATTCTTGTTACATCTACACTTAGAATTTGTGTGCCTGTCTGAGTTTTCCTGGGTAAAATTTCAGAAAACAACTTTTGGGTTTTGTGGTACTGGGGTTTGTACTCAGGGACTGTACCTTGAGCCACTCTGCCAGCCCTTTATTTTGTTTAGATTTTTCACGATAGAGTTTTGCAAACCATTTGCCAAGACTGGCTTCAAACTGCAATCCTCCTGATCTCTGCTTCTTGAGTAGCTGGGATTACAAGCATGAGCCACTGGTGCTTGTCCAGAAATAGGCTTTTTAAAAGAAATCTTAGTGATTACTCCCTATCTAATGTGCCACCATCCTGCAAACTTTGCCCTCACTCAGTGACCTCTGGATTCTGGTTGTACTTTGGGAGGACATTGATGTAAAGGCCATGACAGAACCCGTTAACAATATTTTCCTCCTGTCTGCTTTATCCTGCTGATTATATTCTTAATTTGTTCAGTTATGGAACATAAACATTCAATTTTTAAAAACTCCATCTTTTGAGAAGATAAGTGTTGGTCAGAGTTCTGAAAGTATTCAATTCCATTTACTACTACCTTCATTTGATAGATGATTTTGCTAACTTGACAATTTCATTGTGTAGATGTACTATTGAGGTATTTCTATCTCAATTTTTTAATAAAGGATAAATAATAAAACTAAGGCTAACATTATCTATTTTATTCAAAGATTTAGGTGTCTAGTCTGCTTTTTCCAAATAATTTTCTTTGATTCCACATTGGAAGTGGATGGCCAAACTAGGGGAAGAAACTGTTCAATAATGTACTTGCTTTTTTCTCATGCAACTATAATACTATAGAAAAACTATTTGAGAAATCTATACATGGAAAGGGAATATTATCAAAGTAGTTTTCAATGCAAATCATATTATTCAATTTCATTGGAAGCTAATTAAAACTCCAAATTACTGTAATGAAAATTCAATATTGCACATCTTAAGAACATAAAGAAGTTTTAATTTGGTAATCATAATAATGATTTGACTTAGTCTTACCCTGTAAGACATGGGTTTATACTAAAGAAACCACCTATCAGAATAGCACTTATAAATGTAGGTAGTCACTAGGGTAGGTTGGGATAGGTTCCTGGAGGTCCCTGATTTTCTAGGAATAATCCTGAAGTACCTGAATTTGGTGGTGGTCAATGATGTCTGGTGCATCCAAGGTAGGGAGCACAGTATTTATGGGACAGAGATGAGTGGCTATTCACAAAATATTCAAATATATTGACAGGAATGGCTATTCTGGATGTAATGACCAAGTTATCACATCTGTGTCTATCAAATGCATCTATCACATTATGCCTTACTATTATACACTATTTTATTGCACATATGGATTTTATATTGTATCAACAGTGTAACTAGGGTGACTACTTGGTTATAAGCTTAGTGTGACAGGACACTGCATATTATTTATTAGCTAAGTCCTACATTATCTCCTAATTATTTTAATTGTGGTGTTATATGAGGGTTTTCAAAATTCTTTGAAATGAAAACTACTAGTGGCTATATAAGATTAAGTGGTTTTCATTCTTTAATCCAAACATGTCTGCTTCAGCAAAGCTCGGTGTTGTAATTTTGATATTACATAGTACTAAGTCACTAGCGTACCTTAGTTCTATGTGTAAAGGATGTTACTTATGAGAGGAAATGTCGGAGATCATAACACCAACACATAAAATGATATATTTTTACATGTCAAAAACATTATCAAGAATGTACTAATGGAATGACTCATTTTTTTACTGCTGAATTTTTATAGCACATCTGAATTTGTCTCAATTATTTTGTACAACATTGTATCATGTTTGCCTAGAGGTGTCTTAATGAAATTTAAGCTATTTAAGAGAGAGTGTGACAATATTACTGATAAAACAATTCACTAAGACTGATTTTTTTCAGCTCTGAATAATTCTTGGGTATGATTTATAAAATAATTCTGTCCTATTTGGTGTCCAAAGATGTTATAGAGAACCCAGATACCAAAACCAAATCTTCCTAATGAGAGACTTAAGACAAATTAAGATGAACTACTAAATTTGTAAACTATGTGAGCAGTGGCCAATGGTGGATAAGAAATAATTAAGTTCTTCAGTGCTTTTATAGCTTTTCCAACAATAATTGAGTGAAAATGAATGATGAATGTAAAGTGCTGATCTAAAGGTTTTTAAAGTGTCTCCAAGTTTTAATGAGCCTCACCAATCACCCCTCATGGCAGCTTGATATTTTACAGTCCCTTCAGCCAAATTTTATTTGCTAGTGTTCAGAGACATCACCAAACTGTATTCAAAAGTAGCAGAATGTATTTGACTGAAGAAAATACAGTCCCAACAGGGCAGAAGCCTGAAAATCTGAATTTAATTTTTATCCATGATTGCCTTACTTTCTTTGAATTAAAAATTATCATGTGCCAATTATTCCTGGATATGCTTGAGTTTGGGCACAAAAGCAATCTAATGTAAACCATACATACCACCAGGCTTTTTGATTTATTCTCTGACTTTCAATATTTTCAATTCCTTGTCTCCATAGTCTTTGTCCTCTCTGACTTTGAACACACAAAGTTATTTCCTAAATTTCAGAGAGCAAATAGATCTATTATCTTCTCCTTGGTTACTCTCCAATTTCTGTACCCTCTTATCCTTATAAAAATTCTTAAAATTCGTCTTTATGCTTTCTGTCTATATTTCTTTATCACTTTTCCGATCAATTCCAAAAATTCTGAACCCTGACTAGTGAAACTGCACACTCCAAAATTTTCCAGACTGTTTTTACTACAAGGTCATCACTGGTCAAGTCTTCTTTCTTGGTTTTCTTCATATTGTCATTATCTTTCCCTCCATTTGCTTAATACTCATCTCCTACTGTGGTTGGATCTTAATTCTTTATTATTATTATTATTATTGATTCTTATCTGTAGTTTGATTTCTCAAGTGTTACCTGTAGGACTGTTCCTAAGTCCATAGTCAAGTACCATATTTCATAATGTCTAATGGCTATTTCAACATCACTGGAAGATTAACCAGGCTACAACCATATTTATCTTCTCCTTAAATAATCCTTAATTTAAACTGGGTTTTGAAAAGCACCCTTTTTCTTGGCATACAAGATGAAAGTGTCTGTTCTTTTTGATTTCTTTCTTTCCTTCTTTTGTATTCCAGTCATTCTGTGCATTTGTGCTTTAAAATGTCAATCCTTCCCTTATATCCACAACCAAAATGTTCCTCTAGATCCTTATGCCCTCACTAGATTACTAGAGTAGCCTTCTTGTTCTCACTCAGGCCAATTTCTGCATCTTGCCAGGTGTCTTTTATTTTACTTTCAGTCTAATCTGTTTTCACCATTTCCCTTTATTTTCAAAACATTTTAAAGGCCTCTTATTTATTTCTGCTTCCTGTCTAAAGTCTGTATTGCTTTGTTAAGTTTTCAGAATCCCCAATAAGTATCTCTGTTCTGCATCCTGATATTTTTCAAACTATTTTAACCATGACCAGAAAAATGCATTATTTTGTAATTCATCATTATATTTATGCACACTCACACACACACAAACACACAGACACTGTCCTCTACATTCACATCATTGAAACCAAGTGTCCAGAAACAATATTTACAGTTACTACATGCAAATCATTCTTATTTTTCTACTCCATCCTACTGTGTTTCCTTTACATATGAAGCTTATGGGCTCCCAAATTGACTTCCTGTCATGATACTACAGTTTGAAGCAGCCCAGTTTGCCTGACTTTTCACCTCTTCAGACCACTGCCTCTTCTCTGTTCAGAACAGTCCATCCTTACCATAAACACACACACACCCACACTGGTTTCCAAGATTCCATTCATGTTTTTCCAGTTCAAGCATCTCATAATGAGGAAGACCTCCCTGCCAACATGAACTCTTGAACATGCATAATTTCTCTGAAGACCATTTCTAAATTGTCCTACACAAGATGACCACAAGCTGCTGCTGATTTGGCAATTCTTTTATAGTAGTAAACTGTGTGTGTGTGTGTTTTTTTTTTCTTGACTGTGTTCTCTATAGGAGATACACAAATAGTCAAAACAAAGGAAGTAAGTTCTTTTGGCCTAGGTAGAATTCCTGCCTCAGCCGTTTTCATTCATGTGATCTTGAGCAAAATCATTAATATCTCATCCTTAACTGCAAGACAGGAACTATAGAACCCACCTCAGAAAACTGTTAGAAGGGCAAAACTCAATAGCTTGTGAAAATTCCTGACTTGAAACCTAACAAGTATTCATTGTTAAATATCCTATTCTGGCACACAAATTTTATATTAACCTTGCTTAGTTTACTTTCTCTTTGTTTGTAATATTACTAAATATCTTTCCCCAATCCTTCTTATTACACTTTTCTGATTATGCCAGTTACTTGCTAGACACATCTAAAAATTTATATTTGATATAAAATTTAGTGAAGAATAAGCAGAAAAGTATGCACGCTTTCAGGTTCCTGTCTCCCCTGGTAAGACTTAATGTATGATTAATGTTCAAGAGAGCAAAGAGACATAAAACCAGAATCTATATTTTTATTTATTTTGTGGGAGTCATTTATCATAAGATTTATTGCCACTAATTCTGAAAGCTCAACATACCAAGTTTATTGATTTTTAAATGTTTTATTTTAAAAGTTAAAGAAAAGGCTTTTGAAATAAAAAGAGAAATATTTTGAGTTAATTCTTCATTTTCAAAGGGTGAGTGGTTTACCTTTAGCCTAACTAGTGTAATGACCAATTATAATGTGCTCTTCTCTGTTTTAAATTTGTCAGGGGAAGCTTTTGTATTTTAAGATAAACTAGGACACTAAGTTTTAGAGGCACATATTGCATCAGATTTTAGAACTAAATTTAACTTCATTTTCAACATTCTGTACTGTGATATATGCAGATTAAGAGGAAAGTGACACACATAAAATCATGTCTGTTAAGCATTTAAATTCAAAAAATAGTTTTTCACTCCCAAATCTTCTAAGAGTGGTACTTGCTGGCATAAGTTGTGTAGCATCACTTAGATGGCATAAAGTAACGGATACTGATAACAGATGTAAAGACTAAAAAATGGGAGAGAAAAGCAAACATGAACATAAACACGACTTTCCTATTTTAACTAGTTTACCTCTATCCTTTAACACTGGTAGTATAAAACATTCTGTCTCCTATGTAAATTGGCTTTGGTTATGTATGGTACGTACATATCTTGTGATGCAGTGGCAAATTTCTGAGACTTTCAGCTGACACCTCCTCCACATCTTGGTTTACCTACTCATTTTCTCCTCATTTGAGAAGTATGATCCCAGCCTAATAAATTTATCCTGCATGTTAAAAGCATAACCTCTATTAGTTTTGGTAAATTCAACTATGATATTGATATTCCAATATAATCTAGTGTAGATGTTATTATTAACCAATAAATGGATATTACAGTAAGACTAGGTGAAAATGTATGATCTACAACAGAATTCTGAAATACATAAATCTATATCAATTAAAAATTATAACTTATGTAGAGTAAATAAATGAATTTATATTACTCTAATATTGGATTATCTTGGCTCCTTTGATTAAAATGAAAAAATTGAAAATGATTTTGCTTATGTATTTACTACTTAAAGATGTCTGCAATTTTTGTAAGTTTAAAAAGTTAGACTTGTAGCATCTTAATCCTAAAAGGATACTTTTTAAAAAGCAGTACTTGTTACAAGATTTAATGGTCTTATTATGTTTCCCAAAATGTTTCTAGCAAAATTTATTTCTGATATACAATATAACATTTTTATTGCTAAAGTGAGCAATGATAGTAATTATAGGACTCATAAGTTCTAAATAAAGCTTTACCTTTAGTGAGGTTAAATCACATATCAATAAAGCTTTGACCTTCATCTTCTAGAATAAGGAGGAACAAGAATTTTTAAAATGTCATTCCAATACTTCTTGGCGTTAGAAGTTAAAACTATAGCATCTTCTGAAAAAACCTTGTTCTTAATAAATTCATGTCACAAAAAACAAGAAGCTAAGGAATGTTAAGACTCTGATGTAAACCAATAAAATATTAGAAGATTTTTATTCAGATTGCCTCAAGAAAAGGATGCAGACAGTCAGCACTTTAAATTTTTTTCTTTAACTTTCTATTTTCTATAATACGGTACTTACTAAAGACAATTTTATATAACTATATATACAATGCCAAAATCATCTTCAGTTAAACCATCTCTAAATTGATGGATCTCAAAAAAGATCCATCTAAATTTTGACTCAGATTTCAGTCTACAAAATTGTTAGTGGATTAGAAGATGTATCAGAGGATGCTGGCTAATCATTACTGTGTGCAAAGAAGTCCTCACTCCCCAAACGCTGAGAGTTTCCTAACCAAGAAAATAATGGACTATCCACGTTAGGACTAATGTGAGACTTGTCTTGAACAAAATTCAACCACCAGCTGCCTCTATTTCACCACTCAGTGTCTTTCTATTGTAGACCTATTTTTCCCTAGTATTGAAAATGAATTCTAAGATTACTGTAAGAAAAATAGAATTAGGATTCTTTTATTATACATGTATATATAAGTAAATATGTATATATATACATATATACACGTTTAAGTATGTATATGTATATATATATACATGTTTAAGTGTGTATATATGTATATATATACATATATACATGTTTAAGTATGGAAATGCATGTTTGTGTGTGTGTCTGTGTGTCTGTCCATAATGGGGATAAGCTGGAGAAATGGATCATCAAGATGGTGAATCACATTTTCAAAATCAGTTAAAATTTGTACAAAATTATTAGATTGTTTTCCTTCACCTGGTGTTCACATGTAGATTGACAGTTACAAATTTAAAATGTAATACATTATTTTAAAGTAATTTAAAATTGAGTAAAACAAAATCCCAAAAGACTAGACTGTATGAGTAAAAGTAAGGATCTTTCTTATGTCACTTGGAGACCTAGATACTCCTCAGGGATTAACTTCTTTTAAGTGACTCCTGGTGAATTCCCTCCATACTAAAAAAGCTCTGTGGGGTACATTGTCAGCATAGAACAAGAGCCTCACAGAATCTGACATATTGTAGACATTCACTGAATATTTCTTGAATGAAAGTAATATAAGTAGAATATGTTTTCAAGGTCTGTGGTTCAATAACTATTGAAAAATCACTTTTCTACCTCATGTCTTTTTTATTTTTCAAGTTGCAGAGGATTTAATCTTTGTTTGACAAATAAAAATAAACCACAGACTTCTTTTTCAGAATCTCTACTTCCTATCACAATTACCCATTCAGAGAGATAATTTTAGAGGCTTGTTTTGTTTTGTTTTGGTTCTTCCTTTTCTTTTCTTTGCATGACAACATCTGGTGTTTGTCCATTGCATTTCTATTACTATAGTTTCTTATTGTATTTTCTATTTCCATAATTGTACTATTGCATTTGTATTACTCAACTTTTCTATTTCTATACTATACTTTCTACTTCTACTCCTTATATTTTATTATTTAATTGTTTCCCACATAACTTTTAAACATATATAGTCAACAGCTAAGGTAAGTTGTGCTTTTATTTTAATAGTTGATTCAGTTACTATATTTTTATTCTGTTTTGACCTTATTTGAAAAAATACTCCTTATTCCTGCAACTTCAGTTTTAACAAAACCAGAACCCATTTAAACCTCCAGTACTAACAACAGTGTGAATACCTAATGGAATACCAAATTACTGTTGCTTTTTTAAGACTTTTACTGTCTCTGACTACTGATATTTCTTGCACTTTTGTCTTTAAAAGATTTGCTAAAACACAATGTAAATTATAACAGAAAACAGCAGTATTTGAGGGCTAGAAAGGCAATTTTTTTTTAGTAACAATAATGACAGCTATTGGTAATTGCCTGCTCTCTACCCATGAATTACTGAGATAAGGAAATTTATGAATTACAGTAACAATTTGTGTCAGTTTCAATTCAAAGACATTTACTATTTTCTAGTATCACAGAACAGAGAAAATAGTAAAAACTCAATAAATAGTGGCTTACACATGGCTTTTTGCTATCATTATTCCAAAGTGCCTCTGATCTAGATGATGTATAAAGAATAAGCAGTTTTTCTGAAAATTGAGTTAGTTGAACATAGTTTAGAATGATTTTGTAGATTTGTTTGGTCTTTGAGGCAATGATATTAGGAAATTTCATATTTGTGATTTTAGGTACTTATCTTTTTATTAGTCAACCATACATTCTAATATTCATAGTATAACTTTAATTTTATTAATAGTGTCAATATACTTTTACTTTTCAAAAATGACATTAAGCTAATTTTAAATTACACTTAAAGGAAAATTTCATGCTAATTTTTGAGATAATTGGAGTCATGCCATAATGCTCAGAATACTGAATGTGTCATTGCCCATGGGTCCAGTGAGTAAGGAGTGCAAACACAGAAAATAGCACTAGTCATCTCAAATGCAGCTTTCACTGACCTTCAGGGTCCAGTAAATTGTCCTGTTCCTTTATTATTCTAACTATTGCATGGTGAATTATGTGCCAAAGTAAGTGTTCTCTCCATGTACAGAGATTCCAGAAGTATGTCTTTGATTAAAGTAAAATATACCAATAATTTTTGTTGCCAGATAATTGGCCTATGAATGATTGCCTTTGCAAAGTGAAATTCTATGTTACCTCACAATGCTATAGTCTTACAGGAGAAAGATCTTTGGTTTCTCCACAGAGAAAACTGGATCATTCACTAGGCAGGTGACCTTGGGAAAGTTATATACTCTCACCTTCCTCATCTGTAAAACAAGGAGGATTGGGGAGTTAATCCATGATGTAATATAATTAAAATACATCACGGCAGCTGATTGATACAAATGCCTGTAATTCTATTGTAAACACAGTTTATCAATGACAGCTATCTTAGAATTATTTTTAAATGTCTACTCTTTCCTTCATATTATAACTAAGATATCCTTTAATTCTCAAAATAGAAATCTTTGGGAAACTATAATAAATGAAATAGGTTAAATAACTCCTCTGGGGTCATGGAATTGTTCAGGTGTGCTATTATTAAAACAAAAGTCATTTTCAGTGAGGATGGGGTCTTCCCTCTTCCATCTTGCTGATGTCACTGAGCATTGCCCTTCTTTAACCTGCTCAGTTTCTCTTTTACTATGTTCAGTGAAACTTAAGTTATTTTGGAAGCACAAGAATTTCTATGATTCAATCACTTGCATCAAGGCCTTCTGAGGTCTCCTACCAAAGAAAATGGATTCATGTTATGGCCAGAGGTATATAGTCATGTTGTCTTTTATGGTGGCCCATATGTACGATGAGGCATTTGAAATGAGTATCAGATGATATTACTAAGAAACTAATTCCTGTAATAACTTTTGTAAATGTCAAAATGTACTCCCAGTACAACAATAATATGATAATTAAATAAAGTAAAAAATTGAGGCGCACTATAAGATATTTTCTGTTAAGAAAAATTTATCTCATACACATTTTAACTTAAATTGCTGATAATTTAACATCTGAATTAAGTTAAACTTTTAAGTGCAGCATAGGCATTGAATTTCAAAGATTTAGTACAAAAATGCACAATATCTCTAGCAATTTTTTATATTGTTACATATATTATTTAGGATATACTAGATTAAATAAGATATGCTATTAAATTTATTTTATCAGTTTCCTTTTGATATTGCTTTTACTACTGCTGCCAGCATGTATTTTGCATTTTTATTGGATAATAGTGGTTTAAAAAGATGGCTGAACTAAAAATACTCAACTCTGAGGTAAAATATCGCACTGAGAATTACTTATAGGCCTCAGATAAATAAAGTGAGACTTGGAATATGACTTGAGAGAGAAGGAATAGCTTATAGCAGAAATGAATAAAAGTCTGCTTTTGAAGAGTCTAATAGAGAAGATGCTATAGAATATAGACTTAGAAAGTAGTATATAAAATTCCCCTTCAGCTAAAGTGCTACCAACAGCTCTACCTGATCAATAACAGCTGACGTCTTGGGAAGCTTTCATTCTTTGGAAAAGAAACTAGAAAGCCATTGGCATAGGTTGATATAGGAAGATAGTTCTCAAAGTAGGTCCAGAACAAGTAACACCAGCTGCTAAACTTATTCTAAATTATTATAAATATAAAATATTCTAAATTATAATAAAGTATTATAAAGAGAATAAACTTATTCTCCAGTTGCACATAATACATAAGGAATCAAAAACCAGGGATAGGGACTGGAAAGCTGTGGTTTAAGCTCTCCAGGTGACTTTGGTGCACTCTGAAGTTTACAAACCATTATCCTGGAACATAAAACTTTCTTGCCACCTAAAACAATATTCATTTTAATAATAAGTCAACAGGTATGTTATAAGTTATTAAATATAGGGCCTTAATGACATTCTGAGGCTGCACTTCTTTTTCCAGCAACTTACATTAAATCAGTAGTATTTGGGAGGAACTCTAGAAAGAGATTTTCCTTGTTTGGAGTTTATATTATTATTAATTGACTTCTTAATGGAGTTTATTGCTTATTCTCCTTAAACAACTTCTGTTTTATTGTGGTATAAGAAAGTTGAATGCACTACGATGCTTTTGGTTTTCAGAGTGTGCACAGAAGGTTTGCTGAATGGGATAATGTATTAGCTTAAAGTCATCCCACTATGCTTCTTCCATTTGTGATGAAAAATGATTATGCTGCCTTTTGAGAATGTCAGAATGATTGTGTAACATTTTATGGTGCTGAATTATTTTAGCTATGACATTCTTGGTAAGGAAAAAACTGTGTTTTAAGAAATTACTTCAGAATCCTTGCAGTGTTTCTATGCTAGATTTTACTTGTACAAATTAAAAATAAAAAGGCAATTACACTGTTGAGAATTGTTATTCCTGTTGTTAATTTCAGTACCCTAAATATTTAAGTTAAGTTTAAATGTTTAAGGCAAAAAGAGAAATATTTAAATTTAAAAAAGAAAGTTTATCTTTTTCATATTTTAAATTTTCATTAAAATATATTCTCACTTATTTTTCATTTAATTTTAAAATGGTTTTATTTTACTCCGTTAAATATTATGCAGTTGTTCTGTAAACATTTCCACCCTTTTCAAATACATCAAAATGAGTTTTTCCTCCTTTGAGAATTTCTTTGTTGCCATTCTTCCCTAAATATAAATGTGGATTTAAAATAAATAAAACATGAATTTCATTGTAGAATTTAATTTTAAAATGTAAAATTCACAGTCAATATGTACATACAACATTTGAGTGGACATGTCCACATTCTTACAAGGAAAGAAAAGGCAGCAAGAGATTTTTGCTAATGACTTTCACCTTAAAATCTGTCTTTTTAAAATTATGCTCTGACACACAACAAAAATAATTACAAAATAAACAGGAAAGTCCTATAGAAACACAGGATTACTTTTAGTACTCAAAGGCAGAAGCCCTACAAGGATTCAAGCATCATGAATGCTTGCACTTTGCCATATGCAAATCATTCATTTAGCTTTAATGATGGTTGTGTTTTATAATCTAAAGCACAAGCAGTAGTGACAATCACAGAATGTTCTGTCTTCATCTCTGCTAAGAAGTGATTTTCTTGTACATGAGCTTGACTAGTGACTTCTTAAAAATTAGCAATTTACCTAATAATTTGACCCAGTAATGAATTATTTCATTATAAGTAGGTAATAGAGAAATAATATTCTTTACTCTATTAAGAGGGCTAAATGCTTGAAAGAGCTATTAATGGAGAATTTGGAATTAGGGTTTGAAGTATTCTGGAGTGAAAGTGTCTTTATCTAAGTTTTTAAGTTGGAGATGATGGATAAATTAATATTAATTACAGTATGCTCAATGAAAACTTAAAATACAAGTATTACTTATGACTTTCAGTAAAATTACCTGGCAAAAGCCCTAGGCAAGCTAATTGCTTTCATTTTGTCACTTGGTCATTTTTTCTGCACTGATTTAAATTCCTTCCCACCATTCTTTCTTCTTTCTGGAGGGATAAGTGGATGTCCTCAAGCTTTGAGAGTGGGATAACTTTGTTTGTTGTAATTAACCTGGTGACAGGTTAATGAGAGATCTGTTTCTCTTATGAAGGCAAAATATGTATATTTATATTTCTTGTATTTAAAGACTTTGAGTTGCTGCTCCCCACTTTGACAAGGTATTCACTATGTGTGTAGGGGTGCATGTATGTGCAGAACAAAATATTTTAAATTTTCAATGCAAAGTCCTCTCTCTTACTCTCAAATAAGCTCTGGTAGGACAGAAATACAGAAAGACAAAAGTATAACTGATAAATCCTTGGCCTTTCTTCTAAGACTTTGAAAGGCATGGTAATTGGTCTACTCAAAGTGAAAATATTTTATTGCATTACAGAAGTTATTTTGTTTCATCTCTGCTTTGCCATCATTCTTCAAATGGTTGAAATTTTGCCTTGGTATCCTTTTACTCTTAAAATATTCTAGAAAAAAAGAGCGTTGGTCATTTGCATACTCTTTAATCTGATTTTAGATCAATTATATTTTTATGAATATAAATTTTTGTGAAGGAATACTGTTCACAAAATAGTCTTCTAAACATTTGAGACCTGAGATATAATGATTGATATTATCAATGTTAACCTCACTTTAAAAAGTACTAATTTAGTGATCATTACCTGTGCTCTGTGCCATTCCACAAGACATATAATTGCTTTAGAAAAGATTTATGCAATTCAACAGTAAACTATTCTCCAAAATTTAAAACAGAAAGAAATATGTATTAAATAAAAAATTTGAAGAGGAAAAATAGACAATATTCAGACCCCACAATTACTATATTTGAGCATTGAATTTGGCACTGAATTTCTTGACAGCTTAAGGAAAATGTAGAAAGTGCCAGTTAAAAAAGGAGAAAACATCTGTTTCTCAGGGGAAGCAAAGCTTTCTTTAGTACTTAAAAATAAAGGGTATTTCTCAAGTAGGACTTCTCACAAAGGGTCTCTGGTGATAGACATAGCTGACTACTCCAATACCACCCTGACAGCAAGCAAGACAAGTGAGCTCATTCCTTACAGGGTCCATCAGTGAAAACCACCAACAAAACAACAAAAAAATCAACTCACTGTTATATTTCAAGGATAAAACTGAGAATTTCTAGCAAGAACATCTTCCTAAATATCTTCTGCTTTTCTCACTTCTTTCAGTTGTAGTTTTGCTGAATTAGAGACAACTCGATATGCTCTTTTGTGGCCAGAGTTTGAGGTACAGGAATTCTACATCATTGATTGGGGACCAGTTTTTCTTTTTAACATAAGAAAAGCAAACCAAGCATGTATCAATATTAATGTTAAATGGCCAATCAGAGTTTAACTACTAGTGTTTCACCAGAAATTTCAGATCTAAAATGTGTGGTTGATTAGCTGAAACATTTCTGGTCACACACAGCAACCCATTAATTACTCTCTCTCTCTCTCTCTCTCTCTCTCTCTCTCTCTCCTCTCTCCTTTTTATTGAATAGGGAGTTCCTTCTAAATAGAAGCATAGTGTCTAGAACACTTGTCTGCTACAGGTCTTTCTTCAGTCTGTTCTATGAGATATATTTCTATTTCTCAATGTTAAAATGATACTTTTAAGGCAATATTTTAAAAAAACAGCTTGAAAGATTAATTTAATAATATTGCTTAAAATTTTAGAAAGTAATAGAATCAAACACTGATCCAAGAGGTCAATATGTATTGTTGATTATTTAAGCTTGAGATAAAACTTCAGCTATACTGTATGTATTTGGACTATGTTTGTCACTTAAATTCCTAGAGTATAGAAGCAGCAGAATTCCTGGAAAATGAATCCTAGTACTTTGTCCAAGATTTTATCACAAAAGATGTAGAATGTATAGTGAAGATTATGAAATATTTGTGTACAATTTTCTAACATTCATCTGTATCTATTTAAAAATTCTACCATAATGATACTTTATAATGGAGGTCAAGACTTTGGCAAGAATTTGCTGGTACAAATTTAAAAAAAAAATGTTACCTCTACAATATTTCCTTTAGTAAATCTCTGAAAGAGAAAATCACAAGGAAAAAGTATAAATTTTATCAGGCCTTAAGGCTAACCACTTTCTTTTTTTTCTTAATATACTCTGCTTCTAGAAAATAAATTAAGAAGATATTCTAAATAATCTATTACCATATAAGGAGCACATGGAACAGGGGGATATATCTTTCTATGTTTGCTTTCCATTAATTGAAGGCAGATGCATTTTATTTCTTTAAAAATGGCTTTGACTGATGTAAGAAGTTGTAACTCATGTTAATGTTGTTGTAATCATCTAAACTTTTACTTTCTGTTAACTTTTTTATTTGAAGTACTGGGACTTGAACTCAGGGACTCATGCTTGTGCCTTTCTCCCTTTCTTTTGCTTTCAGTTTGGTTTTCAAAGAGAGTTGTGCTAACTTTCCTTAAACTGGCCTCCAACTGCCATCCTCCTACCTCTGCCTTTTAGTAACTGGGATTATGGATGTGTGTCGCTATGTCCAGCCCTTTATCTACACTTCTCTCATTTGTAGCAACTATGAAAAAGACATCAGAAATATTTTTATTTCTAATTCAGAAATGGGTTGTATAAATAGTGAATGCAGCAATTTAAAATTCTAGTTCCTAGCTGGGGATGTAGCTCAGTGATAGAATGATTGTTTAGCATGTGCAAGTCTCTGAGTTCTATCCCCAGTACAGGAAATAAAAATATAGTTTCTTAATGTTAGGCTCTTGATTAATCATGAATCCATACTATCTGTCCATAAATCTGTCCTAGAAATATCTGTACTTCTAGGAATGTGTATTGTTGACCTGTATAACACCTGATCTTTGGTGTAATCAGGCCTGTCCTGGATGAACTGCAGAGTCTGTTTCGCATGTTTATGGCTCTCCAAGGACATTCTGCAGATCACTGTTACCCACCAAGATACTGTGTTGAAGATCTGCATAGACAATGTAATTCCTCCACCTTTAACATTTATGTCACAGATCAGGAATTAGCAAACTGTGATTCATGGAACCCAAATAGTCCAGATTCTTTTACTGTAGTTGCATGTTGTTTTTTTAATTAATTTTATGTTTGGATGCCCATGTTCAACAGCCCAACTATTTCTTATTTTCATATTCAGTACATTGCATTCATTTATAATAATCACTTGGCCTCTGAAGATATGTGATATCTTCATCCCTATGACAACTCTTGTTTTCTGCTGACTAATGTCAGATTTCTCTGTTCAAATAGGAAATGTTTATACCCTAATGGATATTAATGAATGGATCAGTTCTCTTAGGTAACATGTGTTTCTCAGCAAGAACTGCCAACATCACAATCCAGGGAAACTAGATAGGTGATTGACTAGAATCATGCAATGTGGAATTCACAGAACATCCCATTTGAAAGATTTGTGAGATCAAACTCACGTTCAAAGCAAAAGACTGCAGTCATTGATGGTAACAGGTGATGATAAATGAGGTTTGGACAAACTTCTATAGTGTCAATAGCTGAAGAACTTACCTTATTATACCTTAAGAGTAAGTTATGTATTTGTCATATTGCCCCATTCTCTGTCACCTAGGTTTAATCTCTCTTGGTTGGCCTGTACCTTAAATACCCATGGGTGCTTATGGCACTTACCTTAGAGCTTTACACATGGAAGGCTATCAATGGAATGAAGTTTTAACCTCATTTTTTATCTGAAAAATGGTGTAATAATCCGAACCTCAAAGATTTCCTGAGAGGATTGAATGTAATAATGTTTATAAGGGTTTCCTGTATATAAACAGCTGGAAACCAACACTCTTCGACAAGGTCAGAAGGGGAAACATTTTCTCAGCCCTTCTCTACTGTTCAAATGTAACAAGGATTCAAAACTTATAATAAAGTAAGATCAAATAAAAATGTCATTTTTTTACAAACGTCCCAAGTAATGATTTTCAAGCAAATAAGATTGCAGCCTACCTTACTGAAGTTACAGCTTTCTTACAGATACCCTGTGGTTGCCAGTGCATGGATACTGTGATATATTAACTGCTCTCATGTAGACCACGCTAAGCATAACACAGCAGATGCCATTACACATAGTTGTTGGTACTAAGGAATCACAGATAGTTCCTGCCTTCTGAAATAGTTTTCAGAAAAAGGATGCACCATCATATGCATTTTGCATTATCAAAGGCTGTGTGAATGATGCAGAATCACCGGATAGTTGTATCAGCTCTATTATAGGAAGAAAGAAGGTTGGAACTCACTGTCACTAATGAAGTACTGGATTTACTAAGCTTACTTGAGACAGACAGTTTAGTGACTTTCTGGATAGACTCTTGCAATCCCACTACACACTGACCTCCTCAGTTTCAATGAGCAGTTCTTGTCAAAGAGTGTTGGGTTCCAGCTGTTTATATAAATTATTACATTCAATACTCTCAGGAAATCTTTGAGGTTCAGATTATAATATCTATTTTACAGATAAGAAAAATGAGGTTAAAAATTAAATAACTTTTGCAATGTCATGTAGCTACTAAATGATAGGTATAGGACCTAGGCCTCTTGGATTAAAGTGCTTATGATCATTCATGGTGTGTGTAAACACCTTTTCATTTAGATCAAACTTTGATATTATTGGTATGGCAAACATCCTAAATCTTTAGCTTTCTTGTTTATTCATTCCTTGGGCCTTATTTTCTTGTATTAGATTTATATTTTGAAATGCTATTCTTTCTCTTTCCTTTAGTTATTTTCTTTGTCTATGCCTCTTCCTTTTACTTCACAGGAATAAAACATCCAACATCTGCCTGTGAGACTATACACAAAGGATGGCCATAACCCTGTGCTCTTAGACTTACTCATAGGAAGGGCACAAGATGCTCTCTTTATGACTGAAAAAATAGGACCAGTCAGAGACAGGAGTTCACAATTACCTTAAATTTTGAATTGAATCCTACAGCTGTATCCCCCTATTCCAGGTATAGTTCAAGATAAGATAAGGCCCTCAGTGTCAGAGTATGAATGCAGTCAAGCATCCCCTTTACAGCTTCTTTCACATTCTCCCTATTTGCTAGATTTGGAATTCAGAGCTGTTGGCTTATGAATCTCAAAGTATGGATCCTGAAGATGCCAGGAGCGAGTGGGTAGGTACTCTGAGTGCAGACTTTGCTTCATCCTAGCCAGAGGAGCTCCACTGGAATGAGATAGTCTTTTAAATAAGACTTTCCCTGAAACAAAATAAGAAATTTGAATGCTGACACTGGTGTAGTCTAGATTCTTCATTTGTTACTGACCCTTCCTTACTTACCCTTCTCTCTCCCCTTATCAAATTCTCCAAAAAGTATAAAGTCTGAAACAATTTCATTCCAATGTATTCCCTCAATTTTGCAATGATATAAGATATTTTAATAGAAATTAATTGTATTGCCTACTAACTGAATCATATGACATGAAATACTGATAATATGCAAGGCAAACCTTAATCTACAATTAATTGATGAGGCCCTTTGTATTTATGAAATGAATTAACTATTTGTGGTTACTTATTCATTTCCATAATATTAAAAACAAAAATGTATTCTTAATTACTGGGCAACTGAGCAAATTGGTTAAGAATGCAATGAATAGCTAAAGAAAAATATTACAGAGTAGAATTTTGCTAGGTCTGCGTATTTTACTCAAGATCATTAATCAGAGCATTTAAAACTATTAAAATTGACGGATATTGGGAAACAAAATTAATGTATTTCTATGCATATACATATTAATGAGATCATTTTCTCTATCAAATTCTTCTAGGGCTTAACTACATTACAGTTTGAGATTATGTCTTATCATATATTAATTAGAAGAAAACAAAAATGGTACAATAAAATTAGTTTTATGAGACTAATTGATTTCAAGAAGCAAATAAAACCTTCTGAGACTCTTTTCCCATATGTACTACAGGAATAAATCTAAGTGTGTAATTTTATTGAAGAATTTATGCATGAAAGAGGAAGTAAACCTTATAAGGACAACAATGGGTAAATATTTGGAGGGTAGTTGTCAATGTATGTGTGTCACAGTGAATATACAAAAGTCATTGCTCTAATGGTTTCTCTGATGTCCTTTGCATCTAGTTCAAGACTAATTGCAGTTGTGTTTTTGGAGAGAAAAATGATGTCACCTGAAGCAGGCCTATTGCTCATGAGCAAGACTAGGAAGTAGTCTTTCATGCATAGCGATCAGGTGTATGGCACATCTGAGTTAGTTGTCAGTACATAAATGATATAAGTTATGTACTTGTTATATTGCCCACTATCCTTCAACTATACTGCAACCATTCTAGGTCAACCTGTGTCTTAACCATCTGTTTCCTTGTAGTACTAAGAGCTTTATACGTATGGCTACCTCCATCATGTCAGAGAATTAAATCAGACCCTTCTCCCCTTCTGTAATGTTAACACAAAGAGGTTCGGGATTTAAAAATAAAAACAAGGCTAAACTTGGCATAGTGGTACATGCCTGTAGTTCTAGCACTCGGGAGACTGAGGCAGGAGAATTACAAGTTTGTGGTCAGGCTAGGCTCCATAACAGGACTCTGTCTCCAAATAACAATGACAACAACAACAAAAATTTAAGCAGAATTTTTTAAAAAAAAATTCCAAGGGTTGGATATCAAGCAAACATGAAAACAATTTATATTGAAACTATAGCTTTCTTACAGTTAACCTTGCAGTTGTTAGTATACAGGAAATGTGTACCTTGCTTAATATAACACAGATGCTACACATTGCTGTTTATGTTGCATCTATGGAGATAATGTTACATTTTATTAATGTGCTCTTTACATTTCTTTTATTAGTGTATGTTAAATCATCTTTTAGTACATTGGAGTATGCCTGGGTCCTTGTGAGTGGACCTGGAGCTTGGGTCTCTAGGTAACTTCCTGATTCCAGGGTCCCCCGGGCCCTGAAACTGTGTTTAAATCATTTGACATAGAGTTGGCTAGGTCTTGATTCTGAGCCTATGGGGACTTGGATGATACTGGGATAGTCTTGGTAACTTGATTCATGGGGTGAGCTTGGTCCATAGTCCATTGTGGCAAGACTGGCACTGTGGTTTGCTGCAGCAGTCTTATCACATGGATCCACAGGAGTAGGCCTAGAGCTTGTCATACAAGTGAGCATGGGCCCAGGACCTGTGGGCACCAGCGTGGAGCCAGAGTTCATGGATGTAGGCCTGGTACCTGGTATCAGAAAGCCCATCCCAGCACTGGGTTCTACTGAGGCAGGCCTGGTACTGATGTCAACTGGAAAGCTGATGCTTACTTTACTCTCCTTTCCTAACACACAGGTATCTTTTTAAAATGAGTATGAGATGCCTGAGATTGGAAGAAGGTTGATACAGATAATATGAAACTGTTTTTCTTACTCTCTTTAATTGCCTTCTTATTTCTATGTTTCATTCCAGTATTGTAACCCCTCACTTGTGTTTCTTATCTCTTTTGAAGTTATGTCCATGTGTGGATTGTTTTTCAAACTGTTGTTTTTGTGAGGGGACAAATTTTGGAAACTCCAATTTTATCATCCTGATGATGATACTCCATATTTATTAATTTATTTGCTAATTTATTTATTTTTAAATCATACAGCTTAAAAAGTTGAACTGGGCCAAGTGTGGTGGCTTGTGCCTATGATCTTGGATATATGGGAGGTAAAGATTGGAAGGATCACAGTTTACCATATCCCATCTCAACAAATAAGGTGGGTGTGGTAGCAGGCACCTGTCATCCCAGGTAAGCCTTAGGTAGAAGGATCATGATGCAGGCTGGCCCTGGGTAAAAATGTGAGACCTTATCTAAAAAAAATAAATGCAAAAAAGTCTGGAGGTGAGAGTCAGGTAGTACTATGCTTGTCTAGCAAGTACAAGGTCCTTAGTTCAAACCCCATTACTGCCAATAAAAGTTTAGCCACTAAATAATTTCCCAAATTAACGAATTAAGTTTTGGTAAATTCAAGTGTGCTCATGTTAGACAATTGCTTTTATTTAGAGTGCTTAATTAGTTTACTATTCAGAAGTACTTTATTTTAAATACATTTAAACTTCTCAAATATTTTTCAAGGTCTTATATTAACAGTTAATCAAACAGAACCTCTGAAACCATGTAAATTTTTAAATCTGTTTTGTTTTTAATGGAAATGTAAACTCTAAAAGCCACAGTCCCAAGGTATAATTTCAAGCTTAATGACTTTAGAAAAATTACATAGTTCTGTGCCTCTTTGCTGTTCTATAGAACGGGAGTAAAATGCCTACATAATGGAGTCATAGTGAGAAGCTGATACATATCAAGCTCATAGAGCCTGACACCTAACATGTGCTCTGTGAATGTTGTTCATATTACTAGTTTTAACCTAGGTTTTACAGAACCATTAAAAAAGGGAGTTCATTAAATAATTGGAAAAAGTGAATAATCCAGTAAGAGTGGTAGTCACAACTCAGTGTTCCTTCTTAGAGGTTAGAAGTAAAACTGGTCTTAGACTCTTTCCCAAGACAGCTATCCCAAGAAAACTAAACCAGCTCCAATAGTCAACAAGTGGGAACAACAACAACAAACTTCCCAAATCCACCCTCAGCAAACAATTCCCACATGTACCCCAAAAAAGAGACTATTAGTGGAGCCAGAGGAAAGTAAAATCCAAAACTGGAGAAAGCCTTCCTTTTTAATCCACTCACTTGAGTGTTTAAAGCAAACTAGATTTGAGTGAGTACAAAAAAGCTCAGTGAGGAAAGTCAGAACATCTAAATTATAGTAAAAAATAAGTCGTCATTATATACAAAATACCAACATATGATAAGAGAAAAGAAAGAAATGTATAGAAAAGTAAGGGCTTTATCAAAGTATTGTATTTAAGGCTATCAATCTTAAGAATGGGTGTTGCTATCTTCTGTGTTTACATCTTGCTTAATGGAATTAATATCAGTAAAAACATCCGTCTGTTTCTTGCTTTATCCTTAATTTCACTATTGGCTTCTTTTTTTTTTTAAAGTGAAATATACGTATAGATGACAACATTTCTGGTGGACTTTAGAAACTTAAGAAACAACACAGACCCATCTGTAGACAATGGGGCCCATCCTTACTGAGCCCAGGTCAGCTGCCTCAGGCAGTTTGAGAGCTCTCCAGTGGCAAAGATCTAAGAGACTGTGGCTCCCCAAAACAACTTCACCTCTTCTCCTTCCTTGGTCTCTCATCCACACCCCCGGACTGGTTGTACTTGATGTGGAGACTGCATTATCACTTCCACTGGTCCATACTTAGCGTGATTCTAAATTAAAAGCTTTTAAAATATAACTGAGGGTAACATGAGACAACTTTGTCAAAGATTTCTTTCACCCTTAAGTACTTGCTGAAATTATCCAGAATAATAATGAATTCAATTTAACATTGCCTTCAGAGATACTGAAGAAAAGAAGGGAATCTAAAACTTATTTATTTAAAATATTGCTGCATTTGGTCCTCACTGAAATCATGGTGATGATACAAATTCTGCTACTTTTATGGATGATGACAATGAAACTGAGAGAGACATTTGCTCAATAATGCCAAGTTTACTAATTGTTTATCTGAAGTCCTCTGGCTTAAACTTTTTTGATTACTTCACAGAATTAGGATGAATACTTTTAAAATTTGAACGTAAAACCATTTAACAAGAAGTTAATTCTTCAAGGCTCAAGTCATTGGCTATATAATTGCTGATAAGACCATCAATATATTTCTTGTAAGGGGTAAATAAGAAATATATAAAATATATGTATGGCGATTTCCTTACCTACGCTTCAGAAGTTGAAAGAAGGAATTCTATTTCTTAGCCAACATACTGGGCTATACTCTGTCACTTTGTGGCTCTGAAAAAGTGGACAAAATATTTAACCATTTGGAGCCTCCATATCAATGGAGGATAATGAATAGAATTAAAGTAAAAGATGTAATAGGGAATTGCTAGCAGACAGAGGGTCACTAAATCATTTCTAACTTTGCAACAATAACATCCAGTAAGGTAAGCCTGTATTGATACTCTTGTTACTTGGGAAGATTTATGCTGCTTAGTCACAGGCAGTTTGTATTTCACATAATCCAAATAGTAGAAAGTAGATTAATATAAATCTGTAACAATATAAATTCAGACTAAGTTAGAGATTTGCTTAAATAAAAAATAAGGAAATTCCTCACAACTTATTTCTTTTAAAGGCTATCTCTATATCTTTTACTTAGACATGCCAGTTACAGCTCTTTGAACTGCAACTAGAATGTATTCAGTACATTTAGAAAGGAGAAACCCTGCAGTCAGGAACCACTGATGAATAAAGTATATGTTCATCTACATTTCAAACTGAAACATGCAGAAATATTCTCTTTAATGTGGATTTCTTATGTTCGAAGCTGGGCTATTAAAGTATGGAAACTTGGCTGAGATTTAGTGACAACTACTCTTTCTATCTATCATCTTACAGATGTCATCTTTAGGGGATGCTGCTAAAAGGATTGGCAAAATAAATTTAAAACAGGATATTTATTCAGTCTCGTCTCATGTTGTCTTTCTTACGGATAGTGTTTGCTGAGGCATCAGACTGGCAAATATATCTCTGTCAACATCTGTTCTCATTTTCCAAATTGACAGTATTCGGAAGCAGAAGTTGGGATTAAGTGTTATTCTTAAACCTTGGATCAGGCTCTCAAACCACATTCCGTCTGCTACACAAACACCTCCTTGAAAATATCTCAAAATATTGTTGGCCTGAACCAAACATGTCCTACAAAGAACGTGGTTTATTTTTTAATTTTTCAAAAACTTGCCAATATTTACCATTTTTCAAATGCTGAAATATTTCAAATGTTGAAATGTGTTTTCCTATAAATATACTATTTTAGACAGGTCCAGGCAAGTGAGAGTCACTAATGGGTGCCATGGGATAAGGAGTTTACTGTAGAAAGTATGGTCTAATTATATATTAGACCATTTATAATTATAGAAGGTACCATAGAACTGAAGATAAGAAAAGATATCAGAATCATCAGAGAAGCAACCTGAGAAAGCAAGCACTTCCATAACTACCTACAATGTGGGACTGCCAAGAAGAGCTTGTGTGGGAATCGACTGGGAACTATTGACTCCGAGAAGTCGTAACTTCCATGACTCTGAGAAGTCATAACTCCCATGGCTTCACACTTAGCCTTCGGTGGTGTCTATGGCTACTATGCTGGATGCTTAGTGTGGAAGAGTTTGGTCAGGCTGGAACTCACCAGGAACCTCTCTCTTTATGTGTCCATCACTGCAGCATCTGACTGCGATGACCCTTAGAGACTAAGGACTACTTGATTGTTCTACTTTTACCTCCCAAATCCCACCCGTGCTCCTCTTTTGGTCAAATCTGGCACTCATATGAGGACGGGGATATGCAAAAACATAGTTTCACCTCAGATCAAACAACTACATGGTCCACAATGCAAGTTATTGTGGCTACTGTCCATCCCTGGCCTGGGAGAAGTTCTGCAGGCTCTAATGGAAGCCATTTAATCTTATTTTATTCTCAGAATAATGCCATAAAAACAAACTCATAACCTTTCCTTTTATTCTTTTACAATTATGAGTATTATTAATAATTTTTTTTACAATTGAAATGTTACCCTTCTTCATTCAATCTAGCCAGTGACTTTCTGGAATTTCCTCATTGTTAAAGCCAAAATTGTTACAATGAATTAAAAGACTGTGAAGACTGGACTCCTTATTTTATTTCTAGTCTACTCTCCCATTCTTCTCTCTCTCTCCCTCACTCAGCTCTCACCATATTGAAGTTCCCCCACCCCAATTTTTCTTTGGAAGTGTTAGACATGGCTACCTTATATCCTGTGCACTGTTCCTAGAATGCTTTTCTCCAAAATAGCTTCGTGACTCATTCTGTCACCTCTTTTGGGTCTTTCTTCAAAAGTTGACTTTTCAGCAAAGCCCTTCATGATTTTTTAATTTTAACTTTTTCATTTCACTGATGATGAGGCCTGAAAAGAGGAGGAATATTTATTGAATTTCTCTAACTGTATATTTTCTACCTTTGCAGGGTGATGAACAGCCAGTAACAAAAGAACATTTTCTCAGACAGTGTAAGACTGTATAATTCTCCTCTTAAAGCCCTGAGTTAGTCATATGTCCAGCTGATCCTTGAACTCTTAAAAGCTAGAGCTCAGAGACCAAAGGACATTACAAAGCCAAGTATCAATGTTTTCCTATTTGCTTCTTACGCTTCACTGGGTAGACCCTAATCTTTAAGGACCTTATGTTCAAAAACTACTTTTGAAAAATCTATATAATGAAGTCCTAAAACATCTTTATTTACTCATTATATTATCACTGTGTTCCATTTTATTAATGCTTTCATTTTTTTTCCACTTTCAGTCTAATTTCTATTTTCCTCAAAGTTTTTATCTTCTGTCAAGTTTAGTTCTCATTCTGCTAGGTCATGAGTATGTGGCTGAACAATTTGAGAGCTAAAAGTACCAGGATTTAGTAAAAACCATAAGGAGTCAACAAGCACCTTAGTGTTAAGAAACAGCCAGAATTCACTCTCTAGCTTGACATTGTGAAAATGTTTTACTTTTCTTAGCTTCATCTCTTAACCTAAATAATCATAATGATATAATAATAATAATAACAATAGATGGTACCAAATATCAACTTTATGAGGAAAATATGTGCCAATACACATAAAAGAGGTAGTACACTTCAACAGACATAATGCAGATTAAATCCATGTTATTGTCAATGTCATTATAGCTCAGGAATATAATGAGAGATTTAAAGCATCTTTAATCTCTATTTAAGTTATAAAATTCTGAGTTCACAAAACACACAGATCGTGTGTGTAGATGGTGTGTTCAGATATGTAAATACATAATATCATCTTAAATTTTCTCCTGAGTGAAATGAACAGGATGTTAGTGATCCCAAGGTGATATGATGTCTCCTTGGCAGGTCATTGAGATCATTACACACCATCAGCAGCTGCTCCCATCCCTAAAGACATCAAATCATGTCAACTCTAAGCAAATTGTGTATAAGATTTTTGTTTGATAACTAGTAGAAATTAATGTCAGCATGAAACCCCTACTTATAAATTCATTCTATCTCGAAGTTAATCATTTGAGATAGCAAAACATTTTACACTTAGGTAGATAATCTTATAAAGGTTATAGATGGATGTCAAGTTTCTCCATGTTTCAGAAAAGACTGGTTCAGTTAGGACAACCTAAAAGAGTAAATGGAGCTGGGTGTAGTCCTGCATACCTGTACTCTCAGCTACTAAGAGGTGGGGGAAAGAGTATTACAAGTTGGAGACCACCCTGGGCAAAGTTAGTGAGACCCTATCTCAACAAAGAAAAGTAGATAAAAGTGGTTTTATAGAGGTGAATATTGGAGTTGGACATTGTCTTATAACTTAGAGTACTGGTTTGATATCTTTACTGCACCTCAAAATGTTAATATCTTCTCCCTATATCTTTAGGATTCAATGATACTATTTTCACATACTGATTGCACACTTGTTACAGAATGCCAGCACAAACATAAATGAAATACCATACAACCCTTAAAAAGAAGGAGGGACCCCTTTGATAACTATGTGAACACATCACTAAAACATTTATCATAGGCGCTAAGTGACACGTAGAAAGGTCTGGATAATAAATTACAATTTTTGTGAATCCCATGTGTCAGTATATGTGTCTATAGAGTAATTATTGTTACTTCTACATAAGGGAATTATTTTCTCTGAAAAGAGGAAGGGAGAGAAGAAGACAAAACTTTGCTGTTCTGTATCAAATGAACTCCTAATGAAATTATTTTACTTTATGTCTGCCAGTTCCTTGTATCATTAGCACTTTTAATATACATGAAGTGATCATGCATTGTAATGTTTTTATTTCAACTTGCAATGGTAACAGAGTGAAGGAGAAACAGGTTTGCACCTCCAGGAAATGGAGGCAATTGAAAGGGGAAGAAGATGAGCATTTTAATAAATGTCTGAGCATCTGAGAATGCTTCTAAAGCAAAGAGAATCGGCTTGTAGAGAAGAACACAATACTAGTGGACTGAGCAAGCTTTCTCTAAGACCCGCGAGGTAGCATGGTTTCCTGCCACCAGAGGGAATCTGCAACCCAAAACAGTTGGATGCTATGAGTGGTGGGTTGGTGAAGGGAGGGTAGGTAAAATGAAAATGCTTTCAGACTAAGAGTGATGAACAGTGCTTGAGCAGCACACAGGGTTCATTAGGCAAAGAAGAACACATGAAGCAAAAATTCTCACATTGATAGTGTTCCTCAGTATTTGGTGCCTGTGTGTAAAACAGTCTTCTTCAAATTTTATTGTATTCCTTAACAATAAAATTCACATTGGGGCTTTAAATTGTTTTTGGTCAGAAAAAACAAGCAAAGTAATTTGTATATTAAAACACAGTTGATGGAAGTGGTGAAGTTGACAGCAGAGTTACAGATTCACTAAAATTTGGTTTGAAGGATCTAGGGATCTGAACCACCAGAAAGATATGTGGCTCTCTCCACTAAAGTGTGTAGATTAAGCTAGTTGAGTGGCTCACGTCTGCAATCCTAACTACCTGAGGAGATCAGGAAGATCACTGTTCAAGTCCAACCCTGGCAGAAATTTGGCGAGACCTCATCTCAACCAACAAATAGGCATGATGGTACAAGTCTCATCTACTTGAAGGGGTAGTCAGGGAGATAATGGTCCAAGGCTGGCCTAGGGCAAAAACATGAAACTATATCTGAAAAATAGCTAAAGCACAAAGGGCTGCAGGTATGTGCGAAGGGTAGAGTGCCTTCCTAGCAAGAATGAGGCCTCAAGTTCAAACCCCAACACCATAAAAAAATTGTTTTGACTCACTGAGTCACTAACTGACCAAATAGTAAATGCACAAGCCTGTGGATAAATTTACACTAGCTGACATAATGATTAGGTTTATTTCAAAATATCATGTTAGGCAGTATTGTCTGATAGATCATAGAAACTTTGAATACCTAAAATATAGGTTATGCAGGAAGGTAAGTATGGATTGTATCAATTTGCTCTCTGTCAACTCCCTTTGCATTGCTAAATAATTTCAGAGGATTTTTAAATCATGTAATAAAATCTGCCATTTGTTATCTATTCTGTGTGGTGAGGAACCATGCAATGCTATTTATGCAAGAGTATTTCCTAGCTATCTATCCAGCAGCCTGTCTGAGTGCTGTGACAGTACATGCCCTATGCCACCCCTCATGGGTAGGGTGATGAAAGCTAAAGAATTTAGATTTAGACAAAACTGGAAGTCTAATAAACTACTTGTGGGTTGTGTTACTCTAATTCATTTCCTCTCTACTTCTCTATTTAAAAATATGTATGAAGAATTTCCCATGTGCCTACTTACAGTTCAAGGGGTGAGTCAAACAGGAGTGAACAGAACAAACAAGAATCCTGATTTGGAGGAATTTGCGTATAGCTTTCCTTGTGAGATAAATAATATAATTCTAATCTCATTGCAATAAAGATTGAGTGAGAATTTCTTTATAGACTTCTGAGATCTACTGTAAGAAAAATTGGCTCCCAATAAAGAGAAATTCCCTTCTAATTTGATTTATGGATTTTCAGATAATTTTGTCTGTGAAGCCTCCTTTGTAATAAGGGTTCCTGTAAGACCAGTAGGAAAGGTTTTTAATGTAAAGGTCAAGATAGGAAACATTTTTAGGTTGCATGAGCCATACCATCTCTGCCGCAACTACTCACCTCTGTCTGTGTAGTTAGAATCAGCCATGGACAGTATGAGAATGGACAAGTGTGGTTACATTTCAGAAAAACCTTACTTGGATGAATAGGGAATGGGCTGGGTTTGGCCTGCAGGCTATAGTTTGTATAGTAGAATAAATTAAAAATAAGAGCTTTCACTTTTCTTCATGATTCTCTCTACTTCAATATTCACCTACTCAGCATTATTTATAGATGAAACATATAATTCAGAAAATTTAATAGATCATTGTCTCTACTCCATAACTTTTCTTTCAGAGTCAAGGAAGGAATTGTGTACAAAAAATGTTTGTTTTCTCTCTGTTCTCATCCACTTCTCTAAACCACATGCTCCTGCCTTCCTCATACTGTGCTCACTGAGAGTTTTATAAATACACAGAACTAGCTTCATAGACCATCTCATTAGCTGTTTTTACCTTGTTCAATAAATTTACCATCTCTGATTCTAGATTTCTTCCTCTAGAAAATGGATATGATAATATCATTGCTACATAAAATCTAAAAGAACATGGCAACAGATATATACTGCAAATGATAACAGATGTTAGTTTTCCCTTTTCTTTCCTCTTGTTCAAGTCATCAATTAAGAAATCTAATTGATAGTGTATGGGATTTTTCAAATTGATTTCCCTGATTGGAGAATGATAACCACTCTTTTTGCTTGAACTCTTTCTCGTCTTATACAGCTATGCTTCTGTTCTTTACTTTCTGCTACTTGCTCTTTCTTAGTCCTTTTGGCCAGCTCTCTTTTTTCTGCTCACCCCTATATATCCTTATGCCTGAAGGGGATTCTGTCTTGATTTTCTCAGACTTGAATCTTTGATGACATTTCAAACTAATATTCTGTGATCACGTAATCCAAAGTAACCCTACTCTCTCACACATCAACCTATTTCAAATCCCTGCATAACACTGTCATTAATGGATCTTCTGTTTATTTGTTTCTATCTTTATTATGCCCCTTCTCTAGGATATAGCTTTAAACCATTCATTCACCACCATTTTTCCAGCACTTAACATAGTATCTGGCACATAGCAGGTTCTCAATAAATATTTGTATAATTGAATTCTACGAACATATATTCTCACCGTGTGAACATTCCCTGTGTAAACTCATGTCTTCCAGAACTTCAAGTGCATTATCTAGTCCAATCATGGGTTGGGATTTTTCTCCCCATAAGCTTAAATTCTCCCTGTCTCTCCTCTTTATGTTCTCAACTTTAACTCCTGCATAGTTGCGTCAGGGTTCCTCACTACCCACAAAACACAATTCAGCATCCTTAGTTTTCAGACAAGTGTGACCCTCTTTAAATTTTCACTATTAATTCTTACTACTTCTCAAAATAGCTGCTCCTTATATTTTTATTGAGTTATGTGTAATACAAAGATGGAATATAGCCATTTTTATGCATTCACTTTGGCTGCTTTGACACTACACAGACAGAGTTGGGTAGTTGCCATAGAGATAGTATGGCTCACACAACCTAAAATATTTCCTATCTGGACCTTTACACAGAGAAATTTTGCCTAGTGGTCTTAAAGAAAAAAATAGAGTTCTTGAAAGTTGTTTCAAACTAAAATGAATTATGTGGGAATATATAAAATGGCATATGTGTAAACAATTTTAATGGAATTGTCACACAGTATGGATTTATAAGGAAGTAAATTACTGTTCCAGAAAATAGGAACCTGGCTGAGGTGACAAGACCCAGGAAAACATAGATGTGGCCCTGGGACTGGTGGGATGTGGAGATGTAGGAGAAGGTCAAAGCCTGCCCCACAGAGCTTGGTTAAAAGAGTACAAAAATAAGGAAGCCAGGAAATGAAAATTGTTTATGGGTAGATGCAGAATTTTATTAGACAAAGGTTTAAGGCATTAAATGTATCATATAAGAAAGAAAGTAAACTTCAGATCCTAGAGACCAAGGTTTGAGTCCCAGGGCATCCCAATTGTCTATCCCAATTGTCCATGTGTGGCACTGAGAAAATAACTTTTACTAGCCCTTATTTCTTATCTATATAATAGGACAATGACTTTCAAACCTTTTGATGAAGTCAACATAGATGCCAGGTACTTAGCTCTGTGCTTGAGATATATTTGGTAATTGTAGCAACCATAAACTATTGTTCTTATTGTCCATAGAGTTGTTATATTTCAAAATGCTATATAAATTAGGCCATCATTGCAAGAATTACAAGTATATTTCATTTTCATCTGTATCAAAAGTGAACTTTTAGTTGACTTTTTCCTGTCTTTTATTATTATAGTTACCCTTTTTTATACTTTCTTCATAGATAATTTGTCATGTACAAGCTAAAGTAGGAAATTTTCTAGCATAACATTAATTTCCTTGGTATTGAAGAATAATTAAAATGATTCATTATCATTCCAGAAGTATTTTTTATAATTAGTATAATTTTAGAGAAATTATAGAATGTGATCAGATTATTCTGTTCTGGCAAGTTATTCCAGTTTCATGTTTATTTTTATTTTTATTAAATGCTTCAGTGCTTCCATTTGTCTTTTTAGAGCTATCCCAGGACATAATTAGATTGACATAGCTACCTACCTAGTCTGAAGGATTGCTTCAGAATTTTTCCCTCTTTCTGCTATTCTAATACTCACTCATCATTCTACATGATCTTTGTATATTACACACAAGGCAAATACCAAAATTAAAATTGACTAAAACAAATCAACTTTTTAATGTAGAAGTCAATGAAGAGAGCTTATTGCATATACACACAGCCATTATGACCAGCTTAAATACTTATTAGGTTTAAGAGCCAGAGAGAAGAGGAGAGGAGAGGAGAGAGAGGGAAGAGGGGAAGGGGAGGGGGAAAGAAAGAGAGAGGGAGAAAGAGATTATATGAACCAAGCCATATATCAATCTTAATCAATATTAGCTGTTGAGCTTTCAGGAGAATAGGTTTTCTCCTGTCCCTACCTGATTTGAGAGGTAATTGAGAATTAGATACAGATATCAAAAGCTAAATTATTTTATATTACTGATAAAATCTAGGTTTGGCAAGTTTGGCAAGTTTGCCAGTAAATGGGCCTTACAATACTTCTCACTAAATTGAACAGTGTTTTCCACTTAGGAGAGGAATAAAAAATGAAGAGTGTTAGTCTAACAAAGTTCTCTACATGGAAACATTGAAAGAATGGAGTAAATGTTACCGGTGACATCAATTCATTCTTAAAAATCCTTTTTACAGTTAAACACAGAGAGTAGCAATGAAGCAGGCTAAATGACCCCAGGTTATTTTTAAATAGAGTAGTGTACAACTCACTCTATTTTGGTATCACATTCCCTGAGCAATCATTCTTTTTAAACTTTCTTCTATTATGTCTCCCTTGACCTGTGTCTCCTTATGTTTCACATACATTTGCTTGACCTGAATTATGACGTTTTAGCGCCCTGCTGACATTGGTGTCCATTTTGTTTCTAATCTTTTATTTCTCCTGCAAATTTGATTTAGCTATTGCATGATTTCACCCTAATAAGATACTCCAGTGACTCTTGAGCTTACATAGTCTTGTATTGCTGTCTGTAGTACATTTTGACTTAGAATTTTAAGCAATTTGCAATGTGTTTAAGCTTTTGAATTCTTTATTACTTTTAAATCTTAGTACACAAATTGTGTTTAATAATTTGGTTATCTAACACATGCTCTTACATAAACCAAAACTAGTGTTCTTTTCAATAGATAACCAGTTTTAGAAATAAATTAAAATCTTGTTTGACTTAATGTTATATTAAATATGATAATGCAGTCACCATTAATTCAATTTATACCAGAAGACCACCTCGTTTCACATAAAAAACCAAAAAGAGTACTTAGGACTCTCTTTCCTATTCCCTATTTCATGTATTTTTCCCTACTTAAAATTGAATCAGTCTTGTATTTTAACCCTGATTAAAATCTCAGCTCAGTGGCTGGTCATAAGGAAACTGCTAATGTGCCTCACAGTGCTGAGCCTGTCCATGGTCTCCTTTATAAAATGAAGATATGCAAGCCTCACAAAAATGCTGGGAGAATAAAATAACAGTTCATAGATGTGAAGCCCTTAGCTTAGTGCTTAGCTTATCTAGATGTTCAATATTTATTAAGTCTCCTCAATTTGCATACTTAGCTTAACTACTTCAGTACCACTAGAATAGAGTAATGCATTGGTGGTGCTTATTAAGTGAAAGGCAGAATGATCCTAAGAGTTTTATTATAATCACTACATGAGTTCAGGAGTATACCTTGAAGAGTTTCTCCTGATGATATGAAAATGAAAGTTAGGATTACAAAGTCAGTCTCTCTCTCTCTCTTTCTCTCTCTCTCTCTCTCTCAATGTCTGTCTCTGTCTCTCTGTCTCTCTCTCTGTCTGTCTCCCTGTCTCTCTCTCTCTCTCTCTCTCTCTCTCTCTCTGTCAGCAGGCTTTGTGGTCTCAATCTCTATCCTCTATTCTCTCCCTTCTCTCTTCTACTCTACTACATGGTAACCTCTCTCTTTTGTTTTTCTCTTTAATTCTTCCTCTTCTTCTAATTCCTCTTTCTCTTTCTTTTCTGTTCTTTCCTCCTATCTCCACATGAACTTTTTGATTGTACTTGGTCCAAAATTCAGTCTTCAAGGATAACTGGCTCAGTCCTGGGATATCTCACTTACAGCTCCCAAAGAGAGACTGGTTTGCCCCAGATCATCTGTATTACCCAGTGGCTTAGTCTCCCTGGATATGAGAATGAGCCCATGGGACTGTATACATGTGAAACCTGTTACAAGCCTCCCTTCCAGAGGCTGTAGTACTGCAAGTTCACTACAAGGTTCAAACAGGGTTGGGGATACAGTGCATGCTCAAGAAATGTCTGCTGAATAAATGAGATATTACTAAATTCATACCTTACTTTAATTTATGGTTTATTCATAGCTTTATTAACTTTACTAATAATCAACAGTCAACATATGCCAAGTGTTTATCATGAGCCAAACATTGCTCAGTGCACATTCTCTGTTCATTCTGGAAATTTTATAGCACTGTCATGATAAAATAAAGGATAGATTAAAAACTTGTCTGTTTGCAGATAAGAGCCAGTAAAGATTAGAGCTATGCTGTATACTGAGGCAATTTGGCATCTACACACACCTTACTCTATATGGAAGACAATATGAAGCAAGTCTACATTAACATGCTGATATTTTAACACTTTACCACAATTACTAAAAAATAACAGCAATGGAGTAGGAGAAAAGTTGGTGTCTTACCAGGAATTCAGTAGGTCAAAAAGACTCTAGGTATACAGTGCAAATGGATGCCTAAAGAACGTTCCACTCTATGCCTAAAATCAGTTTTTCTCCTTTTCTGGTGATAGATTTAACATTCATTCCCTTTCTTCTTATTTAAATTTTACTTTATCCATCTCATCTGATCTATTTGATTATTAAATATGATGGTTACTCTTATTATAGGAACCATCTTACTCATTTTCTATTAGATAGCCCAAAACCATAAATTTTCTATGCCTCCTCAAAGGATAATATGATGGGAAAAAGGGGAGTATAGTAAACAGAAGAAAGCTTTTGTTGTGGACAGTGCTGCAATAAATATGGATATACAAGTGTTTCTATTATATCATTCAGGTATATCCCTAGGAGTGGTATTGCTGGATCATACAGCAATCTATTTTTAGTTTTTGAAGGAGCCTCTATATTCCTTTCCATAATGGTTCTACTAATTTACATTTCCACCAACAGTGCATGGGGGTCCATTTTCCCCTACATCCTTGCCAACATTTGTTATTTGTGTCCTTGATGATAGCCAGTCCAACAGAAGGGAGGTGGAATCTTAATGTGGTTTTTATTTACATTTCCTTTATGGTCAGGGATGGTCAACATTTTTTCTTTTTATTTTTTTTTTTGCCATTTGGACTTCCTTTGAAAAATCTCTGTTCATTGTCTGTTTCTTCACTGGGTCATTGATTTCTTGGGAGTTCTTTTTTGTTTTTTTTTTTTTTGGATCCCTATACATCCAGATGCCCTACAACAGATGACTGGGTTAAAAAAACATACATAAAATGGAGTTTTTCTCAGCCACACACACACACACACACATACACACAAATGAAACCATGTGGTTTGAAGGTAAATGGATGTAATTGGAGGACATCATGTTAAGTGAAGTAAGCCAGGCTCAGAAAGACAAAGGCTGCATATTTTCTCTGATATGTGGGAGATTGGCACACTACAAAAACAAGCAGTCTTATGAAAAACAGGTTATACTAAAGGGAGGTCACTAACAGGAGAGGGAGGGTAAAAAGAAGGAAGTTAAGAAGGTGAATATGATTGATGGAGTTTGTAAACAAGAATTTTTAAACCTGTTGAAATCACCATACTTAGGGGACAAAGGTAGAAAGGAGAAAAATAGAGGGGATGAATCAATTTGAGTTATGATACATATATACTCCTTGCATAGCTATCTTAAACAAAAATGACTTTTTCATAAAAACTATATAGGAAGGTGAAACAAGTCCTGTCTCAGGATTGGTACTAGTGGGAGGGGGAGGATACAAGGAAAAGGTGTAGGAGGGCATATATAGTAGAAACATTACGTACTCATGTATGAAAATTGAAAAGTGAGAGATGTTGAAGCTATTCCAGGAATGGGGAGAGGGGATGTAAAGGAGAATAATGGAGGGGGTGAATTCAACTATGATATATTGTAAGAACTTTTGTATATGTCACAATGCACCCCAGTATAACAATAATACAATAATTGTTTTTAAACAATTATGAAGTAAAACACAAATTGAAATAAAACTATTTAAAATTATTAGATAACTATAATAAAAATGTTCATTATGAAACTCAATAAAAAGCTTTTTGTGTAACAAAGAGTAAGTCACAATGACAATATTATTTCCAAAACTCAACACATAATGTTAAATACAAAGACAATGAAATAAAAAGTTTAATACTATTCAAATTCAAATTAGATACATTATTAATCAAAGAAAAGCAAACCAACATGGCTTTTTTTTTTACTAAGATAATGCATTTTACAAGAAATGTTACTATTCCCTGATACAGAAGAGGGATAAAGTAAGATAGTAGTTTATTTCTAGCAAACAATATGGTAATGTGTATTAAGGCCTTAAAATGTTCATTTATTCATCTTTCAACAATTATATTCTAAGCCAAGCATGGTGGCTCATGCCTGTTATTCCAGCTACTGAGGAGGTTGAGGTCAGGAGGATGGTGGTTCAAAGCCAGCCCAGGCAAAAATTAGGCGAGACTCCCATCTCAGTCAATTAGGCGGGGGCATGGTGGCATGTATCTGTCATCCTAGCTATGTGGGAGGTGTAAATAGAGGGGTCAAGGTTAGTCCAGGACAGCCCAGGGAATAAATGCAAGATCTTATATGAAAAATAATTAAAGGAAAAAAGTGCTGGAGGTATGGATAAAGTGATAGAGCACCTGCCTAGGAAGGGCAAGGACCTGAGTTCAATCCCTAATACTACCATTTATTTATATATGGATATATATATATGTATGACTCTTGACAGATCACAGTTTTTTTCTTTATTCATTTATTCATATGTGCATACATTGTTTGGGCCATTTCTCCCTCCTGCCCCCCACTCCCTCCCTCTCCCCCACCACCCCCTCGCTTCCAGGCAGAACTTGTTCTATCCTTTTCTCCAATTTTGTTGAAGAGTAGACATAAGTAGTAATAAGACAGACATAGCATTTTTGCAAGTTGAGATAAAGATAGCTATTCAGAGAAATTCCTAACATTGCTTCCATGCACAAGTGTATTACAACCTGAATTGATTTATCTCTACCAGACCTCTTCACTATTTCCCAGTCACCTTCCCATATTGACCTGTCATTTTAAGGTTACTTACCGTATAAGCTCCTCTGCAGTGGGGACAACAAACACTTTCAAGTTTTGGGTTTCCTACCTTTCCCTATTCCTTCTGTATGTGTTCCCCCCTTAGCGTGTGACCCAAGTCTGATAATATTACTGCATTTATTTTAGAACTAAAGTCTGCATATGAGGGAGAACATACAATTTTTGGTTTTCTGAGCCTGGCTAACTTCACTTAAGATCACAGTTTTGAACTCAACCTGGGCTATACAACAAGAACTCATCTCAAAACCAAATTATATTCCAGGAGCATTATGTCAAGGGTTACACAGATTTATGTACAGTGGAATACTTCTCATCATTGTTATAGTCTTAAAAATTATAGCCTGGTAGTCATTTAAACATTCAGCAATGCAGAAATGTTAAATTATAGATTATATACACAATAGCTAGCAGAAAGGCTTTGGAATGTTCCCAATACAAAGAAATGACTAATATTTGAGGTGATGGATATGCCAGTTACCATGATCTGATAATTACACATTGGAAACATACATTAAAATGTCATATTGTACTTCAAAAATACTTGTAATTATTGTGTCAATTAAGCATCAAGTAAATAAAGTAAAAATACTGTACTATTATGAAAATATTTACAGAAACTATATCATTGTTAAATGTCTCTGAGGTGATGTCTATGAAATTATTCAAAGATATAAATTCACATTCATCTTTGACAAAGGAGCTAAAAATATACGATGGAGAAATAGCAGCCTCTTCAACAAAAACTGCTGGGAAAACTGGTTAGCAGTCTGCAAAAAACTGAAACTAGATCCATGTATATCACCCTATACCAAGATTAACTCAAAATGGATCAAGGATCTTAATATCAGACCCCAAACTCTTAAGTTGATACAAGAAAGAGTAGGAAATACTCTGGAGTTAGTAGGTATAGGTAAGAACTTTCTCAATGAAACCCCAGCAGCACAGCAACTAAGAGATACCATAGATAAATGGGACCTCATAAAACTAAAAAGCTTCTGTTCATCAAAAGAAATGGTCTCTAAACTGAAGAGAACACCCACAGAGTGGGAGAAAATATTTGCCAATTATACATCAGACAAAGGACTGATAACCAGAATATACAGGGAACTTAAAAAACTAAATTCTCCCAAAACTAATGAACCAATAAAGAAATGGGCACGTGAACTAAACAGAACTTTCTCAAAAGAAGAAATTCAAATGGCCAGAAAACACATGAAAAAATGCTCACCATCTCTAGCAATAAAGGAAATGCAAATTAAAACCACACTAAGATTCCACCTCACCCCTGTTAGAATAGCCATCATCAGCAACACCACCAACAACAGGTGTTGGCGAGGATGCGGGGAAAAAGGAACCCTCTTACACTGTTGGTGGGAATGTAGACTAGTACAACCACTCTGGAAAAAAATTTGGAGGCTACTTAAAAAGCTGGACATCGATCTACCATGTGATCCAGCAATACCACTCTTGGGGATATACCCAAAAGACTGTGACACAGGTTACTCCAGAGGCACCTGCACATCCATGTTTATTGCGGCACTATTCACAATAGCCAAGTTATGGAAACAGCCAAGATGCCCCAGCACTGACGAATGGATTAAGAAAATGTGGTATCTATACACAATGGAATTTTATGCAGCCATGAAGAAGAACGAAATGTTATCATTCGCTGGTAAATGGATGGAATTGGAGAACATCATTCTGAGTGAGGTTAGCCTGGCTCAAAAGACCAAAAATCGTATGTTCTCCCTCATATGTGGACATTAGATCAAGGGCAAACACAACAATGGGATTGGACTATGAGCACATGATAAAAGCGAGAGCACACAAGGGAGGGGTGAGGATAGGTAAGACACCTAAAAAACTAGCTAGCATTTGTTGCCCTTAATGCAGAGAAACTAAAGCAGATACCTTAAAGCAACTGAGGCCAATAGGAAAAGGGGACCAGGAACTAGAGAAAAGGTTAGATTAAAAAGAATTAACCTAGAAGGTAACACCCACGCACAGGAAATCAATGTGAGTCAATGCCCTGTATAGCTATCCTTATCTCAACCAGCAAAACCCCTTGTTCCTTCCTATTATTGCTTATACTCTCTCTACAACAAAATTAGAGATAAGGGCAAAATAGTTTCTGCTGGGTATTGAGGGGGGGAGCGGGAGGGGGTGGAGTGGGTGGTAAGGGAGGGGGTGGGGGCAGGGGGGAGAAATAAACCAAGCCTTGTATGCACATATGAATAATAAAAGAAAAATGAAAAAAAAAAAAAGAAAAAAAAATAAAGCTATGTAAACCAAAAAAATAAATAAATAAATAAATAAATAAATTCACATTCATAAATAAGAGAGGACTCAAAAGAAATTCACCAAATATTTGTAGTAATTATTTGTAGTGCCTTCTACACGACTCTTCTATTTCAGGCATTTTGGTACTCCAAATTTTCTAACAAGAAGTTTGATTTGAAGGCCATATTCTTCCATTGAGCTTGCATTTCTAGGAGTCGCGTTATCACTTGACTTCTCAGGATACACAAGCCCAAGCATCTACATACCAATTCATCCTGGAAACAGGCTTGGTCTTGGTACATCTGGCTCCAAATTCCAGTGCTTTGATTTAAAGAAACCTGAGGTTTCCCACCCTGCATTTATAAACAAGATAAAAGTTGTAAAATCACACCATACTGACAATCCTTCTCAGCATAAAACTCTGGGCAGTTAGGCACTGAAACCACCTTTCCTTCCCTCTGCGCTTTTCTACTGAGGACATGAAATCTCTCCACTTCTGACCCATGTTTGGCTGAGCATTATAAAACAAGTAAGAAAAGTTGAGATGTAAAAGAATGAGTTGAAGCACTACAAGTTTAAGTGATACAAGATTAAAACAAGCTTATAGTGACAATGAGCATAAAATAAAAAGACATTTTAAATTATTTCAAATGAGGAAACTAAAAAGAAGCATAGCAGTTTCTCTTCCTTGTCTAAAAGGCTATGCACTAATTTTTCTTAGATTTGTATCTCATGGTACATTCTTCGAAACTACACTCAAAAAAGAAACCAGTAAGCCATGATACAAGATTTATGAACGCTAATTAAATTGGAACATTAAAATATTTTCTATATTATTTTTATAATCAGAAAAATGATCAAAATGTTTATGCTTGTATTTTAAAAATAAATTATCAGTTTGTAAAATTAATGGTATAATATTTTTGCAGTTGTACTTTTAAAAGAAAGGCAATCTCTGTTTATCATGTCACTCCATTTTTATTAAAAGCATAATGGGCAATAGTAGGATTATAAACATTTATGAAATACTATTACTTTTCAGAATCGGTATATCCTAAGTAATATTTTGTGATAATCCTGGCTATTATAAACTAAACTGTGATTCTACCCCCAGTTGAATTTTTGCTTCACAGGTATAAAAATGTTGATTTCTTCCCTCATTTTTGCTTCAGTAGTTTTTGCTTTTGTTTCTCTGTATACTTGTTGTTACAGTTTGTGAGTCATAGTTAACATGGTTTTATTCCCTCTTTGTCCACTGTCACTTATAGTTGGCAAAATACAAGCTCCTAAAAACATACTTATACACTGTAATTATTTAAAGCAATATTTTTGTGACTACATTATCTATACAGCTTTTAGTTTTATATTGACTGAACTGTATGTAATCTGTTATATTATATATAGCATTTTGATCATTGAAAGTCATCAATCACTTGAAACTTGCCCCTTGTCACTTACTAGCAATGAATCTCAAAGAGACAGTGCCTAAAGTATCCATCAAAAGTTTGTTCCCTTGACATGAAGGAATTATTTATTAGTTCTTCAAATTTATAAATGACTTGAAGCCTAAGAGCCATTTATTTTTGGATACAGTCACAATGCCATCAATAAATATATATTCAACTAGATAATGAAATTCCAAGAAGATGTTTCTATGAATTTTGGGAATTTTCTTCTTTTGGTGTTTAATTTCATCTCTTTGTGAATATCACGATTGTTGAAATTACAAGAATAGGAAATGGAAAATGATTTTAGATATTTTTTAGTAGTTGCTATTATTATATCTTTCCAAGAATTCTTTTTCTTTGATATTAAGGGACAGACTATCATTTGATTTTTACAAATTATCTAATTGAAGGAAAAACAACAATCATTTACTCTAGGAAGAATTCTGATATAGGTTGAAAATTAAACAGTACAATTCTACATAAAGTATATGAAAGGTCACTGTAAGATTGAGGTGAATTTATCCAACTTGGGTGAAGCTTCCTAACAGTTGTTGCTTGGGAAAAGACAAGTTTAAAGATTGAGGATGGCTACTTGTAATATGTAGGGATCAACTGTTTTTCTGTTTGTGGAAAAATTTGACACTGGTATCTTTGTGTTTCTCCTCTAACTGTGTCTTTTCCCTTCACCATATAAGCTTTTCAAAGACTGAGGTGATATTTACTCACTTTGGTACTTACTAAATGAATGTTTAATGCATTGAATTTGTTAAAGCAGAAAAAATGGAGTCAAAATTCTGGTGAGGTAAAAGCTAAAGTTATACTTATTTTAATTACCATCCTAATTAGTATCCACTATTGATTCTGTGTGATTAAAGTGGAGGCATTCAGGATATTTAGGTTGAAAACAGATTGACATGTTTCCAATTGTATCTGAACTGGGGGCTTTTGGCCCTCACTTGACCTTAATAACACTTTTGGTCAGTAGAAAGGGGGAGAAAAAAGAAGACAGATATAATAAATACTCCAAGAGGAGAATGTATACAATACTGCATAAATTGAAGAGAAAAAGGGACGAAAGGTGAGAAATTATTTAATTATTGTGAAGCCAAAAAGATAGATATAATTGTTGTAAAGGACAAGGTTGAAATAAAAGATTACAATGAGGCAATATTGAATGCAGTGGAAGGGCACAGTGTATTGGAAAAGAAAGGCCTTAAAAAAATTAGGAAGTCTAGGTTTGAGTTTGAACCTCCCTCTGGCTACTGGCTGTGACCTTTGCAACCCTCAGTTTTCTCATCCTAAGTTCTTTCATTTTTACAATTAAAGAAATGTTAATGTTTAAGTTATAGAGTTATTCTCATAGCAACCAAATGTGATTTTATGTATATATATAAAGAAATATATACATATATGTATATATTCCCTTTCCAGGCATTGTTTACATACAATGAGTTCAAGTACATTCACTAACTCAAATAAAATAGCACTATATTTTAAAAGGTACAGGGATATTCCTTAATGATTAATAAAAATAAGTATAGTTTATGTCATAAAAAAATGAAAACTCACCATGACCGTGTCTTCTCTCTTCTCTCTCTCTCTCTCTCTCTCTCTCTCTTTCTCTTTCTCTTCCCAACCCCCTGGGATCTAATGGTCTATCAGCAACTCATTTTTCTGAATACCTATGCCATTCTTTATGATATTTTTGGCCTCATGTGACCAAACATCTGATTACAAGAGGATTATACAGCAAAATATTCATCATTTCATATAACAAAATGTTTGATGGCAGGGCAGATATAGCAGAGATAATTCAACAATTTGAATATGATATTGTGAACCCAGGTTACTCTTATCCTTATGCTTTTCTACCTCACCCCATAAGCTTTAATTCTTTCTTATTAAGCTGGTGACTCCTGGGGCCCAGACATGTATTTTACTGTCAGGCATCAATTGCCTCAGGAAGAATAAAGAATTTTCTTGCAGAGTTTTTAAAGAACAACAACTACCCATTATGTGCACCCTAGCTGTAAATTATTTTTGGCCAGATATTATTATACAGCAATTTAAAGCGCTACACAAAATATTCAAATAAATATAGTCTGAAGATACAAGAGTATGAGATCAGATAAGATTTTTACTCTGAAACTTTATTTATGCATAATAAATTATAAGAAGTAAATGTAAATTATTAAAAGTAGCTTAAGTTTTATACATTTATACTGCCTTCCGTATAAAAATCTACTATAACAGTTGCAATAGTGAACAGTAAGTTGAATAAATAATATATCCAAAAATCTATTGGAAGCAAACAGAAATACACAAGAAAAAGAATGACACAAGTCAAATGTAAATTCCAGAGAGAAAAGACCCACAAGGTCTAGTCCATCTCAATACAAGGGGAGAAAACTCAGGATAACATCATGAAAAAAGAAATGACATTTGACCTCTAGAAGTTGGAGAAGAGGAAGGCTACACAGGGAACAGAAGCAGAGTAAGCATAGAATTGCACAAAGCCAAGTTGCAAGTACATGGAAAATGTTAGGGAATCATGAAATGTTTCATTTTTCAAGAATGAAGAAAATTTGATAACATGTAGACAGTATTTTGTTTGTAAAATGCCCTGTGGGTCAAGCTAAGTTTTAGATGTACAATAATAAGGCAAAACCCACAAAATATTTGAGGAAGCCAGTAGCCTGCATTAGGAAAAGGAATTGATTTGCAGAACGTTGGGGAAATTGGAGATCTGAGGACTCTATAATATTCTGACCAACAACCCATGATAATTTCAACTGGAGTTGAACCAGAGTTGAATGAGAATGAAAAATGACACTTGAACCCATGGGACAGTCTCTGGTGATAGGAGTGGAATAGCTAGCACCTGGACATGAGGAACTGGAAGAAATGTAGTTCCTTTGCTCGAAGTATGGGAACAAGGAGAAATTTATCTGAAGATATGATAATTTGTTCAGATTTACATCCAATGCGTTAAAGATAACTAATGGGGCTTTAGGTAAAAATATTTGAAAAAAATCAGGTCTGGAGCTTGAAATATTGTTACACACAGAAACTAAAAGTTTAAGATTTGAAAATTAATTGTTTTCTCTTATGTCATTGTCAAAGAATTATGTGATATTTATAGTTTCAATATGGACATATGTGGACATTTTGTTTTAATTTATTGTTTCAAATCCATATTCTCAGTGTGTTAGTATCATTGCTTTATAGTTTGTGAAATTGATGTTTAGAGCAATTAAACATTTGTCCTAAGACATGCAATCAGAGAGAAGAGAAATTTGAACACTTGTGATTGTTTTTGAACTCTACATCTCAACTTTAAAAATGTACACTTGAGTGAAGTCTGTATAAAATGTTTGGATTATAAAATATCATTATTTAAACAACTAAAATTAATATGCATACATAAGAGACTCAATAGTAGTGTTCAGAAGTTCTGTATTTTAATTAAGTAATCTAAACATTTCTACTATTCTGTAATTTCTTCAATTTTTTGAACCAACCAAAATTTGTTCACTAGATTTTATGTAGTTAAAAAATGTGTATAGTTATGAGAATGCTCAGGCAAATATGTGATCAAATTGCCATGAACTAAGTCTTCACAGGTAGCACATGTGACTATCTGTTGTTGCCAAATTAAACCAATCAAATATTTCATGAATTTTCACTAAAAATTCAAAGCTTAAAAGCCCCTAGTTTGACAAATGATGAATAAATTTTATTTTGAAAACTGAAGTGTTACTTTGCTTTCATATTGCACTTTTGCAAAGCATCAAAGGGTTGAACACACAACAGAATACTTATGCTCAATATTAATTTGTTTACAGGGACAGCTGTGTCTTCTATTTTCCTTATTTGCATCCTAAGTTTGTGTATTTACACAATTTGACTATTCCTCCAGCAGATGATGTTTTAACTGTTTTGCTTCAATATTTTAACCCTTGAGTTTCTATTTTATTCCATCACACACACACTCACATAATATGTGTACGCAGATATATGCATATACATTACATATATACTCTTGCTATAAATGCTATATATATAAATGTATACATAAACAAAAATACAGTATACATTTGTTAGAGAGTCTCCTTAAAACATATTTTCCCTGCCTTTTTCTTAGAGATGGCCTTCTTTAGTAAAGTCTACTAAAGGCTCTAACAAGCTGGGTTCAATAGCAGTATGTGAGCAACAGGATTGCTAACTCAGTGAGGACTATTAGTTTATGCATATTCATTAAATTTGTTTTTATGCAGGAATTCAACTTAGTAAATTGTTGCAGCCAGAAAAAGCTCTAATTAGAGGAATTAATTAGAACTTGGAAAGGTATACAGAGATCTGTGGGCATTAGCAGGGGTATTTTCTCAATAGGAGAAAAATACCTGCTAGTGAGCTTGCAATACAGTTTGTGTACATACCAGGCAGAAAGAAAATGGAGTGTTTCAACTCTTGGGGCACAGGGGAGTTGGAGGTCTATTGTTCAAGTTAGCAAAGATATCTTACAGATAACAGTACTCCTAGGTCTTCCCTTGCTGGAATTCACCATCTTTTAAAAGACCTTAACAACATAAAAAAGCCACATTGAACTCCACTATAATGTTAAACCTAATCTAACGATGGAAAATATTATCCATAGTCAGACCAGTGGCTCTTTCCCTCTTGGTCACCTCCATAATATCCCTGCTACCAGAAACCACAAGGAAGCAGCTGTTCTGAATATGTACAAACAAAAGAAGCTGTTTCTATAGCAACCATAGAACCCTGTGAAAAAGCTCTTTCCCTTTAACACTAGTCAACCTCTTCTCTTCACCCCTCCCTCTCTTCCTTTTGTGCACAGACAGACTGAACTTGGACAGAAATGGTGCTTGGTGATTTGACTGTATGTGGGGGCCAGGGTAAATACTGAAGCCTGCATACACACTTTGCAAGAGCTGGATGACTTACTTCTGTCTAAAAGAACTGAGATTTTAGAAATTTACATTTGTGGAGCCCTGGTTGCTTGATACCCAAACTTTTCTTTAGCTTCCTAAAAAAATAATACTGGCTTCTCTCCCTCATTACTTGATGAAGTAATGATGTCTCTTTCATTTCTGTTTTTCCTTTTGGTTTTCATTTTTAGCCCTCAGAAATGCCCATGAGCAAATGTGACATGGCTGACTGAAGTCTGTGGACCTCGCTGATTCCAGGAATGCTATTTTATTGGATGCAAGATCAGATGGCTTTGAATCTTAGAGATAATTGCATGATGCTAGATGCTCCATACCATTGGAGTATTTTCCCCTACATTGTAGAATACAAAGCCACAGTTACCAAATTAAGCCCAATTTTGGAAAACCTGTCCCAAATAATTAAAATTTTAGTCATTTCACTCCAATTTTAATGTCCTTGCAAAGCTGTGCTTTGATAAATCTATCAGTGATATCTTTAACTTACTTTTATATGTCTTTTGGTAGTCAGCCTTGAATTTTCTGATTGTACTCCCAGAAAATAATCCTTAAGTCAATAATTTAGAGACATAAAATTTAAGTAAATAATTTAAAACTTGGAGCATATTTTGACATGGGTATTATCTACTAACTATTCTGCTAACACAAAACATGGCAGATATTTTGTTAACACAAATTTATTTATACTACATGTAACTGAAATATTTTATCTGTATAAGAAAATATTGTAGGATACAATTTAATCTTTCAATTTATACCCTGGCCCCTTATAAACCTTAACATCCAACAATATATTCAATTAGGCTTTCTAACTGCGGCTTAGCCACGTAAAAATTTGTCCATATTGAAACTAAAATCTTAAATTAATAATGTATGGTAAATAGTCCTATGAGTCATTAAGCAAGTTTTAAAGAATTAAAAATAAAACTATGTAATATTTATATGTGAATAAGCATGAATTTCCATGGAAAATCAGGAATATCAGGAAAAGGAACACTTATTTGTGGGGTTTCACTACTTGATAGAGGTAGGTTTTTAAATCTGTGGGAAAATGTGTTAATTAATAAATGGCATAGATGGCATTTTTATAACCATCTGTGGAGAAAGTGGTTGTTTATCATAAAGTGTACTCATAATAAACTCTAAATGGATGAAGTAAATGTAAGAAATGGAACAAAAGGAGCAGTAAAACCACGGAAGAAAGATGTTCAGAGCACAGAAAAATCACTTTCCACCTATTAAGTAAAATTTAAAAAATGATTACCTATGATATTGATGCTATCTCATGGATCAGGTACTCTCATCTCTTGCTGGTGGGAATAAAAACTGATAAAATCTCTATGAAGGGTAATTCAGGTACAGCTTTAGAAATTTCACAAGTGCATTCCTTTTACCTCAGTAATTTCACTTCTAAAAATGTATTGTGCCTTCAATCAGACACACTTGGAGTAACAGGATAACATAATTACTCACACTAACAAAAGAAATATCATGTATTCCTATGAATATAGTTTACAAATATTATTTATTTATTTTTATTTCTTTTATTCATATGTGCATACAATGTTTGGGTCATTTCTCTCCCCTTCCCACCACCCTACAACCTCGCTACCAGGCAGAAACTATTTTGGCCTTATCTCTAATTTTGTTGAAGAAAGAGTATAAGCAATAATAGGAAAGACCAAGGGTTTTGCTAGTTGATATAAGGATAACTATTCAGGGAGTTTATTTGCATTGCTTTCCTGTACATATGTGTTACCTTCTAAATTAATTCTTCTCGAACTAACCTTTTCTCTAGTTCCTGGTCCCCAGCCATATGGTAGTATAAAATGTAGCATTGTGGGTTGTGATTTTCTTCATAAACTCTTTGTAAATAGATGGGAAACAATTCCAAAGATCAATCATTATTTTTAAAGCAACAGGAGAACAATGTATTGAACATTCTATTTTTATGTAGAAATAAGAATGTGTGAGTCTGTGTAATTTTAATAGAATATCCTCTGGAAAGATAGAGTTGAGAAAGAAAGAGAGAGAAAGAGACAGAGACAGACTCAGAAATACCAAAAATCTTTGGAGAAGTAGCTCAGTGTCTGCATAACTGGAAGGAAACTTCATTTTATAACTTTGGTATCTTTTGAAATTTTAAATAGTGCCCAGTCAAAAATAAATGTAGATAAAATGATCTGAACATTTTCAGGTCATTGCTTTCTAATCAACATTGCTTTAATTTGGTAGAAAACCAAAAGGAGAAAGCAGAATAGATTTGAAGAACAATGCCAACTAAAATAAATATATGAGAACCAAACTTAAAGATCTCCACCTACCAAATTATTTTTGTCTCATTATTGGGGATCTCACTGATCTTGTAATGTTTCTGGAATTTGGATTTATGACAAGAAAGTGTGATAACAAAGGGGTAGTGTATACAAATTTGAAAGTTGAACTAGAATAATTCCACTTGTGTTTTATTTTAAACATTTTTGACTCATAAAAATGTCTTTCCCCAGTTCACAAGCAATTTCTCATAGTTGGATTTTTGTTTTGTTTACTTTTACATGAACTTTTTTTCCATTTCAAGGTATCTGTTAGTTAGCTTTTGATCATTGTATCAAAATATCTGCCATAAACAACTTAAAGGAGCAAAAACTAATTTTGGCTTACAATTTTAGAAGTTTCAGTTAATTGTAGACTTTCCCCATTGTTTCTCTGCATGGTGAGGCAGAGCAACATGGTAGAGAAGGCATGCTGGAACAGTCATTCTCATAAAAGTCAAGAATCAGAAAGAGAGACCCAGGACAAGATATAACCCAGAAAGATATGCCCTCTAGTGACCTACATCTCAAATTAGACCCACCGATGGAAGTTCCCATCACCTTTCAATAATACTGCCAGATTATGAATCCATCAGTGGATTAATACATTCATTAGGTCAGAACTTTTATGATCCAGTCACCTCTCAGTGACAGGATACACTAGCTGGGGAGCAAGACTTCAAAACACGAGCCCTCCTGGGACACTTCCTATCTAAATTGTAACAAGGTGCATGGGCAGATTTAGGATGTAGTTCAGTGGTAGAACTCTTGCCCAGCATATGCAAGCTCCTGAATTTGATCCCTAGCACTGGAAAAAGAAAACAAAACAAAAGAACTAAAGGTCACAAAAAGAACATGAGCACAGTGTGGACACTGTAGGCTAAAGCTGAAAATGTACTTAGCAAGAAATGGTATAAACTATTTCAAGCCTTTCGGCTCTCTCTCTCTCTCTCTCTCTCTCTCTCTCTCTCTCTCTCTCTGTCTCTACACACACACACACACACACACACACACACACAATACAGGACAGCAAACAAAATACTAAGATTTTTTTATGGAAAAAGCTTAAAAGGGATGAAGTAAAGAAAAGAGTGAGAAAAACAGAACATTGATATAAAAGAAAAATGGAGACTTCTGTTATCAGGATGCAGGGAAATGATTTACTTATATTTTTCATTATGTATTCATTTTCTATTATGCATTAAGTCAGCTCCATGAAAAACAGTAAGGTGGCCCGTGCCCATATGTAGTCACCACATCTGTATCCCACTATTTCCTTTTCTTGCTGCACTTTCTTTATTTCTATGATATTTTAAAAAATGCTTATTGTTCTGGGTGGGAAAACATTGTAGAATTTAAAAAGTCCTTATCCCTCTTAAATTCAATAAACATTTTATTTACCTTTACCAACACTTATAGCTAGAAGAATGCAGTGTCCACAATTAGGACAAAGGTATCTAGCCCATATGAAGACAGCCCTCAAGCATGTAACAAAAGAAATACCATAGATTAGAAACTCTACATATGAAAAAATTGAGATCCTTCTATTCATGGAATTAAAGAATTTATTAGAGAGCAAGATTCAAAATTTGTACACTCATCCTTGTCAAAAATATTTCCCACTTCTAAACTTAGTGACATACATAAACTAATGTGTGTTTGATATTTACATTAGTGCAGATCATTTTTGGACTTGTATACATACCAGGATTCAAGTAATTATTTGTTAATGGAATTTTGACATTTATGTCCATTTCATTTTTCTTTTCCTCCACCCTGAATTTATATTTGTATAAGGTTTTCTTTCTCTCCTTGCACATGTGCTCTGAAGAGTGAATTTCTTCTCAGATTTCAGTATTAGTGGCAGCCTCATCTTCTGTTTAGATTCTCCTGTAGTTCTTTTTCTCCTTCCTTATCCTTCTAGTTACATCAAATCAAATAAAGTGAGCATAAATATTCACGTCAACATTGTGACATTTAACATATTTGAATTTCTTTTCATAGCTCTATTTGATGTTTATATGGTTATATATATATCTAACCATTTAGAAATATAACAGTATTAAAATTTATGTCAGCTAACCAAAAGAGGTTGGTTGCCCTCTTTGCCTATTTAAAATAAATTTATTTTGACTAGTGTGAACGTAATGTTTGGTGCTTTGCAGTGTGCTAAGAAAATTATGAATTTGTTTAAACAGAGAGGAGGGGGGAAGGATGGGGGAGAGGGGCAGGGGGGGAGAAATGACCCAAACAATGTATGCACATGTGAATAAAAAAAAAAAGATCCATGTTGAAACTGTACCTACTTAGGGATGTTTATGTTAATACTGTGTGTAAAAAAGAATTTTTAGTTAAAAAATAATTCATGAGTTGATTTGTTTAGGCATACCTACCTAAACCTACATTGTTTATTTCCTATAGCTTTGATCTAGTTATTGCAGTTGAGGTAATTTGTGGAAAGAGTGATTATTTATGTCTGCATATAAGTTTACTGGAAAAATAAGTTTATTTTGGCCATATTAAGTGTCTTATGCATTTTTAGAATATGCTTGATTGCTTATACCAGGCTTTAGCTAGTAAAAACTAGTTAACAGTTGCATGCTTATTAACTTTATCAACATGTAACTAATTGAGGAAGAACAATATACTAATTGTAAAACGTTATGAAGGAGGCCACAAGGAGAAGGAATGTGCCCTTGGAAATGATTTCTTTCTTAATACTTGTGTAAAACATTGCTACATTCTGCTTTGAATTTTTATGGTTATACTTGCCATAAAATCAAAGCATCGCTGGTTCTTGTAACTGTGGCTATCATTCTTTCACAAAATGAAACTTTCAGAGACATCATACTGACTGCAGATTTTTCAGTTCTTGACTTGCAGTGCTCTGACTTGAGATTTACATGAAATACTAAGGAATCTTACTATTGTATAGTATATTATTGGGAAATATTTGCCAATTTTGTATGTAGAAAATAAAAGATAAAAGCCAAGTGTTAGTAAGAAAAAATATATGAGAAAAGTTTACAAACAAACACTGTCTACTAGTATTAAATTCTTTCTTCAATCAGAGAAAAAACTCAACACCCATTTCATACACACACATACACAGCTATGGCATTTTTATTAAATTGCTTTCATTGATCCACTAGTAAGTGTCACATTGTTTACACAAAGGCAAAAAATGCTAAATTTTTTATACCCAGAGATTGCTATGGTAGTTGACACACAATAGACTGAATAAGTATGTATTGAAGAAATCAGTAAGGTCAAGTAGTGTAAAATGCTTTTTTGTTTCAGGCTAAATTTCTGCCAGGTCCTCCACCTCACTCTTGCCAAACTACCATCACTCTGAAGGCCCCTGGTCATTTGTCTCTATTAACCTACTTATTAATATCCCCTTTATTTCTGTGCTCTATTTAATTGACTGCTCACAGTCTGGTGATGCAACAAGCTCCGACCACCGTATTTTCTACAGAATTTTCAGTTCGTCTGATTTTTTAAAGAATCGGCATTGTGATAGAACCTAGAAGAAAATCACACTGTGTCACTTGCACTAATTTGCAGGGTTTTGATACCCTGGGATTCTCGGGTGGTGAGGGACCTTCTTTTTTCTGCGCTTAGATTAAAATCAAAGGCAGAAACTCGACCAGCAAGAATCAGAGAAGTTTTATTTGCAGAGATGCAAAAGGAAAGGCTGCATGGGGGTCACGCGGCGGGACCGGAAACCAGTAACCCCTGAGGTGGGCTGGACATCAGGTTTGATAGTTTTTTTACTGTCAGTGGGAGGAGTATATTTAGCCTAAGATTTTGGCACGAACAAAATTTTTCCTTTTCTTGGGAAGGAAAGGGGGCATTTCTCCCTGGCTAATCCCCATCTTTGGTGAACACGTGGACCTCCCACAGTCGTCCTTCATTTTGATAATGAAAGTCAACAGCCCATGCGTACTATTTTCAATGAACGAATTATACAAATTATATCTATTTGACACAAAATAAGTGGAGAGCAAAATGGCAGAGTATTGCATCATATATCATAGAAATTGATATAGGTGCAGGACTTTCAGGTTTAAAAACTGATCAACTGGATGATTGAAAAAGATGATTCAGAAATAACATTTTTAGTGTTTATCAAGTACTCAGAATGCTGCTCAGTGAAGCGTGGTCCCCCATTCTCCTATAAAAGTCAATTTGTTAGCTGGGAGTGATAGCACATGCCTGTAAATCTAGCACACAAGAGGCTGAAGTTCCTGAGTTCCAGGCTAGACTGGGCTAGATAATGAGAACCTGTCCTGAAAGACAAAATGAAACAAAAAGAAAACTAAAACAATTTGTAAAAATTCGGACAGTTATATGACTTTAAAGAAATGAGTTAGATAAGCCATACAGGAACTTTCCTTGTGACATTTCCATGTATTTATGTATTATAACTGAAATTGGTTCATCTCCTGTATTTTTCTTCTTTCTACCTTAATCCCCTTCTATGGTGATTTCAACAGGTTTAAAAATTCTATTTCATTCTTTCATACAGAGTACATTCTTCACTTCCTTCTTTTACCCTCCCTCTCTCCTATGACCTCCTCTTAGCATGACCTATTTTTGATAATATTGCTGTATTTGCATTAGGAGGGGGAACTGTTCCTGTCTTGGGGGAGGTTGGTACCAAGAGAAGGAGGGAGGAGGTGGGGAAATGATCTGGGAAGGTGAATATAGTGCAAATACTACATGCACATCTATGTAAATAGAAAAATTATAATTGTCCAAACTGTTCCAGGAATGGGGGAAGGGAAATAAAGGAGAACAGTGGAAGGGGTAAATTCAAGTATGATATATTTGATACATTGTTAGAACTTATGTGGATGCCACAAAGTACCCCAACCCAGAACAACAATAAAAATATTTTTTAAAAAATGCAATGTGTCAGTTGGATGAGAGTTTTAGATATGGTTTCTGAATTGTAGATAGAAAAGTGGATAAAAGAAAGGAAAAAGAACTGTAGTAACAGTGAAGAATCTTATTTGGTATTCTATCCATCATAAAATAAATGCTTTCAGGATGCCATGATGACTTTGCTATTTTAATGATTGAATATCTTTCTTTCCCTTCAATCAAGTTCAGTCTAAAAACTTCTGAAATAAAGGGTTCTTAAATATATAGAGTATTTTGGCTGTTTATTCTGGACAAAACACAAGTTAGGAATCATGCTTCTTATATTTATCCACATATTTACAGCTTTCTAAGCAAATTAAAATTACTCATATAATTTTGTATCTAATTAAAATTTTATAAAGTAGAAAGGTCAGGAGTTAGTATAATTTTATTGAATAAACAAAGACTAGGAGGCATAGTGACACTGTGACTAAAATTCAGTTCTCATGGCTCGAGTAAGCTTTCTTCAGACTGTCCCATAAAGAAACTTAAATTTTCAAAACACTTGAGATACTTAGAATAAAATCTGAATGAGTGATATATGTGGTACTGTTAATGTGGAGAGGAAGTCACACAGCTTTTACAAAAGGATGGTCTTTATCGGTCCTTCAACTGTCAATCAGAAGATTCTTCAGAAGACATAATCCTTCTCTCTGTACTTCTTCCATCTACCCCAATCTTAGGCTTTCTTCTCCTGCAACAAGATCTTCATTTGCTCCAGTTATTATTTCCCAGATGCTGGAACAAAGACCTCTATCTGTACATGTTATTCCTTAATCCATTTGAAATAGATTACACATTTTGTAGAAATGCAAAAAGGAACCATGGAAAAAGGAAAAGATCTAGTCATGGAGAGTAAAATGAATAGTAGGGAAACAGCAGTGGACAGAAAAAAAAAGATCTACAGTAGAAAGAGGAAACAGAAAGAAAGGGCCCTTTATTGCCTTGAGAAGCAGAGAAAGTAACACTGCATTTTGGCATTTTGTCTGCTGTAAAGGGACTAACCATTATTTTCTTTCTTTCCCTGGAGTTTCAGCAACTCAAATCCTTCTAATGAGTTTAAGGAGAAAAGATGATGAGGCTTACTAGGAAAAAAGGAGATGCTGTCAGTATTAAAGGAATATTTAAACAACCAAACAGTAGGAAGGGCAGAAGTAAAGTCATAGCTTAGAAACCACTAGATCTACAGACTCAAATATGCCATCCACCCTTATCTAACCCCTCATCGTGCTGTATCCTCATATTGCGCAGATGGCAGGTTTCTACCCATAGTAAGAAAGCAGTAAATATTTGTCAGACTAAAATGAGAAATAAAAATAAACAGTTTGATCATTTATTTTCCTTCAGATTTTGCCAATGATTCTAATCTACTGCTTTCTCACCTGTAACCTGATGTATGATAGAGTTGTTATAAAATGTTTAAAGTGCTTAGTAAAATGTCTGAAGCTAACAAGTGTCAGCCATTGTTGAAACAGATGTTTTGTCTTTAGAAACTCAATTCCCATTGTGCTATTGTCAGACAGTCTCTCTTCCCTTAGTTCTAGTTTGAGAAAGCCTCCTGTTCTCCAGTCCTGTACTCAAGACTGTAAGGATGCAGGGAGATGGAAAACACAAGGTTGAAATCATAAGGAGAGAGACAGTTCTAGAGGAAGAGGTAGGAAAGACACTGAGCCATCCAAGCAACAGTTGTCCCTCCCCCAGATAAACATGCCCAAATAGAAATGCCTTGCTTAACCTCACTTAATGTGGCTTCTAACCAAATCTTTTACATAGACATTGATAATATTAATATAAGTATAAATGTAGATGAGGAAAATGTAGACATAGATGTATTCAATAAATATATGATCAAAGCATAATTATAATTATGCTGTCCATTTCTATAGAATATTAAAATCAAGCAGTTGGGTGGAGTGGCTCAAGCCTGTAATACCAGTCACTTGGGAGGCAGAGATCTGAAGGATCATGGTTCCAGATCAGCCTGGGTAAAACTTTCACAAGACTTGACCTCCTGTTAGGTACAGTATGTGCCTGTCACCCCAGCTACATGAAGAAACACAGATAGAAGGATCACAGTCCAGGACAGCCCAGGCATAAAGTAAGATCCTATCTCAAAAGTAAAAGGGTGGGTGGAGTGGCTCAAGTAGTAGAGCACCTGAGTTCAACCTCTAGTACCACCAAAAAAAAAAAAATCACTCTTATTCTATTATAAATTGTTAATCTGATTCCTATGTAAAAAAATTTAAAAGACTTTCATAAATTTAGAAATCTCATAAATTTGGAAATCATAGCCAAGCAACTAGAATGATATATGACTTTAATTAGATGTTATTCTACATGTAAATAACATATTGTTTATAAGTGGGAGAATAAGGCTGCATTGCTCTAAGTAAGCTTTGTTAGTGTACATAGCTAGAGATATTTTAAATGTTCTGTTCAAAAAGATTGTATTTATGAATCCAAGAAATATTTATTTAAAAGGGAAAATCCTTTTTGAGCAGATGTTTCAATGAAATAAAATATCGAAGTTGAGCTTATTAGCATCCATAGCAGACACTAAACATTTCTGGTGCACTTAGGTTTTAAAGACAAGTGATTCGCTACTTTTGATCACATTAAGAATGCTAGTCTGTGGCTCAGGAGACACCATTTAGAGGAATAATGAAGATGGGATCATTAATGTCACTTTGTCCCAAATCACTTTAAAGGTAGCTAAGTGATTATACTCATCAAACCTGTGAGTCACAGACCTTTAGGGGAGGCAGAATTATTGAATGGATCTGATTAATCCCCAAGTGAAATAAACTTCAACTAAAGATTTAATAAATAACATTACTCAATTTGCACATGTACTTAGTTCTTTCCAATATAAGTAGTTGAGATTAATGAAAATCTAACAGTTCAAAATATTTACTGAATAAAAACCTGAGAGTACTAATTAATTTTTTACCCATGTATATCAAAACAAAGTAAAAAGTATGACTGCCAGGATTTTTTTTAAATTCAGTAGATTTTTGGGGGCTTTGGAGGATTTTTTTTGTAGTACTGGGATTTGAACTCAAGCTTCATGCTTGCTAAGTAGTTACTCTACTGCTTGAGCTACGCCTCCAGCCCTATATGGTAGTTCTTAAACTGGAAAATTTTTGCAGGTCCTGCTTCAGATTACCAATAAAGTACATCATATTGAAAAAATATGGCAAGGACTATTGAAGACAACTTAATATTCTGCTTAGCTTCATAAGCTATACCTCTTTTGCAGTAAGATATTATCTTCTGAGTGCCACACAATTGCTTAAAGTTGTGACAATACTAAGGCACTTGATACAGTATTTTATCTTTTTCATTAAACATTTTGTACAATGTTACTGTATATTGATTCAGCAGGAATTTTCATCTTTTAAATGTTTTAGTAGGCCAGACGCTAAAGTCTAATTTGGCAATATTAGTAGGAAAATTGAGAACAATTATTAGAAACAAATACTCACTATCCTATAAAAAGCAATTACTGGTGGATTTTTAACAGGTTTAAATTATTTCCGAATTCTCTAGTTTTAAACATTCTAGAAGCTCTACTTTGGTCTTTGTTTGATAGTTTGTATTTGATGCAAGTGATTGAACCCAGGGCCTTTTGCAAGCTAGGTGAATGCTCCACCACTAAACTATACCCCCAGGCTCTCTTCTTTCTTTTCTTTCACTTATTTCTCTTTTCCCTCCCTCTGTTCCTCTGCTCTCTTTTCCTTCTTCCTGCCTGTCCTTCCTTTTATTTCCCAATACAATCAAACCTGCCTTTCAAGTTTCTTTCCATGTCAGTGATAAATCCAAGAGCAATCATTTTAATGTGTTCTTACTCTTCTTGAGGGTGCAAGGCTCCAAGATTGACTTTATCTAAGAAACCATGCTGTGAAGTCATGGTTGGTTAACCCATTGTGATCACTAATGCAAATGAACCTTAACTTATTTTGGGGGCGATTTTGAAAAAGGTTGTCCTTTCATGTTTGTTCCTCAGTGCCAGGCTGAGCTGTTTTCCCCAGGCTCAAATGACAACCATGGCACGTCCCCTCCTCAGGAGATGTGCTTGTATTTAGGCACTGTAGATGAGGCAAGGTCACAGCTCTCCACAACCTGCAGAAAGGACAATCCAATTTAGTTCTCTGGCTGGGGCCACTTACCTTTCAATCCTAGAATCCAAGGTCTGTATTCGTCTCACTAAGTAGGGTTGAGTTTAATAATCTCTTTAATAATCTATATTTTCCAAAACATAGGATTTGTTTCCACTGAAGGTAAAAGAAGCCTAGACTGTATTTAGTTTCCCTACCAGAACAACGACTACTTCTTTTCCTTCTCTCTTGAGGAGATAAAAATTTCTCATTTGATTCTTTAAAAAGGTATTTTCATCCAGTCATCCTATTATACTGTATTTGAATATTCTATGTGTTATTCTTTGTTTCCACAAATAATTATCCATTTTTCCTTCATATTCCCTTGGCCTCAAAATGAGTTCATAAAGCAATCCTTAAAGTCTCTCCTGTGCATAGCAAATCAAAGGTTAGAAAAAGGCAATAGAATTTTATTGCTTATTTGCTTTCAGTTTTTATCAAACATTCTATAAATTGACTCACATTTTAAGTATACCTTACCTACCTGAAAGGGGGATATAATGATAAAGGCTTTGGTATAGGAAATAACTACTACTAAATGTAATGCTTTATCAGAGTTGCATGGTTATATTTTATATCTAAAGCAATAACTGTGGATATATATATGTACACATATGTGTGTGTACATATATATATTAATCTAAGATTAAGTTACATTTTTGACCTATTGCTATATCATACATTATTGTTTGAATTAAGCAATATATCTTCTGATAACAATGCAACCTAACTGTTTGTATAGGACCCTGTGCAGGTTTTAGGCCTAACCAGGGCCTCCATGTTCCATTATCCCAACCAGAGAACTTTTTCTGACTTTCCTCTTAGCTCAAGGTCTATGTACCATGTTTCTTTGAGCAACTTCATTAAACTTCCATTTGTTTATTCAATAAATATTTACTCAGCTTTAGTATATTTCAGGTACAACAGGTCCCATAGAAATGATAAAGGAGCTAGCTTATTTTGTTTCTTCTGATAGCTTGGTTCTGGAAGGTAGCCTCCCTCATTGTACTGGCTCTTGCTTTGGTTCTGCCCAGGTACAGCGAGTTTATTGAAATTAAGGCATATGTCTCAGTGCTGCATGGTAAGATGTCACATGGATTGTGTGGTTATCCTGATAAGGATAAGATTATTAATGAACTAGTAATTTGGCTGTAATTGTTTCCCACACAGGATCTTCATCTGTGGTTTATTGGTACTACATATGCAAGTCCTGCTTGCTACACGGTGAGAAAGTTTGGACCTGATGCCATGTGCTCCCAGGTTACAGAGATAAAAAATCCTTTCCCGTCATTCTCTGCAGCATGTTTGTGATCACTGAAGAAATAATCATTGCTATGGCTACAGTTGTTTTTTGTTTGCTTATTTTTTGGGTTTTTTTTTTTTCATGGTGTATGATCTTTTTCTTCTCTCTTTTTTTTTTAACATTTTAAACAATGCATCATAGTTGAATTCATCCCCACCATCATCCTCCTTTGTACCCCTCCCCCCACATTCATACTCCTACACTCTTTCTTCATATCCTTTCCTTTCCCACTGGAACCAACACTCAGACAGGACCTGCTTTACCTTCCCATCCTCTGTTTTTGAAAAAAGACGGTTTTGTTTGTTTAAGATAGCTATACAGGGAGTTTCATTGTGACATTTCCATGTATAAATATATTATAACCTGGATTGACTCATTCCCTCTATTTTTCTCCTTTCTACCTTAGTCCCTTTCTTATGGTGATTTCAACAGGTTTAAAAATTCTATATTCATTCTTATATAGAAAGCACATCAACCATATTCACCTTCTTTTATCTCATTTAGAAAATTTGAAACCTGAGATACATTTGTAATCAGAAGCTTCTGGAGATATATGATGTTTTCATTTGCTTGTTTATGGCTTGAGAAGTGTCTAGTCTATACTCATTTCAGGGAGACATTGTATTTCTCACCAAATTTAAATTCTAGTAATGAAGCAACTTCATTTCATCAGTAGTCTGATTAAGACAGCACTTTTGGAAAGGGGAAAATGCATTAAGTACACTAATTAGGGAACCTGAAGGGCAGTCATTAAAATCAGGGGCCTTTTCAATAGGTATTGAGAGGTTTGTCTGGGAGCCTTTCCTTCAGATGATACTGTTTCAATCATGCCTAACATTTAAATCTCCGAACACTGATATTCCCATTTTAATTTTAGCTGGCACCAGAAGGAAATGGTAAAACAGCAGATGATTACCTCAGTAATTTATTCCATATTTTCTAACAGCTTTTCAGATTCAAATAAAAAATAATCTAAAAATGAAAAAAATATACAACTAAAATTAAACATAGAAAAAATATTCTTAAATCAAGACTTTTTTTCTTTGTAAACTCCCAAATGGTGGAAAGCAAATTTCACAGTGAAATGTAAACAGAACCTAATTTTACCACTGCTTATATTTTGATGATTAACATGAGCTTTAAAAAAATTGACATTGATTCAGGGCTTATTAAATTAAATTTTCTGATTATTTCTCTAAAAGATTAGTTGATATCTATGAACAAATCCCACTTTAGAAACATCCTGTGTATAAGTTAAATTTTTCTTTAAAGCAAGGCATCTAAAGGTTTCAATTTAGTTTCACTTGAGAGTAACAGAGAAGTTTTCCTCACATATAATAAAAAGATACAGCAGTAGAAGAAGTATCACTTCAACAACAAGAACTGATTGAGAAGCTGGTGCACTCCTGGATTTATTTTAGGCTCTGGGAGAATTAGCAAATAAGCCATTGGTCTCACATAGTGCACATGCAAGCCTATGGCCTTAACTATGCATTGGTAAGGTATTCATCCTATGTTGGTTGTTTTTATAACTCAGATGAGACTCCTATTTAGTTCTTACTGTTGAAATACTGATTTCCTTTGAAAGAAAAGTATGCAAAATTTTATCAGTTTGTTGAAATCAAGTGAATAATGAAATTAATGTTTCTCTTCAGTTTATTTTATAACATTTATGATGAATGACTTATGAAAACTTAAAATAGAATTCCTTATTTTAGTCAACATAATGAGACTAAAACAACACCCCTTAAAATTAAAATATAATATGAACCATGGAATTAAATATGCCACTTGCTTCTCTTTATTTCCCTTCAATTAGCATTTTGATATGACTAAGTTCTCAATTTATCTGAATTGACAACAGTAAGCCAAATATAAGTAAGATTACTTCTCTGGTTGTAGGACATACCACACCATGCCTAGATTTATTACACATTTTTAATATATACCCAGTACAACCTGTTGGTTTTCTTTCCCAAAACACAAGTTGATTATAGGTCATGGGTAATATTCCATATCATAACAGAGGCAAATGTTTGGTAAGTCAATAGTGAAATAATAGCATCTGTTTGAATGTGTCTGTTTTGGATAGAAATTTCTGCCTCTGTATTTTTGAGTAGCTATATCCTATGTCCTCCCACTTGTGTTTGCTGAGAACTATTCAGTAAGACCATGTTTAAATTAATGCCTATATTCACAGTGTCACACAAGGATTCTAAGTAAACCTTCCTGAGAAAAACTGCGTATGTCAACAAAATACATTAGATAAAATAAGTTAGTAAATTTTGGGATTTTTTTGCCTAACTACATAATAAATATGTATTTTAACATCAATTATGTGGGAAATATCCTCTCTTCAAAAGAAAATAGACTCTCTTGGAGGCAGTGTTAATTTTAGTTCTTAATTTTCTAGAGAAAGTGTGTTAGAGAATTTAAACATAAATAGGAGGAAAGCCATAATTAAGCAACTTTGTTTTTCTGAGAAGGTCATTACTGTGGCAGATGCCAGACATGGGGCAAAGTCAGATCGACAGCATAATATAGGTCTAGTGGCAAAGGTGATTCATTCCTTTATTTTAGGATAAAATTAATTCCTTGCCAGTGACTTCCATTTTAAGTTCTATCAAAGCTGCTTTCTGAACAGTATCTAAAAGTTTGCTAAGTGCTGAATCCAAAGGCATCGTCATAGTTTCAATTTCTTTTTTGTATTTTTTATTCTTTTGAATTCAAAGACATTGCATTTTTTCGGTTTGACTTCTTGGAACATCTCTTTAAGTTGCATTGTCCAACTTCTTGTCCTCTCTCCCTGTCTTAAGTGACTGGATCTCTTAAATTTTAATGTAAATTTCCCAGGTTTCTGTCCATGGATTTGCTCCTGTAGTCTCAATATTTCAGCAATGACTTCTGTTTTGAAATCTTATAGACCCAGCCCTGGTATTTTACCTGCTACCTGGAGATCCCACATGGAAATTCTACTAGAAGTCAATCTTTCTTCATGAGGAAAACTTAATTACTGAATTAATTATTTTAAATATTTCCCCTCAAGTCTTCTACTTCCCATCCATTAATTTCAATTTTGCTAAAAATCTTAATTTTTCTACAGTTCTCACTCTCTCCCTGCTTCTGTTGGTACTGGGGTTTGAACTCAGGGTCTTGAGCATATTAGGCCCTATCACTTGAGTCATGTCTCAGTCCTATTTTGCTTTAGATAATTTTTCAGATGGTGTCTCTCTTTTGGCCCATGATTTCAAACCACTTACTTATACCTCTCAGGTAGGTGAGATTATAGGTATGTGTCAAAATATCCACCTTGTTTGTTAAGATGGGGGTCTTTCTGATTAACTTTTCCCCAATTCTGGTGTCGAACCTCAAACTTCCTCCTCTATCCTCTGGAGTAGCTGGGATTGCTGGCATGAGGCACCTAGCTCTCCCATTTCTTCTTATGGAGTCAGTTTTCCAAAGTCATTGATTAATTCTCTGTTAATACCATTTTATTTCCATTTCATTTTTCTTTTTCTCATATCTGCTTCTCTTGTATAGTTTAGGTCTTCTACTTCTGGTCTATTGTGATAATATGCTTTCTTCTCTTCCTAGTTGCATTCTTCTTTCTCAGTTTCACCCTTTATTATTATAAAGTCATTGTGCTGCTTAGCTGTTATGCACTTTTTGAGAATGAAAGGCTATTTCTGAGAATATTTTAGTGAAAACAATAAATATCATTATCATCAATGTATAAGTAAAGTATTATTTTCATTTTCTTGTACTTGTTTAATCTCATTTAAAATTTTTTATATATTCATGATCGTTATAGATTATCCTCAACACAAAAAATAAGTACTGTTATTTTATATGATGTTCAGAGGTGAAATTCATGTGAAAATTCAAATGATTGTTTCATAACACATGAGGGGCTATTTTTATGCAGATAGGTCTTTTATGCACCTAGTAGATGAGTTTGTTAGGTTTTTAAGAAGAAAAAGAAGTAAAAAGAGGAACTACACAGGAGGAGCAATAAGTCTTGAGCTCAGTCATTCATCTAGCAAATCTTATTAGCAAAGAGTGAGCAGCTTGTTCAAAACTAATTTAAAAATTATAAAAATGGAATTTTCCCATCAGCAGCATTTCCTCAAGGACACCAACTGGGAGATTACAGTTTTAGTTTCAACAGACCTGACTCCAATTTACATAAAAAAGAAGGAAATTACTGAAAGAGTATTAGGCATTCACCAGCTAGAACTGGACTGCATTCATTTTAATGCTACCATTTGAGTAAAATGGGGTCCCAGTGTTGTCAATATCTTTACTCCCTTCTTAGAGTCTCTGCTCATGATTCAGATTCTAATCTGTGTGTGCTTGTGGGAAATGAAAGTTATATTTCAAATATATAACTTAACTGTGTCCAAAACTATGTTAAAGGAAATTGAAATTGTATGTGAGTATTTTCTGTATCTAGGCCAACCAAATTAAAAAACAAATATATAGTATTAGGACTATTTGGGATAACACACAGGAATGAATATTCGAATATTCCATCCAAATGTAATCTCTCCTCACAATGAGCAAAGAAGGAAGTGAGAAATAAAGATCTGGATCAAATGATAAGCACTTTTGCCCTCAGGGTTGTTCCTTAATGGTTGACTGTATTCTTGGGATGTTCTTTGGCATTCTGAGGAAGGCTTTAAGGCCCAAGATGGAATAGCTTTACAAGCCCAAAAAATCAAATTTATAGAAAGCAAATGCTATTTAAATGGTTTTCAAAATATGAAATCATATATATATATATGTATATATATATACATATATATATATATATGGCATATACATATCCATGCTTCTTCAATAACACACTAAATAAGAAGACCTAAGGCAGTGACTTCTAAGAAGTGAAATGTAAATAATTCCTTGGAATATCTACAACATTGTAGGTAATACAAAACTATTTATTTTCAATTGGAAACAAGGTGCTAGAAAAAGTTTCCCTCCGGAAGTTAGTGGACTCCTTGAAACAATGCCAACAATCTGTAACTTAGAATATGAAATCCGAGCTATCTAGAAACTTGGTGAAACTGTATATCCCAATGCACTTCCTATTCTGAGGGTACAGAGTGCTGAAAGAGACATGGGAAAGAATCCTGGACTCAGAACGAATTTGTTGTGGTTATTGTCTTGGATGTTTATTTAATTATATTTTTTAAACATGGCCTAGAAGTTGAATACAGGGGCACTAAGCCTTGATGAATTTAAAGAAAAATACAGAAAAAAAATGCCAAAATAAAACTTAAAATAAATTTTTTAAATGAACTGAAAATTCACATTTTTTTAACACAAAGGAAAGAAATATACTTTCAATAATATTCCTTTAGATATAGCTTGATTTTCATATAAATATTGAGAGGCATGACTATTTCTCTCTTGTTCCCATGTGTGAGAACTTGAACAAAAATAATTCCAAGGTGACACATACTTCAATACACTTCCCCCTAAAAATGAGTCAAACAAAATTTAACTGCTGATTAATATTCCATAAATCAGATTCTCATATTATTAAATATATGTATTAGCCTGCTCTTTATCTTTGATAAGTGACTTAATGTGTTTCTTGTCCCTCTGTAAATTAGCTATAGTATGGGTATATCATGAAAGTTCATTTATTAATTATAATCTTAACTTGGAAAATGTTTTATAAGTGATATTAACAATATTCATTCATTTAGTGGATCATATTAACTCTCTGAATTCTGTAACTATTTTTTCACTTTAACACGACATATGTCCAGTTCCAATAATTTGTAAATGTTTTCAAGTCTACCAAGAAATTCTAAGTAATTTATTTCTTTTTCTATAAGTTATAGCCTAACATTTATCGAGTTAAATTTTATCCAGATTTTGTTCTCTTTCTTTGTATCCCACCCAGGTGTCACCTTCTTTATGTGGCACTGCGCTGAAGCTAATGCCCCAGTGGCTTCTGTTCACTCTTTGGCTGGTTTTCTATGTTTTCATCCTTACCTCTTTTATAGTAATGGATTGAATCGAGTTGTTTTTCTTTTTAATTATACTGATTAACCATCCTAGGAACACATAAGTCCCAAGTGTAAATTTCATTTTTGAAACTGGAGAAGCTCCATTTTGAAGGTCTTTCTAGGTCATTAGTAAGATAAAATGACGTTTACTCATTAAAAGGATTTACTCATTCCTGTCACTGCACCTGTTTCTTTCCATCTTTATGCTTCACACAACTCTCAGTAGGTACGTTCTCTGTCCTTCATTCAATCCTAATTACCATCCTTAAAAATCCAATCACTTCTATGCTACACCTTCAGTTACTGCCTACTAAGACTCACTGTATCTTATTTGTCTTTCACAACATATATTGCTTTTTGATATTTTCTGTCATGTTTGGTTTTTCTATGTAATTCCTGTCCAACAACAATTTAAGTGTTTTAGGGACTGACCGACTTGACACTAACTTCTTTAAATCTTTGCCCACGTTAGCTTCTTAACAAAGCTTACTATTTAAAATCGCTACCTGCTATCCACCTCCCCTCAGTTACATTCCCAAACTATTTTGTCTGCTGAATCTTTTACACATTACTTACAAAAAATATAAGTACTGGGGTTTGAACTCAGGGGTCTTAGTGCTCGATAGGCAAGAATCTACCACTTAAACCATGCCCCCAGCCCTTTTTGTATAAGTTATTTTTCAGATACGGTCTCCAACATTTTGCCCAGGGCCAGCCTCAGAGCACATTATATACCTGACTCACCTGCAGGATTTCAGACATAAACCACCATGCCCAGCTTATATGTTCAGATAGAGGTCTCACCAACTTTTTGCCTGGGCTGGCCTCAAACTGCAATCCTCCCAATTTCCACTTCCTGGAATTACAGGGGTGAGTCATCACAGTCGCCCTATATACTTTTTTATATTTATGGTGTTTATAGCCTGCCTATCTTACTTTTTGTATGAGCAGAGATTTTCATTTTGTTTGCTAATAATAGCCTGGAAGAGTACCTAATATTCAGGATGTGCTCCAGAAGTAGTTATTAAATGAGTAAATCTTTGTCTCTTGCTTTGTGCTCTGATTCCATGTTCCTTAGACATTAGTGTAGTATGTTTTTAAAAACTTGACCACAACACAATTAAATAAATTTTAAAAAATCAAAGAGATGTGTGTTGGCTTTGACTTTGTTAAGTATGCTTTGTTAATATTACGTCTTCTTTACTCATGGTCATGGCTCTTAGGTCTTTAGGATTTTTAGGAAATTTTGTAGAAGAAAATAATCGCTTGTAAATTATTATCAGAAGACTCATGACTTAAATCTTGGAGAAAAAACTAGAATTATGAGGATGGAGGAGGATGCCTGTCTAGCCAGCTGCATTAATGGAGTTAATGAGACTCTTGAAGAGTCTCTTGCTTTCCTTCCACACTCAGTGCCTTGGCATAGGTATTCAGTGCTCCACATACACAAGAAAGGATCGTCTGTTACACAGCTTGACTAGGTACAAAAAATGAAATGTCACATGAATATTGGCAAGGGCATAATATAGCTCATCGCAGTGCAAGGATCATTGTTCCTCAGAAAATATGCAAAACCTGGAAAATTCAACTTGAATATCACTGGATAACATATGAAATTTAAAAACTATAACCATGATACTTAACACACATTTCAAAGAAGCCATAATGAAACCCTGTGGTATGAGAAGTCCTATAAAGTGTTCTGAGCAGTGTTGTGCATAGAATTTTGCAGAAGGCTATGAAATAAAGAGGCTGCATGGGTGATTGTATTTCTTTTGTGCAAGTCTAACAGACCATGTTTAACATCTTGTAAAGACTTTTCAGAATAACATGTCTTTAAAACTGATTTCCAAAGACAACATATTCAAGTTTCAAAATTTTCTTTGACTCTCAGGCAACTGCAACATCCATACTACCTCTAAATTGTAAAGGGGGCTGCCAAGAAAGGTAAGCATGAAAAATCAGAATGAGTTTTGTTAATAGATAACTATATAAATTGCTCTGTCTGGTTTTCTGAGCTATTATATGAAGTATTGTAAATAACTGTTCTGAAGAATCACGTAGTTATATAAAACTGTTCCCTTCAAATAAGAAAGGAATTACGCAAGCATTGAGAGCATATGAGTATTAAGATTCCATTCTACAATAAACATTAAAAACACCAAACAACTAGTGGTTTGGGTAGCTTTCAATCATCCCACTGTTCTTCAGTTTATTTGGTAGAGTAAGTTTGATTAGAAAACATGCCATCCCCTGATCTAGCCTGCTGGGTGGGATATTGGCCCACACATTTGCTGTCATTCCACAGAATCTCAGCTGTTCAATCCATACTCACTCAATTAGAATGTAAAAACATCACTTTTTAAACGTATCAACAAGAAGCAATAAACACATAACAACTTTAGTCACAACATTGAAAGTATAGAATGTGTATTTTTGAAAACTCTTGGGACTAATTCATAGGAACTAAGATATTGGCTTCTCTCTTTTGCAGTGCTAGAAGATCAAAGTTCTTGATGGTTCTTTTGTTATTTTCAACTCTTAGTACTGTGCAAATCTCAAAATCTTACCCTCACTTAGATAGATCTTCTTTTTAAGATTTGTAGATTTCTTACTTATTCAATTGCTATTCACACCAGATGGCTTTTTTGCTACCATATTTTTAAGACTTTGTTCTTATATCACCCAGCTCTTCTGTTCAGTTATCTACACTCTGGAGTTAAAGTTTAACCTCTCAAAATAAATACAATAAGTATATTTTCTAGGCAATATATTTATTCAGCAAGGGGGTTAAGAATTTTCATACATTTTTATCTTTCTACTTTGGCCTCATTCTCACACCTATATGTACAGAAAAACCTAGATTTTTGACTATCAGAGGCTGAAGACGGAATCATTTAAAGCATCATGGTAACTCAAGAAAGTAAAAAGTAGAGCCTTTACTGTTCCCCCATCCCCTCTCTCTTTTATTATATCCTGGCTGTTTTGAGCGTCTTCATGACCAACTCAGGTTCTTAATATTTAAAAGCTTGTCATTTAAATTTCCAGTGCTAATTATCTATGCTGTCCTCATGCAGAAACCAACATGTGCAATGACAATTTGCTAAAAGTTTACTCAACTTAGACTATGTGAATTTATTTGCATTTTACCTCATTTTTTGTATCCATACCTGCTTCCATTTATCGCAGGTTTCATTATGGTTTCAGGACTTTGGTGTTTTCATGAAATTAGGATTTTCAACAAAACTTGAATTTCAAGTTTGATTTATTATCTCAGGCAGATACCATGTAAAGCTTGGCAATGTGAGGTGAGTTTTGAGTTTGAGTTTTCCGGTTCATTTAAGCTTAGATCTCAAAGAAAACCTCAAGGGGTAAGAACTCACAGAAGTGGGAGCTGAATTTGCTATAAATATTTTAAAGATAAAAATACTTTCTGACCTCTAACTCAGATTCTTTTTATATATTAACACTTATAACTTTACTGTCCAAATCAGTCCTCTTTTTACAGGCTGAGATGACAAATTACTGTATAAAAATCATAAATGTTGCTGTCGTTTTGTTAGGAATAACTCTATGGAGATGAAAAACCAGTGAGTTTTGCTCCTATTAAATGCTTTTTCAGAAATATTAACTTCTGTACTTACATTGCAGGTTCAACTTGAATATCTGAAAGCCAAAGTATCATAAGAAAGGGAGATTTTATATGCTTGGTTTAAAGATATTCAGATATAGGAACTAGAATGAGTTTCATATAAAGTTATAACATAGCTTTATGATTTTCATTTTACAAATTCTTCAGCCATGAAAATCATAGGTCTTACAAAGTTACATTGATCTCAATTTAACTAGGAAATTGCTGACTTTAGCTTATAAGGAAGAAAAAAAAAAACCCTATCCTCTTTTGTCTTGCTTTTGTATATGAGTATGTGGTACTGTGGATCATAGAGCTGCGTAAGACATTTTTTATCCATTCATGATGGTACTGAGGTTTGAATTCGGGTCACATGCTTGCAAGTCAGGTGCTCTCCCACTTGGGCAATGTCTCCAGCCTTTTTTTTCCTCTGGTTACTTAGAGAAAGAGCCTTACTTTTGTCTGGGCTGGCCTGGACCAACATCCTCTGATTTTATGCTTCTCACCATAGCTGGGATGATAGGCTTGTACCATTGCCCAGCTTTTGTCTATTGAGTTGGGGTCTCACAAACCTTTGCCAGGGCTGATCTAGACTTGTGATCCTCCTAATCTCATTCTATGAAGTAGCTAGGTTTACAAGTGTGAGCCACCAATACCCAGCTGAAAGATTTTTTTTTATAAGAGGAAAAATGTAAGAAAAAGAAAATTAAAGAGATGCTTTATCTGACATGTTTTGTTAGTGAGACCCTCATGTCAACAAATAGGCTGGGCATAGTGGTGTGTATTGTAATCCCAATCTCTGGGAAGCAAAGTTAAAAGAATCATCTTCCTTGGCCAGTCTTGGGGCAAAAGCACAAGATTCTAAATGAAAAAAATATCTAAAGCAAAAAGACGGGTAGTATGTTCAAACCCTAGTAGTATTGTGCCTGCCTAGCACGTTCAAACCCTAGTTCTGCTCAAAAGTTTTGATTTATGATTAAGCAAAATATTTCAAAAGCAGAAAATGGTACATTGTCACATAGTATTTTCTAGTACTATATTTAATATCAACTTAGTTCCTTGGGAAAACAACTTTTGTGGAGAACATTACATTTGCAAAGAATATTCCTTTAAGGAAAAGCAATAGGAGTCATGCTATTTGTTGTGCAAAGGAAATTTTTATTGAAATTTCCCAGTGGGACTGTGATTTTCAAACTAAAGGTTGTCGAATGTTTATGGTCATTCATTTACTCTAAATAGTGGATTCTTTGGTCAGAAAGCCTTTAAATAGAGATATTTATTCTGTCAAGATACAGTTTGGAAAGGTAGGCCAGATGCAGTGGATAAAAGGTTAGTGAGCTTCTTTAAGTGAAGCTGGACAGAATTGAGCTTTATCTGACAAATGGCTGTCAAATTGCTTCATCTTTCATGATGGTCCATGAGATCCCTATGATGTTGTCTCTGTCTATAATGCACCAGAAATTCATCTAGTCGAGTTCATTTTAAGCGAAGGGGTTGTGCAAGGATATTCACAAATTTCAGTGTTTTGATATCTTCCAGGGATAGAGCATCTTTGAGCATTTTGGCTACCCAGTTGTCAAAAAGTGGAGAGGTTAAAAAAATGATTAGCAGGAGCTGTAATGACTGTTGCAAAGTGCTTGGTCCCTTGTGTGTGGGAGCCAGCCAAAAGGTTAAACGGGTTCTGAATACCAGCAGAACTGACACACCAATCTCCTTTTTGGAATCACAGGTTAGAGTGGTAATTAAAAGTTCTATGAATTAGAATAAAATTGCATGTATAGAATTTAAATTGTCAGGACCAAGCTAGTGAGAATGTATGATTAGAAACAGGAGGAACAGGGAATACCTGCCCATAGGGAAGCCTGTTTGTCTGGGGAGAACTTAATTATAATGAATAAGAGGGAAAATAATAGAACCATCAGGGAGAAAAGGCTGTTGCTTAATCATAAAAGTTTTTGGGGTCAGCAATTATATATTTTAGAGAAACTATCAAAAATTAACATTTGCTTAATTCTCCTAATTAAAATATGCTATCAAGTTTTCTGACAATTAGTATTTGGGGAGTATTTATACTGCATTTAGTATGGCAGACCTTTATAGCACTGAAATCGTCTGTGACTTGGAATGTAAGCATTTAGGCATGTGTGTCAGAATTTCTACAATCTGATAAATGGTTATGTGTGGAAGAATGCTTTCTTTCTTAACAGAGCTATTTCCCAAATGATTTCTGCAGCATCAACATTTTGGGGGTTATGGTGAACCCAAGCATTATGGGAAGTGTTTAAGTAGCAAAAGGTTTCTTTACCTTGTATCTTAAAATATCTTGAAATAAATGTTTCACCCAAGCCTAAATGAATGCAAGTTTACTATATAATTTTGAATAGTGGAGCTCCATCTTACCAACTAGTACAATGTATGAAGAAATATTATAAAATGCCATTATTGGTCTTTAGACTAATTGCTTGGTGGTATGCTTTAATGATTTTTTTCTGTAATTAAGGTTTTTAATGTATGGCCCAGGAATTGGTGTTCTGGAGTAGCATCATTTAAATTCTGAGGACTTCTTTATACTCTTTCTTATTTTTATTATTGTTATCACCAGTTTGCTCTTGACCACTGATATCCTATCTTCCTGTAATGTCCATTGATTACAGGGCTACTGCATCAAAACATTTTCTGTACCTCTAATTTTTATTACCAGAAGTGTGATGAGTCTGGAATTCTACCTCCAGCAAACCCACATTCTGATTGCAATTTTAAGTAAGCTTACAATATTAGCAAATTAGCATTCTATCATTTATTTCACTTGTCCTTACATAACATTTTAAGTTACCTAATATCTTCATTTCAAAAATAGCCTCCTGATCTCAGCCTCTCAAGTGTCTAGGATTACTGGCCCAGAGCCTACCTAAAATTTTTGCAATAAATACAAAAGGTACAAAATTGAAAGTGCCAAAAGTGAGATACACAAAAGCTCCCACTTTTATTTCCTAGCAGTTCAGTTCTATTTGCCAGAAGTTACCAATGAAATCAGGTACAGAAGGATGCACATGGCACAGTCTATAATCTGGAATGATATAGCAAATAGTGGGGAGAGGGTAGGTTGAAAGGGGCAACTAAGGAGATAGAAAGGAGCCCCAACTAGTGAGAGAATTACAGGAGGAAAGATTGCCCAGTCCAACAGATAACTAGGGCTATTGCTTGGTCTGCAGAACTTGCATCTAATTGCTGAAAGTAAATAACATTGCACTTCACCTGAGACCTGAGTGCAGCGCTCTTGAGATGTTTCTTAGTCTCCAGTACTTTGTATTCTCATAATAAATTTCTGAGGTAATTGAAGCATGTTTCTAATTCTTGATGTAAGTGCTATTAACATATATCACAATGTAGACATATTTCTTTGCTCAACTTCAAGTGCACCATCAATTGTAGAAATGTCTCTTACTCTTTCTGTTCTCATTTGCAGTAACAAGTTAGTTATCAGGCGCAGAATGAAAGGAATAAGGCCTAAAATGAAAACACCTGTACTGTTTTAATCACATGCTCAGCTGAATTGCGGATCAATATTTATTGTTATCTGAAGAAATATTTCAAAATTTTAGTTTTGAAGAGAAAAAATGGATGGAAGAAAATAAAAAGCTTTCCATTCATATAAAGGAATAAATATAAAAGTTTAATGTGTGAAATAATACATGGATATCAGAGTGGGTTAAATTATCTAATTATATCTATATCAACAATAGATTTAAGCTAACACTAGACTTCTAAAATGGAGAAAAATTTTATAGTCAACAAAGAAGAAGAAAATAGAGAATTGAAGTAAAGGGAAGCACATTTATAGCCACTAACAAATACAGAATCAAAATGGAAAAATACATGAATTAAAAGACAAACCATTTCCTTGTCTCCATTCTGACCACACCTGGACATTTTTAAGTCAGCCAGATCTTAAAACCCAAACCACTCTTAGTGCAAGGTTCTTTCATTCCTTCAGTGTCTCTGGTGGATTCAACAACACAAGAATCTGAGATGTGGCTTCCAGGTTCAGAACTTTCCATGTCGTAATTCGGATTTGAAGTAATCTTCTGCCTTAAGGTCAACATTTGGAATTCTCCATGCCATCATTCTGAACACATTATTCCACATCAAGTTATAAAAGTATTTTCAAAACAAAGCATGAAGATAAATCCAACCATCCTTTGCATTCATAAATCTATGCCTGACAACACGACTGCAAAGTTTTAAAATAAATATGTTAACTATAAGGAAACAAAAATTTACAAAATTTAAAAAGTTTAACATCTTTTGTATATCTCACATTGCTTGATAAAAATGGGAAGACATTTCATAAAGGTTTCTAATCCTACGTAAGTATATTAAGAAATAACTTGTTTTATAAAGCACTACTTAAATGTAAACTATTGTCATTTTATTCTGCTGTTTTATAAATAATCTTGCTAGCTATTCATATCTCTTAAGAGGGATACATTAGAAATTGAGACTTTCATTCTTCCAACTTAAAACTGAAATCAGTTACTTGAGAGTTAACTTGCATGAACTTATACTAAGCTATGGATCTGTTACTAAAACATGATATATGAATAAATATAAAACATAAACATATAATACATGACAGAATAGGTATATACATTATAATATAATAATATAGACTGCATACAATCCTATTTAAACATAATATAAAAATATTTAACTACTACAAAAATGTTTTTCCTATTTTTTTTCTTTTTCACTTAACTTGAAAGTAACATGTAATATATACATAATGCTACCATGATGTATAGCATGATATAAAAATGAACATTCCTCCCCAAAACCTTGCTTGGATTTTGCCTTCAGAAAACTAGCATAATCAGTCAATCATCATATATTTCAGAAGCTTTTATCATGTGTAGTTTTGATTCAAGATTTATATAGAATTTCAAAGAAACAATAAGAAAAGATACATCTCCTTGAGATGATGACAAACTCTTGCATAAAAGTTGCCAGTTCAAGAAGGCCAAAGAAGTTCTCTACAGGTATGCACTAACTATCAGAACTAAAACATTTCTGATCACTTAGCCACACCTGGAAAGGTCACAGGGAAAGAAAACAAAAGTGCAGTTGAGGAACTAGAGCAAGCCATGGAGAAAGAAATACCACCAGCTCGTTTGAGGAACTGTCTTAGATGGCATGTCCTCATGTGGATCCTGGTTGCTGCTAATGAACTGGCCTGCTATATGATTGGCAAGCTTTAGACATGAGTTTTGGGACTGAATTTCAATCCACCTTGAGGCATCATCAAAGTTATTGAGAAAAGGATGAATGACTGTTGTAAAGTTTTCTATATCCCAGGTCTTCCTCTTTACTTGAATGTGCTCATACATCTCACCTGCAGACCCAAACTTATTTCTGCCCAATTCAGGGAAGATCACCATTCACCCTTTCTGTTTCCTTTGCTAGTGAGAGTCCAGGTGTTCTATCCACCTAGTGTGCCTGGATGAAGCTCTATGATCACTTTGACCTTTCACTGACAATGCTGGCTACTCCTGAACATCTCCTCTATCAGCTGCCTAACTCCATAAGCTTACCTAAGATTAGGACATTGCAACGAACTCCTTTTGTAGTTCATCTTTGACTCTTTGATATTTGGCTCCTGCTTTCTCTTCACTCTTTTCTAGTATTGATACATGTACCCATGCTCTCTAACTCCTGGTTGGGGTCCTCACACAATGGGATAGACTTTCTGAAGCAACAATGACCTAACTAATCTTCTGACATTGAATTATTATTGCTTTTGTGTACCAATCACTGACCCTAAACCACCCCAGCTAAAGACATGCTGTAACTTGTTTGACACTACTACCATCGTGGTCCCTTGGGACATTGTTCCATGGACTATTTGGCTTCACTTGTCTGAATTAGTTTCTACACTCTACTTAATTTTTCTGGTGTGTAATGCATTAAGGAATAAGCACTTCTCAGATTCAATCAATTACCAGTCCCCTCACCTATGCACTGCCACTCTAATATCCATATCTCATAGTCAAGTTTATTTATATTGAATATGGATGATCTTATCTTTCAACGTGTCTATTATCCTCATATTCTTTTGAGTGAAGTCAGCAGTAGAAAAAGGATGGAGTCTGGGACTCTTGATCACTCCTTCTGGCAGATCAGCTACATGGAAAAATCGGAGAGAGGGGTCAGAATCTTCCAATGATCAGGCTTCACACAGAACCACCGCTAGGCCTGAGGTAGGCTCAGGGGTGGTCCCAGGTTCTGAGAAAGATCTAGAAGTCTTTGGGATGAAAATCTGGTCTGTGGGCCTCATGTGGGGTTTGGAATGACATATCCCACTCCTGGTACAGTTAGTAGAGATTTAAAGTAATAGACGGAAATAACATGACTCCCAAGGTGACAATGAAAAACAAAGAGCTGGCGTGGCTGGCAATAAGGATGCCTGAGATATGGTGATGACATATCTATGGATCCATGGTGGAATACTCAGAAATGGGGCTAGATAGTTGGCATTAGTAATGACATCTGCTATCAGGTGGCCATTTATCAGGTATTTGAAGCCTTGTTCCTAGCCCTAGGACTGGGAGAAGAGTAAGTGTACTGACAAAGGAAGTTAGGGCAAGGATACAAAGTGTTTTTGAGAAGAGGAGTTGAAAACAGGCATCAAAGTAGAAGTATGTTCATAAGAACTGTAGCACACAGGGACTGAGGGTATCTGCAGCCCCCAAATAAAATGCAGTTGGTATTCTAGAAGGGATGCAATAATAGCAGGCATGAGGAACTTGGGAAAAGTTGAGTCCCCACACAGGTGAGTATTAATACTGAGAAGCAAAGGGGAAAGTAGCTCTGTTCTAATGAGGATCTAGTGAGGAGGGCCATGGACCAGAAATCAGGCTGGGCTGGATTTTGACCCTATGAAAGGGTTATTCTGCATATATCAAAGTTTTCAACAGAGTTTAGCATAGGGCCAGGTGGAGGCTGGTAGGCAATTTGGTCATCAAGGTCTCAAGAGAGAATTGGTAATTAAGATATTAATTACTACCATACATATACGTATATATACATACATACATATGTATATGTATATAAATTTATGATCTGAACGTGATGAAAGTCTTAGATATTAGTCCTTAAGGTTAGAATTTCCATAGAAAGATTCTGTCTCCTTGTATCAGTTATGGCCTAGAGTTGTTCTTTCTTTACAACTATTTTCAAAAGCCAACTAGAGGTAAGTGTTATCCTCATTTTATAGATTAGTCTCATTAAGAATAAGAAATTGCCTAACAACAGACAGACATTGGAAAAAATAACAAAGTGGGTCTGTATGTTTGGAGCATTTTCCCAATATGCTCCATCGGCATCAACTAAGTTCCAGTATTTCTTTTAGATTTCTTATTCCCTCAAAGGAACTAGATCAGGTTAGGCAGCATTCAACACGAAACTATGGAGTTCAGCGGCCTCCTGACTAAGTCTGAAAGCCTCTTTCAGCAAGTCCTGGAGAAGTTTGACTAAGTGAAAACCACTAAGGCAAACATGTCCTTTGCAAAATGTCAAATTAGGGGGCTGATCATCTTAATGTATAAGGACTGTGCTCCTATGTGCTAAAGAAATTTGGCAGGCAGACTTCTTGGCAGTCAGCAAGGGAGGATCATTAAGCCCTCACTCAACAAGAGGTTACACACAGAGAGAGTAAGACCTTTACCAATAAGCAGTAGCAGCACATTTGTGTGTGTGTGTGTGTGTGTGTGTGCGCACTCATGTGTGTGTACATACATATAGAGTCAACTCTTCTTCTGGGTCTGTGCTTTCCACAACTGCAGATGAAACTAACCCCAGATTAAAATATTTGAAAGAAAATTGCATTTGTACTAAACATGTTCAGACTTTCTTCTGTACATTATTCCCTAGACAATACAGCATGATAAAAGTTTGCATGGAATTTATATTGTATTAGGCATTATAATCAATCAAGAAATAATTTAAATTATATAGGAAAAGTACATAAGTTATATGCAGATAATAGGCCACTTTACATAACAAACTTCAGCACTGGTGGATTTTTATATACAAGGGGGTCCTGGAACCAGTCTCCTATAAATAGCAAGAAGTGACTGCGTATAAACATATCATCACCATCATCATCATCAGTTGTCATCAGAATATGACTAATAGCTTGCCTTTGGCTTGTTGGGCTAGAATTTTTTAAGTAACTTCCCATAGGAATATGTTATCTCATTGTCACTAGAGTGAAATAGATTGGTTGTTTTTTCCATAAGTACCTTCAAAAGCCAAGCCATATCAACCTGTGCCCTGTCTTCCTCACCTTATGGCAGGAGAGTACAGATAATGGTAGAGGGAAAAAATTTTTAGTCTCATGTAGAAAAGTTTCAGAGTGTGTTTATGATATACTTGGAGTATTATTATTCTTGTCTTTGATGTAGTTTCTATCAGTCATTAATATTATTTTCCTGGAATACAAAAAGTGATTTTGAGGGCCTTTTCAAATGCTACTATTAAAAATCTTTGTGAATGTTTTCTTCATGATGAGTAGTCTTTATCATATGTAGCACAATGTCCACATTTTATCTGTCATATGAATGGCAGCAAAACCTTGACATCTTCCTTAAATATTTCTGAGGATGCTAGTAATACTGTCACTTTCCCAGTGCCCTTGTCGCCGTGTCTTATTTCCTCCTTCTTGCTCCTGTGACCTCACCTTGCCTTATGCTAGTCACAAGGCTGCTCTCACTGTTCTGATCTATGAGTACAAGGAGGGACCTCTCCAAACCCATTAGCTCACAAGCTCCTGTTAAAACTCATGAGTTCTATCTACTGCTCTGTATCCCACATTTCTCAAGGCAGAGAAAGTCAACTCATACAGATCCAGGAAACAATCTCTACCTCTAAAGATACCTGGAAAGACTGTTTTATTCTCAGATGTCTTTGATGAGATTAATGGAAACATGTCACTTGCTTTTGGCTAATTTCACCCAACACCAGTCATTCCCACATATGCCATGGGAACATTGCTGTCCAAATTTTTGTGACTCCAACCACAACCATGTTCTCCAAAAGACTATGTTTTCCTTAATAAAACTGTCAAAGAACTTTTATTTTCTAAAGAATAATGTCAAAGTTCTACATCCCTGGGCACTTGATTTCAAGGTTTAAATCTACAGGGATGTGGAAATGGGCTTCATGCTTCACTGGGAAGTTGAACACACAGTTCTCTTATAGTTAAGTAGATCAAATTCTAAATCTTCTATGAAATTCTTTTTCTTCATGTTTGAGTTTGGAGTATCTTCTTTACTGGAACCATAATTGTTTAGATTTTATTTTAAATGCCTGGCTCTATGAATATAAGTAGGTAATGAAAAGACTATACCTCACCAGCAAGTTACTTTAGTTGCCCAGTCCTCAGAAGAAAAAGCATGAGTCCTTTTAAAAAGTGTTTCATTGCCAGTTGCTGTAAGGAACCACAATAAACATAATTATGACATGGGGGAATAACAATTCCTATAAACTCTTATGAGATTGGATCTTACCCTGTTCTCTGTCTTTAAGAAAACTCTATGCTTCTTGCTCTCATTCTTTATATTCTCTGAGTGCTTCTTGATGCTCCTTTCCTTTTTCCAAATAAGCAGTACTGCCCAACACCCATTTCTCCTTCCATGGAAACCTCAGGAATCATAGTAATTACTGTTGGAAAATATCACATCACCTGTGATCAGAGAGCTGTTTAAATGTTCCATAGCCACAAATGGATCATTTATCTTCTGGGTAACTTCCAAATGACAGTTTCCTTCATAAACTAATGTCTCTCACCTTTACTGTAAAAGGGCAAGTCATCTTAAATCATTTATTATACTGAATTTTCTTCATTGAAACTTTCTATTTGGATGTAAGTTATACCTGATAAGTACCTCCAAAGAAGCAGGGGACAAGATCTTGATTTTTGGAGTTTATATATAATAGGTAAAATGTTTAGAGTTCTTAAAATGATACATGTAAAAACATAACTTTACTTAATTTTCTTAAAATCAAAGCTATTTTTAATAGGATTTTATTGTACTTAATGGCAACTCATGTATTTAAAATTTTTCTTGTTCCTACCAGTATTTTAGTAAGTCTGGTGTTCCGTTCATTTTTCTTGGGGCGATTCCAGCGGACCCAGGGAAGAAAAGCTAGTCCTCAGTCTTCACCCCTTGCACAAACTGATAGCAGCTGTTAGGCAATTTTCCCTGGTTTATTACATTTTTCATTATTTGTCATCAATAGAAGTTCCAACACACATTAGTCAAAATGTCCATCCTTTCTCTGGTTAAGACTAGCCAATATTAGTCACTGGGCATTACCCCTTATCCTGACCCTGAGGTCCTCAGGTCTGCTGGCTTTCTGTCAGCCTTTGCCACGCTCTTCTCGAGGATGGTACTGTAGACTGCACAAGGATTGGTGTGTACGCTATCAAGCCTTCTTGTCTAGACATGTCTCACCATTTCTTTATATCTCATGCCTTACTAACTGCAAGCCTTGCTATGTCCCAGGGTTCCAGGCACGGTTTCTGTTGACTTTGATCCCCAAATATTGGGCTTAGATGCAAAGCAGTATAAAAATGAAGTTCAAAGCTCCTTTTGAAAAATTCCCATCAACAACTAAATCTGTTGCTTTAGTTTAGGACTCCTTTCCTTTAGCATCACTCCCTCTAGTTCGTGTTTTTATTTGTTAGTTTAAAAAGGGTTAGTAAGAAAAATACCAACTAGTCATACATTTTATCTGTTGAGTCCTACCAAAGGTGCATATATTGATTTTTAAATCCATGATTTTGAAATTTGAAAATAAAATTGCTCTTTAATTACATGTACCATGAATTTGAAAAGCACATTTTGAAATGTAAAGCACTGAATTTCTATTTAAACAACCTGCCTCTAAGGCAAAGGGTGCCACATGTCTAGCTTTCACAGGGGCAGCACTCTCATGTTGACTAGGGATCACAGAGAGAGAAAAATCAGAAGGCTCTTTTTGTTTCAAAATAAATGCTGCCACATTTGGCGGATGTTGCAATACCAAACATGAGGATGGACAAAGTATTTTCTTAATTTCCCCATGTAAAGATATCACCCCAAATCAACATCTGTGATTACCATCATTTCTTATAGGGAAATGCATAAAAACATAAAATGTTGTAATTAAAAAAAAAGGATATCACTTAAAATTTTTAGCTCCTTTATTTTTGATATGAAGCAGCATAAAAGAAAAGTCATTCTATTTACTATTAATCACATTTCTTTATATCCTGGGAGGAAAAAATAAAGCAAAACTTTATCATGAGATATAAGAGATCCATGAAGGAATCTATATTAAGTCAAAATTCTGTGTATTATTATATACAGCTTTTTTTTTTTGGAAAAATACTTCCCAGAATCCATGCTTTCATGATGGAATGGACTTAGGAAAAAAAAAAAACTCTTAAGCCTGATATATATATATAACTATACATATATATATATATATAGTTAGATACCACTTAAGTAAATTTCTGAACTTCAATGTACTTATTTGAAAACTGGAAAGAGAATAAATACACAATTCAGTTCTGTTGAGTGTTTTAAATGAGGAAAAGAATGGAAAATACCTGTTACATGCTGGGATTTCAGTTAATACTAACTTGTATCCATTTCCCTCTAGACATAAAAAGGAGGAAGTGCTGAGTCCAATTTACATAAAACTGGACAATTCTATCTTACTCTGTTCACTTCCATTTAAAAAAAATTAGATTTAGATCACTGCATTAAATGTTCCTTCTGTTTTTTGGCAGGCAGGAGGCCTCTGCTGATGTTGGACACAATGAAATGGGCAGAGTAGCTAAAAGGCTCATGGGTTAGCTTAGGTGACGTCCTACTGTGATAGACAATGACTGCACAATCCCAGGGGCTCACAGAGAAACCCTTTACTTTATGCTCATGTTGTAAACAGCCTGAGTCTGTTTCAGCTCTGCTCCATGTCATCTTCACTCTGGGTCTTCATCTGGGAAACCCTAATCTGCTGGCTCAGGGAAAAGTACACAAGGCAGAGCCACAAGACAGGTGTGAAAGCTTTTGCTTGGAAGTAGATGTGACCCAGTGCATTGGCCAGAGCAACTCAATGTGGTCAAGCTTAATGTCAATGAGTTGAGGAGAAACAATCTTTCAATAGGAAAGACTAACAACTACTTTGAACAATAGCGTAAATTAACAAACTGAGCAAAGTAATTGAAGACAAGACATAGACACTGGGCATGGTTTTCAGCTAAGTATTCTGTTTATTTGCTTTCATACGGGACTGGCAACCTGGTTGCAGTCACCAAATTTATTTTGTCTAAAAAGTCTGAGGGTGATGACTTTGCATCTCACACATCCCTAAGCCAAACCCCCACCCCTGACAGGCCTTCCATCCCCAAACTTCAGTACCCTGCATAGAATAACACACCAGGGCTGAAACGAACAGATTCACACTGTTGCTAAGTATGCCAAATTTCCTAACGGGATCAATGAATTCAAATATTTGAAAAATAGAGTACGATATTAACAAAGCATGGTTTGGAACAAAATTGGGCTCACAGGTCTGTTTGTGACTAGTATTGGTGGTGTGCATAGAGAGTCCTACACTTTCCTGAATTGACAGCTTCTCCCAAGGAGAACTCCCTCTCTGTAAAATCAAAATGAAATTTCGGATAGTTTTATGGAGTTGTTTCCATAGCTCAGCACATTTTCCAAGTCTCACAGCAATCCCTTGAATTGTACATTAACATCCAAAGAAGAAACAATTATAGCTTTCCTATTACAAACGATGACATTAAATCCACGATTAGGGTGAATGTACCTTATAATCAGTAGTGCTGACCACTGCAGTCCCATTTTCTTTCCATTGTACCTTGAATTCAGTTTATTTCTACCTGCCAGATCCCAAACGGATGGCTTCAAAATCATCCACTTTTATCTCTGACCAGTTACTACACAAATGTGAAGCACTTCTGATCCAGATGAACACATTAACTCTAAGGAAATGCATCCTTTGAAGAAAGACATAAAGGAATAGAATATCCATGTATATCAGGTTCCTGCTTAACTTACTTTCAGTTTCCTTTCCTTGTGGAACCTTTGGTTTAAAAAATACTGGATCATTGGTGCCTTTCCCTGCCACAGCCTTAGCAGAACCTATTCATTGTCCCTTTAACTTCTAATTTCAGTTCAAGAGAATAACTTACTGTCAAAAAGGAAAAAGAAATTTTCCGTCCTCCCCACACATAGTTAATTTAAATGCCCTTCAGATGTGTCTGCTCCAAGATGTTGTGCATCTGGCCTCAGTACTGCCACGTTGGCACTGGTGCCCCAAGGCTGCAGGGACTGTGTAGTACCCATAACTGCTTAGAAGTATCTGACAACACCTTTCATTAGGAGACTCAACTGCTTTAATTATGCCAGTTTTTAGTAAATAACAAAATACTGCAAACAGAAAATAATACAACAGACATCCCTATACCTACCATATAGCTTTACCACATTTAAATTTTGTCACAATCATTTCAGTTTTTTAAAACTGTCCCAAAGTTTATTCCCTTCTATTTCTTAGTCTTCCTAGAGACAATCTACTATTCTGAATTTTATTCAGATCATGTTCATAAATATTCATGAACTTTAATTCATGGAAAATATACATAAACATAATAAGGTATCACTTTGCTTTTTTTTTTTTTTTTTTTTTGCAGTACTGTACTGGGGCTCAGGGCCTACACCTTGAGCCACCCCACCATCACCCATTTTTTTTTTCTTGACATATTATCTTTTATTGCCATCATAAGGTCCCAGACATAACAGCTATGATTTTGACTTCAGACCCCAACTGGAAATCTAGGAAAATACATTGGGGTTTGAGGCCTCTGGATGCAATGCATCTAGATTGGACACAGGTAGAGGGAGTTCCTTGGCCTCTCACTCCTAGACCTGTTTCCTAATCATTACCTTAAATTTTTATCACCCTAGAGACTATTTTTAAAATAGCTAACTCAAGGGAACAGAAGCTCCCCCCACCCAGATCTCTAGGATGTGAGCCAGAGAGTTCAAACTGCCCACTGCCACTGCTAGGCCAAATTCTACTTGTAGACATCTTTTTTTAGCCAACACAGCAATTTCCTGTAGAATGCTGGTATTTTTTTTTAATATTTATTCTTTCCCTGCTATTAAAATGTGCAAAATGGGCCTGAAGTAGGAGTGTGGGTGAGTTTTACATTGTGGCATTTGCCAATCAAGTAGAGGTACAGCAGTATTCCTCCTTAGATTAATTGCTTTCTAGTTCATCACCCTGGCCCAGTTCAATCATGTACGTTAAGCCAGTGCTTCTCAATCATTAATGTGTATGCAAATCACCTGGAGAATCCTGTTAAAATTCAGATTCTGCTTCGGTAGTTCTGGGGCAAGGCTCTAAAAAGCTCCCAGGAAATGCTAATGGTCCAAGGAATCATGTTTTCAGTGGCAAGGAATTAGGTCAGTAGCATAGTAGTTAAGTGCTTCCTGTGTCACCAACAGATGGTTTTACATTCTAGTTCAGTCACTTACTAGCTGTAATTGGGTAAGCTCCCTGAGAAAAGTCCCTGCATTAACTATGCCTCCACTTCATTTACACCCATTTTTTTTTTTTTTTTGTGAGATAGAGTCTCTCAAAATATTTGTCTGGGCTGGCTTCAAACCACGATCCTCCTTATCTCTGCCTCCTGAGTAGCTAGAAATACAGGCATGAGCCTCTGATGCCTGGCTAAGTTCATTAATTTTAATATTCAATATAATGAGCATATATGGATTTCCGACTCAATATTTTGTTTAGAGAAATTTAGTTTTCCCTCTTTCTTTGTTATTTTTTTTTGGCAGCCCTGTGGTTTGAACTCAGAGCCTCACCCTTTCTAGGCAGTCACTCTACCGCTTGAGCACTTGACTAGCCCTTTTTATTTATGTTGGGTATTTTTGTGACAGAATCCTTCTGATATCTGCCTCCTTGGTAGCTAGGATTACAGGCATGAGCCACCAGTACCCAACTTCTTTACATTCAATTCATGCTTTTAAACAAACTCTTGCACATATGCAAGTTTTTCTAGTATATATAAATTAGAAGTGGAATGTTTTCAGTAAAATAAGATAAGAGTATCATTCAAGACTAGATAATAACATTCATAAGTTAAAATCTATAGATAAAAAGACATAATAAATGTATATACTAAATGTATGCAATGAATGAATTATATTGTGTCCCAATTCAAATAAAGTTAAAAATCATGGATATTTGCATATTTATTGACTAATGGTATTAAGAGATACTGTTAATTTTTAAAACATGATAATAGCACTATAATTATGTGTTTGCTTTGAAAGAACATATTCCTTTAGAAACACATGCTGAAATAGGTTCAGATGAGATAATATTATTTAGAATTTGCTACAAGATAATCTGATGCTTGGGGAATGTATATAAGAGTATAAATGAAACATTACCCATGAATTGATAATTATATAAGCTGAATGGTGTCTGCATGGGATATTTGCTCTATTTTCTCTAATTATGGATATACTGTAAAGTTTCCATAAAAAAAGCTTTATAAGGTAGTTAAACCTCAGATGACATAGAGTACCATTTGTAGAAAAACTACATGAAAGTTGTATGAACACATTCCACATGTATTTTCCAGAAAACTTGTGGATTCCTTAAGATTAAGGATTTTTCCTTATAATTATGTGTTTCAAGAAAGGAATACTGCCCTAAAGAATATTGATTATAAAATATAGTCTGAGTACAATAAATGTTTATTCCCTAAATTTAAAAACAATTTGGAAAGTCTTAAGGAAACACTTGATATCAATGTGATTTTAGTTATACAATATATTAAAATATTGTAATAAATTATCATTGATGCGAATGATTAGAGGTGAATGTTGTCAATTTCAAACTTTTATTTGCATTAATCAAATTTAAACATTTAAATAAATCTTGTCATGTTATCCAAAACATTTGAAATAATCTCCTTCTAATCTGAATATAATTGAATGACAGAAGTGTTTGCCACAAGATGTTGGCTAATGTGACCTTAGCTTTTCAGAAGCTATTCCCAAAATAAAACACAGTTTCAGTGAGTCATGAAATAAAAAGTAATTTTCATCATGGCCTTTAAGAAAGTAACCCTTTTCTTTCATGCTGACCATGGCTATATTATCGATTTGACTATATTCATTTTTAATGCTTATGTGGTATGTACACATAGAGTAAGAATAAGTATACTAATAGTTGTAGCAAATTATTTTTGTCAACTATAAAGGCATTAGACAGGCTGAACATTGAGCATGCTTCCCATTACTTATGACCTCAAAGTTGTTCATTTGTTCTAACCCATTGACCATCACTTAACTTAAACTAATTCACAGAAAACCTTTCACTCCATCCTGTCAAATACAACATATTTCCAGGAAAATATGACAAGAACCTGGATTTGAAACTGCATGGAGCAGCCCTTGGTCATGATTGTAGTATTAATGTGTTTACATGTGATCTGTATTCCCCTGAGAAAAGATCAATAGCCAGAGAATATGAGGAACTCAAAAATCTTAACAAAAGACAAGTAATCCAATAAAAAAATGGGTAAATGATCTGAATAGATACTTCTGTAGTTTTTTTTTTTAAGTCCTCGATCCATTCATCAGTTGTGGGGCATCTTGGCTGTTTCCATAGTTTGGTTATTGTAAATAGTGCTGTACCTGCTTTTGTAATAACTTGAGTCACATTCCTTTGGGTATATCCCTAGGAGTGGTATTGCTGGATCATATGGCAGATCTATGTTTAGTTTTTTAAAGAGCTTCTATATTGTCTTCCAAAATGGTTGTACTAGCTTGCATTCCCACCAGCAGTGTATGAGGGTTCCTTTTTCCCCACATCCTCGCCAACATTTTTTGTTGATGGTACACTTGATGCTAGCCATTCTAACAAGGGTAAGGTGGAATCTTAGTGTGGTTTTGACTTGCATTTCCTTTAGGGCCAGGGATGGTGAGCATTTTTTCTTGGTCATTTGGATTTCTTCCTTAGAAAAAGTTCTGCTTAGTTCAGTTGCCTACTTCTTTTTTGGTCATTGATTTTTGAGAAGTTTAGTTTTTTGAGCTCTCTATATATTCTGGTTATCAGTCCTTTGATGTATAGCTAGCAAATATTTTCTCCCACTCTGTGGGTGGTCTCTTCAATTTAGAGACCATTTCTTTTGTTGTGCAGAAACTTTTTAACTTCATGTAGTCCAATTTGCCCATCCTTTCTCTTAGTTGCTGCTGCTGGGGTTCTATTGAAGAAGTCCTTACCTATACCTATAATGTGGTATTTATATACAATGGAATTTTACTCAGCCACAAAGAATATTGAAATTTTGTCATTCACAAGTAAATGGATGGAACTATAGAACATCATCCTAAGCAAAGTTAGCCAGGCTCAGAAAAAAAATTGGATGTTCTCCCTCATATGCAGATTATAGACCCAAAACAAATGCAGTAATATTATTGGACATGGGTCATACACTAAAGGGAGAACATGCATGAGAGGAATAGGGAAAGGAAAAGAAACCTAAAACTTGAATGTGGTTAATGTGTTCCCTGTTGAGAAGTGAATAAAGTAATCTTAAATTGGCAGAGGCCACTATGGGAAGGGGAACAGGAAGTAGCGAAGAGGTCTGGTAGAGATGAACCAATGTAGGTTGCAATGCACATGTGCATAGAGGCAATGCTAGGAATCTTTCTGTATAACTATCTTTATCCCAAACTAGCAAAAACACTGTTTCTTTCTTATTATCTCCTATGTTTTCTTTTCAACAAAATTGTAGAACAAGAGGGTGGAACAGTTTCTGCCCAGAAGTGGAGGATTGGGGGTTAGGGAGGTGGCACAAACAATGTATACACATGTAAGTAAATGTAAAAACAATAAAATAAAAGGAGAAAAAATAAAATATCCTTCACTACAGATCTTAGCCAACATTATATTTTCTTAATTATATTTCCATGTCTTATATTTGAGCTTTTATATTTATATGAAATTTCCTCCTGTATATGCAAGACAAATGGAGGTATAAGTTGGGAAAGTGATTAAAATTAGGATTTATAAATTGCACAATTGTGTAAAAATGTAACAAAATGAAAAATCAAAGTTGTAGGATAGGGTAGCAAAGCTGATAGATTATAGTTCAATTTAACAAAATAATGTTCCTACCTGAATTATGAGATAAAGATGGTATTCTATAGTTATAAAAAAAATTCTATAACATGTAGAAATGAGTATAACAAAAATGACTCAAGTCTTATATGGAGAAATATTTAAAACTATATTTAAGGGCAAAAAAGAAATTCTAAAAGATGGAGAAATAGTCCATGCTTTTGATTGGGATACTTCTAATAAAAGAAAGATACAAATCATAGCAAATTAATCAATATATTCAATGCAATCAGAAATCACAACCTGAAATTCCAAGTGAAAAATTTTAAAGAATGTGATAAAGATCTAAAATTTTATAGGAAAAAGTCTGATGAGCCGTGTTAAGTTTGAAAAGGAAGAACAATAAGTGGGACTTGATCTATTAGATTGTTAAACAAAAACAAAAACAAACAGCTCAATACCATAATAAGTCAAAATAGGATTATGAAACATAAAAAAGCAAATAAACCAATGAACAAAGCAGAGATTGTAGAGTTAGACTCATGTATAAATAGAAACAGTAAGTAAAGGTGTCTCCAGAAGCCAATAGGGAACAGATTGATTTGGATATGGCCTGATTACAGAGAAAACAAAAACAAAAATGCCTGTTTACTACATAGATGCTCATGAGTGAAATGGTTTATGGTACATTTCCTTTTCTTTCCACTGCCAGGGATAGAACCCAGGTTCTCTGTTGGTATATAGTTTTACAGTTGAGATTACAGGAACATCAGGAAGCAAATGACAGTTTTCACTCAGTGCTGTTTTAGAACAAAGAAAATAAGAATTAGCTCTTAGTTTATTAACACCCTTATATATCTTACATGTTTGTAAGAAAACCATCTTTGTCATTTCAAAACGTTAATGACTTGTCTGTTTAAGCATTCTATCTCTTTGTCCCACTTTGTATATTTTAAATATTTTGAGGGGTAGCTCCATTTCTTCTAGGCTTTAAAGTTTATCTATCCATATGTTCATAATTCTTTAAAAAACTTCGTGATATGCGGTATTTTCTTGTAATTCTTTATAAATGTCACTTATTTGTAGTCTTCGACACTGGCACTATATAAAGACTGGAGATTCAGCAAACAATTCCTGTAGAGATACAAACCCAGTTGGATCTACTATAAAATATGCAAGTGAAACATACATGATTCTTGGACTTCCTCATAAAACAGGACTTAATGTATCAGTGAAGGCCATTTATCTGTAATCATTCTCTTGGTACTTGTAAAGTAACAAAAACTTTGATTGACAGAATTAAGTATGAAATTTTTTTGGTCATTCTAACACTTCCTAGTATTGTTTAGAATATGATTAAATATTTCCACAAATAAAGACTGTGTTATAAATAACCAAGCAGGGAACCAAAGATTGTTAACATAAATAGAGGGGTATAGTAGATCTCGATAGCGAAATCAGGTCGACCTTTTCTGTGTTGGAATTTTTTATTTGTTTGTTTTTTCTTGAATCTGAGGGTGTTGATTGAAAATAGCAAACAATTTGGGATAGTGAGTAGGTCGAAGTCATGTTTTAGTATTTAGTCTCTACCCACATATTCCTATTTAAGAACAAGCTTGCAAAAATTAGGGTTTTCACTCCATCTGTTTAAAACTGCTATTTGCATAGTCAGGGAGTTCTGTTATAATATCATAAAATGTTTCTTGCTGAAACAAGACAAAACTTTCATTCCTAAGAAGTTGGGGCTATTTTGTGGATATATGAAAGAAAGGCTCATAAGTCAGTTCATTTTAAGCACAAACCCTCACATAATTATCCTTTGTTACTTAACATGTTGACATTTCAGCCTTTTAGAATGTAGGTTAGGATTTATAAGAACTCATTCATAAAGAACAAATAAAATTTCTGTAGTTTTCACATTCAACATATATGTAGTGAAAATAAATACTGATCTGCCATGTTTTGTGTAGGCTTACTATATTTTCCTTTAAAAACAGTAAGTATAAATATATACTTTATAAGGTACTGTGAAATAGCAAGTTCCCACATTCATACTAACTAAAAGTATAGGTAGGCTGAAAGGGATTGTTTTAGTCCTCCATTCACATTGACACAAGAGGTCCATAACAATTAAACATCTCCCAGATCTATCGCCAACATACATATAAAACCAAGGAGAAAAGCTTGTTTTGTGAATACCCTTCCTTAAGAAAGAGTAAAGTTAACATGGGTCTATCTCTCTGACTTGTAAAAGTGGGTTGTTCTACAGCAACTCAGAAACATAGCCACTTTGTAAAATGAAGTTCATTCATGTACCTAATTAATAGATTTTGCACAAAGCAACTAAACGGTATTCATATGCAAAATCTGAGATATCTGATATTAAAGAATTTAGGAAGCTTGGAGAGAAAAACTATTTCATTTTTGACCTTACGTATGTTTACTGTAATAATAGATTTTTCTATACTTTAAGTATAAATCAAATATATCATAATATAAACAACAAAATGAATGCTGCTCCAACCAGCATCGTGGGTTTTGTTATACACGACAAAGCTGACTGATTTTGAAAGTTCTTCTAGAGACACTTTCTGAGCAATCAGTGCAAATGAGAGCCTCACCATGTTCCAGTTACATCACTTTTTGATGAAAAATTTATGGTGTCTGCTTTGTTCATACCATGTTCCCCACAGTGGGCTTTAAATGACTTGTAATATTTTCAAAACCAAGTCCACCCTCAACTAGATAAAACATATGCGTTATTGAATATTTTTAAATTAAATTTTCAAGGCTCTGAAGATAATTACAAAGAGCTGTTGAAAGAAATACCTTTGGATAAGGATGGTCAATGAGGTCAGTGCACTGTCTGCCCACAGGTTGATTTTGAGGAGAAAACATTACTTGGGAGTTACAGCTTAGTATGTTAAAAACTGAATTGCTTCTTTATGATACAATAAACTTGGTTAAATATGGCATGAAATTTTGAAATAAAATATTGATGTTCTGAAGTTCTAGAGCTTCAGTATCCATAAAGGTATTTCATTCTTTAGGTAGTTTTTCTATAATTTTTGTGTTTCTTAGGAACTACTGAACTTATTTTCATAAGTAGGTTGTATCTTGTTTATCCTTTCCTTCATGTGTTAGGAATATAGTTGGGAATAAGACAGGGGCTTATCTTATTGTGAAGGAAACTGATGATAAATGAATGATATAAGGTCAGGTGATAAGAAGACCTATGGGGAAAATTAAGCCAAGATAGGCTGTGTTGGGGAATGCCAGTTTAATTAGTATAATCAAAAGATTCTCCTTGAGAGGTGGACAAATGATCATATATTGAATATAAACAGTGAAAATGTTTTTGTACCAGAAGGAACCAGTACAAAGACTCTGAAGACTTTGAGAAACAACCTGCAGCAAGGAGACTATAGAAGAGGGAGCAGGGACTGGAGTTCAGAGAAGTAATGTTTCCTCACAATGGTGCATGGGGAAGCAATTAATGGCAGAGTCTCTGGAGTCAGGTTACTGAGCCTGCATATTAGCTCCATTGATTATTATCTGTGTGCCGTATACTTACCACCTTCATGTCTTGGATACCCAGCTGCCAAATGGGGCTAACAGCAGCACACACTCACAGGTGTGGGAATTAAACAAGACAAAGCACACAGCACTTTACATAGTGCTGTCGGTGATAAGCTCTTAGATGAAGAGTAAAGGAATGAAGTGTGTCTATTCTAAGAAGATTGTTGAAAATCTGTTTCCGTATAAAAAGGGAAAATCTTAAAGAATTCTTTCCAACTTCTTCTGTTAACTGGCAGTCTCCACACTTTCCTACAACAGCTGCTATTTATTTACCTTTAAGGTTAGCCCTATTAAACCAGCACTCCTTCTTTCTAACACCTTTATAAAAATCAAAACTTAAATAAACTTAAAATTTTCTAGCAATCACAGAGATATTGAAAATTGTTAAAGGACTTTTTTTAAAAAATGAAATATAAGAAAGTAAACATACATCAAATCTGTAATGATAAAATATCTTCACACATGATTATATTTTGGTGAATTAAACCATTCTCAGTGATTCAATATTTTAGTAAATGTGCGATCATGTTCTATTATTTAATTTTTTACAATGAATTTTCTAATTTCTTTGAAACTTATTGTGTTATGTGGCAAACTGGGAACCTATCATTTTTTTCTCAAAGGCAAAAGTTATGTTATCACTCAATGAAAGAGAAATCTCTTTCAAAAACTAAATGAATAAAAAGTGCTTGTGTCTGTTTCTGGACTTTCTTTCTGTCTCCTTGAACTGTTTTTGTTTTTGTTTTTGTTTTTTTTTAGTATGACATTATTATCATGAATGTACATTAAAATTAAATATGTCACATATAATAATATAACCATTAAATGTCTTATAGGAAATTTGCTGCATATTACTGTTCCTCAGCACAATATTCTTGCCTACTCTTAGTCTATTAAATTTCCAGATATATTTTATATAAGTTTATCAAATTTGAAGAGGTACTGGAGATATTAGAATTGTATTAAATTTATAGAGGAATTTGGGCAAGTCTGACCTTTTTACATTTGACATCCTCTCCTGGGGGAGTATGTTATATCTCTTTTTCTGTGTTGTATGTATGTGTGGTCATTCACCCTAATCTAGCCATTAATAAAGGAGATATATAAAGGATTTCATTATTCCTTATCTTTGGACCTCCATTTCAACATCATCAATTATCAAGGGAATGCAAATTATTCAGGTGCTGGTAGCTCTCACCTGTAATTCTAGCTACTCAGGAGGCAAAGATCAGGATGATCACCATTCAAAGCCAGCCTGGGCAAATAGTTTGTGAGATCCTATTTTGAAAAACCCCATCACAAAAAAAAAGAAAAAAGGCTGGCTCAAGGTGTAAGCCCTGAGTTAAACCCCAGTACCACAAAAAAAGAAGATGCAAATTAAAGCTACAATGGGATATTGCCATTCACAGATCAGAAGGACTATATAAAAATGAAAGTGACACCACCAAATATTGACAAGGATGTACAGAAACTGCATCTATTGCTGGTGTGAATGAGAAATGATACCACTCTAGAAAATAGTAAAACCTAAACATGCAAATACCACCTGACCCAGCAGTTGCACCTTGGGCATTTATCCTAGAGAAATGAAGACATGTTCTACTAATTCTTGTCTGGAAGTTTATGCAGCTTTATTTGTAATAGCCAATGACTGAAAACAATGCAGATGCCTTTGAGTGGATGAGTTCCTAAACAAAGTGTGGTGGTCCATAACATGGGATACTACTTAGCAATAAAATGGAAAGAGCTATTCACTCATAAAAGTTGTATGAACACCCAGGGCATTGTGTAGAGTGAAAAAATCTCAAACCCCCCAAAGTTACACACATATGGTTTTATTGATGTAGCATTCTTGAATGACAAAATTATAGAAATGGGGAGCAGATTACTGTTTGCCAAGAATTAAAGACGAATTTTGTTAGGAGGGAAACTGGTTTATAGAACATGTGGCGGGGGGTAATATGAGCAAAATATATTATATGCATGCATGGAAATATCCTCTGTACAATTAATATACACTAATAAAAAAGAATGATGGCCTATGAAACAAAGATGCCTACCCTAATGTATCAGTTATAGATGACCGTGATGAAGTCACATAATGAACACCCTCAAAATTTAAGTTGCATACAGTTCTAAACATTTATTTAGCTCACAAATAAGCACAGCTGAGCTTGCTTGGCTAAGCTTACTCATGTAGCTAAGATTAGCTCTGAATTGGCAGGTTAGCTCTTTGGATCTGCACAGAGCTTTCTCCCATGTCTATGGTTTTCCATAGTTCCTGGCTGTGAACTGATCTATGATGTCCTTGGGTAGGATTATAGGTCTCAGCTCTGCTCTACACGTTTTCCATCCTTCAGCAATCTAGCTCCAGCCTGTTCTCACAGTAACCATGGAAAATAAGCACTGAGTGGAAACATTGAAGTCCTTTCTAGTCTCTGATTGTATCTCAACTGCTAACATACTACTGGCCAAAGCATCTCACATGACTCAATTTAGAATTAAGGTGGGGAATATATTCCAACCTCCTGCTCAAAGCAACTGCAGATTTTGAAAACGAGCATCAGTACAGAGAGAGCTGAAGAACTACTGCTCTTATGTAATCTCTACTCATTACACAGTGTTGTTGTGAAGGAAGATGAAATAATGTACTTTTGAACCCTTAGCATATTACACTGGACAAATTTTGTAATTGTGGATATCCTCATTACTATCATAATGTTCATAGTAAAACTATCTTTACTTACAGCTTAGGACCAGGGTAAACAAATTTTGGGCCACGGGCCACATTTGGCCCATGGTCTCTTATTATAAAGTCCATAAGCTAAGAATGGGTTTACATTGTTAGAAAGTATTTTAAAAATTCAAGTTTTAAAACTAGTATTTTGAGCCAGGCACCCATGGCTCACTTCTGTAATCCTAGCTATCTAGGAGGCAGAGGTCAGGAGGATCTCAGTTTGAAGTCAAATTGGGCAAATAGTTTGTGAGACCCTATCTTGGAAATACCCAACACAAAAGTGATATGTGCTGAAACCATTCCATAAATCAGGGGAGGGGGGAGCATGGGGAGAGGTAGAAAGGGTGATTTCAAGTATGATATGGTTGATAAACTGTAAGAATCTTTGTAAATGCCACAATGTACCCCCACCCAGCACAATAATACAAAAAAGAAAATACCCAACATAAATAAGGGCTGGTGGAATGGCTCAAGTGGTAGAGCACCTATCTAGCATGTATAAGGCCCTGAGTTCAAACCCTTATACCACCAAAAAGAAATCATATTTTGTATAAAAAGAAAATTGTATGTAATTCAAATTCCAGTGTCTACATGGAAAGTTTGATGGAAACACTGCCATTCTGATGAATTTGGATATTGTCAAGCCCTGCTTTTGCACTGAAACCATGTCCATGGACTATGATATCTAAAATCCTCACTCTCTAGCTTTTTTTTAAATTGTTATTTTGAACATAGGATATTGCCTGCTGGCTCTGCTTGGACTTTTTAGGCTCAAACTAGACATAACCTTCAGAAATGAGTAGCTAGCTAGTAAAAAGAATAGCTTGACATTTAACTATATATTCTAACCGAAGTAATAGATTTATATAAATCTAAATGCAAATATTTTATCATAATACAGGTATTTTTTATTAGATGTTGAACATATATTTTCTACTTCATCTATCTTTAATAAATTAAGTATACATTTTTAAAATTAAGTATTCATTTTTAAAAATAATGAAATATGTTAGAATTAAATCCTACCTCAAGGCCACAACTTCATGCGTTTATAATTATCTTTAAGTTTTTAGTTGCTTTCTGTTATCTACATTTGATTTCATGAATTGTCACTTAACGCAAATGACTAATTTATATTATTCTGCTTCCATGTTCACCCTTGATCATAAAGTTACTTTTATTTCACTTCCATTTCTTATCTTGAAATGCTAACGTAATGCTCTAGGTGTTCAGGGAAATTTGAGATCAAATTACCACCAACCTCTCCCACAGACACTAGCTACAAGGTGTCTCCTGTGCCCATCAGAGATTTTTCTGGCTCAGATAGCGTTTTCTTAGTACTTTCTTGTCTCAAAATCTGTCTTTTTAGTCACTCTCTATCTCAATACATGAAACAAGAGATTTCTATTGCTTGCTTCTCTTGCAGTGAGTACCTTATCTGTGACTATTCTCCTCAGGCATGAGGGACTGTCATTCTCACTTTCTAAATCAGTTTTTCCAGCTCTGAACACATCTTTTCATTGCACATGACTGGGAAAGAGAGTGATTCTTTCTTGCAACAACATTCAACTGGCATTTCACAATTGAATGTGCACATCTTCCTCTTCCCTTTACATCACATAAGAAATCCCCTCCTTTCATCTAGTAAAATTCAGCGAATGTCTCTGAAAAGTGATATTTATTCCATTCTATACTTTTTAAATGGTTATTTAAATCATAGGAACTGGTAGCAAACAAGTTGCTAGCAGAGCAATATTAAAGCATTGTGTACTTTAAAATTGTAACATAGTTTTACAAGTCAAACCAAGCTATTTCAAGAATATTTTGAGAACTTTTTCAAATTCTTTATGCCTTAATAATTTTAAGCCATTCTGAGTTTAGATGTGAAACTGTATTTCAGTCACTCTTTCCTTACACAGCAGAAAGAATTCCTTGCTCTTGAAAAGTTAAAGGAGAAAGTAAGTGGAAGACCTACAGAGTAGGACTCGTGAAGAGCTCTTTGTCAGTTCCAGAGAATGACTTATTTCCTGGGATGGAGATGGTTTAGAGACTGATGATAAAGTAAAACTCTCACAAGGAGTACCAGCAGGGTGTGCTTAAAACTTCCAGAAGGAATGTGCAACACAGTAGCATTTTTCTGTGATTCTCAAAAATATGCTTTTGTTCAGCTGACATGAAAATTGTTCAATTTGCTTTTTAATTCCCAAGATGTCAAGAATTCACTGGCAAAAAACTATGATGGGAAAGGCCTTAGTCACTTAAAATGCCTTGTAAAGAGTCTTATAAGTGAGGGCAGAGCACACTTTGATCAAAGTATTGGGCTCCTGTTGTGAAGCTCAGAGAGAAAAATGCAACATCCTAAATGCACAATGAAAAAGGGACAATGGGAGATGGGAAGAGAGAACTAGGAAAGTACTTTCCTTTTGTCATCTAGGAGCTCTTTACCCTTTCTATTTATTTCTTTGTATTGCCTTTTCTACTTTTTGTCAGTATGTTTTAGTCCCTTCCGTTTTCCTTTCCTTTTGAAGGTAATAAGCTATTATAAACCTGTTTTACTACAGGCACAGAGGCTTCTGCTGTGTGCTCCTCCTGTTAGAGAAGCAAGAAAACATTTTCTATATGAAGCGTTCAGAACTTATTCTGGCTGTCTAACTTCAAAGTCAAGACCATATTTTTCCCTTTGCAACTTTTTAATTATGTGAGCTGTCAAATAGACATGTGACTTTTGGGCATTAGCAAAGGTTCTGAAAGATTGCATATGCACAAAATAGCTATTCAAAACATTCTTATAATGAAAAGACTATGAACTAAATTTCCTCTGAAGCCTGTTACAGAAAATTTAGGGTGGGACAATATTTTAAGACATTTTTTTGAGCAACACTGGGGGTGCTGAGAATCAAACCCAAAACCTTATTCCTGCTAGTTAATGTGTTCTAACATGTGCTTCACCTCCAGCCTACAGCTCAGTGGCTGAGTGCTTCTATAGAGTGTGCAAGACCTGAGTCCAATATACAACAGAAAAAATAGTATAATCTGCTTCTCTAAAGACCAACCATTTCTTCTATTTATACCTTATCAAGGTATTATTGCTTGAAGATTATTTTCAAGTGCCTTCCTGGAAAAGCTGCAGATTAATAGATTAATGCTAGCAACAGAGCCTCAGTGAACAAATTCTAAAAATATGGTAACTTTCAAAGTCTCTGCTGATACAGGTGGCCCGGCAATGACATCTGGATTATTGTTCTAGTAATATATTCAACCCAGAGGGCATGCACTAAATAAAACAGAGGCAAGAATATCATGCAATGTACATTTCTCCTTGAAAACTCCTGCCCCTTGCCTTGTGGTTTCTTCGTATGATTTCAAAGTCTTTTCTGTTATTTTTGGATGAGGATTTTTTTTTCAGTCATGTGGAACTGTATTATAAAAAGAATAATGGTTATTTTTAACATCTTACAGGTACACTTTTTCCTTGTGGTTATTGAACTGAAGTGATATGGAAGAGGGTCATCATATGAATCCAAAGGAAAAATTGCAAAATAGTGCTTCTCAGGTTGTAAGAGATGTGCTCTGTTTTATTGATATTTTTAAAGTATTTGAGTAAAATTTAAAATCTATACATTTTGCATTAAAAGGTCAGGGTTTTTAGCTTGTCCTTAAAACTTGGAAAATCTAGCTGTACTACACCTGATCAAAATTAGCCAAAGCTGAAAAATGACAGCTCCTAAGAAGAAGCTCTGGCCAATGTTTGCTGATATTCCTGCCACTCATCTGTCCTTGCATGGTACATGGGCTGTATACCTGCTGTCCTCCCATTGCACACATGCATGCCACCTTTTCTGAATCATTTTAAGATCATGACCCTTGTTCCAGGAAAACACTAAAGCATGAATGGTGTTCTCCCAAATATTAAGAATAATAGGGATAACTTGCTTCCACTTTCTAAGTGTGTGTGCACATGCATGTGCATGCATACATGTGGCTGTGTGTAATGTGCATGTATACAAAAACTGGTTTATGATGTTATGATGACTCACTGTGCAATGCTACTACCTAAACTTACAAAGTTTGAACTTACTCAGAACCTTGGTCAAACACATAAAAATAAGTTCTTCTAATTTTATCATATATACATGTACTGTATTTACATTTTGTAAATAACATTTTGTATTACATTTTGTATTAATATTTTGTTTCAAACTACCATGACAGTCCACATGTTAGTTTTACTGATGTAGGGCCTATTACGGATTTATCAGGCTAATTCTGAACAACTGGCTTTCAAAGCCCCTCATGAGCATTGGAGATATTTTTGGATGTCAGATTTCTTTCATATGACTATATAGTAAAGCTATTTTAACCTTTGACCATTTCTGCTTACATGATTAACATGCCCTTGGACGTCACCCTTAGAAAGTAATATAATTCTTCTAGTTCTACTCTCATTTTACTCATTATCATTCATGTTTCATAGTCATGCATGTGCAGAATGATAAGTTTCCTTCGTTATCCACCACTCATGACCCCATTGTATGCCTTCAATATCTGCTGCTGTATGAAGGACCTTAACTACTTCACAGTTTCAGCAGTAGTGCATGCTTAAGGTGCAAGGTACATATTGGGCAGTCTGTAGGGTACAGATGATGAGTTCAACAAACATCCAGAGGATAAAATTACCTCTAAACATTGGAGAAACAGAAGTGCTTAGGAAGGGCTGGAATAGACATTAAGAAAGGGAATGATAGCATGTAAGATAAGCAGAAAGTATTCTGAATGCAGACAATAAAAAAAATAAAGACTTGGAGTGACTTGGGCTGTTGAAAGAAATATGAAAAGATCTGTTCATTGCAATAAAGTTTTATAAGAGAAATTAGAGGCAAAATATGGTGACCATAACTTTCAAGCGTACGCCATAATTTTCAAGCTTAAGAATTCAAAGTTAATTCTATATCAATAAAAAAGAATAAAGAGAACTTAGACACTTTTACCTCAACAGTAAAGAACCTCTGTCATATGGAACCTCTGTTACACATGGTCACCCATCTTATTTCTCACTTTTTTAGGAAACAAAGAAAACGATAATAACCACTATATTGAAAGGTTTGGTTTTCAAAGTTTTGCTGAGACAAACAGTAAACAGGTATAAGCATTTGGACCCAGGGACACCATCAGATTACTGTTATTTTTGTTTGTTTGAATTTTATTTTATTTTATTTATTTATTCATTTATTCACATGTGCATACATTGTTTGGGTCATTTCTGCCCCCCGGCCCTCCACCTTCCCCCCCCCCACAGCCCTCACTTCCAGGAATAGCCTGTTTTGCCCTTATCTCTAATTTTGTTAAAGAGAAGACATAAGCATTAATAAGAAAGACAAAGCGTTTTTGCTAGTTGAGTTAAAGATAGCTATACAAAGAGATTCCTAGCATTGCTTCCATGGACAAGTGTGCTACAACCCAAGTTGATTCATCTCTAACTGATCTTTTCACTAGTTCCTGATCCCTTTCTCACATTGACCTCTGTCACTTTAAGGTTTCTGTATTAGTTCCTCTGCAGTGCTGACATCAAACACTTTCATGTTTTGGGTTTTCTACCTATCCCCATACCTCCCCTATGTGCTCTCACCTTGTCATCTGACCTAAGTCCAACAACATTGCTGTATTTGCCTGAGATATAAAGTCTGCATATGAAGGAGAACATACAATTTTTGGTCTTCTGAGCCTGGCTAACCTCGCTCAGAATGATGTTCCCCAGTTCCATCCAATTACTTGCAAATGATAAGATTTCATTTTTCTTCATGGCTGAGTAAAATTCCATTGTGTATAAATACCACATTTTCTTGATCCATTCATCAATAGTGGAGCATCTTTGTGGTTTCCATAACTTGGCTATTGTGAATAGTGCTGCAATAAACATGGGTGTGCAGGTGCCTCTGGAATAACCTGTGTTGCATTGCTTTGGGTATATTCCCAGGAGCAGGATTGCTGGATCATATAGCAGATCTATGCTTAGATTTTTAAGAAGCCTCCAATTTTTTTTCCAGAGTGGTTGTACTAGTTTGCATTCCCACCAGCAGTGTATGAGGGTTCCTTTTTCCCCACATCCTTGCCAACATATGTTGTTGGTTGGCTACTCTAACAGGGGTGAGGTGGAATCTTAGTGTGATTTTGATTTGCATTTCATTTATGGCTAGAGATGGTGAGCATTATTTGGCTATTTGAATTTCTTCTTTTGAGAAAGTTCTGTTTACTTCAATTGTCCAATTCTTTATTGGTTCATTGATTTTGGGAGAGTTTAGTTTCTTAAGTTCCCTGTATATTCTGGTTATCAGTCCTTTGTCTGATGTATAGCTTCTGCTTCATGGTGCAGAAGCTATTTAATTTTATGAAGTCCCATTTGTCCATTCTTTCTCTTAGTTGCTGAGTTGCTGGGGTTCTTTTGAGGAAGTCCTTGCCTATACCTATTACTTCCAGAGTGTTTCCTGCTCCTTCCTGTACTAACTTCAGAGTTTCAGGTCTGATATTAAGGTCCTTGATGCATTTTGAGTTGATACTAGTACAGGGTGATAAACATGGATCTAGTTTCAGTTTTTTGAGGTGGATAACCACTTTTTCCAGCAACAGTTGTTGAAGAGGCTGTCTTTTCTCCATCATGTATTTTTGGTCAAAAATAAGGTGGGTATAGTAGTGCGAATTCATATCTGGGTCCTTTATTCTGTTCCACTGGTCTTCATGTCTGTTTTTGTGCCAGTACCATGCTGTTTTTATTGCTATTGCTTTGTAATATAGTTTGAAGTTGGGTATTGTGATACCTCCAGCATTGCTCTTTTGACTGAGTATTGCCTTGGCTATTCACGATCTCTTGTGTTTCCAAATGAAATTTAAGGTAGATTTTTCAATCTCTGTGATGAATGTCATTGGGATTTTGTTGGGAATTGCATTAAACATGTAGATTGCTTCTAGTAGTATAGCCATTTTTACTATGTTGGTTCTACCAATCCATGAGCAAGGGCAATCTCTCCACCTTCTGTAGTCTTCCTCATCTCTTTTTCAGGGGTTTGTAGTTCTCCTTGTAGAGGTCATTCACATTCTTTGTTAAGTTTACTCCTAAATATTTGATTTTTTTGAGGCTATTATAAATTAAATTGTTTGTACATATTCCTTCTCAGTTTGTTCATTATTGGTGTATAGAAAAGCTAATGATTTTTGTAAGTTGATTTTGTATTCTGCCACCTTGCTGTAGCTATTTATGGTGTCTAGGAGTTTTTTGGGTCTTTAAGGTATAGGATCATATCATCTGCAAATAGGTGTATTTTGACAGTTTCTTTACTTATTTGTATTCATTTTATTTCTTCTTCTTACCTAATTGCTCTGGCTAGGAATTCCAGTACTATGTTGAATAGGAGTGGGGATAGTGGGCTCCATTGTCTTGTTCCTGATTTTAGAGGGAATGGTTTCAATTTTTCACTGTTAAGTATGATGTTGGCAGTAGGTTTGTCATATATAGCCTTTACAATGTTGAGGTACATTTCTTCTATTCCTAGTTTTCTTAGAGCTTTTATCATGAAGTGGTGTTGGATCTTGTCAAAGGCTTTTTCTGCATTTATTGTGATGATCAAGTGGTTTTTGTCTTTTCTTCTATTAATGTGCTGTATTACATTTATAGATTTGCATGTGTTAAACCATCCTTGCATCCCAGGAATGAAGCCAACTTGGTCGTGGTGAATGATCTTTCTGATGTGTTGTTGAATTCAGTTTACTATTATTTTATTGAGGAATTTTGCATCAATGTTCATTAAGGAGATTGGCCTATAGTTTTCCTTTTTGGAGGTGTCTTTGGTTTTTGGATGAGAGTAATATTGGCTTCAAAAAAATGAATTAGGAAGTATTCCTGCCCTTTCTATTTCATGGAACAGTTTAAGGAGGGTTGTTATTAGTTCTTTAAACATCTGATAGAATTCAACAGAGAATCCATCAGGTCCTGGACTTTTTTCTTTTTTGGGAGACTCTTCATTCTACTTCAATTTCATTTTGTGTTATACATCTATTCAGGTGATTAATAGCCTCTTGGTTCAGTTTTGGATGGTCCTAAGTATCTAGAAATCTGTATAATTCCTCATGATTTTTAAATTTATTAGAATATATGTTCTCAAAGTAGTCTCTGATGATTTCTTGAATTTCCATGGTGTTTGTTGTTATCTCCCCTTTTGCATTTCTGATCTTACTGATTTGGGTTTTTTCTTTCCTCATTTTAGTCAGGTTTGCCAGGGGTCTGTCAATCTTATTTATTTTTTCAAAGAACCAGATTTTTGTTTCATTGAATCTTTCTTTGTGTGGTGTTTTTTGTTTCTATTTCATTGATTTCAGCCCTTATTTTTGTAATTTCTCTCCTTCTGTTTGTATTGGGATTTGCCTATTCTTGTTTTTTGAGGAGTTTGAGATGTAGCATTAAGTCATTGATTTGAGATCTTTCTGTCCTTTAATATATGCATTCATGGCTATAAACATTCCTCTTAGGGCTGCCTTTGCTGTGTCCCATAGGTTCTGGCAGGTCATGTTTTCATTTTTATTAACTTCCAGGAACCTTTTAATTTCCTCTTTTATTTCATCAATGACCCATTGATTATTGAGCAATTTTTTGTTCAGCTTCCATTGTTTGTGTGTTTTTTATTGTTGTTTTTGTTGTTGAGTTCTAGTTTTAATGCATTGTGATCACATAGAATCCATGGGATTATTTCTATTTTCTTATGTTTGCTGATGCTTGCTTCGTGCCCTGAGATATGATCAATTTTGGAGAAGGTTCCATGAACTTCTGAGAAGAATGTATAGTGTGCAGAAGTCAGATGAAATATTCTGTAGACATCAGCTAGATCCATTTGATCTAAGGTATGCTTTATTTCTAGAATTTCTTTATTGATTTTTTTGTTTGGATGACCTATCTATTGGTGATAGGGGGATATTAAAGTCTCCCACTACCACTGTGTTGGAGTCTATATATTTTTTTAGGTCCTTCATAGGGTGTTTGATGAAATTGGGTGCATTGACATTGGGTGCATATAGGTTGATTATTGTTATTTCCTTTTGGTATATTTCCCCTTTTATTAGTATGGAGTGTTCTTTTTCTCATTTGATCAATGTAAGTTTGAAGTCTACTTTGTCCAAGATAAATATTGCTACTCCTGTCTGTTTTTGACTGCCATTGTCTTGGTAAATCTTGTAGCATTTCACCCTAAGCCAGTGTTTCTTTCTGTCGATGAGATGGGTCTCCTGTAGGCAACAGATTGTTGGATCTTACTTTTTAATCCAGTTTGCCAAACGGTGTCTTCTGATGGGGTAATTAAGTCCATTAACATTCAGTGTTAGTATTGATAGGTATGTGGTGATTCCTATCATTTAGTTGTCTTTGTTGTTTAAGGGTTTGATTGTGTGCAGCTTAATCAATGTTACTCTCTACTTTCTTGCCTTTTCTTCTCCTGTGGTTTGGTGCTGCCTGTCCTTTCATGGTTTTGTTTGCTTTCACTTTCTGTGTGCAGAATTCCTTGAAGAACATTTTGTAGTTGTGGCTTAGTGGTCATATATTGTTTTAGTTTCTGCTTATCTTGGAAGACTTTTATTGCTCCATCTATTTTGAATGACAGTTTTGCTGGGTTGAGTATCCTAGGGTTGAAATTATTTTCATTCAGTGCCCAGAAGACCTCACTCCATGCTCTTCTTGCTTTTAAGGTTTCCGTTAAGAAATCTACTGTGATTTTGATAGGTTTTCCTTCATATGTTATTTGCTTTTTCTCTCTTACAGCCTTCAATATTCTTTCTCTATTCTCTGTTCTTGTTGTTTTAATGATAATATGTTGTGGGCTAATTCTATTTTGATCAAGTGTGTTTGCTGTCCTGGAGGCTTCTTGTACCTGAATGTGCATAGCTTTCTCTAGATTTGGGAAATTTTCTGTTATCATTTTGTTTTATATATTACTAATTCCTTTTTCTTGTACCTCTTCTCCTTCTTCAATGCCCATGTTTCTGAGGTTTGGTCTTTTAATGGAGCTGTTGAGTTCTTGCATATTCTTTTCACAGGTCTTGGGTTGTCTGACTAATAGTTCTTCAGTTTTTTCCTTTAATTTCCATTTCATCTTCAAGTTCTGAGATTTTTGTCTTCCACTTGTTCTAGTTTGCTGGAGTGGCTTCCATTGTGCTTTGTACTTCTGTTTCATTCTTTTTTCTGAGTTTTCCATCCCATGGGTCACTTCCTCTTTAATATTGTCAGTTTTCATCCTTAATTCATTTATCTCTCTATTTATGGTGTTCTCCGTTTCACATTGGTGTTTATTTAGGGTTCCTATGAATTCATTATTTGTTTTTGTATTTTCTCATATTCTTTATTTTTGCTGTCTTGGAATTTCTTGTGTGTCTCCTGTATGTTTTGGTTGACCATGTCTAGTATCATCTCCATGATATTCTCATTGATTACTTGCAGGATCTCTTCTTTCAGAGTGTCGTATAGGCTTTGTTGTGTTCTTTGGCATAGTTTATCTTTGTTTTGTTGGAGTCTGGATCTGGGTATCCGTTTTCTTCATTTCCCGCTGAATTCTGTACTAATTTATTTTTGGGCAGAGAATGTTTTCCATCCCTTTTTCATCTTCCCGTCATTTCACTTGGTGCTATTTCTGTCCCTGTGCTATGTCTCATTTAGTATTAGTTAACTTACAGTAGTAAAACTAACAAAACCAAGAAAGAGAGAAAAAAGAAAAAAAAAAGGAAAAATACAAAAAGAAGAACCAAAGAAATCAGCAGGGAGAGATGCTGGACAAACAAATAGCAAACAAGACAAATAGACACTTAAAAATAAGAAAAAAAATTCCAGGTTCAGGAACAGTAGAATTTCAGTCTTAGTAGTTTTGGTGTTACTCCTTCAGCATCCAGTGAATTATATGGGCTGGGGGTTCAGGGTTTCAGAGTTTTGTTTCTTCTTTTTGCTTTTTTTCTGCCAAGTGTGGCTCCAGCAGAAGAATATTCTGTTTGGTCTGCTGAAGATCTCCCAAGCACGTTTGGAGCTGGCAGCTGATGGGGGTGGTGGCCCACCTGATCTTTCAGTGTATTGTGGCATGGAGAAACCTTCCATACACAGGCTAGGGGTTCAGGGTGCCAATGTTCCAACTCTCCCTAGTGTTTCAGTCTGCCAAGCACAGCTCCAGTGTCTCAGCTAGGTCCCTGATTCACAGAACTCATGCTGTCTGTGACTGTGTCCCAGTGGCCATTTTGGATTCGTCTCCTGTTATTTTTTTAAAGATACACAATGTAGTGCCTACTCCAACCCAAATATGGTTTTAGATATTTTATCTTGAATTTGTATCAGTTTCTAGTTAGTTTTTCCTTTAGGATTAGAATGAATTCCATTTAATCATCACAATAAACATATGAGATATATACTCATAGCATTCCAAATTTACAGATGGTAAAATTGAGCCATATCTGGAAGCTGAGAGAAGATGAGCTTTAACATGCTACTGGCCCACTACTCACTATCATGGTGTCTAACCTTGATTCTTTCTTCTCCATGACTCTTTAAATAGTAGCAATGAGTGAAACTATTTATTGACTTCCTACTTAGTGTTGAAACCAATACTTGGTGATTTCACAAATGTCCTCACTTTCCTGAGTCATTGCTGTCCTATCTTGCATTCTGCCATTCTGACTTTCTCTGCCCAAGGCCCCTGACCCATGGCCCATGCAGTATCTGTGATGCTCTTTCTCTTGTCTTTCTTCCATGATGATAGGGGGTACTTATAAGGTGGACTATTTTATTGATGTGTATCAGACACTCACTATCCATAAACCATTCTACTAGTCTCAAGCAGATCTCCATGTCACTCTGCTGAACAGCTATCCTAATCTTTCACTTTCCTGAAAGTATCATGTTTTCCCCTACACCCTTCATTTTTAATAAACGGCTTACAGATGAGCTTCCTCAAGCTCATGCTTCTCACAAATTCCTCTATCTACACCCATCTCTTCTCTCTTTCTATCCCATCTAGAAGGATGAGGTATTCCTTAAAGAGGAAGATAATTACCCCACGTGTGCCCCTCATCCTGCCTTCTTCAATTTTTCCTGGTCTTTGATCCCCAGTGGCTTCACTTTTCTTAATTCTTCTTCTACTCTCTAGTTCCTATCTCATAATACTTTGCCTACAAATATATTTAAACCTATATTAATTTTAGACTTCCTTTCTATTCTATTATAACTACTGTCTTAAGTTTGTAAGTGTTTGTCCTAAGTATCCACACACTAACCTAATCAATATTTCTTAATATTCAATTACCAATTGTTGAACAGCTATTATATACTAAGAGCTATTCCAAGATCTGCTAAATTAGCATAAAACAAAGCTCATGTCCCTGTAAGTCTTACATGGTAGGAAAGAGATGGCAAAATACTAAATAACTAAGAAAATATGATAGTATGTTTGCAAATTTGTTAAGGAGAAAAATTTGATAGGGAAAAGCAATGGAGAGGTGGACAGGATATTGCTATTCACAATATGGCAAAAAGAAAAAATGTCACTAAGAAATAACATTAGAGGGAAGAACGCAAGTGAAAAGGCTCTGAGATTGAAGAGTACCTGGTTGTTCAAGAATCCAAAAGGAAGTCAGTCTGCCAGAGCACAGTGAGCAAGAGGAAGAATTGAAGGATGTAATTTCATGTGCAACATGATGTCCCTCATCCACTTCCACTGTTTCCTACTTTATCTTACCTCCTTTGAGTGCTCATTACATACTTCTTTAGGTTATGTCTGTTTATACAATGCCCCATCCTCCTTTATCTGAACATCATTTTCTTAAAGCAATGTTTAATTTTGTGCATGGTTTTATCATTCACATCTTTGTTATTTAGACACCATGGAAGTGTTTAAGCAATATTTCTTTAAAAGAATAAAATTCAATAAGTCATGTCCTTTAAATGAAGCATTTGTTTCAAAACATTTAAAATTATTTCAATTATTTCTTAGAACACATTCAAGTGATAGCTATGTAGTTTACAATAATTCACACACTCCAGTTTATGTAGACTGATACCTTAATTACACCATCTCCAACTGACACCAGTAGTTTCTTCCTTAAAGGTCAATAATCCAGTTTTTTAACCGGTTTGGAATTTCTGTACTTGCTCTTTTAAATCTAAAGGAGCATCATCTGAGTTCCTGCATATAACCTCAAGTGTATAGACAAGTTTTTTAAAAATAGAATTGATTAGCTATTCTATTTATAGCAATGTAGATTTGCATCATCTTCCATTGATTTTCAAATACAAGAAGAATAAATTATTTTCTTTGAATGTGAAACCTCTTAAAGGAAAAAATAGATATGTTACTAAATTGTGTCCTTGGGCTTATGTGGATGCATATTCTAGTGTGCAGCTGGGGAACACTATGAGACTAGAGATGTTCTTGGCTTTCAGAAATAAAAAGCACCCTGACTGTGCTCATTAAAGGTCTCAGTAACACACTGTAGAAAATATAGTGTTGGTTTAAATGACCAGACCAACCTCTAACTGTGTTTATTGCCTCTTTAAGCATGAGGGGTAATTGAAGCAGTTTTCATTTCCTACGTGGACTGTATTATTCCAAGCCTTTTCCCTCCTGACATGAGGATGCATTTCAGGGGTGGGTGACATGGCTTCCTTGTGAAGCAATTAAAGGGAAATAGTGTATCAAGAGCTCTGTAATCTTTGTTATAAAAATATGTCACAGAGATGCCAGATAGAGCAATATATTTTTAGAGGAGTTTAACCACCCTTGAGTATGTCATATGACAGGATGATTGAGGATAAAAGCATATTAAGGCTATGACCTTGTTGGGTTACCTAACAGCTGTGAACTTCAGTCTTCTCATCTGTAAAATGGAAATAATAGGGATGCCTAACAGAGTTTTTAGGAAGATCTAATAATTCACAGCAAGTACACAATTCAATATCATCACCAATGTAATCATTATTGCTATCAAGATCATAAATCTATTGACTAAAGTAATTTTTAAAGAGATGATAGTTTTTCTACAAGCTTTTCATTTTTAGAAAATTTCTTGGTTTCTTAAAGTTCTGTGGGTTAAAAGTGGAACTTTAAATATGTTTCTAAGGTATACTAGATTGATTAAACTATCCTACTTGCAGAAAAGCAGCAGTCTCCAGAACAGAACCCCAACTTCACTTGCCTACATAATGGAGCACAAAAGATGTTACATTTAGCCTAGCTCTCCTCTGTGTCTTGAAAGTATATCTCTGTGGGCACTCACAGCAGAAGCTCATCTGAAATACCAGGAACTTTGAAATGTGAAGTCTGACTTTTAAATGAAGTACATTTGTGTAGAATGTTTTCTTTCCAACTTTCTAATTTTATTTCATCATGAATGCTCCAGCTGGAAGTGCCAGTTAACAGTTGGTTTAGAGTGTTTAAACTTAATTTTTAATGCATTTTTTAGGTTTTTTTTTCAATTTTGGTTCCCAAAATTCATTGATAAGTAAAAATATTCCTTACTTCATAACCAAATGCCAACTTTTTGCTGGATTCTCTCAGCAAGGCATTAGATGGGGAAAGACTAATATAAAACCTGCATCTACTTGAGTTGGCCTTGCTACTGGTTAATAACAAAGCATAGTCCATTTTATCAGCACAAGGATAACAATGGGTATTGTTAATTGGACCCAGCCCCATAGAACAGGTCAGCACATTTTCAGAATTTACACTACAATAAACTTACACCCAAGGAGATACCAAATAGCTATTTCTGGACATAATTTCCCAGTGAGGCATGAGGCCAATGACTTGAATTCACCTTGTTATTTAAATGCTCTGAAAAGCCAAATGTTATATAATGTGCCAGAATTCCCATAAGCTCAGCTTTTGTACATCCTATCTGTTTGAGCACAGTCCGGATGATAATAAAATTGCTATTATACCTTTAAGTTGCATAAGTGTGCTGCTTTTAAAATGCTTTTGTGTATACCATCCTGTACCTGCTTTCACTTAAACAGATTTTATCTATGGTTTCTATTTTAAGAAACAGGCTTCAAGAATGTGACCATGGTTCTAACAGCCCTGTGACTGAATATGAAATGAGGTCTTCATGCAAATTCCATAATATGCACATCACTTTCATTTATTTGATTAGGATATATGTTGTGGATGTTAGGAAATATTTTTATCACATTTTTCCTTGATTCTAGTATGGTTTAATGACTTTCTTATAGTTGGAGTTTGTAAAATAATGTAAAACATAATATAAATTAATTGTGATTTAGGAATCTAAGGTTATAGCTCCCTGATATAGATGGTACCTTGCATGTGGGAGTTCAATCCCCAGAATGATGGAAAAATTATAAAATAAATTATGGTTTGCAAAAATATACTCAAATCCATAACAACAAACTTTTATAAAGTATTAAAAATTTTAACTTATTTATTTTATACTTTAGTTATCTGAATTTTATTGAAACGCAGATCTTTTAAAATGTAAGGATTTTGATTAAAATTTCTATGGATTTCTTCTTCCTTATTGCCAACTCTACTTTAGATCAGAACTTGAATAAGAGAGTAGAGAAAAAATATTTAGCAAGTTTCTGGTATCTTTGTATACTCTGCCTGGTGGTAAAGCCATTTTATCTTCAATCAGCAGAGGTTTCAAGTGGGGATCACTGGGGAGACAGCTAGTTAGCACACAGGCTCAAAGCAGTAGGAAATCTGGGTAAGGAGATAGAAAGAAATTGCCTCTCCCATTGCTCAGTAGGGTTCTTTTTTATTTCCTAGAACTGGAGAAAGAAACTCTAGCTAGATGAGTCTGTGAACGTTTGAATCACTTATTTAAAAATAATAAGTCTTCAAAAAGACCAAGGCATCAGAAATGTTGACCCTTACTTTCACCTTGAACCAAAGCAATACATTTCATAAAATTACAGACTGCAATTTCTACACAACCAAATGTTGCATTTCAAGTCAGTTTCAAACTCAAGGGAGAAAAAAATAATGTTCATAATGTCTTTTCCTAAGATTTCAATAATTGGATTGCTTCTCTAATTGACTTTTTCATTATTGTTTTTGAACATATTAAAGTAAGAATAATGTTTCAACATTATTTTGTACCTTCTAATTCTCAAATTTATCAACACCTGCCCACCCTGGAAGCAGGTACATTTCCCTAGGGGAACTGAATCACAGGAAGTATTATGTGGTTTAATCAAGGTCAAATGTAATTTCAGTGTCTGGGGAACTTATCAGTATATCTGAATTGATATTTCTGTTCTGGGAAATATTACCACAATCCATGGTGAATAGATTATATATCATCACATATAGTTAGTTGCTAATACCATACTTTTCATTATAACCCTTTAGAGTGTATTTGAATAGCAGAGATCACAGTATTACCATAAAAAATTTTTGCACCTTTATATTTTTCCATGTTAATGAAAGGATTTCTCTGCTCTTTTCCATATTTTTGAACATTTGGCAGGTCATTTGCTTTACTAAAGCATCTTCTACTGAATCTGTCATTACATTAAGATCATACATGGTATCTCAGAAGTGCTAGCAGTGTAAGCGGAAGAAAATTAAGTCAGGATATCAAGTGACCATTGTTATTCTTCTAGTAGGGCAATGATTATGGTGACAAGTAATGCCTGTCTAGAAAAGGACAATGTCAGTTGTAGGCCAAATTGTGAAGTAGTTAAAATTAAGTTTTATGTTTCTTTATTTTACCAGTTTTTAAATGCATGCTCCTGCAAAAGAGATTGGCTATAACACGGACATTATGTATAAAGTTTAACACTGTTTATGTTTAGATACATAATTTGAATTTTTAAATTGAGATGCAGCAAAGTATTATATAATAATAATAGATCTTAAACATTTAACAACCATTCCTTCCTCTGACATTTCATGTATCTTTTATTCTCTAAAGTGTACATGCTTAAATCTTTGGAGTCATGTGACTATCATTTTGGAGAAGTGAACGGGTTAAGAGTTCAGCCAGTGGCATTATGCTGGTTGAATTTGAATCCTAGGTCTAGTTCTAATGGCTCATTATCTATTTGATCTTGGGTGTCTTGCTTAAACTCACAGTACGTCAGGTGTTTCAAAGATAATGTACAGATAATCATAATAGGCAATTCATGAGTTTTTATGGGTATCAAATGAGATATTGCACAATGTACAGTTTATCTTTTATTGCTATTATTACTGTTTATCTCAAATTACTATACATAATCAAATATCAAAAATGCACATTCTTTTAATGCATATCACATCCAGTATTTTAAAAAGAATCATTCCTGTATCCCTAATGATAACCCAAGTCCTTACTGACTTTCTGAACAATTGCTATAATAGCACTTTTTACACAAGCATTTATGAAGTCCCTACTGAGATCCAATACAATTAAAGAATCATATATTTCCAAAGATGAGCCAAACACTGTCCCTTAAGGAGTATGCAGCCTAATTAGGGAAAAAGAAAACATTCAGAGATTTAAAATTACTATCACCAGAGAGGATTTAAAAAGGGTACCTAGAAGAGGTGAATTCCAAAGTGACAGTTTAGAGGACAAATATAAACTAACCTGGTAAAATCAAGAATGAAGAGAGAATAAGCCAGGAATAGAAATCAGCTTCTGCCAGGGCCAGATTGCTAAGGAAGAAAGGAGAATAAGAGTCACACTGCTTTAAATGCATGAATAATAATTTAACTGAAAGTTTGTCTTCTTTAAAATATTGGAACACATGTTGAATTCTTTCCTATCATATCTGCAGTTCACAATTTAACAGACTATCATGATATAAGTATTGAAATTGTTTCTAGAATATTTTAAGTAATTTAAACAAATGATGAGTAATATCATTTGAGGCACAGTATTTCATTGATTGTATAAAGTGATAAAGCATGATATTCAGAGTAAGAACCAGATGTCTCTACCTGATAGTGTGTCATTCATTTAATAGAATAAAATTATATCATACAACTTATTTTACTACTATGGCTAATCCATTCATACTCTGATAAAATAGGCTTGAAATTTCAGTACCTTACTACAAAGGAGATAGATATTGAATACAAATCAACTTTTGCAGATTTCCAAAGGGAATATTGTACTTATCATAGTCATTAATAGCACTGATAACAATATACTTTGTGCTGTTTATGAACCATGGTGCCAGATATTTTTCACTGTTCTTTACGTTTAAAGTATCTAATGTTTTGAAAATAATATTTTTCCTCAATGAAATGGTCTCTAGAAAAAGCAAAATTAAATACATAATGTTGATGAACACCAAGATTTAAATATTTGTGAAATTAAACTCTAATCTTTATTTCTTACTTTAGTTTGTGTAGTTAACTGGCTTTTAGAGGTGTTTTGAGGCTTTAAGAGGTTAACTTTAAAGACAATGTTTTTCCTTCTCCCAAATAGCAATTTCTGGTGGAATATAATATAATTGATCCTTTGTGTCAATTTCATTATTTTCTGGTTGTTTGATGCAGAAAATTGTAAGCATCAGTAGTTTAAAAAGAAGAAAATACTGTATGAAGTGATTTGAACAAGGCTAAATTTTTGGAAATATATTGCAGACATTTAACAAGGATTTATAAGGTATAAAATAGACTATTACGAATATATATGGTAGACGTAATAGTTCTCCAGGTAATGCATCAATGATATACAACTGGCAAAATTTTATTATGCATATCACAGTTAAAAATTTTCAGAACTTTATATTAGTTGAACTATAAAATAAAAACTAACTCACAAGAATTATGAAATTAATTATTTATCTCTGACTATATTCAAAATGGCTTTATTTTTCTTCCCCAATGGCTTCTTTAGATCCATAACATTTGACGGTGTCCTTAATAACAATTTACTGACTGTATTTGATATTTCTGAAGATGGCAGGTAAGAATTATGATTGACATTCCATATTAACTAGGTGTCTGACTATATGGAAAATTATTTGTTGAGCTAGTTATGAAACTACTGCCTGGAACATAGAGTAAACACAAGAATAATTAAATTTCTAATGGATGATCTCAACACTTAAAGAGAGCAACCAATATTTAACTAATTTAATAAGCCAAAACTCTTATTTTAAAGATACCAAAACAGATTTGTTGTATCATATTCATCCAGGAAAGAAAAAAAAAGTCTAACTGAATGAGCAACAATTTTCCAATTTGTTAAAAGCTTCTGACAGACTCAAAAAAGAAACAGATTCTTAAATGTTAAGGAAAAAACTGAGAGCAACAGTTTTTAAACCTCTGACACAATCACTAGGAAACAGATTCTGTTAGCTTCAGATAAGTTGGAAATGATCTTTATTTTTCAAATACGCTGACAGTCATAAAGTAATAGATTTTAAAAGAACAGAATCCTTGCAAACATTTACTTTTTTATATGTAGATTTCTTGGATAGTTGTTTGGTAGAGAAGGAATGGCAGTTCAATCATATTGAATTCAGCCATTTCCCCTTTCGTATACACACCAAAAATATGTATTTCAAATCATGATCCTTATAAACTGGAAACTTTTCTCCTGAAATGAAGCAGAGAAGCTATAAGGTATCACAGGTGATTTTAATGGATAAAATAAGTATATTTTTCCTTTTCCTTGGCTTTTGAGGTCATTTATTTGTCATCCTTTCTTTTTTTTTTTAATGTTATGATACTGGGGCTTGAACTCAGGACCTTCACCTTCAGCCACTCTGCCAGCCCAATTTTTTGTGATAGGATTTTTCAAGATAGGGTCTTATGAATTATTTGCCCAGGCTGGCTTCAAAGTGTAATCCTCCTGATCTCTGCCTCCTCAGTAACTAGGATTCCAGGCGTGACCCACTAGTGCCAGGCCCATCATTTCTTTCTATTAACATTTATTTACTTTAGAAAGTGGACAGTACAGGACATAGGGAGGGCATTCTTTTAGAGAGGTAGAACTGAATGCCTCTTTCTGTGCTGCTCAAAAATCAGATTCCCATTTTATTAATTACATTACAAGAAAGGAAGTTGTGCTCACCAGGAGCAGGAAACACCATCCTTGAAACTTGTGGAGGTGATTATTGGCTCTTCATTTGTCAGTTTATTCTTCCAAAGTTAGAAACAAAAACATAGATAACTTTCAAATTTCAACCAAATAACAAATATAACTACTTAAAAAAACCTAAATGTTTAAAAAGACATTGAATTTGAAATACAGAACCCAACCCTTAGCACTCCAGGTTATAAGTTACTCTAGACATACCTGATACATTTATTCTTTATCTTTTGGATTAAAACAAATTCATTAGAGAATGAGGAGAGGAAGATGTTTGAAACTGTTGAAACATGAAAATGTATAGCTATCCTTATCTCAACCAGCAAAACCCCTTGTTCCTTCCTATTAATGCTTATACTGTCTCTACAACAAAATTAGAGATAAAGGGAAAATAGTTTCTGCTGGGTATTGAGGTGGGGAGAGCGGGAGGGGGTGGAGTGGGTGGTAAGGGAGGGGGTGGGGGCAGGGGGGAGAAATGAACCAAGCCTTGTATGCACATATGAATAACAAAAGAAAAAAAAAAAGAAAATACACAATAAGTCATAAAAAGAAGGAAATTCTTTTATTTGTGACATCAATGGACTTAGAGGATTATGATAAGTAAATTACTCAGGCATATCACAAAGACAAACAATGCAAAATCTCACTTACATGTAGAATCTAAAATGTTGAATTCCTATGAGCAGACAGAATGGTAGTCACAAGGGAATGTGGGGCACAGGCTGAGGAAATGTTGATCCAAAGATGCAGAATTTCAGTTAGACAGGAAGCATACTTTTGAGAGATGTATTCTACAGCATAATAATTATACTTAATAACAATATATTGCATTCTTGAAAATTGCGAAGAGATTCTAAGTGTTTCACCACAAAAAGATGACAAATTTATGAGGTAACGCATATGTTAATTGACTTGATTTAGCCATCACCCCTTCTCTATATGTGTATATATTTCTGCATATAAATCTATGTTACATATTTATATTTTGTATATGAATTTTTTCAAAAGATATTCTACACAATTAAATGTAATTTTTATTCATCAATTTTAAAAACCTGCAAATATGCCCGAGCAAATAGAATATTTTCCTGAATAATCACTATTTCATAGCTAAATCTACTTTAGCATAAAACATAAACTTGAGAATAAAATACTTAACAGATGAATGAGAGTAATTATCATCTAGAGGTAATTTTACGTTTACCAAATATGATGCATTTTTCCTTGACAGTCCTGTCATACTGTCTCCATTTTGCAGATGAAGAAATAGAATCTCATGTCAACAAAATGACTTATTTCTAAGTGAATGTTGACTGTAGGGATGAATTAAGGTCTATTTGACCAAAAGCTAGTGTTCTTTCTAATATCCAGCTCTTTGAATTTGCCTTGTGATGGTGACTAACCTTGATTATCAACTTGATTGAATTGAGTAGTGTTTAGGAGATTAGTAAAGAATATCTTTTAGGGCTTCTGTGAGGCCCAGAGTGGATTAACCAGGGGAAGAAGACCCACCCTGAGTGTGAGCAGGACAAACTCAGTCTGAGGACTCAGATGGCATCAAAGTGATAAAGAAAAAAGAGGACAGAACAAAGGCATTCTCTCATTGCTTCCTGGCCACCATGATGTAAGCTGCTCTGATTCATCGTGACTTCCCTGAGCAAAATAAATAATTTCTCCTATTAAATTATTCTGTCAGTTATTTCATCACAGAAACAAAAAAGTTTAATACACACAGAAAATTACTTCACATCTTGAGACTACCCAACTATGTAGTTTACGATTGTTTGGAACTAGTTTGTGGGAGGAATTTGGAAAAGTTTAGAGAAGCAAGCCAGAGAAAGCCTTGAGTGCTCTAAGAAGAGCTTATGTGGAAACTAGAATACCAGAATGCTAATGGGAATGTGGATAGAAAAGATTGTGTTCTTAATGCTTCAGATAGGAACATGAACTCTATTGCAAATTTGTCTAAAGGTCATTCACGTTACATAAAAAAGAACTTTTCTACATTTTGTCTATACCACCAGACTTTGCAGGAGGCTGAATTTAAAAGTGATGGACAAATTACTTTGGCAGAGGCAACTGAAAGGCATCCCAGCATCCAAGCTTTTGCATGGGTTTCTTGGCTGCATTGAGCCAGGTTTATAATAAGAATTGGAAGTAAAAACCAGAGCATAAGGGTTTGAAAACTTGTTTTCCAAGAAAGCCAGCACCTATAAAGTTGGCTGCTGAAGAGTATAAAACCATTAATAAGAAGCCAAGTGGGCTGGCAGAGTGGCTCAAATGGCAGAGCACCTGCCTAGCAAGCACGAAGCCCTGAGTTCAAACTTCAGCTCACCACTAAAAAAATAAAGAGAGAAGTCAAGTACTTGGCATTGGAACAATTGGAAAGCTGCCTTATGGAAATCTTAGCAACTGACTGGACCCCATCCATCACAGACTCCAGATTATAAAATGGTAAATTCTTTTTAAAGACTTCCTTTTGAGAAGAGAGCACTTCTGGGGCATTCTCCCATAGAACTACCTAGGAAAGTATTTCCCCTTGTTCATCCACCCAAGCCCTCAGAGGTCACAACAGCTATGGTCCAAGGGGTTTCAGCTACTGCTTAAGCTGGCAGAAGACCTTGGTGCATCCACATGATGCTGATTTTGGATAGAGGCTTCTACCTTTACTTCAAAGAAAAGGTTGGGAGACCAGGCAATGTGTATCAGAGTTATAATCCCTGCAGGAAACCCCCAAGAAGTTGGTGCATGAATCTATGAAAGTGAAGCCAAAGACCCCAGCAAGTTAGAGATACCAAGAATGCAGGATATATGCCTCGAAAAGTCGCAGGCAGTAAGCAAAACCAGTCCAAGGAAGACGCTATGTGAGCTGCAGGAGGTAAGGCTGTAAGGGAGGGGCTACCCTAGCACTTGGAAGCTCACAAATACTGCCATTTGCAACAGATACTGGACACGGAGCTCCAAGATTTAATATTTTCCCTACTCCATTTTGGCCTTGTGTTGGTCCAATCCTTCCTTGTTATTCTCCTATTCTTCCCTTATAGAATGGGAATGTCTCTTGTGCATTAGAATTAGGCAACTTGTTTTTTATTTTAAAGGACTTACATGTAAGAGTTTGCCTTAAGTCTTACAGAGACTTTGCACTTGAACTTTTGAAAAATGTTGGAACTTTTAAGGCTATGATGACTCCTGGAGATGTTCTGGAAGCATTTTGCATTATGAGATGGACCTGAGCAGTTTGGGGCCAAGGGTAGAATGTGATGTTTTAAGATGTCAAAACTTGTATTTCAAATTGACAAGGGATGGATTTGTGATGGTTAGTCATATTGTCAGCTTGCTTGGTTTGAGAAGTGCCTAGTACATTAGTAAAGCACACTACTGGCTTTGTCTATGAGGGTACACATAAATGGGGAAAGAGATCCCTGCCCTTTATATGAGTGGCACCTTCCAGTAAACTGGGGGCCCAGACAGAGTAAAAGAAGGAAGTGTAGAAAGCCCTCTAGAGCACAAGCAGTATCTGTCTGCCGACTGGCTGCCATGATGTGAGCTGTTATGCTCCACCACTCCCTCCCCACCTGAAAATTCTGACACCATAAGCCAAAATAAACCCTTCCTTCTTTATAATGATCTACCATGTATTTTGTCACATTGATGAAAAGGCTTACTAACCCATGACTGACTATATTTGATTCCTAATGATCTCTAATTGGTATCTTTCATTAAAGGAATTGGATTCTTATGTGAAATACAAAGGCATTTTTTGGAAAATGTGTCATATTTATAAGCTTGAGAAAAGTTTCTGCAAAAAAAGTTAAAAACAACTAGAGTTATGCTAAAAAACAAAAAATAAATTCACTGAGCCAGAGCAAAAAGTCACAAAGAGAAGGAATAATTAAAGGAGAGATTCAGTGCTTATAAGTGGTTCTGGCTTTTAATTCATAATATTAAGTGCTAGGGTACATCTCATTTCCAGAGGCATTCTTTAACAAGCTAAAACACTCTCTCATTGTTATCTGTAGTATTCTATTCATGTGTGTAAAATGTTATCTTCTTGCAGAAATTAAACATTTTATGGATATGAAGTAGAAATAGGAGAATCGTAGGCTTGAGGGTTGGGAGGAGGGAATTAGAGCAGAGATGAGCTTGAGGTCATGATTTTTCATGCATCTGTATCAAGTCTGTGAACTTTCAATTTCATTTGTACGTGCCTTGAAACTATGAGAATAATGGTGTGGCATTCATCATAGGAAACCTCACACTAAATTATTAACAACCTTCTTGAAAAAATAAGCATTCTTATGTTTTCATAAATTGAGACACAAAAAACATGAAGTTATTTTTTAGATAAAATATCAGAAATAAGACTTTAAAACTAGAAATATTTATAAATTGTGACACTGAGATAAACTGAAAATAGTTGTTCACTCATTAAATAATTTCTGTAATATGTACACATGTTATTCTTTTATTTTGTATCATTTTATTATAAAATAAAGCACATATACAAGAAACAAATTTATATCATAATGAGATCTTCTAGGACAGATATTTTTGGCTCCATGTAGTTCTAGAAATATGATTTAGTTAATGGCCTCAAAGTTGTTTTCTTGCCCTGGACCAATCTCAAGGCTTTCCACTCTCTCCCTCCAAAAATCAACATTGTTCTGACTTTTATGTTATCAATTTCTAGAATTTATTTTTGTGTTTATCTGCTATTATATATAGTTAGGCACCATAGTTTATTTAGCCTTTCCTATTCTTTTTTCAACTTGAGGTGTTTTTAAGTCTCTTTCCACCTATAAGTACCCCTTCAAGTCCTTGATTTTTCTTACAGTTTATTTGTACAAGTTCTAGGAACATTTGAGCTATAGAGCTCTGATACTCTGCATTTTTTTCTGAGTGCGTACTGGTAGAACACTGCAACATGATTCTCTGTCCTATCTATTTCCTCCAAGTTGGACTCAGAGTCTGGACCAGACTTACTTCCACCCTTATGACCAAAATTTGAACAAAATTTCATTCTTTTCTCAGGACTTACATAATGTCTGGTTGCTTCTCTTTTATTATGTTAACAGTCATTGGTGTGAATACCTAAATCCATTAATTTATTGGTAGTTACATACTTTTAACATTTGTTTTGCATGTATTAATTGAAACAATTTTATGAAGAGACTTCTTTCTCATTAATTTAGCCAGAGGTAAAGTTCATATTTGAAAGACTACTTAAATGGAATGAACCAAGACTAAATGCTGTTTATCTTTTCATGTATTCACCATCTTTTAAAGACAAAATGAATTGGTTTTTTGTCATCATCCAAAGATAAATCAGGTTCTTAAAATACAATATAAGGTCGTGAATTTAAACATATTCAAAAGGTTTCAATCACTTGCAATTATTACTCTCATTGAAGTTCATATGGTCCAGTTTTTCTCAGAGGAGGCATCTTTATTCAGCTCCTAAGTTCTTTTGCTATGATCCTTCTATTTGTTGCCTGCCTTCTTCAATTGCTAATTTCACATTTTCTTAGGTTGGTTTATACAGTCCCTGCTGTAGACCTGGAATCAGCCCTTTATTAAAGAAACCCTCAGTTCTGTTTGTGGCAAAGGGTATTTCAAGGCCATAACTTGAATGCAGAGGTTGCTCCTTGATATTGTTCACAATCTCCAAACTTCAGTAGATGGCACTAGGAAATACATCTGTAAAAATAAAATACCTCATGAATTCTACTGAACATTTTTCTGATTTTGCAATTCGTATCAGAACTCCAGGACTTATTCATATCACAGGTCAAGAATTCCTTACCTAAAATTCTTGAAAACAGAATATTTTGCATTCTTGCAATTTTTTTGGGTTTGGGGATATTTACATAAATAATGGGATATTTGGAGATGAGACCCAAATCTAAAAAGAAAATGAATTCATGTTTTACATATACTTTATCGCAAAAACAGAGGATAATTTTATAAAGTATTTTTGGTGTGTTTGTGTCTGATTGCACATGGTCTAGTTAAATCTTTTCCTTTTGTGGTATAATGGGAGCATTCAAAAATTTTGGATTAAGGATAATAAACCTGTACTTATAAGTCATTCCATTTCTTTCACATCAAAAATTCTGGTTTTGAAGGACTCAGAATGATAGAACTCCAATAACCCACAATTAATTATAACAGACTTAGAAAAATGATGGTGCATATGCAACTACCAATATAATCACTAAGACATTCATAAGGCTTTTATTCACATATCTCCCTAGGTCCTCTGTTCTTAAGCAATACTGTAGCTACATCATGTAAGCATGTAGCTTTTGCTCTCCTTTTAAATATCATTAGTTCTTAGTTCTACAAATGACCACATGCTTCCCTTAGCATTTACTTTGACACTTTCTGTAATAGTCATTAACTTGTGTGAAGCTTCTTGTCTAGTAGATTCCTGAAAAGAACTTATGTGAACAATATTCCTGTTCTGAAATATGTCTTTCCTCGTTTTTAGGAAGAGTTAGGCTCAAAGACCTTTCCTAACTTTACAGAGCACCTACGTTGTTGCTTTCTTGCCACAATCCAAAATATAAGGTAACTTGCTCCCCAACATAACATACAGTCTTTCCTATACTCTACTTTAATGTGGCCTTTCTCTCTCCTTAATCTCTATTGTCAGTATCCAGTTGGATTTGACTCTGCTAATGGTGTGGGATCCGGGATTGTCAATCTCAAGACATGCAGACCTCACCTACTGCAGCCTCTTGTGCTGTAACATGTACCTGCTTTGTGTCTCTTGCACTACTGGTAATTGTACTAAACAAAGCTATTTCCACTTTTAACTGTTCTCATACTAGTTCATTGAATTACCCAGTGAATACCTCCGGAATATTTGGTGATTCTCAAGGCCATGACTTTTCTCTTTTCTCTCCCACAAATATCCAAATCACCCATAAGCTGTCTAACATGGGTTTGTCCTTTGAATCTTGTATTTGGGATTCATAGAGCCATCTCATCTCCTAGGTGTGCTGTAAGTGTTGTCCTTGGGTGTCTGATTGCTATTATATTAATTAGTCTATTTTATGTTAAGATTCAAAGAAATGTGAAAACTATGCTGCTGCTCTTGCCTTTGTCATCCTCCTCATATCCAATAACTGGTTATTATTAATGAAAGAAATTCCAGTTTACAACAAAAAGAAAATCAATAGACATAGATACTGCATCCAAAAAGCTCACAGATTTCTCAGGAAAAGCAGAAGCTTTACTTCATTAAATATTATTGGTGTTAAAAAAAAACAGTGCAATGTGAAAATAGTCAGATTTAGTGAAAGCATTCTCCATTAATTGAGAAACTGATGACTTTAACAATTATAGGCTATTTGATTACTGTAAGTTAGCTGGGAATTATACTCCCAAAACTCTCCTGGCTGTGAGGAATATGTCTACTTCTGTACTTCCTGTTGGTCATTTATCCAAAGCCTGTCCTCCATTCCTAAGAACCACATTCCTAGAAAAAGCATGAACCAATGATACAGCTTCTGAGTATGCATACACTTCCCAAAGTGTAACATCAGCACCCTGAGTGAGGGGCTTACAGGATCAGAAAAGCAAGAGGAACACACACATATATTAGAACACATGTTTAATATCACGAACATCTATAAATGTTCACTTTTTCTCTGCCAGATCACAATGACACTATCTAAAGCAGAACCATTAGGTTATATGACCAAATCTGAGTTCTGAGTTAATGTATTAGTGACCTATTGAAGATAACTTTTAGAATGGCACCAGATGCCTTTCTCTATTAGTTGTAAAAGCCCAGCAGCCAAACCACACAAGAATGTTCATTATTTCCAAGTTCTCAAATGCTAATGAGAGTTCTTTAAAAACACTTCTCTTGAGTAAATTACTAAATGACATGAATTATAACTACAGTGATTGATTATAGTTCCTAAAGTATGATATCAGAATGAGAATGTAACTCATTGAAATATGTAGATACTTGTTAATAGCCTTTCTCTAAAAGACTTTGTAAATATTATCTTACTAATCCTCACAGGGTCTTTTCATTAAATCACTGTGCCTTTTGAAATTAACAGCAATAAAATATTGTTTCTCCTATCTACAATATCTTGAGTCCTTATTATGTGTAATCTTTAAGACATAGGCAGCTTTCTTGTTATATTTATTTGTTAGCACAGGAAAGATTTAATATTTGTATTTAGCTTTTATTTCCACGTATCTTTCAGAGACTTGGTAATTATCTTCATTCATTTCAGTAAGGAAATAAGAAACACATAGTCACTTACATGGTTTTTGTGTCATATTTCTCACCCACATGGCCATTAGTCTCCTACTCCATACTTATCTAGTTATCCTAACTCATTTATGTCTTAATTCTTTCCAGTAGATTATTTAAAAGTTTTCTTTTGGAACTCCAGCACTCCCTTCTCAGGGTCTGCTTACCCTTCAACAGTACCTTTTGCCAGATTACTGGCAGTGTGATGGCTACTTTCTTGTGCTTACTTTTATTAGATTACATGTATTTTTGAAGTTGTTTCTAAGCTCTCCCATGTAACCCCCAATTCTTAAACACTTATATTTGTTTTGTTTTTCTGATGATTGAAAATACAGCACAAATATGAACTTTTCTCAACTCCTACCACTTCATGCAAGCACTGCTTTTGCCCTTTTCAATATTTTACCAGCATATCCTCTAAAATATCAATACAGAAAAAAATCAAATTACCTAGAGAGTTCTTGTATCTACTGGGCTTGCTGGTAAAAAAATGCAGCCATAATCAATATGTTCCCTGATGTCACACAGGTTCTTCAAAATTTAGTATGCTTTTTGTTAAAGTACTCAAACACTGTCAGTGACATTTCAAATGCAGAAATGTGTGCATACAGTATGAGTGTGTGCATGTTACTGTGCATGTGTGTATAACCTGAGGTTTTATTTACGTAAGTCTGATGTGGATTCTAAGATCATAGTTTATTGAAGCCAAAGTGTAACATCACTTACATCACATCAATATTCATTTCCCTTAGATACTGCCAATGTCATGGTCTTAATGATAAGTAGATGCAGGCTATCATATTTTCAAAAGTAGAAAACTGATTGTATCATGGTTACAGTAGACATCACAGAGGACAAAAGTGACATTTTTCTTTAGGCTAGTAAAAACACTATTGTTAAATCCTAACTACTTATATATTGGTGTATGATGTCCTTATTACTGGCCAAAATGCTTTGAAAATCCCTCAAATGACTAAATAACTGATATCATATATATGCATATATATACATATATATGCTAATATATATTAGCATAGATAATTTGTACAAAAGGGTTTTATTGTGATATTTCATACATGCATATAATGTACTTTTCCTAATCCTTCTTTCTCCTTTTTATAACAATATTAACAGGTTTCATTATTCTGTTTTCATACATGTGTATAAAGTATTTTGATCATATTTACCCCCAGTCACTCCTTTCTACCTCCCCCTAAATTGATTTTAATCCCCAAATGGTCCCCTTTTTATACTCCAGTCATTCATTTTTGAAGGTCTAGATTCTGCGTATGAGAAGAACATGTAGCATTTGTCTTTCTCAGTCTGTTTTCTTTTTTTCACATTTAACATGATGACCTCTAGTTTCATCCATTTCCTGCAAATGACATAATTCCATTCTTGATGGCTGGATAGTACTTTGCCATCAATTTATCTGTCTATCATCTCTCTATCTCTCTGTCTATCATCACATTTTCTTTGGTTCATCCATTGGTTGATGTACACTTACGCTGATTGGTTGTCTGGTCATTGTGAATAGTGCTGTTACAGCACATGTGTGCAGGTATCTTGATTGCATGCTGACATACCCTTCATGTGCGTACCCAGGAGTGGTGTAGAAGGATAATATGGCACTTCTATTTTCAGTTTTCTGAAGAACTTCCATACAAATTTACACATTGCCTGTACTAATTTACATTCCCACCAACAGTGTATTAGAGTCACATCACCATTTTAAGGTTAATTCATAGAAAGAATAATAAAACAGCAATATTTGACTTTAAAAACTATGACATGATATAAAATAATAGGTATATTTGTAAGTGATTAAAAATTACATACGCATTTTAGTTTACTCTTCAATTGAGGATTGAGGTAAGGACACGTACGATTTTAAAGTGCAGTTTTTAGCCTTGTTATAAGGTAGTATTTTAGCTTTATTATAATAGAATTTCAAAGTGTGCACGGCACACATGTGGAAAATATATCCTCCATGTCTGTTGTTTTCATATGTAGCTATGGCCTAACCAATAATACTTCTCATGTACTTACTATAATGGACTGATTACAATAAAATGTTTATTATTTCCCTCATTGGTTATCATTTTTAGAAATTTGTTACTGCAACAATTTTCAGTGAGAATTGATTAAGAATCACTTTTAAGTTACCTACTTAAAAAATACCTCTTTGACCAGTCTTCAAATTGAATTTATAAGTAAAAATTCACTCAAATTAAAAAAACATTTACTGCTGGCCTACAGCAAAACAAATAGCATCTAAAATTTAAAATAATAATTAGGAATGGAGTCAGGAAGCTAACATATGCACTGGTGCTAAAAATAATCCAGAGAGAACTTCTCTATCTTTGGTATGAATTTATCACATCATTACACTTATTACAGTTACAATGTATTTTGATTTATTCTCAAGTTCAAGATATAGAAATATTTTTTAAATGTTTGTTGTTGTTTAATAGTCCATCTCTACCATTCATGGATGAAACATTCACACTGAGTGAAGTTAGTACCCAGGTCACAGACAAATCCCTCTCTATCTCCATTAACAAAGAAAAGTAGATGAAAAAATAATTAGAATTGACCTGGGACATACCTATCAGAAGTGCAGGCAGGCAGTCAATCAGGAAATTCTAGGAAATGGGACAGTGCTAAAAATGGGGCACACAATAGGCTTCCTCTGTAGATAGAAAAAGAGAAATTTTCAATGTAAGCTTCCTCCGCCTAAATAAAACAGGGTTAGCATATTAGTTATTTGAGAAGATAAAATTAACTGAACTCTACTTTTAAGAGCAGACATCGTTTCCCTGGATTGTGAAAAGCAAGGTCCTTGGCTACCTGTAGAAAGGTAAGACCCCTTATAGAGCCACTGTTTATGAATGGGGCAGTAATGCTTGTTCTCTTCATCTTCCTCAGGCATTCCCTATCTAAAATGAATTTTTCATACATTTCTTCCATAAAATAGGCATTCCAGAAATGCTTTGGCTTTATATTCAGTTACAATCCTTGTAAATAAAAAAAAAAGCATGATGAATATAAGCCACTGTTTTCTTTACTTGAGTAGATAAAATGCACTAGATGTTTTAATTGGAAATAATATGAGAAGATTTGACTGAACTTTGCATGTCACAGTTTTTGAATTGAATTGATTTAATTATGCTAGGTCTTCTGTTTGTCTTTCAACATTCATGTGTTGCCAAATAAGAGAAAAGACAAATAACCATAATACTTAAATTTAAAACAACAAAACATTGTCTTCAGCCCTTAATACCACAGGAGTATAATACTAGATGTTACTTACTGAAAATGAATTATGTTCCAGACACTGACTTAAGAAGTTAGGGGAACATTTTTACATTTCTTTTATTTTCCTTCTCCCTCCTTTTTTTCTTTCCTTTCTTTCTTCTTCCCTTCCTCCCTCTTCATCTCCCTCCCTCCCTCTATTTCTCCCTTTCTCTCTCTCTTTCTTTCTCTCTTTCCTTCCTTCCTTTCTTTCTTTCTCTCCTTCCTTCCTTCCGTTCTTTCTTTCTTTCTTTCTTATTTTTGCTGGACTAGAGATTGAACTCATCCAGGGGTTTGCTAGGCTTATGTGCTACCACTTCAGACATGCCCCCAACACTTTTTCATTTTTAGTTAGTTTTTTTCTATTTTTCTTGCATATATTAGTTTTACAAAGGAGTTTCATTGTGATATTTCCATACATGCATACCATATACCCAAATCAAATTCATTTTCTCTTTTATTCCTCATTCCCTTCTTAAAAAGCAATTTCAGTAGGTTTCATTGATCTATTTTTGTACTATATGTAAAAATTTTTCTCAGGTAGAGTTTGGTTCTAACTTTGCCTAGGCTAGCCTCTATCAAGATTTTCCTACTTCCCCTCCTGAGTAGCTGGGACCACAGGCTTGTGCTACCACACTGGCTTGTTTTAAAGATAGGGTATCACTAACTTTGACCCAGGCTGGCTTCAAACCACCATCCTCTCATCTCTGCCTCCCAAAGAGCAAGGACTATAGGCATGGACCACTATGCCCAGCTTTCATTATTGTACTTCTACTAAATTTTACAACTATGGCAAGATCAGAGGTAATATGTTCCTTTTATTAAGAGAAACGGAGGATCAAAAATTAAGTAGCTAATAATTCATTGAAATGAAATTTGTCCCTGATCATTCATTGCCTCTTTCCATTATGGAAGCTTATAACATTCTGGAAGATAAGACACATATATCTACCTGTTGAATGACAATGAAATATACCATATCATTAAATAGGAATGTTGACAACAGAGACCACAAGAAAAAAGAAAGTGATGGGCGAAGTTCCTGCTTAAAGGCATAATGTCATAGAAACAGAATTATATTAAAAATACTTGCTCCAAAGTGATTTCAGTTCTTCCCTGATTCTAGGAATCACACAGCAGTTTAAATAGAGGACAAAATTTCAGTGTGAATTCCAAGTGTGTAGAGCTGTTATACATACTTTCAAAATAGGTTTCAAAATTAATATTTTTTGGTTAAAGTAAAAGAAACTTGTATTCTTGTGTCTCAGAACTGAAATTCTTAATCTTTTATATTCCCCATATATTGAGACTATGGAGTCTCTGTGTACATTCTTTGAAATGTAGGAGAACCTTAGATCTGGGGCATGCATTTACAAGGTGGTGCCAGTATACTTTTATTAATGAGAAACTAAAACCCATAGATTATTCTAAACTTCAACTTGACAATAATGAATGAACCTATGCTAAGGAATAAATATGACAGAATTCAGTTTGTGTTCATTCCTGATGTTACTTCACTCACGTCCTTAAAATTCTTCACAGCACAGGGATGAGCTGAATCAGACTGGTCCATGAATCAGACTTTAACTGGAGTACCTGAAGCTGAGTTACCCTTATATTCCCATCTAATGAAATAAAATGGCTTGGTAGGAACTATAAACCTCCTAATTGTTTAGTGAGCTTTTATTTCATTCTCAAAAATTTAATATTTGTCTTCCATATATAAATTATCACTAGTAAATTAGCTTTTAAATTATTCTGTCATGCAATGAAATATGCCTTAATTAAAATCTCTTGATGAAATGCTTGATAAAAACAACTCAGAGTGTTCACACACATAGTTTTTATTTACTGGAACATTTTAGTTAGAAACCCTTATCTTTTTGTATTTCTTTTATTCATATGTGCATACAATGTTTGGGTCATTTCTCCTCCCTTCTCCCCTCCCCCTCCCTCTCCCCCCCTACAACCTCGCTACCAGACAGAAACTATTTTAGTCTTATCTCTAATTTTGTTGAAGAGAGATTATAAGCAATAATAGGAAGGACCAAGGGTTTTTGCTAGTTGAGATAAGGCAGCTATACAGTAAGTTGACTCACATTGCTTTCCTGTGCATGTGTGTTACCTTCTAAATTAATTCTTCTCAAACTAACCTTTTCTCTAGTTTCTGGTCCCCTTCTCCTATTGGCCTCTGTTGCTTTAAAGTTTCTGCATTAGTTCCTCTGCATTGAGGACATCAAATGCTATCTTGTTTTTTTGGGTTTCTTGCCCATCCTCATACCTCCCTGTGTGTTGTTGCCTCATCATGTGATCAAAGTCCAATCCCCTTATTGTGTTTGCCTTAGATCTAAAGTCCGCAGATGAGGGAGAACATACGATTTTTGGTCTTCTGGCCAGGCTAACCTCGCTCAGAATGATGTTCTCCAGTTCCATCCATTTACTTGCAAATGATAAGGTTTCATTTTTCTTGATGGCTGAGCAGAATTCCATTGTGTATAAATACCACATTTTCTTAATGGACATTTTTATTGCAGATGCAGGCTAACTGAACTGCATCTTTTTGGTTTCCTTATGCTCATTGTTGCCCATGATAAATCTAGAGAGGGAATACTGGGGACAACTAGTTTTTAAGATCTTTTTCCTCCTCCTCCTCCTCCTCTTCCTCCTCCTCCTCCTCCTTCTTCTTTTCTTCTTTCCTTCCTTCTTTCCTTCCTTCCTTCCTTCCTCCTCCTCCTGTTCCTTCTACTTCTTCCTCTTTCTCCCTTCTCCTCCTCCATCTTCCTCCTCCTTCTTCCTCCTCCACCTCTTCCTCTTCCTTCTTCCTTTCTTCTTTTCTCCTTTGCAGTGTCAGAGTTTGAACTCAGGGCTTTAGGCTTATACAAAGAGCTCTACCACAAGTACTCTCTACCACTTGAGCTATGTCTCCAGCTCTTATTGCTGTAGTTATTATTTTTTTTCAGATAGGGTCTTGAGTTTTGTCTGACACTGGGCTGGACTGCTGGCCTGCTATTCATGCTTCCTGTGAAGATGGAATTGCAGGCATGTTCCACTGAGCCCTGCCTATAACTACTCTTAATAGAAATAACTTCCTCTAAAAATAATACTCCCATGCTAAACATAAGCTTTTCTGGGAATCTAGAGTATTCAAATGAACAGAGAATTGTTCATCTCCAATGAAGCAATGGTTGAAACGTCATTTGGGTCTATGGCAGCTGAATAGCCCTCAAAAATTTCTTCTGGCCTAGGAAGGTTTGTTTGTGAAACTAGTTCCGATCTAAAGGGTGCAGGCACATTTTTGAAAGGAAGGAATGGGGAAGGAAATGTGAAGTTACAGATGGGAGTAAAGACATATGTCAAAGGAGAAAAGTAGATATCAACAATTCTCCCAAGGCATACATCTTTATTCAGATATTTAGATCAGGCTCTATGAGACCCTCTTAAGACCTGTGCTGGTTTGTATGTCTTGTGTCCTGTGATTTGCAAACTGTGATCCACATAATCTCCCTGAGTACTTATTATGATGGTACCATGGCATACTCTTAGCACCTGACAAACAACGGCTGGTAATGTTATCTCTGACAAGGAAACAGAATATTGTTTATGCTCTAATCCTAGTCAAAACAATTATTTTTATTAGAGAGTTAATATTAGGAAAAACTCAGGATTAAACTTGAATTGGTACATTTGCTCCTCTGCTTGGCAGAGAAGCTATCCTCCTCGGATATGTAGATTTTCTTAACATCCAGCTAAAGAAAGCAAGCCTGTTTTTATGTCTGGACTTTTGAAATTGAGAGGATTCTGTGTTAAAGAATTAATGTTTAAACCTTTGTTATAAAATCGGGGTATATAGTGTGATAGCAAAATCCTAGAAGGTCACTTTTTATGTTCTTCTGATGGCAGATATTGCTTGCCACGCACTAAACTTTTCTCAATAGCCCAGTGAATAAATAAACTTTCTTGCATTACATCTAGATCTCTTTGACCAGGTTGACTTATTCCATCTCAATGAACTCATTGTCTGAATAATAATGCTAGTGAACAACTGCTAAACTGAAGGATTTTGGTTTGAGGGGATTTTTGTTTTGTTTTGTTTTCAGCTGTAGTCTTATCATTCACCAGATTAGGAAAGAAAGGGACAAAGATTAGTTGAGTTGACGTCTCACTTTATCATGGGACATCTGTTTTATTATTTTGATCAGCTGCATTCTATCTTCTCTGACTGGATGAGTAATAATCAATCATAATGTAAGGTTAGGTAAATTTATTTGCTTTTCTCTCTTCTCTAATTTCCTTTTTCTCTGACTTCTAGCTTTGTTCTTTTCCTTCCATTCTGCAGGGCAGGCCTAGTCATAATCCTTCTTGAATGACTCATTAGTTTCTCAGATGCTTCCCTAACTTCCCACTCTGTCCTCATTTTATTTTTGATAATGCATGTGCCTCACAGCATGCAATTCCATCCCAGGCCTCAAATATAAAATGTCCATTCATTTATCTATTCATTTACTTCCATTTTGTTTTTTAAAAAACATTTTATTAGCGTATATTAGTTGTACAGTGGGTTTCATTGTGACATTTCCATATGTGCTTACATATATGGAATCTTGGTTAGGTTCATCCCCGTCCATTTTCTTGTTAATATATGTTTCCATCTGGAAAAAATGCCAGTATTCTAGCATCACATCAATTCCAACTTCACTACAGAGCCATTCTCAGTAATACCAATGTTTGGGCTGAGCATACATAACAAGTTATCCTCTAGCTATAAATTTTGTCACTGGTATATAGGCATTGAGCTTTTGCTGTATATACAAATTTTCTAGTTATATAGTTTATCTCCTAAATAAGATGCTAAGTTCCTTGAAGATATATTTGTTGTTTTGCCTAATTGCTTTTTTGCACTCAATAAGTACTAAAAATTTATTTCTTGTTACCAGAAAATGTTATGACTGAATTAGAAAAATATTTTTTCTAAATGAAATTATACATGCAAGAAAGGTCTTCTTAAGTTTTATTTTAATTGACAAATATATGTATATATTTTAGGGACACAATGTGATGTTTTGATACAAGGATTCATGGTGGAATGATCAAATTATTCAAATAGCATATCATTACCACAAATACTTCTCATTTCAGGACATGTCTTTCTATTCTAGGGAACTAGACAGTTTCTTAATGTGATCTCATGCCTTTTCTTAGACATATCTTTACTTTGCCTTATGTTTGTGAATCTAACATGCTGGAATAGTTTTCCTCAAAGCTTGAGTTGCTCTCAAACAACTCAAGAAACATTTGAGGACAGATTAAGCGTGACTTTATGTACTGAAATTCAAAAATTCAAAGGAGAAAATTACTTGGCACCTTTGGATACTCAGACATATTTTCAATGAATAGATACATATTGAAATGGAAGGAAATGAGGTGTAGAAATCCCTATGTGTTGGTGTAGATCACTGCATTCTAAGATCTGAGCAATCATTTAGGGGAGTCAAAAACACACTTTTATAACTCTACCTTTATGAATAAATCAAGGGATAAAATTCAGTCTGCTCAATCATTAAAATTAGAAAATAACTTTTGAAAACTACAGAAGTAATCTAATTCTTGTTAATAGCAATCAAATGCCCAATGTGAAGAGTTAAGATTTTCAGAAAACTCTCTGTCACCTTCAAAAATAAATCAAAACAAATTTACTTTTAAAAGAAAAAAAGATCACAGATCCCAATCTTGACTTGAGCCATTTATATATGTTATTTAAATGTATATGCACTTCAAGCTAGTTTTAAACTCCCGTTTTGCTTTTAGCCCACATATGATTATAAAATCTAAATTTACGTGGATTTCAAACAAACCACAAATTTAGCAACATTTGAATTAGCAATGTTAATTTGATTGAGGTTTTAATTTTTTTGTCCAAAATAAAATACAGTGGTACCAATTACTAAGCCATGGGTTCTCGGATGACTGAAGTGGGTTTATACCTTTTTCTTTATTTTCTGTTAAATTAAGTCTTTTTTTTGGAATGTATGTAGAAAAACGTACACAAATCATAAGTTTACATTCCAAGAATGTAGAGTTGATTTATTATTTGAGTACCAATGTAATTCAATACATTAACTGATTGTCTCCAAAAAAAATGTTTGCGGCTTTTTAATTTATCTCAAAATGAACATGTCATGTAATCACCACACAGATCAAGAAGTAAAATGTCACCATAAACCCAGCTACCTTCTTGTGCCCCATTCCAGACAGTACCTCTACCCTCCTTCCTAAAGGTCACTCAGAAATAGTTTGCCTATGACGTCTTTACTCTACTGTCTCTTCTATGACAGCTGAACTTCCATGTCTCTTTCTGAACTACATTGCAACCTTTGTTTTTTACAATACTCTGTGACATTGCTTGGCTTTTTATTTTGAAATAAATTTATTATTTATAAAATGGTACCACTTGTAAAGTGATAACAACTTATTATTAAGTGATAAAGCCACAGTTTTCCCCTTGTCATAACAGCTAATATTTATTATGAGCTAGACACTGTTCTAAGTGCTTAAAATGTGTAGTGAAATTTCAATATTCAAAGTAAGAGTACAACGTATGTAACCTTTTACTACTCACTTTTAACAGATGAAGAATCTACACATAAAAGTTATATAATATGCCCAACTTGAACTTGACTTGGTCAACAGTGTCCTCTCCATACTTGCTGACCCTATCTTGGGCCTCAGGTTCTCTGTATTATTCCTAAACTTCAGCTACATAATGGTATCTTAAGTTTCCCACACAGGCCAAGCTTTTCTTGCTTCATCCCTTCATCGGAAGATTCTAGGATAAGCCTTTTACACTTCTCCTCTGTTTTCCTTCCATCTCTGTGCTTTTTAAAATAGATATTGTAGGGTCATTTTCAGAAATTGAAACCATCCAGAAACGAATAATAAAGTGAAAGATTCCCATAATCCTATAGCAAAGATATAAACAACATGGAAACCTTTCTTACGTCTTGCTTTCCTCATTTTTTCTAAAAATTCTTTTTAGATGTTAAGTGCAAGGAATTTGATAAATACAAAAGAATATATGTGCTATAAATCATCGTGAAAATCATCAGTCATGATTCACAACAAAACATAGGAACATGACAATACCAATACTGAATGAAACCCTAGGGTCTCTTCTCTAGCTTATAATCCAACTCCTGTTCTTCAGAGTGTTTTATTTTTATAGAATTTTTATAGAATTTCTATAAAGTTTATACCAGTGCTATAGTTATTCAAAATGTGGGCAAATAAGCTGAATGTGATGTTCTACATCTGTAAATCCCAGCTACTCAATAAGCAGAGGTATGAGGATCACTGTTCAAGGACAGTCCAGGGGAAAAACATGATACCCTATTTTAAAAATAATAACCAGTGCAAGAAAATGCTGGAGAGAGAGGTGGTTCAAATGTAGAGTGCTTGCCTAGCAAGCAAAAGGCCCTGAGTTCAATTCTCATTACAGCCACACACACATACAAACACACACACAATACACACACACAACTCAAATGAAAGAAACTATACTAAGAGCCTCAGAACCAGTAAGTGAAGCAAACTCAGGACTCTGATCAGTTGCTCAGATTCTTGGCTACTGTTGCATCAGTGTTTTTCCTGTACTCACATACAGGATTTGTGATACAGGCCTATAGAACTTCACCTCCATGGAAAGATGACGATTTTCTGGATATCAACATACATATATCTATTGACATAATGGCAGTTTCCCCCTAGATAATAAGTTCCATAAAATAAGAACATGTATTTGATTTACCATGTGATCTCCAGGTACTGAAGTTCAATATATATCTAATGAATGGATGAGTGGATGGACTGGGACTGACTATGTACTTACTAATTTAATAGGAGTTTAGTAGGAGCTATGGAAAAAATTTGCAAAGCTTGTATTCCTTCTGTATGGTATAACCACATGTATAACCTAACCCTTTTCATTTCTCCCCATTCCTACTCACTCACCACCACCCAGCAGTTACCTTCTCTTTCTGCCTGCTCAAATCTCTCAGGTTGTGTGTTGTTCTTCATCACATCTTCTTGGCCTTCTTTTCTGACTCAAAACTGTTTTGGCATGAATGGAAATATTACTACAGGGAGGGTGGCCTATGATATGATCATCAGTAGCTTTTATTGTCCATTGAGAACATGGTACAGAACTAAGTGAATCAGCACAAAATCGAGACCATAATGTTGAAAATTTTGCATCATTTTACATTCGCATCAGCGGTGTGAGATTGTTCAATTTTTTCTTGCCTACATTTTCTCCATCCTTTCATTAGTAAATCATTAAAATGGAGTGACAATGAACTGTATATATCTGTTCTTCATCTATAAAGACACTGTACTTCATTGATTTTTTCTAAAATAAGTTTAAATTTGGTATGTTTTCTACTGTGAAATAGACATTTAATTTTCTATATTCTTATGTAAATTTTAATGACAGCACAAACATAAATGTTCTCAAATAAGTTTTTTAAATGGCCTTTCAAGAGCAAATTCAGCCAAATTCAAAAAGATACTTCAGAAGGCCAAATAAAATTGAGAAATATGAGGTGCAGAAATAAATTAAATATAATACTTTAATGAACATGAAACTGAACCCTGCCTTAGCTTTCACTCCAAAAGAAAGGTAATTAAAAATGACAATGCAGAGCATTTTTGTATGATCTTGGATTACTGAATGAATGAGAAATAAGAATAATCATGCAAAGGAAAAGTTGAATGTAAGACTCTGAGACTTAGAACACAGAAGTAAGAAAATGCATGGTTTGGTGTTATTATTCTGTATTTAACTTTCTAAATTGTTCCTATTTTTCAAACAACTGTTCAGAGTGCTTCAGTAATTAGCACATCAGGGATGCATTAATATAAAATGATGATCTTAACCTTAGGATTATTTTAAGCTTTGGTAATCCCCCTTCCCCAAAGCATAACATGCAAATAATTTAAATTAAAACAATATGTCTCCATCATTGACCAATGCACTCTAATACATCAAATACACACAACATATTAGCTTATACATGCAAAACTGAAATATATTGCAAAAATGATTGTTGAGCAGCTCTCCAGGGTGGCTAAAAATATTGCTGCATGATGACAAGTCTTACTACTCTGAGAGATACACAAAAAGACAGCTGTTCTAGGAAACTGCTGTCACCAATTCTACTGAAGACTTTCCCTTTGTTCTCTATTTCTCTGAAACTAGTCACTGCTTTCATCTTGCACTCAGGGTAATATATGTGCTGCTGTTATTTCCAGGTTCCCACCTGTGACCCATTATTTCTAGTTTTGGAACAAGTGTTGTTATAGTTCTTAAAGTCTATGCTGAACCATGAAACTCCTGAATTCAAATATCCTGCAGAAGTATCCTGTTGTATTCACCTGGAAGTTTTTTGTCACTTTCAGTGTTAATGTGTGACCATTATGTTCATTCAATCTGAAGCCTATAGATTTTTCTCCCATTATTATTTGGATGAATATCCAATGCATGACAACCATGTCTAATACTTGCTAGGAAAATATGCTGCATCCCAAGAAACGTGAAGAATTCCTTGTCTCTGATCAATGGGGAGGTAGGTAATCCAACACAATCATATGTCTACAAGAGCTGCTAACCTTAAATCTAAAGAAGTTTCTTACTTTAAATGTCTAAAGAAAAATACTCATCTGAGTTTGACCTGTTCTCTACTGTTGCCAATGAAGCCATACTACTTGGACTACTGACCTTTCCAGGGCATTCTGAGATTATTGGTTAACTTTGTGCATTGCACTTCTCTCAGATGTATGCAGAGTTACCATAAGAAAAGTTTTATAGCACACTGATTTTTATTGTAGAAAATCTTTAATCATCTAACAATTGTTTATCCTTTTGGTGGGGTTTTGAGCTCCATCTATTCCAGGTTTATCATTGTTTAACAATGTTCTCTATGCTTCAAACTCAAGTCAAATAATATAATTATTATAAGAATAAATGTGGTTTTTTGAGCTTGTAAAACATGGCATATGTACTTCACTGGCATTTACATATTTGATATCTTATTTTCACAAAAGGAAAATTGTGATAAAAATAACACAGGACAACTTACAGCTTCATTTGATATAGAAAACTTGAGTCTTTCAACATTTTAGACACACATAGATATTTATATGTATATGTGTATACCTGTGTTTAACATCTTCAAATTTGCAACAATCATCCAATTTATATTTTCTCATTTTATCCTCAAAATAATTTGGTAACACTCCAATAGAAAGGTTGGTAGGAAAACACTTTAAAAAGAGAATGTGCAAATAGTGTGTACCCCTGAATGTAAAAGGAAAAAAGATACCTCTTGAAACTATTTTTCCAATGGGGGGAGAAGGGATGAAGGAGATTGGTGGAGGGGTGAATTCAAGTATGATATAGTTGATATATTGTAAGAACCTTTGTAAATGCCACAATATACCCTTACCTTGCACAACAATAAATTTTTTAAAAAGAGAATTCAAATAGCCAAGAAGTAAAGGACAAAAATAAAACAATAAAGTTATACTGTTCCATTCCCACTAGAATGGCTAAAACTACCAATAGTAATGGGACAGTGAAACAACTACAAATCCCACAAACTGCTGGTGTGACTATAAATTGATCATAAATTGGAAAGTTGTTTGGAAGAATCTGCTAAGCTAAACACATAGGTAACCTTTCACCCAATAACTCTACTGAAATGGATAATATTTTTGCAAAATAAAGAAATGTATAAGAATGTTCATACAAGCATATTCATAATGGTCCTAAATTGAAGACACACATTTGCTTTGTAAGAATAGAATGGACAAACATATTGTAGTGTACTGTGGAATATTACATTACGGTAAAAACAACAAAATACAATTTCATGTAGCACCATAGATGAATCTCACACATACATTGTTTAAAGAAAGAAGGAGACACAAAAGAATGTCCAGGGGGAAGAGGTCTCTTAAACAGGATATAAGGGATTATTTTGGAGTGTTAGTTGCATTCTCTCTTTCAATTAGGGCTTTGGAAAAATGAATATGTTCACTTCGTAAAAAAATATTAGGTTGTGCACTGTGATTTGCTGAGTCTTCTGTGTGATAAGCCTCAATAAGATAAAATAGTGTGATAGCATCAGCAAAATGAGTATGAATGAATGGACTAATTAATGATAAACAATAAGAACCATTTTCAGGATACATATTCTGAGTCTTGTGTACCTTCTACTGTATAATTTGTAAAAGTTATTAGAACCATGCATCTGAAGTGATTTCAAGATGTCATTTCCATTAGTCTTTTCACATTTAGTCCACCAAGATGCTTGGCACACTTAAGCAAGGTAAGGTGTTACTGATATTAATGAGCATAAAATAATCATTTGGGGTAATATTTTTGAAATTTTTTTACATCTAGATAAAATTTTTTTATCTTCAAATGTCATTAGTAAATTCCCTAACCATGAGTAGTACAGAATAGAGGAAGATTTTCCTGTGAAATTACATTGGGAGGCTACATTTTTGTTCAGATTTAAAACCCAGGATAGTGGTGGCTGCTGTATCTCTCCAAGTTACTTCTGTTTCCATCATTTGATGCTGAATTTCTTTTTAAGTTACTTCAAAACCCCAGAAGGTGTTGACTATGGCAGTTGCATATCTCCTGGACACAGACAAAGAAATTGTAAGTGCCATGCTTGCTTGTAAAAGTTCAGTTTGTTCTATTTTCCCCCCTTTTAGACACTGTTTCATGTAACTATGTCAGTGAAAACAGAGGAACTGGAGCATTTGGTATTTCTTTTGGTTGGTTTCTTAAGTCCTAAATCAGAAATGCTCAAAAATTTACAAATCTTTTACAATCAGATTAGTATATAAAATATATACATTTTACTGTAATGTTGCTTTCTATTTAAGCCTATCAGAGATTTGAGGGTATCTTCAGTGAGACTTCCTAATAAATTACTTGATATCTTCTACTAATCATAAACATTATGAAGATATCATAATATCTTCAAACCTTCAGAACTTTTACTAGATATTAACATGTTTTCCTGTGAGTGGATCACACACTTGGAAATAAATCTTCCTACTTGAATGGAAGGTAGCCTTTGAGCTGCATCACACCTGTAACATATTTAATGAAATACTATGTCTGCTTTTAGGCATTAAAGTTAATTTAAAATCTGAAGAGGGGCATTTAGGAAAGGATATAAGAATATTAAGCACTGCTTTCTTATCTAGCCATCTCTCCACAAGTCCTTCATCTTTCCCAGTTTGAAGATTTATTGGTCACGTTTTTAATATAGTAATTGAAACCTGAGAGTGAACAAGTATAAGACAACTTCATAAAATCTTAACTAATCCAGGAAATTAATTTTAAAACCATTCATACCACTTTCATGACAGTTGTCATGCAAAATCTTGTTTTTATTTTTGTCTTATTTTTTCAAAAAAAGATAAATAGACAAAATTTATAACATGTAAATTATAGAGAGTAACTTTAAAATAACCATCCAAGTATGCTCTATTCCATTAAGAAATAGAACACTCAAAAACATGATGAATTCCTCTTTAAGAAAATCCCAACCTTCATACCAGCAGTATCATTGTGGTTATCATTCTTTCATTTACTCCAAAATTGTAAGATATCAGTACACCACATATTTTATTTGCATACATTAATTGTATAAAACCATGGGTTTCATTATGCAGTTTTCATATTCACTCCAACTACCCTCTCCCCTCTCTTGTTCCCGGCTCCTGTCTTGCTGATCCCCTAACTCACCTAAAATTATCTCCTTTCTGCTTTCATCACTTTAAGAAAAACTAGCTTTTGGTTGAGAGAAGCATGATATTTGACCATCTGAGACTGGCTTCTTTCTTTTAGCATATTGAACTCCAGATCAAGTTCCCTGCAAATGATGTAATTTTACTCTTCATTATGACTGAACAATGCTCTATCATGTATATATATCATATTTTTTACCCATTCATTTATTGTTGGGCCCATAGGTTGATTCCATAGCTTAGTTATTGTGAATAATATTGTGATAAGCATGGATGTGTAGATATCTTTCTTCTACGTCACATACTCTCCTTTGGATATATATATCCCAGAATTGTGTAGCAAGGTTATAGGGAGGTCTATTTTAAGTTTTTGAGGAACCTCTATACTGATTTCCATAATGGTTGCACTATTTTACTTTCTCACCATCAGGTATGAGAGTTCTTTTTTCCCCTCATCATCAGCAGCATTTGTTGATCTTCTTGATGATTGCATTTTGCAAGCAATGTATGCACATATGAATAAATGAATAAATAAACCAAAAAATAAAAAAATAGAATGGAACACTGTGACACCGAGAGAGAGAGAGAGAGAGAGAGAGAGAGAGAGAGAGAGAGAGAAAGAATCTCAATGTAGTTTTGATTTGCATTTCTAATGGCTAAGGATGATGAACCTTTCTTTATGTACTTACCAGCCATTTGTACTTCTCGATTTGAGAACTCTAATCAATTTATTTTCCCATTTATTTGTTAGATTCTTTGTTCTTTTGGTGTTTGTTTTTTGCAGTTCTGTGGTTTGAACCCAGGGTCTTGTGCTTGCTAGGCAAGTGCTTTACAACTTGGACCACACCTCTAATCCCTTTTCTTTAGATTTTCAGATATACTCTCCCATGTTTGCCCAGGCTGACCAGGACTAGGATCCTCACATCTATGCCTCCCAAGTAACTAGTGTTACAGTTATAAACTCCACATACAGCTTGCTTGCTGAGGTGGGGATCCCATTAACATTTACCCTGAAGCTGTACTGGAACCTTAATCCCCTCAGTCTCCACTTCCCTAGTAGTTTACATTACAGGTTCGAGGCACTGCACCCTACTCTTTATATATTCTGGACACTAATCCCTTGCCAGATGAATAGATGACATAGATTTTCTTCCTTTCTGTATGCTGTTTCTTTTTATTTGAGTAATTGTTTTCTTTGCTGGGCAGAAACTTTTTAATTTGATGTATCCTGTTTGTCAGTCTTTGCTCTTATTTCCTGATCTATTGGAGTCCAAAAAAGGAAATAGGTTCCTATATCTACATGTTCAAGTGTTTTCTCTATGTTTTTCTCTAATAGTTTCAGGTCTTAGGTCCATTTTAAATTGATTTTTGTACCAATGAGAAATAGGGACCTAGTTTCATACTTCTACATGAGCATATCCAGTTTTCTCAGTACTATTTGTTGAAGAGGGTGTCTTCTCCAACATAGGTTTTTGGCACCTTTCCAAAAAATTAGACTACTGTATTTATGTGGACTTCTTACTGAGTCCTCTTTCTAGTCCATTTGTCTATAGTGTCTATTTTTGTGCCAGGATCATGCTGTTTTTGTTTCTATGGCTCTGTCATATAATTCAAAATCAGGTATTGTGACAACCCCAGAATTAATCTTTTTGTTCAGGATTGTTTTGGCTGTTCAGGTTCTTTTGTGCCCTGTATAAATTTTAGTATTGCTATTTCTAGTTCTGTGATAAATGCTTTTGAATTTCTTATCAGTGGAAATATACTATATGTTACTTTTTACCTGTGTACCTTTCATTCAAATTATCACTGGAAGATGTGTCTTGTGTTTATGCATATACCAACAGTACATTCATTTTCATTTATTTCTAATTGTGTCGATCAACTCTTAATATCTGAACACATCATATGCAATATAGAGTAATATACTGAATATCCTTTTGCATAACATGTCTGCTCCTTTTTCTCTATTCTTAATTTGACTATTGCAATGTTACCTTTTTGTAGGCATCTGTTATCTCTTATACAAATTTATCTTTTGTTAGCAGTTTGTTGCAAATATCTTTTATCCAATTTGTACCTTCTCTTTAAAGTTTCTTTTTGCTGTTTTTAAAAGGAAGTCTATATTTTGATATAACAAAACTGATCAATATTCTCTTTTATGATTAATAATTTTGAGCCATAGTTAATAAATCTTTCCTTATTATAAATAACAAAAATAGTTTTCAAATTATCTTCAAAAAGATTTACAGTTTATATGTGACCTTCAATCAACTTGGAATTGATTTTTGAGTATACTTTGAAGTAGATATACATATTTTTCTCAGTACTATGTTCTGCCATTTTATTCATTGCCATGCCTTCTGTATTCAATAAGGACTTTTTCTTATATATGGAAATGTGTTTGTATATTCTATTTTGTTGAATTATTCCATTTGTCTATTGTCTTGACTTTATCATATCTCTCAGTGTTATGCTTTGTGATGGATAATGATTTGTGTTGGATGATCCCCAGATTCATTATTCATCATTGTGTAAGTCATTCTTGAGCTTTTGAATTTCTGAAAAAAAAAATCACCTTTTGACTACAGTACATACATGTTAGGATTTCTATTGTGCTTATGTGAATTAATTGTTCAAGTCAGGAAGAGGTAGAATTGCGAGAATAGTGAGTTTTCCAGTCTAAGAGCATGAATATTATTTTATTTACTTAGGTCTTATTAAATATCTTTCATTAAAATATAATTTTTTTCTCCATAAAGGTCATAGAGAAAAAGATATATCTCTAACTAGACTATGCCTGAATACTTGATAATTTTGTTATTATTTTTGCTGATACTTTTTCTAGTATGCATAAGTGCAATTGATTTTTATGTGAATCTGTTATTCACATAAAATATATGATAACTAATATATCTGTTATATATATATATTAATTAACCTACGAACCTTCTAAACTCTTTTTAATTCTGAAAATTTATTGGCATATTCTTTGGAGTTTCTTTGTAAAAAGTACATCATCTACAAATTCTTTCTTTCCAATCTTTTTAGGTTCAAATTTTTATTCTTTGCCTTACTGTGTGGAGTAGTTCATCCATTTTAATATTTACCGAAAATGGTGACAAGCCAAGTAGTGGTTGTGCACACCTGTAATCTTAGTTACTTGGTAGGCAGAGATCAGGAGGATTGCAGTCTCAAACTGGGCAAATAGTTCACAAGAACCTATCTTGAAAATACGCAATACAAAAAAGGACTGGAGTGACTCAAGCAGTAGAGGGCCTGCCTAGCAAGTGTGAGGCCCTGAATTCAAACCTCAATACTGACAAAAGAGAAAATAAAGAAAATGATGACAGTGTACATAACTTTCTTGATTTCAGTCTCAAATACAAAATTAAAATATTTCACCACTAAAATGTACATAAAGTACTTTTACTAGAGATTATTTCCTTGTTTCAGTTTTTTAGATAGGGTTTAAAAGTTTTTTAGATAGGGTTTAGATAGGAATTTTCTTGAATTTTAATTTTATGAGGTATTTTCTTAAACTTAAAAGCAACTTTATGATTTTAATATTGGAAATTAACATAAGTTTTGCTTCTATAATCTACACTGCATTATCCAAAAGTCTTAGTGTCTTAGTGGCTTAGAACAATATTCTTGATGGCACATGACTGCTGTATGTCAAATGTATTATCAATGGAGTTCTAAATTCTGTCCCTTTCCTGTGGCCATACTGACTGAGTCACCCTTCACTGAGACATGCTCTTCTCTTGGTAAAGTCTAAAAGCACAATGGAGAAAACCAGATCACACAAGTGTACATAGTGAACTATACTTCTTCATATTCTATTAGCTGATAAATCAGATATATAAGAGCATAAGATAAGGCAGCATGTTAGGGTAGGAAAAAATGAGATAAGGCAGCATGTTAGGGTAAGAAATAAAAGAAATTATGTGACTACATATTGCAGTCTGTTACATGGTAGATTATATTGACTGACTTCATACATTTAAAGTAACGTTTTTATTTTTAGTGTAAACTGAACTGCTAATGTTGTTTCATCTTTTTCAAACATTGCTGGATATGATTTGCTATCTTTTATTTAGAGTCAGAGCATATATTGGTGCCATTTTTCTTTGTCTTTTTTTTCCTTTTATTATTCATATGTGAATACAAGGCTTGGGTCATTTTTCCCCCATGCCCCCACCCCCTCCCTTATCACCCACTCCGCCCCCTTCCTCTCCCCCGCATCCCCTCAATACCCAGAAGAAACTATTTTGCCCTTATTTCTAATTTTGCTGTAGAGAGAGTATAAGCAATAATAGGAAGGAACAAGGGTTTTTGCTGGTTGAAATAAGGATAGCTATACAGTGAGTTGACTCACATTAATTTCCTGTGTGTGTGTTACCTTCTAGGTTAATTCTTTTTGATCTAACCTTTTCTCTTGTTCCTAGTCCCCTTTTCCTATTGGCCTCAGATGCTTTTAAGGTACTGCTTTAGTTTCTCTGCATTAAGGGCAACAAATGCTAGCTAATTTTTTAGGTGTCTTACCTATCCTCACCCCTCCCTGTGTGCTCTCGCTTTTATCATGTGCTCAAAGTCCAATCCCATTGTTGTGTTTGCCCTTGATCTAATGTCCACATATGAGGGAGAACATATGATTTTTGGTCTTTTGGGCCAGTCTAGCCTCACTCAGAATGATGTTCTCCAATTCCATCCATTTACCAGAGAATGATAACATTTCATTCTTCTTCATGGCTGCATAAAATTCCATTGTGTATAGACACTACATTTTCTTAATCCATTTGTCAGTGGTGGGGCATCTTGGCTGTTTCCATAACTTGGCTATTGTGAATAGTGCCACAATAAACATGGGTGTGCAGGTGCCTCTGGAGTAACCTGTGTCACAGTCTTTTGGGTATATCCCCAAGGGTGGTATTGCTGGATCAAATGGTAGATCAATGTCTAGCTTTTTAAGTAGCCTCCAAATTTTTTTCCAGAGTGGCTGTACTTTTTTACATTCCCACCAACAGTGTAAGAGGGTTCCTTTTTCCCCGCATCCTCGCCAACAGCTGTTGGTGGTGGTATTGCTAATGATGGCTATTCTAACAGGGGTGAGGTGGAATCTTAGTGTGGTTTTAATTTGCATTTCCTTTATTGCTAGAGATGGTGAGCATTTTTTCATGTGTTTTCTGGCCATTTGAATTTCTTCTTTTGAGAAAGTTCTGTTTAGTTCACATGCCCATTTCTTTATTGGTTCATTAGTTTTGGGAGAATTTAGTTTTTTAAGTTCCCTGTATATTCTGGTTATCAGTCCTTTGTCTGATGTATAATTGGCAAATATTTTCTCCCACTCTGTGGGTGTTCTCTTCAGTTTAGAGACCATTTCTTTTGATGAACAGAAGCTTTTTAGTTTTATGAGGTCCCATTTATCTATGCTATCTCTTAGTTGCTGTGCTGCTGGGGTTTCATTGAGAAAGTTCTTACCTATACCTACTAACTCCAGAGTATTTCCTACTCTTTCTTGTATCAACTTAAGGGTTTGGGGTCTGATATTAAGATCCTTGATCCATTTTGAGTTAATCTTGGTATAGGGTGATATACATGGATCTAGTTTCAGTTTTTTGCAGACTGCTAACCAGTTTTCCCAGCAGTTTTTGTTGAAGAGGCTGCTATTTCTCCATCGTATATTTTTAGCTCCTTTGTCAAAGATAAGTTGCTTATAGTTGTGTGGCTTCATATCTGGATCCTCTATTCTGTTCCACTGGTCTTCATGTCTGTTTTTGTGCCAGTACCATGCTGTTTTTATTGTTATTGCTTTGTAATATAGTTTGAAGTCAGGTATTGTGATACCTCCTGCATTGTTCTTTTGACTGAGTATTGCCTTGGCTATTCGTGGCCTCTTGTGTTTCCATATAAATTTAACAGTAGATTTTTCAATCTCTTTGATGAATGTCATTGGAATTTTGATGGGAATTGCATTAAACATGTAGATTACTTTTGGGAGTATCGACATTTTTACTATGTTGATTCTACCAATCCATGAGCATGGGAGATCTCTCCACTTTCTATAGTCTTCCTCAATCTGTTTCTTCAGAAGTGTATATTTTCCTTGTAGAGGTCTTTTGAGGCTATTGTAAATGGAATTGTTTTCAAACATTCTTTTTCAATTTGCTCATTGTTAGTGTATAGAAATGCTAATGATTTTTCTATGTTGATTTTATATCCTGCTACTTTGCTATAGCTATTGATGATGTCTAGAAGCTTCTGAGTAGAGTTTTTTGGGTCTTCAAGGTATAGGATCATGTCGTCTGCAAATAGGGATATTTTGACAGTTTCGACAGTTTCTTTACCTATTTGTATTCCTTTTATTCCTTCTTCTTGCCTAATTGCTCTGGCTAGGAATTCCAGTACTATGTTGAATAGGAGTGGAGATAGTGGGCATCCTTGTCTGGTTCCTGGTTTTAGAGGGAATGGTTTCAGTTTTTCTCCGTTAAATATAATACTGGCTGTAGGTTTGTCATATATAGCTTTTATAATGTTGAGATACTTTCCTTCTATTCCTAGTTTTCTTTGTTTGTCTTTGTCTCATTTTGGTAACACCATTCTGTCTTAGAAAAATGTGTGTTTTATTACCAATTTGTAGAGTTGTCTGACAGAATTTCTCAGTTTTGCAACTACCATTTCTTTTAATGTTCAATACAGGTGTTTTAAAACTAGATTGCATGTGGAAATAATGTGAAATATTGGTACAACTCATTATTTATTGCAGTTCTTTCTCTTCCCTTATTTATTCCATTATTTAAGTCAATTAGGATAAACCATATTTTACAAGAAATTAGTCCAACATATTCAAGCTTGAATTTTATTCAAAATGTTGTTTGGTGTACTACCTTATTATTTAGGTTGTCACTTCAGTAGTTTTGCCCTGTACTGCTTCTTACACTTGTTTATTGGTGACTTCTTTTATTTTTGCGATACCTCATCAGAATTGGTCAATTTTATTATACTATTTTCAAGAGCACCTGAATTTACCATCATAGTGTTATGTTCTGTTTAATGATTCATAGCATTACTTTCAGTGGAATTAAGAAGTTACTTAAAATGTCTGACATAATAGTCTCTACATGAGCAACAAGCGATAGTATTATTTCTAAAGTTTTCTTCATTTCTTTCCCATCTGTTGTGATTTCATAAACTTTTAAGTTAGATGACTTCATTCATCTTTTTAACAAAAGCACTGATGCTTATTATTTCTCAGTAAATACCATTCTAGCTGTATCCCATATTTTTATCTATTTTTGTCTTTAGTCATTTTCAAATATTTTATGTTTCATTACTTTCTTCTTTGAGCCATGAGTTACATTGAAAAGAATGATTCGAGAATGTTGAAGTCCTGAGCATCTTTATTGCTTTATCAATGGTTGTTCAGGGAATCATATTGTGATCAGAAAATGTGGTGTGCATCACCTCAACCTCTTGAAATTTATTGAGACTGACTTTATGCCTATGATCTTGTCAGATTTTGTAAATATTTCTCATTTGCTTAAAAAGAAATATGTGAATGTTATATACATTTCATTAAATTAAGATTTTTATTCACATTAGTCAAATACTTTTTCTCATACTTTGGATGTTAAAATCTTTTACAATGATAATGGATTGATCAACTTTTCTAGTTTTTTCAATCTTTGTCTTATATTTATTCAAATACATATTAATTACATATCACTCTTATAATTCTATAAATTACTGCCTAATGTTTACTGTGCTCTCATTAGAACATGTGTGTTTAAAATTGTGAATTAAAATTTTAAGTATGTGTATTGATCTTCTTATCTCTAACATTTCTAATATCTCTGAGTATAATTTTATGTCTTAGACTATTTCTTATGATATATATAGTTATACCAGCATTCTTTTAGTTAGTATTACTTCTTCTATTTTTACATCCATTTCATTAATTTGTACATTTGTTTATCAGTCTGGCAGTCAACTTCAGTGAAATTTATCATAATTATTGTTATATTCAACTTATTTCACCTTATTTTGTGCTTTTGATTTTTGCTAACCTTTTTGAAGCTTTCGCCTTCTTTTTGCATTTTTACATTACCTTCTTGGTTTTTTATTTTATGTTCTACTTGGTTTGCAATTTAATTACAATTATCTTTAAAATGTAACATATATCCTTAATTTAACAAAGTATGACACTAAGCAATATCTCATCTGCCTCCTGAACTATGACAGTGCTTTGGAAACTTAATTACTCTCCAATTTGTATAATTTTTTTTCAGTAATTTCATAATATTATTTACCCTTGGCTTATCATTTATGCAGTTATGATTACACACCTTTGATAATTGTTTTTTCCTGCATGGTAGACATTCTTTTCTAAGTCATTTCCATTATTTCATAAGCACATATATTAGATATTACTTCAGGGTTTCTCAAGCCTAGAACCATTAAAATGTTGGATGAGACAATTCTCTTCTGGGAGGAGCTATTCTGTGCAACATAGATATTTATGAGCTGTATTCTTCCCCTACACACCAATAACACCTTCCAGCTATTATGATGGAAAATGTTCTAGACATTACCAAATATTCTCACAGTCTTAGGGTGAAGGAGGGAAGAGGGGCACCAAAGGTTACCCCTGGGTAGAAACCACTGCTTTAAAAATGTTTTGTTATTAGATTCTGATTCTATTTTGTGAAATATTTTCATTTTGCCCTCAATCTTGAAAGAACAAATTTTGTTACTTGCTAAGTACACAATTGTAGATTGAGAGACATTCTTTTCAACAATTTAAAGATTAACTTCACCAATTTTAGGCCTCCATTGCTGCTATCAATCTGTTGTCATTTCTTTGAAACATGTTTTGGCTGCCTGAACTTTGGTGTCATGGAGTTTGAGTGTGATATGTCTAGGTGAAAGCTGCATTTCCTGTACCCTGTATTAAATTCATTTTGATTGAGTCAAAACAGTCACATCTTTCAATGCCTATAGAAACTCTTTAGCTTTTAGCTTTTCATTTCCTCTTCATTATTTTTACTGTGTCCTATTCAACATCTGACTGAACATATAGTACACCTTCTTACTCTATCCCCTGTAATTCCTACCCTCTTTTGTGGACTTTAAGTATCTGATTGCATAGATTGACATTTTTATATGCATCTTTTAATTCTGAGAAAAATAAATTTGTCTTTACTTGCTTTAATATAGCATTAGCACACCTGTTAAGTTTTTAACTTTGATTATTAAAGCTTTAATTTCACTTGACATTTTTTCCCAAGTTTATAAGCCATTTTAAAACTTTCTGGATCTTTACATGTACTTACAATGCTTAAAATTTTAATTTACTTTAACTTAACTGAAACATAAAAGTATTAATAATTACATATAAATGAGTTACCAAGTAATGTGTCAGTACATGCATGCATTGCATAATGCTTAAATCAAAGTAAACATTTATTTCCTCAAACATTTATCATTTCTTTACAATGAAAACTTTCAGAATTCCTTCTAGCATTTTCAAATGTACAGTGAATTATTGTTACTTACAGTCATTTTAAAGAATAATAATTATAGTTGTTATATAGCTCTTGTCACACAATTCCAACATTGAACATATCTAAAAATTTACATCTTCTGTCATTTTTTTCTACTGCTTCTCCTACATGGTATGTTATTCCTGTGTGTGTTTTATGATATTGTTGTGTTTTATAGTCAATATAACATTATCTGTGAGCATATTATAAGGCCTTTGGGAAAGATTTTTATTCCAAATAAAAGTAGTTTCTACTTTTATTATGCCTTAGTGGAAAGTACAAATTTGTATCACTCTAATTCTGTAGTTGGGGTTTTATAGATGACTCAGATTACTTTTAATTTGGGCCACACTGCAAATCATGGATGGCTTGTGATTTTGAATCATCAAGGGAAATCTTTCCTTCCTCCAATCTAGTCATGAGTTTAAAAAAATAGTCTTTCCTTACTACTTCTATTGAATGCGGTTTACTAGAAGTATAGCCCTCTCAATGTCCCATATTGCATCTTGTTACATTTTCACAATTTGATAAATTTTAGACTTTGTATCTTGTTATCCAAACTTAATAAGGGTAAAAACTTTTGCCAGCTGTAAGCAAGAATTGTTAGATGTGCTCGGTGTAGCTGTCAACATCAGATAATCATTATCTTTCTGGATTGTAGCTTTCCCTTATTTTGGTCTCCTGGTATTTCTTCTACTTTATTGACAAGTCAAGCCATAAAATTAATCATTTTTCAATAATTTAATAAAAGTCTTTAGTGTTTTTGAAGCATGAACATTAATTAAACGGCTTTTTAAAATACTACTGAAAATGGAAATCAATTTCATTATAATTATAAATATTGGTTTATGTAAATAGTATTTTTACAAATAAACTCAATCCTAGGAAAGCTACTTATATTAGTGAGAAAACAATATGGAATAAACAACAAAATATACAGAGTATGGTGAGAGACTTGGATCTTTCTGTAACTGAAATGTGGGTCAGTACAGGGCTTTACATGTTGGGTGTCACACTATCTGATCTATACTCTTGGAACATTCATCCAATTGATGTATAAAGTAGATGAAAGAACAAAATAGACTGGCAAGAATACTGTTTATGTCTTCTACGCAATGACATTTTTAAAAGTTTGCATTAGGGTTGGAAAGAAATGGTGCTGAAAAGAGTTAGCTTGGGATGCATGTGGAGGTGTAAATTATAGGTTAAAATATAGAAAAAGGAATGAAGTCTGACTCCAGGGATACTATTGACTGGAACAGTGGAAATTTATAGGAGGACATACATTGTCTTAAAACACATGCCATTTTGTTAACATTTAACTTTTAACTGGCAATTGGATATACAATTAGATACGTTAAGGGGGCATTTCCACATCTGAAACTATGTGGAAGTATATAATAAAGATACAAATTTTAGATCTAGGGTAAATACAGCAATGTGGTTGGACTTGGATTACATGAAGAGAGCACATACGGGAGATATAAGAATAGATATAAAACCCAAAACATGAAAAAGTTTGATGTCTCCACTCCAGAGGAACCAATACAGAAATCTTAAAGTGACAGAAGTTAACATGAGAAGGGGATCAGGAACCAGTGTAAAGATCAGTTAGAGATGAATCAACATAAGTTGTAACACATTTGTACATGAAAGCAATGCTAGGACTATTTCTGTATAGCTATCCTTCACTCAACTAGCAAAAACACTTTGTCTCACTTATCATGCTTATGTCTTTTCTTCAACAAAATTAGAGATAAGGGCAGAACAGGTTCTCCCTTGAAGTGAGGGGGGCAGGAGGACAGAGGGGAGAAATGACCCAAGCAAGGTATGCACATGTGGACAAATGAATAATTTAAAAAATTTGAGTCATTAAAGTTGCATTCTGTTTTAAGCCATTGAACAGGAATCAACAGAGAGAAGGGAACACAACTATGAACAAAGAGCAAGATGAATTCAGCAATTACTGATTTAGCAGAGAAGAAAGAATTAAAAGAAAATGATGAAAACCATCCCATTTAATATAAGTTTTCATAAAGTTAATATAAGTTTTCATAAAGTGATTCCAGTCAATGCAGCTTCCTAACTATTTTTTAGCAATTGAAAGTTGTGTAGGAGAAGAGTAAGGTGGTTATTGGATTAATCAAAAAGATTAATCCAATCAAAATTAATGTTTTTATTAGGCTTGACAGTGATTGGAAGGAGCTAGGTAGCTATGGTGTTTGCAGAAATGTAACTGTACTAGTGGGTCATGGAACCAAAGACAGATAAGGAAACAATTGAAGGATGCTGGATTATGGATGGGAAGACTTACTGTGCTTACAGAATTATTGCATTGAATGTGCTAGATTAAAAGAAAAAGCTGGAGAGAATACAATTGTCAGTGCGAGGGACATCAAAGCTTATATAGCAAAGGAAATGCAACTTTTGAAATGATCAAAATATCTAGGGTGTGGTTATTCCAAAAGAGTGGTGTGGCTGAGGTGTTAGAAGTAAATGGGGAATTGAGAAATTATGGAATTCAACTGAAGGTCAGAAAATGTGGCAAGGACTGAAATTAAAGTGGAAGAGATCATTTTTGGTAAAAATTAGAAGAGGCTTAAATGTTGGCCAGACATAGAAATCTCTAAGATTAGAATAGAAATTAGGAGCAAGTTGCTGATATCAGCAGTAAATAATACAAAGTAATCAAAAAGTTAGTAGACAATAGTGATGAGGAGAAGTAAAGGATTTGTTAATGTCATTAAATGTGTTGAAATTTTTGAAGGAGGAGTGAGGAGAGAGGAAAGAGCTGAAGAGAGAAAACAGGGTACTGTTCCAGCTGCTAAGCCACAGGAGCTGTGAGAAGAAAGGGAAACAAAAATAATAAAAGAACTATGTTCTAATTGAGCATAACAGTGAAGCAATATTCTCAGGAGACATGTTTTCACTAAGAGTAAGGAAGTGAAAGAAACCATGGAAGTGTTTGGGAATGGAAAGATTTATCCCTGAACTCAATGAGAATCCTCAAAAATCTTAAGGAATAGTTTAGAAAGGCAGTGGTGAGGAAGGGTGAGAGATAAGATGCTGTATGTTTGTTTAAATCAAATAAATGAAATTAAATAGGAGATACAGTCAGAATTCCAAAACATTTTACTATAGGTATTCAATAAACTGATAATAAAAATGAGGATGTTTTTCATATTCAGTAGAAATAAGAAAATGAAAGAACACAAATGAAATTTAGCAAGACCTGTGTGATCTAAAACTTTTTTAAGTTTCTTACAGAATGTATGGAAATAAATGAAGAATTTGGGGTATAGGGATACATATCAAAATTGTGAGGAAAATCCTAAATCCCTTATCCATTTTCAGTAATATTTTTATAGAAATATATTTTCAAAGGCAATCATGGTTGACAAAAAACATGAGTTCAGTAACCTTAAAGTCATACTGATAAAATGTGATTTAATGGTAAGATTAAATGGGTAACTTCTTTATTTTTGTTTGCAGCCAAAAATAATATTCAAAATATTTAACATCTGAAAATCTGAACTGACAATAGCTGAGACTTTCTATAATAAGATTTAGAGCAGTAATTGTTGCAGGTCCTTTGAGAGAGTCTAAGAAGCCAAATAAGTTAAAAGAAAATTGCTTTAGGAACCTAAGACTTCCTGGCAAATAGCATTTTCACTATCTAACAACCAAAATGTATATTTTATAGTGTAATGGTTGAAAAGCAAAATTATCCATTGCTATGTAATACCTTTATATAAAAAGATGGTATGTGCTGTGTACAGAATAGCTAGTAGTCTACTCTATCATTTTTAAACCTGAAGTCTGTTATACTTCAGTTTTTTAATCTATGCCTCTCACGTCAAGTGTCATGAAGCACTGTGTTGCAGTTGGAACAGGTTGTTTTTAGATTTAAGTGTGGATTCACATTCCATTTCCACTACAAACTAATTGTGTGACTTTCAGCAAATTAATTAGCTTCTTGATCATCAATTTCATCTTCTGTGGAATAGGACTCACGATGTTTGGAGATAAGGAAACGAAGGACATCCACCACCACATGATGAATGACTGTCACCCAACAAATGATAGCTCTTGCTATTGCTTTGAAAATTACAAGGATATTACTAAAATAAATGTTTGTATCTTTGAGCTTTTTCCATGCTTGGGCCTTGGTTGCCCAAAAATTTCCTAAAATTTCAAGCCTCTTCTAGAAAGAGTTTCAACATCATTTCCAAGATTTTTAGAGATTATTTTAAATTTAAAGCAAGAAGACAAGATGATCAAAAGAAAATTAGAAGAAAGAGGATAAGGGAATAACATGGGAAGAGAAATAAATTGTGAATAGTAAGTAAGGATTTCAACTAAACAGAGCTGTATAACTCTAAACAGAGGAACCAATGTGGACAATTTAGAGAGGACACTATAGAATTGACACAGAATTGAAGAGTAGATAAAGTCAGTGAAATAAATAGATGAGGTCACATAAAATTAATAAATTCTGGTAGAAGATGGTATAGAGTGTAAAAGGATCAACTGTATGGTAGGGAGTCTACCAAATTCTAGAGAAGCTATTATAATTTAAATTTAAACTGCTTCTTCTTTATCTTTTTTGATATTAAAATCCATATATATAGCTAAAGTTTACTATAATATGTTTTACATTAGTATTGGGATTCTCATCCCATTTTGAGACATCTTAACTATCTCATAACTGTCAACTGTTATGTTGCCTCATTCATTGTCTATTGCTACTTGTTTTCGATAACTGACATTAGCGTTTGACAAAACTTATTAGAGAATTCTTTCACACACACTTTAAATGTTTACACTTGCATTTCAATATAGATTCTCTCTCACAGAAGGTCATTTGATTCTCTGGAAACTTTCAGAGTGAGAGAAAAAGTTAACAGTGATGTTCTAGGTAATAAAACCGATCAGATCTCCACTGAAAAACAAAATTTAGTGATACTCAAAGTTATATTACTTTAAGAGGAAAGTAAATGAAAGACTTGAGAACATTAAGGCATTAGCAAATCTTCAAGAATTCCTAACCAAACATATTCTAGGATAAGTCTAAATATGAAAAGAAAACACAAATATTGATGAACTAACAATCAGAACTTTAGAAATATAAATTTTCTAAAATGTGTAAAACGAGGACATAAATTATAGAAATAATTCTACTTTTTGAAAATGCAACATCTGCTGCTAAGCACAGAACTTATAGGAAACATATTTTAACTTCTCAATTATTTACTTAACTGATTTTACAGATGAGCCAGTTGCAGCCCCTAATGTTATCATGTACCCAAGGCTATACAACCACAATAACTACTATTTGCCAAGTGTCTGCAATCTTCAAGAATTTTCTATCCACTGTCTTTAATCTTCATAGCCACCATGTAAGTAAAGTTGTACTGTTCTATTTCTATTTACAAATGACAAGTATGGCCAAGGAAAGTCAAATAACTTGTCTATGTAGATAGAAAGTTGTCAGAAGATTAAGAAGAACCCATGCCTTAGACCTCAAATTCAAAGCTCTTTTTACTATGTTATATTAATACATTTACATATTCTCAGAACAATTAGTTGTTGTGTACTAAATACTTGCCAGGCATTTTGTTAAAAATTGTATATACAGTCATGGTCCTCTTCCTGTGGGCTTATAGACGCTTGGAGGAAGGATAAGTAAGCAAACAAAGGCTATAAAAAAAAGAAAATAGCTTATTGAAAACAAATGAAAGGAGAGGAATCAGAATTTTTCTGAAGTTACTACCTGTGAAGCAAGAAAGTATGATCCATCCATATGGAACAGTTCAGAAACAAGCTCTGAGAAAGAGACAGGAGTTGTTAATTTCAAATACACACAGTAATTGACCTTTTTTTCTTCTCTGGATAAAAATGTACCTTTACATAGATCATATAAATTGATTAAATAGTATATTAAATGTCTATCATCAATTTGCTTTGTCTGCAAACAAGCTTAATTTAAACTGGAAAAATACATATACAATCAACTATAGTGTGTGGGGGAGGGTGTTCAATTAACAGATTTTATTTAGTAATCAAGTATTACATGGAAAATCAGAACTTTAATGCAACCTAACTTTCTATAAAATTATCAGAAAGCATCATACAACAATACAAATGTTTCATATTTTTTTTCTAGAACCAAAACCACTTAGCTCTAGGATCTGTCGTAACATCTGCAGACACCATAGCTCATTGGAAACATCTATCAGTGTCATTGTGTAGTTCTTGCTTTTCATTTCCTTTCTAAATTGGGAATATCTTCTCATGATCTTTATCTCATAAAATTTATGAGATTTTCATTACCAGAAATAGCTTCTTATGGAATCATTTCTGATCTATTACAATTCACGGCACCTTGTTCGTACCATAGATTGAGGCTCCAAGATATTCACATTTGACACTAGTAGATTACTCATTTGACATAAGTAAGCTTTAGACTCTCAGGAAAAAAATCTTCCATTACTTATAGTGACCATTTATGCTCATAAATATAAATAACATTAACAGAAAAAAATATTTCCAACCATGTTTGTTCCTTCACTGTACTTTGTGAAAGATGCCTTACCCCAGTTCCTAATTATCGTCTATAGTATCTTATAAAATTTTTGCTGCAATTATGTTTCTTCCCCAGTGGCTTTTATACCTTAACAAGTTCCTGTATTTAAGAGCTAATATTAACATTTTGGGAACTCTCTCCAAAAATGCGAATAATAATAGATTGTGCTTTTGCTGGCAGGTAAGGATCCAGAGTGTTTCCATTGTCACTGCACTGCTGCAGGCGGGAAACAGAGCCTGAACTGTGATGCTGTATATGGGGGGGAAATCATGAACATAGTATTGTCACATTGATTCTTGCCTTACAAAATATCATTATTCAAACCATGTTGAAAATGACTTTAGTTTATGATAGATTCTTCAAGATATTATTAAATCAGTCTTTTAAAGGTTTTGCAAAATGGATTTCTTGCAAGAGAAAAATACTGCTGCATCATGCAGGATTTATGTTGTTAGCAATCATCAGAATGCCCTGATATGGGAAAGACAAGACTGGAGTCTACTGGTGTCCAAAGAATAGTCTTTGTCACAGACCCACTGTGAACTAGCTGTATTATTTGCAGATATAATGTTTCAAAACATATGTATTTTCTTGGTCTGCTAACGTTAAAAAAACTGAGTTAATTTCTAAAGTTAAAAATTAGGAATTTCTCTCCTAATAGAAATAAAGAAAAACATAGTTTAATTCAACAACATAAACAATTGGATATAATTGATGTCTACAGAACAGTTCATCTGTCAACTAAATAGTTCATCTGACAACAGTTAATACAGTTGATATGGAACATTCAAACAGGCAGATCACATTAGATGCCAAAAAGCACACCTTAACAATTTAAAATAATAGGGAGCATACAGTTTTTGCTTTCTTCCCACAATGGAATTATCTAGAAATGAGTAGCAGAAAGATAACTGGAAAATCCCTACATACTGTAAACTCCCCCATACACTTGAAGATTAAACAACACATTTCTAATTAACACAGAGATCAAAGGAGAAATTCAGAGAAATAAATGAATACTTTGAATTAATTTAAAATGTAAATGGAATTTGTCAAAATGTATGGGTTGCAAGGAAAGGAGTGCTTAGAGGGACTATATTGCATTCAATTCATACATTAAAAGGCAGTAGAAGGGGAGAATATTATCAATGTACCCATTATTCATGTAGGAAAATATCACTATATAGCTTTTTATACAATTAATATATGCTAATAAAAATAAATAAATAATTTTAAATTAGAAAAATTCTAAGCTTCCATCTTAGAAAAGTAAAAACTGAGTAGCAATTTAGAATCAAAGTAATTAATAAAAATAAGATAGGAGATTAATAGAGAAAATCCATAAAACTGAAAGCAGATGGTATTGAAAAGGTCAATAAAATTGGTAAGTCCTTAGCCAGGCCAATTAACTAAGAAGAAAAGACATGAATTACTAACATCAAAAAAGAAAAGAAAGATGTAACTACAGATTTCATTGTCATCAAAAAGGAAATAAGGAATACTGTGAAAATTTCTATGTCCATTAACTTTCTTAATGCAGGTTAAATTTCTTGAAGGACATAATATCTTACTTTGTTTTGTTTTGCTGCCAACTATTTCTGAGAAAGTTTTATTTCTAAATGGGAAAACTAGTAGATCCAAGATTTAGGAGTACTTATTTTGTTTGATACAGTGTTAACACTAAAAAATTCTTGAAGTCTCCTTTCTAAGAAATAGATGTATATATACTGTTAAAATGTTAAGTCGACTGTTTCCTTTTAAATAAAAAATCCAATAATTGATATTTTCCTTGTGTCTTATATCCTTGATTATGCAACTTTTAAAACTCCCTTATTTTCTAGCATAGTATCTCGTTATACAAATAGTAATATTTAAGAAGTTTGTAGTTTTGGAGTTTGACTATTATATCTTCTAAGTTAAGACACAATGTTTTGAAACTCACACTAGAATAACCAATTAATGTACATTTATTTTTAAGGAGTCAGTAATTAATGACCTTCCAAAACAGAAAAATTCCTGTTTCAGATATATGTATTGTAGATTCTACCAAAAATCTAAGGAAGAAATTACACCAATTCTCTAAAATTTCTTCCCCCTAAAATTGGCAAAGGAATACTTCTTAACTCATTCCAGAAAAAGAGAATGAGGAAATAAAACTTTGTTCAAAATAACATGATTGTGTGAGATTCAATAGAATTAACTAAGGCTAGTGGAGTGGCTCAAGTGGTACAGCGCCTGCCTAGCAAGCCTGAAGCCCCGAGTTCAAACCCCAGTAATGCCAAAAAAAAAAAAAATTAAAAAAAGAGAAAGAATTACTAAATAAAGGAACTCTAGGAGCTAATAACAGATCATAGCAACATTTCAAAATGCACAGTTAGTATACAAAAGTGCATCACTCTCTTATATGCAGGGAATGAGCAATTACTTTGAAGTTTAGTACAGAATGTCATTTACATTAACACTCCTCAAAATGAAATACTAAGATATAAATTTAGCAAAATATGCACAAAATCTATATGAATAAAAACTACAAAACTGTGATGAAAAAATAAAAGAACTAAATAAGTGAAGAATTATTCTATGTTCATAGATAGGAAGACTTTCCAACTTCTATAGAACAAACACAATTACAATAAAAATTCCATTAAGTTATTTCGAAGACATCAACAAATTGATTTTAAAGTCTATTTGGAGAGGCAAATGCAAAAATATCCAAGAAAATATTGGAAGAGAAGGATAAAGTTGGAAAATGGACAATACCTGATTTCAAGATTTACTATAAAGTCTTAGCAATCAAAACAGTGTGGTATTAGCAAAAGAATAAACAGAAGAGACTACAAAACCCAGAATTAGAGCCAGACAAATATAGTCAACTATTTTATGACAAAAGAAAAAAGGGAATATAAAAATGAAAATTAGATAAGACTTTTCAACAGATGATGCTGGAACAACTGGACATCTATAGCCCACAAATGAATATGAACACAGATCTTACACACTTCACAAAAATAACTCAAAATAAGTTGAAGACCTAAGTGCAAAAGTCTAAAAATCTAAGATGATAACAGAGGAGAAAATCTAGATGACCTTAGTTCTATAACTGAAAGATTTCTCTCCTAAAATTTATATGTTAAAATTCTGAAATTACATTATAATAACATTATACATTACAATATAATGATATTAAGAAGTGGGGCTGTTGGGAAGTAATTAGCTAATGAATCTTGAGCCCTGGTAAACAGGAATAGTGCCCTTTTCAAAGAGACTCCTGAAAGCTCCCTCACTTCTGTCATGTGAGCACACTGTGAGAAGACTGACAAAACTAATAAGCAGGTCCTCACCAGACACCAAATCTTGGCATATTGTCTTAGACTTCTCAACCTCTGAAGCAGTGAGAAACAAATTTCTATTATCTTCAACCTATCTAGTCAGTGATAATTCTATTACAACAGCTTTTTGGTGATGACTCTTTAGATAAATCAAAGCACAATCTGTGAAAGAAATAGTTCATAAGGTGTACTTCATTAAAATAAAAATCCATTTTGTGGAAGTCACTATCGAGAGGATGAGAAGATAAGTTGCATATTTAGAGAAAATATTTGCAAAAGATATCTGGTAAGTAATTGTTCTACAAAATATACAAAGAAATCTTAAAATTCAACAGTAAGAAAGCAATCTTATTTTAAAAATTATAGGCAAAAGATCTGAACAGACACCTAATCAAAAGAACATATGCAGATATTAAATATGCATATGAAGTGATGAGAATACTCTACATCATATGGCTTTAGGAAATTACAGTAAAAAGAGCTTTGAATTAGGACTCCATACTTATTAGAGTGGGAAAAATCCAAAATATTGATGTTTACAACAAATACTGGAAAGAAAATGGACAAGAGAAACTTTCATTTATTTCTAGTAAGAATGAGAAACTTGGAAGCGAGTTTGGGGTTGTTTTTACAAAACTGCATGCACTCTTACATATGATCCAGCAATCATACCCCTTGCTATTGATCCAAATGACTTAAAAATTTATATCCACACAGAAACCTGCACAAAAATATTTATAACATATTTATCCATTATGAAACTTGGAGACAATCAAAATATCATTCAGATATGAAGTGGCTAGACAAATTATGGCACATTGACACAATGATATTCATCACTAAAAAGAAAATACCTACCAAATCATGAAAAGTTGTGGAGATAATTTAAGTGCATATTACTACCTGAAAAGACCATTCTAAAGAAGCTACCTCCTGCATTATTCCAACTATATGATTTTACAGAGATAGTAAAAAGATCAGTTGTTGCCAGAGGCTCAGAGAAAGAGAGGATGAGCAGGTGGAGTACAGAAAATTTTGTAGCATAGTTTAATTATTCTGTATGGTATTGTAATTGTGGATAAAAGTCACTGTTTTTTTCAAAATCCACAGAATGTATAACACTAAGCAAATCCTACCAGTAAGCTATGGACTTTGGGTGACAATGTAATTTCATCAATCTTAACAAATGTATCATTCTGGTGCGGGATGTTGGTATATATAGGGGAGACTGTACATTCTGTTCAATTTTCTTGTAGCACTAAAACTGCTCTAAATAATCAATTGTATTAGCAATAATTTTTGTATAGGAATTCCACTTTCTAGCATTTGTTAGAACTCCCTAGACCATTTAGAGAGGACTTAGTGTCTCTAAATCACCATGGTCCCTACCCGGCTCATTTGCCATTTCCCCTATCTGTTGTCATTTGAATTTGCAATACTTGAGCTCGATGGTTAATTATTCTCTAACATTCAGTATTTCTTTTAAGCTAAATGAAATACTAAACACGACAGAACACAGCATTTTAATAGTTTTGTTATATTTCTAAATTAACATACCTTAATAATACAAGGGAGTTTCATTGTTATAATTCATACATGCACAAAATGTACTTTGAAAAATTTCACCCCTGCATTATATTCCCAGTACCTTCCTTTTCTAAAATATGTTTGGTGGGTTCACACAACCACAATAAATATTATTTGCCAAGAGTTTGTCATGTGCAAGCATTTTTCATCCACTATCTTTAATCCTCATAGCTCTATGTAAGTGAAGCTGTACTCATATATTCCTACTTACAAATGACAACTGTGACCAAGTCCAAGTCCAATAATTTGTCTATGTAGATTGAAAGTTGTCAGAAGATTGAGAAGAACCCATGCCTTTTGACTTCAAATTCTGTGCTCTGTTCACAATGGCATATTAATTCATTTATTTATTCTCAGAACAAATTATTTACTGTGAACCAAATATTTACCAGGTATTTTCTTAAAAACCACATATATATATATATACATATATAAAATCATGGTGAATAAGACAGCCATGGCCCTGTTCCATTGGGGTTACAGACTCTTGAAGGAAACTGAGGCTATAAAAAATAGCTTATTCAAAACAAAAGGAGAGGAATCAGAGAAGTCTTTTGAAGGTGCTAGCTATGCAACAAGAAAGTATGATTCAGCCATAATGGAAGAGTATGAGTGCTAGAGTCACAATAGATTCCAAGGCTGAGATTAAACCTTGCTCTACATGACTTCAAATCTTGGAACTTTAAAAATACTGAAACTCCATCAGTACCTGATTTAAAATATTTATGTATTAATCTTACAAAAAGAATATTAAAATTTAATATTTATCAATTTGTTTTAACGGCTAAATGTTGTGTATATTTACCAGTACAACATGATGTTTTGATGATGTTCCATTGCAGAATGGCTAGTGAGCTAATTAACATATGCATTATCTCACATACTCTTTTATGAGGAGAATATTTCAAGTCTGTCTTAGCAATTTCCAGGAATGCAATACATCGTTATTAACTATAGTCAGCATTTATGTAACAGCATTTTGAACTTATTCCTTCTATCTAATTGAAATCTGTATCCTTTAACCAAAATCTCTCAGGACTCACCCCCAAACCAGACTCTTGCAACTACCATCCTAGTCTCTTTTTCTAGAGACTTTTTTTTTATTGCACATATAAGTGGGATCACATAGTATTTGTCTTTCTGTGCCTGGCTTAATTAGCTTGACATAACTTCACTTATGTTCCACCATTTGTTGCAAATAACATTATTTTCTTCTGTTTTAAAGGCTGAATAGTATTACAGTGTATACATGTCACAGTAATTTTAAACTGTTCATCTATTGCTTTCATATGCTTGGCTGATGTGGACAGTGCTTCAATGAACATAAGAGTGCAGATATTTTTCAACATATTGATTTTATTCCCTTACTTTATCCCCAGTAGTGGAATTATTTTATCATAAAGTAATAAAACCTTTTAATAATTTTGAAGAGCCTCCCTTCTATCTACATTTTTAACAACAGTGTGCAAAGGTTACTTTTTCTCCACATCTTCACCAATACTTGTTATCTTTCTTCTTTTGAATAATTGCTATTCTTACAAGTCTACATTTCCCTAGTAATTACAGATATTGAGCACTTTTTCATATACCTATTGGATATTTGTATCTTCTTTTGAACAATGTCTACTCAAGATCTTTGCCCATTTTAATCTCTTGCTATTTATCTGTTCGAATTCCTTATATACTTTGGATGTTAAACCATTAGCATATATTTTTCACAAATATTTTCCATATCTCTTACCCTATTGTTTCCTTTGCTGTGTGGAAGCTTTTTAATTTTCTGTAATCCCAAATTTTATGATTTTGCTGCTTTAGGTGGTCACAAAGAGTTATTGTTCAGACCAATGCCATGGGGCTTTTCCTTATGTCCTTTTTTTAGTAGTTTTCTGACTTCTGGTACTATGTCTAAGTTTTTAATGCATTTTTCAGTTGCATATTGTGTGAGAGTATAATTCCATTCTACTGCATGTTGTGCCAACTCCATTTTTTTGAGAGACTGTCCTGTTACCTTCTTCATTGTGTATTGGCACTGTGTCAAAATTAATTTGACTATAAATGGATGGATTGATTTCTGTGCTCTCTCTTCTCTTGTTCTATATGTCTGTTCTTATTCCAGTACAATGTAGCTTTATAATATATTTTGAAGTCAGGTATTATGATATCTCCAGTTTTGTCCTTTTTGTTCAAGATTACTTTGACTGTTTAAGTTCTTTAGTGATTTCATACCAAGTTTAAGAATATTTTCTGTTTTTGTGAAAAGCATTTGGATTTTCAGAGGGTTTACACCGAATCTGTAGATTGCTTTGGCTAGTATGGTCATTTTCTAATCTATAGACATCATATATCTTTCCAAATTCTTCTGTATCTTTCATCAGTGTTTTAATGCTTCAGTGAAGAGGTCTTTAACTTCCTTGCTTGAATCTATCCCTAAATATTTCGATGCTATTGCGAATGGTATTTTTTTTTTACTTTTTGGATTACTTATTGCTAGTATATACACTAATATTGACTTTTGCTATATTATTGTATATCTTGTAACTTTACCAGATTCTTTTTCAGAGTTTTTTGTTAGCATATAAAATACTACTCATTTTAATGTTGATTTTGTAGTCTACAATTTCATTTTTTTATTGCTTTTCACAATTTTCTATGAAGTCTTTAGGGTTCTCTACATATAAGATCATGTCATCCACAAATGGAAATTTTAAATCCTTGCCTTCCAATTTGGATGCTTTTATCTTACCTAGTTGCTCCAGCTAAGATTCCCAGACTATGCTGAATAGAACTTGCACCAATAACTTTTATCAGGCTCACAGAGCATCTGCATAAATATAGTATGTGATACATCCCTTATTATACTTCACTAAATTTCACATGCTACATTCCAAGCCCAGAGCCCTGTGCACTTATAATATTTACTTCAATTCTACTAAATTTGGGTAACTGCCTAAGACTAAAGCTTGTCCCTTAAGCCTCAGTTTATTCAATTGTAACTCAGTTTCTTTGACGAAGAAGTTAGAAAAATAAAGCCTTGGCACAGAGCTGTCCTTCAGTGGTATCTGCAACCATATTATACAAAACCACAATGAAGATGCTCTTTAAATCCAGATTCCTTGACATCTAATTTTGTTCAAATAGCCTTTCAAAATGTAAGCAGTTTAAAAGGAAAAACAGCTTTTGATAAGTACTTGCTGTTATTCAAGTATAGAAATTGGCTGCAGTATTTTTAAAAGGATCTTATATGCTCTACATACCACACAATATATTGGCTAACATATCTCATTCAATCTTCACTACAATCCTAAGTAATACTAGTATTGTCACTTTTAGAATAATAAGTTAAAGACTTGTAAAGCTTAAATTTTCCCAAGAATACATGGCTAGTGTGTGATTTGTACAGTACTAGGGTTGATCTCAGGACCTCTACACAAGGGCTCTGCCACGCGATGTATGCTTCCAGCTACTGTGTGGTTTTTCAGTCCATCCACATAAGTTGTAAAGTCTGAATACTTTACTCTATATCACAGCTTTTAAGTTTTCCTAATTAAAACTAGCAATAACTAAGAAGTATTTAAGAAAACATACATTTTTTTTGCTTAAGATCTTGTTTTAAAGAAATCAACTGTGATATTTCTCTCATACATTTATAAGTATTTACATTTTGAAATTGATCTCAAGCATATGGAAAATGGTGAAATTTAATTTTAGTAGTTAAAAAATGCTCAATATTCATTTAAGTAATGTTATCCCATTAAGAAAAAAAGCTGCTATTCCTCCAGGAAAAATATCTTAAAAGACTTAGCAGTATAGTAGTTATGTGTACCTACGTGGTAAATAATAGAGTCACACATAGCCAGGTATTACACAGGGAAAGAACATACAACAACAGCATGTGTGGTTCCTGGTCTGGTGGAGCTGAAAGCCTAGTAAAGGGAGACAGACATGACATAAGTAATCGTGTGGATGAGACAGAAATTGACAACTAAGATATGTTCTGTGTGGGAGCACTGCCCGGTACTATGCGACTGCCAGACCAGAGAATTTAACCTTGTCAGGGAGAGCAGAGATGGCTATGCTGAAGAAGTCACATTTGGACCTAAGTCTGAGGATGAATGAGCTGATCAAGTGGAGAGGGAAGAAAAAGTTCTTGTTGTGGTAGAAGCATATGCCAAAGCCTCCTCTTCTCTTCCTCCATGGTGTGTAGAGGCATAAATTTGTGAATATTCTGAATACCCAGGTTTTGTTTTATATACATTTCAAACCAATAGGACTTTTTACCATACTGTCCTAGAAATGACCACGAAACATTTCTGTTAACATATTAGACAACTTACTGAATGCCTTATAATTGTAGAGAAATGTGGTTTTAGCCCTGTGTAATTCCCAAAGATCATGCAAATTACTCCTATGTGCCAGGAGTTGTGTAGGCTTTCAAGATTTAAAATATATGATAATGCCCCTGTTCTCTAAGATTTCACAATCAAACCAAAGAACCATAGGAGCAACGAGATGGAGATCATGAAATATGCTAAGGGACATATTGTTTAATTTATGTAAATTCAATAGGACCCTATAAATTTGAGAACAATTGTCTTTTACATTATACTTTACTGCATTGTTTGGCTTTACCTAAAGACCCAGTATTAACTAACATATAAGTAAACATGCAATCAATAATCTGGAGTCATTACAATAAAAATACAGTGATATAACTCTTTAATTATACATGAACCTAAATTATAAGGCTAATTATACTCTGTTATTGACCAAACAAAGCAGAATTCGTTTTAACTGGAAGTAAGTGTTCTGAGTTAAAAATAAGCTCTGAAATTTTTATCTTCTCTCTCTCTCTCTCTCTCTCTCTCTCTCTCTCTCTCTCTCATAAGCATATCCTATATCAAGAGAATAGATTAACACAGAAGGCTTTCTGGGGAAGTCAAGAATCAGAACTTGTCCTCAGCTCATGCCACCAACTGGAGTTCTCATAAGAATCTCCTCTCTGAGTTAGTGGCAGAACAGGAAAATGCATACTCTGTTATTATGCTCAGGGATATGACTTTTCAAAAAACACTTAATATTTAAATGACTTCAAAGTAGTAAGTGAATATAAAAATTCCATTAAATGCAAAATAGTACTAGGTGTTATTATTATAAAACTAAAAGTAAAATTCATTTGCAAAAAATTCTGTCATTTTTTTCTCTAACAATTTATCATTTTTGCAGATTTGAGCTTTTCTCAAAACAAAAAGCCTTGTGACATAATTACTCAGACATATCTTTAAGAAATCTTTAGCATACAAAAAAGACTTTGGTGGTTTTTATTTCAAAAAATCCACTCATGCATCAAAGAACATGCTCTTGCCTTGAGAAGGTTTCCAACTGAAGAGGTTAGGAGAGGAAAATACTATGGTGAATTTATGTAATAATTGATAGTGGAAATAGAGTCTTAATGAAATTTCCATCTATCTGAAGCATGACCTCTGAATTTATTACTTTTATTATAACCTAATACCTATGTGTACAGTTACCTGACATAACCTTACTAGAACTCCTAAAAGCAATGTAAATGCCTGTTTTTAAAAAAAATGAAGCTAATCTTTCCCCATTAGTTTCAAATACAAGCATATAAGGGGTAATTAAGAGAAAATTCTCATGATGGAAGCATGTGCTCTTGAGCAACACATTTTAATTTAAAGGGTTATCTCTTTTTCAACTTCTGAAATAGGACTCTATTGATACTAATAGTATTACATTTAAATAGTATTATATTATATTGTGGGTTTTCTGTAGTTATATATATTCAAAGCTAACACCTCAAAACTGATTAAATTTATATTTCCATTAAATAAAGTTCATAAAATAATCATTCATAGGATCATAACATTTAGGAAGTATCCTCAAATAGGGCCACTCCTCCTCCAAATCTTTTCATTTTATAGATCTTAAAACACTCAAGTTCCAAGGAACTGAACGTAACTTGTTAAATGTTCTAGTAAATCGGAGGCTATTAAAAATGATAGGCAGAGGCCTATCATTCAAAGCAGGATTTTAATATGGCACACATGCAGTCACCTGCTGGAATCCTACCATTGACCAGAAGCCCCATTCCATTCTTTAACACAGCTATTTGTGACTTTCTTTTCTTGGTCTCTATTCTGTCGTATACAATTACAATTTATTTTCTGTTTTCTACAACCATCTTTACACTCTGATTAGCATGGAGCCCTTTGAGAATATTCTTTCATAAATATTTTTAATTCACTCATTCCTGGTAGGAACTTTTCCTTAAATTTTAAATCTTCTGTTGCAGCTTGCTTTGGAGATTCTACTTTAATGATTTTCCTTAAAAATGTTATATCAAGAAGACAGGACTATAATAATATGATTGTGATTTAATTGGAAACTACAGAGCCCAGAAGTACTATGATGGTTCTTAGTATGGCCACTAAAATTTTAGAAACACAGATTAAAATTGAATTATTTTAGTAGTATATTATTTGTAAGGTTTCATTGGAGCTAATCTTAAACAGATATTTTAAAGATTATTCACACACATTACAAACACATTTCACTTATTTATTTTTCTGTGGATTTGAGACATTTACAATGTGCTAGATAGAATAAATTTATGAAAATTAACCAATTAAGTACTTTAAGGATTATAGTACTTTAAGATAATTGAAAACATTCTATAACAATGTCTGTAGTATTAATTAAGCAATTTCCTCAGTCCAGAAAAGCAGCCTCTGCAAAGGCCAGATTATTGGGGCTAGCTTCCTAATAAGTAGGTCAGACACTGGCTGGAGGCATCTCACAGACTATTCAGCATCCATTAACATTATGCAGAAACAATGGTGCTGTAAGGAAACCACACATTTCTAAAGAAGATGTCAATATTTATTAGCTGCTCATTTGGGAATGGCTACCTTCTCCTTATCAGGAGGAATTTTGTTTACTATTTCGTACACTTCATTTGAGTACTTACATTACACTCTCTTCTATTTCTTTCAATGCTTTGAATTAGGTATTATTAGTATTCCCATCTTACAGATAAGGAAAATCAGTTTTCTAGAAAATATTTTGCTAAAAATCATACTTGCAGTTAGTGACATAGAAGAGATGGAGCTAGGTATGTTTGCTAACCAAGATCTTAACTACTTTGTACCCATCCATCCATTTCATGGTAATTTATTAATTAAAATAAACTTACCCCCAGGGTTGACAAGGCTTAAATATGTTAATAAGACTTGTAAATTCATGGTCTTAAATAGTATGTTAGGACTATGGACTTCTGGCTATAGGACTCAGGACTCTGTTGATATTGCAGTGGTATAGTTGGGACCTCAGAATTCTCAATATCCAAATCTACATGCACATTTTGTTAATATAGTTTTAGAATTTTGGGAAAATAATACATCCTTTTATCTCTGTTTAAACATAATTTGAAGCATCTCAGTGGTGAGCATGGGTATCTTACAGCTATAATCCCAGCTATTCTGGGGGTGGAGATCTAGAGCACCAAGGGTGAGTTCAGCATAGACAAAAAAAAAAAATGTTATGAAGGCCCCATCTCAAGTGATATGCCAGAGCATGGTAGTACACATTGGTGGTCCCAGTTACATGGGAGGCATAGGTAGGAGGATCACTGTCAAAGGCTAGCCCCAGGCAAAAAGGTGAGACGCTTTCTGAAAAACAGCTAAAGAAGAAAAGAAAATTCATCTCATACTTTCCCAAGAAGTGTTCCTAATGACAGAGGAGAATGAAAATGAATCTTTGCAATGTTATTGACAAAAAGGAAATACATGTGTATTTCCTTGGGGGTTTCATTTTTTACTTTAAAATTAATAAACATTTTTATGCTTTACTTCATCTTATATAATTTTTTTCTCTGCAAGTTTTTGTTTTTAAAAATTATATAAATTGAAGCTTGGGAAAGAAGCACTAGGTGATTGTTTTAGTGCTCTGATTACCTTCATTAGTTATAGTAAATGCATATATCATTTTGAGAATAAAGATTATAAAAGGTTCACTGAACCCTTATTATTTCACACATTTATATATATTTACTAAATACTTACTTTATACAAAGATGTTACAGATAAGATATATAGTTAAATTATGCATAATATCTGCCCATGAAGGCCTCAGAATCATTGCAGAGGAGTCAGTATAGCAAAGAACTCTAGTACTTACTGAGCACCTAGAAATAAATGCTGTTGCAGCAAGTTTTGATAGCTATTAATAAAATATTTGCACATTCTCTTTATATAGCTTTGTATTTGAAAAGCATGTGATCCATCTCCAGGAAGTGAATATATATTGGTTCCTCCAGTGGAAATGCCTATGTCTCAATTGGTCTCTTATTTAGATTGTCTTCTGAGTTCCTGCTCAGAGTGTGACTTCTATAAACAGCTGGAGGAGCAAATGTCACAGACAGCAGGCCAAGTGAGACTTCTCTATCATTACTTTGCCTGTGTTTAATTAATGTGTTCAACTTTAGGCTCCAACATACCTCTGTTGTAACATAATTTTTGATATTACAACTTCCCATGCTGATTACAACTTATTGATGATTGGCATCTAGTAACTCTATTTGATCTATGTTAAAAAGCAGGAATTCCACGGTTCTCTTATTCAGTCAGTCTACTCCTTTCTCAGTGTTTTCATCCAGCTCATCATCATCCTGAGATGTTAGTATCCTGTCTATTTGAATTCCTTGTAGTATATCATTAGCATCAATTCTGTGGTTTTTCAGAGATCTTTTACATGCTTAAGATACTTGAATGTCTTTAAAGAATTTAAACTTAGGAGTTAAACATTCTCAAAAGCACACAAAATAATTTCATACATAAACACAGATATTTCTTAAAATTGTATATATGGTTATGTTCCAAATACATTAAACATAATAATAGTATGCACTGAACAGAAGTTCCTGTATGTTTAAATGTTCATTGTCGAGAGTAACAGGTGTAAACAATATTTAGCTAAAACCTGGGGAAGCATGCTTGAGAATTTTATATATAGACATAAGCAAAGCTGTGTGAAATGAGGGCTTGATAATGCTAGAAGCAATCTAATGATGACTAGGAAGAAAACTCTTCTCACCTAGAATTCAGCACTCATCAAAAAGATAGTATATGATGAAGAAGAATGAAATGTTATCATTCGCTGGTAAATGGATAGAATTGGAGAACATCATTCTGAGTGAGGTTAGCCTGGCCCAAAAGACCAAAATTCGTATGTTCTCCCTCATATGTGCACATTAGATCAAGGGCAAACACAACAAGGGGATTGGACTATGAGCACATGAAAAAAGCAAGAGCACACAAGGAAGGGGTGGGGATAGGTAAGACACCTAAAAAATTAGCTAGCATTTGTTGCCCTTAACACAGAGAAACTAAAGCAGTACCTTAAAAGCAACTGAGGCCAATAGGAAAAGGGGACCAGGAACTAGAGAAAAGTTGAGATCAAAAAGAATTAACCTAGGAGGTAACACACACGCACAGGAAATTAATGTGAGTCAACTCCCTGTATAGCTATCCTTATCTCAACCAGCAAAAACCCTTGTTCCTTCCTATTATGGCTTATACTCTCTCTATAACAAAATTAGAAATAAGGGCAAAATAGTTTCTGCTGGGTATTGAGGGGGTGGGGGGAGAGGGAGGGGGCAGAGTGGGTGGTAAGGGAGGGGGTGGGAACAAGGGGGAGAAATGACCCAAGCCTTGTATGCACATATGAATAATAAAAGAAAAAAAATAAAATAAAATAAAAAAGAAGAAAAGATAGTATATGAACTGGCAAGTGTGTTGAAACTTTTTCTTGTAAAGTGCCAGACAGAAAATATTTAATGCTCTGGGGTGAAGAGGCAAAATTGAGACTGGTACTCATAACCATTTAAGATCCATCTGTTTAAAAATACACAAAAAAAATACCCTTTCTTAGTGGACTGAGGATGTAGTTCTGTGGTAGAAATTTTGTCTGGCATGCATGGGGCCTGGGGATCAAACTCCAACATGGAAAAACAAAGAAAAATAAAAATTTTTCTTAACTTATGGGATGAAAAAGAAAAACAAAACAGAAGACTGGATTTGGCTGTGAGCCACAGTTTCTTGAGCCCTGATTTAAAGTAAATCATGGAGTGGAGTAAACACAATCTTACCTGAGAAAAAGCATAAGCCAATCACAGAGGAACATGTCTGTGGAGTGTGAACACGCATGAGGGGAAGTATTTGCAGATCAAACAGGAAATGCACTGCAGACTAGATCATCAAGGGTTTAGAGTTATGTGGTAAAGTTTAGATACAAATTTCAGCTTATAATAGATAATTTAGTAGTAGCACTTACTGGCCTCTAATAATAGGCCAACATTATCTGAAGTATGATTCCTGATTCTGTATTCTAACCTCTTTGATTAAATACTCCATATAAACATCACTGATTCAACAATTGTTTATGTATTGACTACTAGAGGCTAATATGTTCATTTTTTTCCAAGTGTTTATGGTCTAATGCACCATAAACTAGAGAAGGATATAGATATAAAAAAATCTAAATTGTGAAAACACAAATTTAGAATTGACCCCATATTTTTTAATTTTTTAAATTATACTATTAAAGTCTCATACTCAGTAAGAGTTAGCTACTTTTTACTATATGTGCTATTTATAACTATCCCTACAAAACATTTGAACACACACACACAAGCATGTCAGGACATTGGTTGACAAAGGACTTTTGGAGACTGCAGCAATATTGGGAATCTATAAATCACTGCTTGGATCAGGAGCTAATTGTTAAGTAACATAGCCACATGTGCTATGAAGTAGAAACAAGGACCAATGTTCTCTGTCTTTTCTCCTTAAGAGCCAGTAGCCTCTTGTCCTAGGAATCCACAACCAAAACTCCTTAGGACTTATTGACACCCTGACAGGCTATAGACAAAGTCCATATGGATTTGTTTTCCATTGCTGGGTAACAAATTACCATGAATTTAGCAGGTTAAAATAACACCAATTTATTATGTCTCAGTTCTGTGGATTAGAAGTAAGGGTAGCCTCAGCTGAGTTTTCTGTTCAAGGATTCACACAGCTGAAATCAAGATGTCCAGCCAAGATGATCTTTTATCTTCATACTTTATGGAAGTCATAATGATGATATAATTTAACACATATTCACTAACACATGCAAAAGACCTCGGCCACAGAGGGCTTTATTTCTGAGCTATAGTGGTTTTTTCCTTTAAAAATACATATTATAAAAATGATTCAATAAATATAAAATCAAACAGACACGAGACAAAGAAATGACATGGGTATTTTTTGAAATATAAATCTTTCCAGGCATGTGCTGATAGTCCCATCTACTCAGGAGGCTGAGGTGGGAGATTACTTGAGCCCAGAACTTGGAGTTCAGCTAGGTAACAAAGCAAAACCCTAACTTGAGAAAAAAAGGATTCTTTAAATGTTTGCTGGATTTAGTAATACAGAACAGAAAAGTTTTACTAATGTTGAGGGCTGCAAGTTAAATACAAACAAGCAAATTGTAATAATTTTTAGAAAGAAATGTATGTGTGTATGAGTGTGTATGTGTATAAGGCACAATAAGTTGAATTTATAAGATTGCTATTTTTAAGCTGAAATACTTCTATCAAATAGACATTCCCTATATTTAGCTAAATTTGAAATTTAATAAAGCCATCCATTGAGTGCAGGCTTCCCTTACTGTGAGGACATTTACTGATTTCCAGAGAAGATGAATTCAAATAATTACAGAACTCATTTGAGGACAGCAAACAATCTTGTCTTTGAAAAAGCAGAAGAAAAGAGGTTCCTTCCTTCCAGGTATAAGACATGCTAACACAACAAATGAGAGGGCTAGAGGTATGGTTCAGGTGGTAGAGCTCCTGCTTAGCAAGCATGAAGCCCGAGTTCAAACCCCAATACCACCGGAAAAAGGTAACCAGTGGATTTTCACAAAATAAATATAAGTTTAGGACTGGAGGCATGGCTCAAATGGTAGAGTGCTTGCCTTGTAAGCATGAACTTTCCAGTTCAAATCCTAGTACTGCCAACAGAGAGAAAAAGAGAGAGTGATTATCTTAGTTGTGACTTCTTTACTATAACTAAATTGTTAAAATGAACAACTATACTTTCTAATAGGGATATTTATAGATGAAATTCTCAATTAATGCTTTTGATAAACCCTTATATTATTCAGATTTAAAATGACTAAAGTGTTTTTTTTGTTGTTATATTCAAGAAATATTAGCATATCTCACAATTTTGGTTAGAAAGAATCCTACATACATGGAGATACATTGTGATTGAAGACAAAGGAACTTTCTAGCTGATACAAATGATTAGATCCAATCTATAAAATTATCAGTTATTATTCTGGAATCATTAATCACTTTTAATTATTTTATTTATGTGAAACTTTGTTGAAAAAATATTTCAATGTACTAAAAGGACATGCCACTACCAATTTCCTTTCATTTAAGTGACATCTACTTGCTAATTGCCTTTCAGAGAAAAACGCTATTTGTTGATTCAAACTTAGTTACTATAAAAAGCTCAAAGGTTGTTCAGTCACCTTCTCAAGTCTACTTTTCCTAGAGCTACCCCAAGGAATTTTCTTGAATCTTGGACAGAAGATAGAGAAGAGACACAAAAAAACAAGAAATATGAAGTAGAATATGTAGTAAGTAGAAAAAAGAACAAGTGACAGTGACTCCAACCTCATAAATTGGAGAAAAACACTATCTACCCACTGAAAATCTATTTAGAACATTCCTTTGTATGTTCCCCTAATCCTGTGAGAGGCAGTGTCACTATTTTTAAAGGTCAGACAAATCTAAGCTATTACTATATTGATATGCTTCATTCAGTGTTTTTATTGAAATAATCAAATCCATTTCACAGTTTTCCATAATGAAAAAGCAATTTCACCTCAGCTATAAAATTCTACATAGATTTCCTTGATACTTACACATTGATTTGTTATGTAATTAGAGTAACTTAACATGTTCTAAGAGATATTTTGGAAATAGTTTTTGATACACTGCTTAGCATGGTATTTTTAAAAAATAGTCGGAATGATCTCAGTCAGGGGTGATCAAATCTAGCCTACTGCCCAGATAGATAAAAGTTTGGAAGGTAAGCTGGACTCAGCATTCTTTGATAAAAATCACCATAAAAACACTGGGAGGGCTGTATTTAGGATCATTAAAATAATTCAAAGGAAGAAATTCCATGGTGTCAGAGCATTCTCTCAGTAATAACTTATGCTGTGTACAGTTTCAAGTTTTAATTGCATAAATATTTCTATTTTCTCTCCATTGCACTCCATAAAATATTTTTAAATTTCTCACACCATATGCATTATGTCTGCTTACATTTCCCCAAATGCCTATAATTTGACCAGTGTATTTTGCTTTGTTATATTCTTTCAGCATAACAGTAAACACATATTGAAATCTCTGAGACATAGTTTAGTGCTTTTATGGTTACTTATACTACCTCCAGTATCCTGATATCTGCCCATTTTGTTGGAATATAAAGAACACAGATGCACACTCCTGTGGATTTTGTTAGGTAAGATTGCAGCCTTAAAACATATTTGTGGCTTCCAGTGTATATTTGCTGGTGTTTCTGTAAATAGGAGCTCTTTTGTTCCTAGAAATCACTACATGTGATACAAACGAAAGAAGCATTGTGACAGGAGAAATGATCCTGTGTGAGACATTTAATATTGACAATAATACACTTCTTCAAGAGCCCACAGTATATGCTATTATTTTAGCTAAATTTAGGAGTTTTCTGTTAATCAAGTGACTCTTGGTGGGGCTGGGCTTTGAATTCAGGGCTTCATGCTTGCAAGGCAGGTGCTCTATTGATTGAGATATACCTCCATCACTCAGAAATATGTATATTATGCCTCCTATACACAAGACATTGGTATCATGATGAATATCCAGACAAGATTTAGAGACAAGACTCAAACTTAAGGGCTGTACAATCCATTTGTTAATTATAAAAAGCATTTAAAAATGAAAATTAAACAGGACAAAAATTAAATGGCAAGACAATAATGTAAAGGTACTATTTTCTCACATATCGCCTTTCAATAGGGGATAGTCAATACATATTTTCTTCTACAATTAATAGTCTACCTGAGTTGTGCATACAAATAAGTCTTTTAGAGGTTCCAATAAAACCACCATTGTGAAGTGTTCATATTTATTTTAGTCAGGATGGGTAAAACTTGAGATAGTGAATTTAACTAGGGCTAAAACTCCAAAATTTTATCCCTATCTATTGGAATTTATTGGGTTGAGGAGACTTTGATTCCACGTGAAACAGAAAATGACCACTTGGACTTCATTGAAATGAAAATGGTTAAAAAAGATGCTTAAGGCTTTTCAAGTATCAAACTAGGTTAAATGTCCCAGACTCTTGATAGGTATTTCTATTTTGTATTGTAACTAAGCTTTTGTATTCTGAGATTATTGTAAAGTTACAATTGTAAGAAATAATGAAGAAATTCTGAGTAACCTTTACTTAGATTCCCCTATTAGCAATATGTTGCGAAATTATTCTGTAAGGATGCAGTCAATATATTATCATTAATATTTATATTATCAGATATAAAACATTTCCATCAGGGTTGGGTTCTTCTTATAATGACTTCTCCAGCCCCTTCCTTAATCCTTAACCTCTAATCTTTTCTGTGCTGCTATAATCTATAATCTATAATCAACTCACCATGTAATCTTTGATATTGGGTTTTCTCATTCAGCATTATTCCATGGATATCCATCTAGATTTTTCCATGTGTCCATATTTCATTTTATTGCTAAATACTGTTCTGTGATATGGGTATACCACAGTATATTTATTTGTTGAAAAACATCTCTGTTAGTTCTGAGTTTCGGCTATTAAGAGTGAAGTTGCTATAAACATTCATGCACAAGTGTTACATGAACATAAATTTCAGGAGTACAATTGCAGGTCATATGTGCTTACATGTTTAGCTTTTAAAGAAACTACCAGAATTACTTGAGAGTAGCTATATCATTTTGTATCCTGATGTTCATCTGTCATAGCTGAGTGATCCAGTTTCTCTAAATCCTTATGAGAATTTGTTGTTGTCAATATTTTTTATTTTACCCATTTTAATAGATATGCAGTGATATCTTGGACTAAGGGTATTGCTTACCCCTTGCCATTAAGCACAAGATTCTAATTGAAACCCCAAGATTAGGATAGAAAGAGATAGAGATAATGGAGCTATAGATAGATGATAGACAGATGATAGAGACAGATAATAGATAGATAGATACTGATAAACAGTATGAAATGGCATGGTAGTTCATTGTGGTTTTAATTTGAATTTCCCTAGTGGCTAATGAGGTAAAAATCTTTTCATGTGATCATTACCTGTGTGAATATTCTCTTCAGTGAGATAAGTCTTTATACTTCTCATTATTGTCTAGTAAGGAGTTTCTTTTATTGTGACCTTTGTGAATTCAATATATAAATATCAGTCCTTTTAATAAATGTCATTTTTGTAAATTTTCTCTTACATTATAACTCGTCCTTTAAAAATTTATTTAAAAACACAAAAAATATAGATTTTAATGGGGTACTATGAAATATTTTGATACATCCCTACACTGTTTAATCAGGTGAAACATATCTGCATCCTCATAAACTTATAATGTCTTTATGGTGAAAATTCTTAAAATAATTCTTCTACATTTTTGAAATACATAGTACTTAACTGTTTTTTTTAATCATCCTACTCTTCCATAGCACACAAGAACTTCATATTCCTATCTATCTGCAACTTAATTCCCATCACCAACTTCTGCCTGTTCCCTCTGTCCTTGTGCTTGACAGGCTAGGAACCACCATTCTGCTCGCACTTTGTGTATTCCACATATGATATGAATGAGACCATGCAGTGTTTGTCTTTCTGTGCCTGATTTATTTCACTTATCATAATGGTTTCTAGTTCCACCCATGTTGTCATAAATGATAGGATTTCATTCTGAATTATTACTTTATGTATATTTTATTTGTCCATTCCTCATTCGATGGATATTTAGGTTGTTTCCATTTCTTCGCTATTGTGAGTAGTACAAGATGTCATTTTGACAAACTAATTTTATTTCCATCAGATGCATGTCCATGCATGCGTGTGTGTGTGTGTGTGTGCGCGTGTGCGTGTGTGTGTGTGTGTGTGTGTGTGTGTGTGTGTAATTAGTTGCTGGAGCAACCATGTGGTCCAGCAATTCCATCATTGATTTTTTGAGAAAACTCCCATATTTTCCTTAATGGATGCAGTAATTGGCATTCTTACCAAAAATATGCAAGAGTTCCATTTTCTCTTCATCCTTGCCATCACTTATCTTTTGCTTGACACTGAAGTGAGGTGATGTCTTATTGTGGATTTCATTTGCATTTTTCTGATGATTTATGACAGATGAACATTTTTTCACATACCTCTTTAGAATTTTTATGACTTCTTTTGAAAAATGTCTATTTAGATCTATTGCCTATTTTTAGTTGGTTTTCGCTTTGTTTTGCTGTTGAGTTTTTGGTGTTATTGAGTATGTTCTTATATCAGATGCACATTTATTGTCACTTAATCTTATTGTCAGATGCACAATTTACAGATGTTTTCTCCCATTCTGTAAGTTGCTTCTGCACTCTGATTGTCTGCATAGCAGTGCAGAAACTTCAGAAACTTTCAAGTTTCTTGGAACCCCATTTGTCAACTTTTGTTTATTTTGCTTTTAGGGTCATACACAAAAATACCTGGTCCATTCCAATGACCTGAAGAATCCTCTTTGTTATTTTCTACTAGTTTGATGTCTTACATTTATGTCTCTAATCCATTTTGACTCAATTTTTGTAACTGGAAAATGACAGTATAACTTGTCATTTTATCTTCTCAACATAATTATAGAGTATATTTTATTTTGATGAAGTTTTATGCATTTTAGTCAATTTTTCATTTAATGTATCAAGTCTTTGATACTAAGTCTAAGAAACTTTTTGCCTAATCTAGATCCTGAAGACTTCTACCTATATTTTGGCTAAAATTTTAGTAGAGTTACATTTTACATGTAAGTATATACTTTTTTTGTCTGACTGTAGAATGTCCTGTTGTTCCAGCTCCACTTGTTGAGAATGTTACCTTTTATATATGTATTCATTTTTGTTCCTTTGTGGAAAAATAATTAGCATGTGTCTATTTTTGAGTTCTCTGCTCTGTTTTATTGATTTATGCCTCTTTGCTTCCGTTAATAGAAGACAGTCTTGATTATGATAGTTGTACAATGTCTTGAAATCATGTAGACTGGTTCTCTCTACTTTATTATTCTTTGTCAACACAAAAGTATGTTGTTAGGATTTTGATAAGAATTTATGATTTGGGAGAATTTAAATCTTCACTCTTGAGTCTTCCAGGCTATGAACACTATATGCCTCATCAATTGCTTAAATCTTTGACTTTTTTCATCATATGTATAGTTTCCAGATAACAAGTTTTATATATGTTTGCTAAGTGTATACCTAAGCATTTCATTTCAGTGGGTGATGTGAAATATAATTACATTTTTATATTTTGGTTTATTGCTAGTTAATATAAATATAATTGCTTTTTAAATATTTATTTCCTGTCCAGTGACCTTATTGAACTCATTTACTAATTTGAGAGTTTTGGGCAGATTCCTTACGATTCTCTATGTAGTCATTATGTCCTCTACAAATGAGGACATCATTATTTCATTTCTTCCATTCTAATCTTGATGTTTTTCTTTTCTTTTCTTTCCTCATTCAACTATCCAGAATTTCTAAAACTCTGTTAAATAAGAGTCATGAGACTGAGCATTTGCCTTACATTTCATCGTGGAGGAAAACATTCAAATTTTCACACTCACTGATACTATTATAGATTATTAGCTATTGTGTCCATTTTAATGTCTTTTTTTCTATGAGAAAGCAAAAAAAGACTGCCTAAAAAGAACTAGCAATGTAGTGCTTATGCAGTTTTTTTCAGTTAGAAAAGAGAAATAAGCCCAGAGATCTATTATACATCATGATACCTATAAGTCATGTTATATTGTATACTTGAAAATGGTAAGAGAGTCAATTTTAAGTGTTCTTACAAGTGATAAATGTGTGAAACAATATAGGCTAATTAGCTTGATTTATCTGTTCTACAATTTATACATATCACAAAACATTGTCGTATGCTGTAAGCATAAGCAATTTTTATTTAATGAGAGAAAAAAAAAGCTGATGTTTTAACTTCCATCTAATCTTAAGGGATGGCTATGATCTACTGGCTCTTTCAGACACAGATGTAGATATGCTACTTTACATGTGAGTTGATGAAAAGTTTTAGTGAGTTATATTTCCTTTTGCTCCTATTTTATTATCATTTAATAGCTTTGTGTAAGAAACTCAAAGGGCTTATTGTTAAGGAGGGAATTCAAGCTCAATGGCAAGTCTTCAAAAGAGCATTTTGGGAATTGGATGTGTCCCTCAAGTTTTTTAAAAAAATTTTTATTAGCATATACTAATTACACAAAATAGTCCATCTCATGACATTTTCATACATGCATATTGCATGTTATAATCATCGTCATCTTAACACCTTATCTCTCTGATACTCTTCCATTAAGGTGGAAAAGAGTACCATCAACTTTTAGACACAACTACAGGAAGTACAGCAAAGGTGTGTTTTAATGTAGGCAGTCATGGAGGATGTGAGGCATAAAGAAGAAAGAAAAGTTGATGTTGGGTCCTCTTGAATGAGTCCCTAATGAATTCTCTACACAGGGGCACCTCTTGGAAGAATCTCTAGTTAAGAAAAATTGAAGGACATGGGAAGGTGTGCAGCCAGGTGAACCTAGATAAAATGACAAGCAGATTGAGGAAAGATGGAGAGTTGAGTGTGAACTTGCAAATCGCAAAGACAAGGACTGTTACTCAGTTGTATGCTTCAGGCTGGCCTTACAAAGCACACTGCCAGACATGGGACATTGGAAGAAAATAGAATGAGTAGCTTTGTTTTCTACTCTCAATGAATTTGCAGGCTAATTCAGTAAGAATATTTGCTTCCATATATGTCAATGGAATACATTGCTTCCATTTCTGTGCAAAAAAAAAAAAATCCTAAAAATCAACTGAATATGACAAATTTATTAAAAATTGTTTTGCAGCATACAATAGGTAAAGACTGTCTTTTGCCAATGAAATTTCATATTCAGTCTTTTTTATGGCCTTTTTGAATCATCCAGGCTCAAAATATAAAAGAGAACATTTTTGCTGAAAGATAAAGAAAAGAGAACACCAGAAACTAGCTAAGGCTGATTTACAATTGAGTAGGAAACACAATGAGGGCCCAACAGGTAACAGGAAACAGTAATCAACACGACATTGGCTCTCTGGTTGACAGCACTTGCAATAGACAATGACCTCCTACAAACACACACAATGATTCTGGTAAAACCTTGCCAACAGTGACAAATCTTTGCTCAAATGAAGATAAATGTCTTAGATCCATTGAGTAATTTGGTTGAGATTTTGATTTAGCCCTCATTTGATAGCTAGTTTTAGTATGTTTTCATGAAATAATGCTACCCTATAAAACCTTTTTGTTGGCAAGTAGAAAAAGTTGCTAAATTAATACTACTAAATATCAATTTATTATTTAGGATGGAGACATTTTATGAATGGTTTCTAAAATACCTGAAAGCAAAGTATGAGCAAAAAAGGAAGCTATAATGAATTGCACATGACTCTCCCAGGAAAGATGAAGTGAGATGTTGAACTTTGTAAGGTGATAAATAGAATTACTCTTATTAACTGCAGATAAAAGAGACAATCCTCATAAGGGACATATTTGATAGCTTTTCCTGGCAGCAAGTTATTTCCAGAAACCCCTCTGGTTTTTGTAGAAAACTCACATACTCACATGGAAATCGAGCTTTTTTTCCCCCCTAAGGAAACAACAGGGATTTCTAGCAGCTTCTTATAAGTGAGAAATTTCAAATGCTTCATAGTGAATAACTGGGCTGCTTTATGTATGATAAATATTTTTACTTATCTTTACTTCTATATCAAGATCTTCTCTTTTTCCTTTGGCAGCAAAGACAAAGAAGACATAAATAGATCACCCTAGACACAGTCATTATCCACAAAGAATTAGCAGAAGTTGTGGTTCAGATATGTGGTGCAACTGTAGCGGATCTGGGCTTGTATGGGTCGCTGTATAATCAGCATTGAGAATTGTAAAACTTTTAGAGGCAAAAATCCGGATTATACTTGTAGATCCTTGCAATAGATAATTCAGAGCACCTTAGGTCAACCTGAAATAATGATTTATTATCTCATCTGGAATAGGCAAGGATTATTCGGGGAAAATGACCAAAAAAAAGTATAGTAATCTTATGAGGATGTACTATTATTGATATTATTTATTATTATTAATCCCATAAATGTCAATTTCATTACATTTACTGGCCACAAGATTTTGAGGAACTTAAGGAAAAAAGCTATGTCTTAACAATTTTTATGTTCCAATGACTCACTCACATCCTGGAATACAGTTAGAGCACATTAAATATTCACTGAGGAAATGAAATTACAAAGCAAGTGCAGAATATGACCTCTGTGTCAGATGTGATAAGTCAGCACTATTCTATGACATTTCTGTGACGTGATGGTGGAACTCTTTTGTACTGTGCAGGGTAGTAACAGTTAGCTACAAATCTGAGGACTGCTTTACAAATTTTAGTTAATTTTTATCAATTTAAATGTAACTTTAGCTAGCCAGATGTTGTACAGTGTAAGAGTTCACTTTACAAAAGATTAAAGGGAACAGAAAATGCTGCTTTCTAATGAGTTTGTTAAATAATATTTAATTATTCTAGCTTACCTTCCAATTTACCATTTTTCATCAAGCAAAAAATCCTAAGGAAAAATAGTCTTATAATTCAGATTAGTGAAAAGTGACTGGTCTTGTCCTTATTAACTTTCAATGAGTAAGCATCACTTATCCATCTCATAATCATTGGCCTTGTGTGTAGCTAAGCATGTAGAGCAAACTAAGCACACAGTCCTGTTGGAATCCCAGGTCTGGAAGTTACTTGCAACATAATGTAGATACATTCTTTAAGACTCCACAGTCTCAGCACCTCCTCAGTGATAAGAGGATTATGATGTCTAAACCATAGATTAGTGCGAGGGTTAGTGACATATTCTTAGATCACATTGAAGTGTTTAATACATAACAGGCAATCCTATCTTTCTATATTTTCATATTTCTACCACCTGGTACTAGAGATGTTGATACTTAAAAGTGATTTTTAAAAATTCTTGAATTTGAATGATATAAAATACAGTCTTCACTGTTGCTGCTAAAGGAAAACAAACAATGTCCTTATGGTACACAGACAGAGCAATGCCTGTAAACAGAATAGAGAGGATATGATAGAAGAGAAAACATCCCATTAACAACAGGGAACTTCATACCCTCAGAAATTACACATAGGCACCTATACACCTAGGAAAGTATTTAACCATAAATAGGATGGCTCTCTGAAAAGAAAACTGTCAAATTTGTATAAGTGACTAAATATGGGGGAAAGAGCTGAATAATAGAAAGGCATGCCTGGTTTCTGGATAAAAAGATTAAATGTTGTACAGGAGCATAATCCTTTTCTAAATGAATGGTTTGTGGAGAATTTCCCAGAAATTTTTGAAAAATAAGTACAATGAACTTATACTATCAGCTTCTAAATAAAGTTATAGTGCTGCAGTAAGTAAACCAGAGCAATACAGGAACAAGAACGGATACAAAATAGGTGGAATAAAATGGACGCTTTTAAAAACAGCCTTTGTGGAAATAATAGCTTAAAATGAGAAAATACTCACTTCCATGCAAAAAATCAGTTGGCCATTTCATCTCATATAGTATACCAAAAATAAAATGTAGATGGATTAAGGAGCTATATGGAATGACACCTGCAGAGGGTGGCATCCTTAGTATTCTTAAAACCCAGCTATGAAACCTCAGTCCATCTAGGCCCAACAGTAGTTGACACTACTTTGTACAGGCTGTTAAATCTATATTTAATGTGAATGGGAATGGTTCTAAATCCTGCAGTGGACACACAGATCTTCAGAACCACAATTGCCAAGGCAGGACCCTCTCTGCTAGCTGCATATGGTCTTGGAGATTAGGCTGGCAAAAGAACAAGACAGAGTTGGTTATATGTTCCCTGCCAACCTTTTACCCTCTCTCTTCAATATGATAAAACTTCAACACATCCACTCCTGATGGGGAACTCAATTCTTAGAGGCCATTTCCCAATGGGTGGTGCTTTCCCTGGCTGACACAACCTTTAAACCTACTTGGTGTCTATTACCACCCTAAAGCCAATCTATATCTAATCATTTCCTTTACTTTGAAATCTACCAATCTCTCCAAAAAGACAGTGTAGATTAAATGTTTTATTTCTCTAATTTTCTTTAACCATTGCCTGAAAAAACTGTCATTGAAAAATAATTTCTAATTGCTAAAACCAATGTCTTCCGGCTTAGTTATAACGGCATTGCACTTTCTTACTTTTTTCCTGCATCTTTGTTTTTTTTATGTGTTTTGTAATGTTTTTCCTGATTTCTCTTCTCCCCCCTTCTAAGTTGTAGATGTTCCTGAAATTCATATCCTTCACATACTTATCTCTAACTCCATACCTTTTCATACATAGTTTTATGTAGGCCTTTTTATTTTGCAGGCACAGTAAAGAATATAATTCCCAGAATCCATAGATTCTATATCTATTTACACATTGATTCCCATAGAGACTTTAAATTCAATGCTTGCAAAACTTAACTCTGTTTTACACATACCAAAGTTCTTATCATAATGTTATTTTCCTACCTACCTGACGAGTTTTCTAGACCCTAAGTTTTATAGTATTAGACTGCCTCAATTTCATTGATCTTCATAACCACATGACTTTGGGTAATTCATTCCATAACTAAAGTTTGGATATTATCATCACTTGGATATTTTCTACCTCTGGGAAAATCATCTAATCCAAAATTCATCATTATTTACCAAATTCTTGGGGTAAATATAGATTCCAGTATTGTTATCTCCGTAACTAACCATAATTCAATGCCTTGTCTCTAAAGATTCACTCTACACAATATTATGCTGGCAAGCATTTAATAACCAGTCCCATGGAAAAGAAAACTGATGTGTAGCATTTGGAAATTTCTATGCTGTAGATATTTTCACCGTGGCCAATTTCAAGTTACCAATATGCCATCACTGCATGTGGGGCTGAGAAGAGATGTGCACATTCATTTCTGCAGAGATGGTGTGGGCCAAGGAATCTTTTATATATCACTCATGGCCTATGAGTTACCCTTGCACTTCCTCCTGACCTATAACAGATTCTAAACCTACTTAGGACCTATATTGGCATTTATCTGACAGGAAGGGAGGTGGTGTGTAAATGTAGTCCACTGACAAGTGAGAGGCCAGATTGAGCGTTGATTATTTCTCTACTAGTTTCCTTGCCGAGGGTAGTCTCTGCCACTACACACGTGAAGCCACCGACTTGTTAGTGGTGCTCTGAGTTTTCACTAGAATAATTCTATTTCAGTCTCTTGTGTCCATGATCCAATAGAAGCATAACTACTTGGAAACACTCACCAGAGCTTTTACCTGAAGGGATTTTCCCTATTCTGCAGCCCACTGATGAGAAAGGCAAGCCAGTCTTGTCCCAGCTACCTTCCCCAGGTTCCTGGGATAAACTCATATTCCCTCCATACTACCAGAATTTCAAACAGTGCTAGCTTTACAAATAGCTCATGTAGTAGTGGTGGGGAGAGGTATTTATTGATTTTTGCTTTGCCTCAACTTTCCATGGTATTTTGCCGTATTCCTATTACTTTCACTCCTCACACCAAAAGTGATTATAATCTTATTTTCTGCCATTTCTGATACAAGGTCCAAATTGTCCCATGTTGAGAAATAACTACAAACTACTGTAAAACAACTTCCTAGGAATAAAGCTTCCTCATACAGAGTAAACACAAACATTTCTCACTCCACAAGGAGGGAAGAGAGAGGTGTTCTTTCCATGCTGTTACAAAAATCTTTATTTTATAATGCAATAGATACCAGTTGAAAGAATATAATATAGATGAAAAGATTCCATCTATCTATCAATGTCTAGATAGATACACAGATATTCTTCTATTAAAATTCCTATTTTTATTTTATATAAATTCTAATTCATTATTCTTTGCATGCAATTTGATGATTTGAGTAGGAACAAGGACTGTGTAAAGACAGGTGACTTTCTTAAATTGCATAGTCATATCATTTTTTTCTTTATGTGTTTTTAAGTAGACTCTCATTGTGTAGCCCAAGGCTAGCCTTGAACTCACAACCCTCCTGCCTCAGACTCATGAGTGCTGGGATTACAGAGATGTACAACACATCTGGATTTTCTGTCATTCTTTTACCTAAACATTTCTGAGTACCCATTCAGTACAAGTCACACTCCAAGGCTAAAAGGGGAAATTCTAAAAGCTCCTATTCTCAAGGATCTTACTCACTAGAAAAATGTTCATGTCAATCATTTAATTAACAAAGTCTGCTCTGGCAATGAGTGAAGTGACAGTGTCATGGTCAAATTACTGCAGAGTCCAAGTCAACTAGTGAGTCACCATAAGTCCCTTACTGTTTCAAAATGAAGTAAATTAAAATTTTATTGTGTAAGTCATGAGATATAAAAATCTTGGATTAGTCTCATATTCATCAGTGCTTATTTCACTCAAAAATATTTAGCTATGAGTTTTAAATTCTATAAATGATGGACTATGCATTATATTAGTTTTTTTATTCATAAGAAAATAGAATGTTTATGTTAAATGTTTTACTTTAGTACATATTTAAGGATATGGCTTATTTAAGGAAATATATTAATCTAATTTCAATGTTCATAGATTCACTTTTCATAATTTAATGATGGCATTGATATTCACCTGGATCAGACATGATATTTTATTCACAATCTCACTTTCTTTGTTCTGCCAATTACAGTATAGACAGATGTGGAAAATCAGTGGTCAATCATTGACTACTATAATAGCCATTGCTACCTGAATCTGAAAGCCATGAGTAAGTCCAGAATTCAATACCCTCTCAAAGTTCTTACATGCTAGAGAAATTAAATCCCCTGAGCTCAATGCTTCTGGCAAAATTTGGTATGATGGGCTTCCATTTCCCCATGATGTAATCCATGTGGCTGAGAACTCTCCCTCAACACTATAACAGAATTAGCAGACTGATTAACAAATATTTTATCTGAGTGCATTCCATAAGCACACCCTTTCAAGTTGCCATGGTATAGGAACTGGACAGCCAATATGAACTTTAAATTCTTCTCTGATTGGTAAACACATAGAGTAAGAAAAATAAATCACTATGGCAGTTTGGAGAAATAACCCAGCATAACTATTCAAGTTCTTTCAAGTTCTGCCAGCTTATTTTCCCTGTACTTCCCATTTCAGGTTGTTTTTCAACTAATTACCATTAGTGTATCTGCTTGATGTTGTTACAAGCGAAGTTATTTTCATTTTTAAAACCATGTGTTACATAAATCTTTGAACTTGTCTATGAAGTGATATCACCTATTCCTAATCATCTTGCTGCCAGCCTACTGTACAAAGTAGTTAGATATTACTGAAGTTCTTTGTCAAAGCATGTATTTCTCATCAAACTTTGTTTGTATTAACATATATCAAACATGCCAATCATGTATTTTTTGCAGGTAAAAAAAGCTTTGGATCTTCAATCACAGAAAATCAATCTACTTCTTGACATTCGATTCTTATTTCTTATCACAAGAACTAATCCTCTTTTCTAACAAATACAAACATCTTCCATTTTCTTAAATTTAGTTTTATGATTTGTAATTAATATTACAATTACTTTATAAGAGTTGGGCATGTATAACAAAGATTATAAAATGTAGTGTTTACGTAAGACTATCTTTCAAATATGTTAAAATTTTCTGTGGGCATTCTGCATATTTAAATATTTATTATCTTAATTAACAACTGGTATGTTTGCTGACGTTTGTGCTTAGCTGTTTTTTCTCACAACTAGCATTTTATATTTGAGATTGTAACTGAGACTGTTATCATAAAAATCATATGTTTTATTGAAAACAACTAAGCCATCATGTATGAATATAAAGTTTGCTCGCACTCACAGTTAATAGCAACTACATCAAAATTCGAACCTTAATGTAGCAATGCTGCCTTTGTAACATCATTGCATTCAGATGAACACCTCTTGATCCACTGAAAAATATATCAAAATTCCCATGAAATTCTTTTCTTTGTTTTCATTTTTGGTTTTTTTATTTTTTTACTTGCCATACCTTTCTTTATTGTAACAATTTTATTTTATCTTTTTGTACTAGACATTTTATTCATAAATTTATTACAGTGCAGTTAGAACAGCAAATTTCAAAGTAGAAATTCTAGTCAATATTCCACATTTCTAGTTTGGGTGGACTAAATCTGAGTATGCTTGGAAGTTTAAGCTAACTTAAATCCCACATTATTTTTGAAAGATTGATTTTCAGAGAACAGTTTTAGGTTCATAGGAAATTTGAGAGGAAGATACAGATTTTTCAAATATACTCCCTGCCCCATACGTCCACGGCTCCCTCAATATTAACATTCCCCCACCAGAGTGCTATGCTTGTTATAAATGATGAACATAAATTAATATATATTACTATTCCCCAGAACCCTTAGTTTACATTAAGTTTCACTCTTGGTATTGTACATTGTGTGGGTTGTGCATAATGACGTAATAACATGCATCTCTACTCTCGGAGCTCTACCTATTCTTTCTCCCCTTCCCCTAACCTCTGGAAAGCACTGATATTCTTATTGTTTCTACAATTTTACCTTTTTCATAATGGCCGATAGTTGGAATTTTATTGTAGGGAGACTTTTTATGTTGACTCTTTTTTTCATTTAGCAATATGCATCCAAGTTTTCTCCATGTCTCTACAACACTTGATAGTCATTTCTTTTTAGCACTGAATAATATCCCATTGTCTAGATGTTAACATAGTTTATCCATTCAACTAACTAAAGGACATCTTGGTTGATTCTAAATTTTAGCAATTATATATAGAACTGTTTTGAACAGCTATGTGCAGGTCCTCGTGTAAACATATGTTTTTAGCTCATTTGGGTAATTACCAGAGAGTGTGATTACTGGATCATATGGTAAGAATATGTATGTTTAGTTTTGTAAGAAATTGCCAGTTTTTCAAAGTGGATGTACCACTTTACATTTCTCCAGCAACGGATGAGAAATCTTGTTCCTTTCCTCCCCAGCACATGTCAGTTTTCCAGAGTTTGGACATACTAGTGGATTTGTAGTAGTAGCTCATTATTAGATTTCTTTTTGGTTTTTTGTTGTTGTTTTTGTTGTTGATGTTCATTTGCTTTATTTAGTTGTGTTTTGAAGTGAGCTCAGGCTCGCTTCAAACTTGTAGACCTCCTGCCTGCTCCTCAGAGTGCTTGGATTAGTGCCATCACACCTGAATCATGGCTCCATTTACTAGGACAAAGGAAAAAACTATAGTTGTTTGCAGATAACATGAACCTCTATGTAAAAACATGAAAGAGTAGACAAACCAATCAATGGAAGCGAATAAAGAGCTCAGAAATTGTACATAAATGTAGTCAATTGATCTTTGAGAAAGGAGCAAATGCAACACAATGACAATGATAGAATTTTCAAGAAATGATGCTGAAATCACTAAGTACCACAATACCAAAACAAAAAAGTAAAACACAGACTTTACATCCTTCACAAAAAGTGACTCAAAATGGATCACAGACCTAAATGTAAAATACAAAACTGTAAAACTTCTACTAGATCACATAAAAGAAAACCCTGATGACCTTGAGTATGGCAATGACTTCTTAGCTGCATCTCCAAAAATTACAACCCATGAAAGAAATGAAAAATAAACTGGGATTTCTAAAAGTTTAAGAGAAAACATCTTTCCTCTGAAAGGTAATGTCAAGATAATTTTTTTTTAAAAAGAGAAGCAAAAGACAAATTTAGTGAAGCACCATCAACCAAGAAACCTTAAAACTCAACAAAAACAAACCAAACCAATTGAAATGGTCCAAAGATTTTAACAGACACCTTGCCAAAAATTATAGGTTATAAATAAGTATATAGAAGAACTTCTTCAAAGCCTTTTTCCTCAGGTGCACAAATATTCCCCTCACTTCACAACTCATTTTTATTTCAGCTCATCTCCTGCTTTTCTTGGTAATTCTTTCCTTTTATAAAATTTTTTTTCATCTTGAGATAAATTATCCAATGTAATTCTCAAGCCCATATTGATCCTAAATGCATAATATAATGTTAGAAACTTAGACAATAAAGCTTTGTGGTAGGTGTTGGGATTGTGAATATCCTTATATGAATATTTTTTTCTTGCAGTTACCCAATTCTATTTTGTTAATCTTGTATTTACTATAAAGCATCTTTTCTCTAAATGAGGATCTTGCTGCCTGGACCCTGACTCTACCTAACACAGCTGCACCACTAAAATTCTGCATCCTCCACCAGATCTATCACTCTTTTTATGTTCTCAGTTGCTTAAAGTGAGAACATAATGGTAGGCAATATTTGTTGAAGACTTATCACATGCCAGGTAAATTTTTAAATACTTTGTCTGGATTAACTAATTAATCTTTATAATAACCCCAGGCGGTAGGAACTTTTTTTCTTCTTTTATAGATGAGAAAATGGAAGTACAAAGAGTTAAATAAATTGGCTAGGTAATAGGACTAGTAAGTAACAGAGCCAGGATTTGAACCCAGAGAGTTCTACTTAAGAGTCTACACATTTAATCACCACATAATTTAAAACTATCTGAAACTTCCCTTGATAGATTAAATGAATCAATAAACAACTGACAATGGAATCAGAGAAGATTAGGAGAAATGTTTCCAAAAGTGATTGATAAAGAAGGTAACAAGGCTGTCAAACAAGGAGTTACTAAAAATGATTATAATTCTTACTCTAGTAAGTTCAATCATATCAGGAGAAAACTTATAATTTGCAATAATCTCCAGGCAAATGATTAAGTGAAAGACAAACATTTTAGAAAACCCTAATGTAATAAAGTTGTGAGCAGTCGACAAATATTTGCTTCTAAGAAAAGCTACAGATATGGGCAGACCTCCTCAACTTATCTGAGTTAATGTGGAAAATCACCATGCTTTCATGTAAATCACTGCTTATCAAAAACAGAGTATAGAATTAGATAGTCCATGAACTTTGTAAAAACTGCTTGCGGCTTATAATGTGATGGATGTTTTCAAGCACAAAAACTCAGTTTAAACCTATTGTTTTCTGCCATATTGGCAATAAATTATGTAAGAATTTCTCCAAAACAGGAATATGCTTATTCTTTTTCATCTTTGGAGTAAGAATTATAGGATAATAGGAAATACACTTCTAGCTCTTTATTTTACATGAAAACAACCAAAATTAGTGAAGCAAAAGGTAAAATAGGCAAAACCAAGACTCAGAGCACAAATTCCATAACAGTACTCTTTACTGATTTCCTAGTTATATCTTCCAATAGATTTTTCTTCTCTAGACATCCATAATTAAGACTTTTTATACACAGTAGATCTTTTACCAGATTTTATGACCAGTTACAACTGACCTCTTAGTGGCACATGCATAAATGTAAATTAGATTTTTACCATTACATTTCAAGATTCTAGGCATTCAAGACTTTAGATCTACAAGAATACTCAGAGCAGAGAGTAATAAATCTCTTCTTTCATCCCTTCCCCAATAAGGACAGCATTGAAACCTAAGAAGGCACTAACACTTCCACTGGCAGGAGGATAATTAATTATACTCTATGATAAGAAGAAACTAACTTAAACTCATTTGACATCTACCATCCTTGAAGGACCCAGTTGACAACACTAGAAATTGATTTCCAATAAAAGAATGAACAAAATAGTTATATTAAAACCAAAGAAACCATTCTTTCCTATACATCCCATAGTGATCTGGTGGGCAATGGCCTTTCCCTCTGTGGCTCCCACAGGCAAAGCTTGAATGTCATCTCATGAAGAGATGATACTGACCCAGTTTTGACACTCCCTCCCATGTTGTTCTATGGGAATGCACTGCTGGTCATTCTCACCAGCCAGGCATAATGCATACGAGCAGTTGACAAAGAGTATTGTATATTTGATAACTATGCAAAAGAATGACAGTTAATTCTTTAGGAGTTAATTTAAGCCCTTCTCCAGTTTCTAAAAGTAAGTGGGAGAATGAATAGAACAGAATGTTCTCATTTTGCAGAAATAGAATAGCAAACTATATATCAAGAGAGAAATGAGACTGTATAGTCTTTAAAAAGAGACACATAAGAAGTGGCAAAAGAAAAAATATACTCTAATAGCTATTTTATCTTTTGGTACTTGGCTAACTTTCCTCGTAAAAGAAATATTTTCACTGTACATTTAACTAATGATGATACATAGAATAACACAAAAATAATTCTTTAAAAATGTATAATGAATTCAGTTTGCTAAAACAAAAGTTAACTGCTGCCTTGCATACAGTATAGTTAGCAATCTGTTCTATAAAAGCAAGTTAGACCAAAAATTTGAGCCACTGGAAGAACTTAATCCTTCCACTTTTTTAAATACATATACACTTTGGTCCAGAAAATTACTAAACATGTAGTTCTTGAATTTTTTGAAGTCTGTGAAATAAATGTATCTATAATAACCTTGTGTGGATTCTTTCAGCCACTTAGTTAATAGTAAATAATCAGTTTTCAAGAAAAATATTTAAAGCACAGATTACATTCAAAACCCCAAAGAAGCATATATAGGGTAACAATACCTGTAAGAAGGTTTCTACCCTTTTCTTCCTCATGTTGTAAAGTCAAGTTGGTAAGTGTAGTTTAGTGAAGGAGTATTCTATTTGACAAAGTCAGTTATTGCCAGCCAGAGCATCTTTAGTAAACCTCATGTCTTATACACGTTCTAGTTAATGATAATTTTACCCAAAATGTGAAGCAGAGGAAAAGCAGGAAATCACAAACTGAAACTACACATGTGACCTCTGTAGAAGTCACATGGTTAAAGGTCAATGTTAATAATGTCCAGAGGAGGCAACTAAAACTATCGCTTAAGGAGAAGAATGTGTACATGTACCAAAAAATGTTTGAAGTGAGAGAAGGTAATTTGTGAAGGTGTTTGGAAGTCAGGGAAAGAGGTTTGGGTCTTTTTTATTTGCAGTTACCAATGTCCTGATTTACTGGGCCAGACCCGGCTTGTGCCTTTTGTCTGAGAATAATAATAAAATTCCTATTTATTAAATATGTCCTAGATCAGATAATCTGCCATACTTATGCTAGGCATTAGAGATTTCCTGTACCTTACCGAGCAAAGAAATTATATGGCAGAGGGTCAGTAACAGAAAGATTTTTTCTATGATTTCATGATGCCTAGAAAAAAAGGAGGCAAGAAAAACTGAGGAGGTTTGTCATTTTTTGTCTTATTTGTCTGTCAGTGATTAGAAGACAATGAGAATGACCCATAAAAGCTCATAGTGGGCTAACTGACAGATTTAAAAATAATTGAAAATAAAACGTAATGGTTAAAGGATTTAAAATATAGATATGTTATAAATTTGGGGAACTCAGGAAATGATTTTATAAATAAGAGGGATGAAATCTGGGAAGAAGAATATAAGGAGCCCATAATCCAAAATATTTTAGAATTCAAAGAATGCAAGCCAATGAAGTTTTGAAACACTATAATGCTCAATAAATAAAAGTCTGAAGAAACCAGAAATTCTCATTAGAAATCACCAAGAAAGTAAGTGATGTGCAGGAATCTTATAATTTCTGAACCAAGTTAACATTTATATCTCTAGAAGATAAAGCATTGTATCTGGGAACTAATCACATGTGTCCTGGTTTCAGTATTTTGTCCTCATATCTCATTATAATTCAGCTACATTTTATAAGTTATACAAAATTCCCAAAGCTTAAAGATTGGTAAGTATTAGGTAAATTTATAAAATAAATAAAAATTAAGTAATAAATAATAATAAGTTAAATTCCCAAACCATATTCTCTGGAACAAAATGAGTTTAATTACTTGTGAAGCATCTTCCAGGATCTGGAGATTAATTTTCACTTGTCAAGGAAGTCTTAAATTTCAGCAAATACTTAAAAGAACAGAGAACTATTTCATCAATGATAGGCATATATATTGGTTATCTATAAAAAAGATTCCCTTTGGAAGAAGGATATGATGGTCTCTGCTTTGTTTATAGATTGTGTTGTCACTGAGGAAATTATTCATAGATCAGCTGTCATCTGGCATTGATTTTTGAGGGTTTTTTAGAAGGAGACTAGTAAAGTGGAGTTGGATTTTAGAATTCATTTTCCTGCATCAAAAGCTACTTATGCTTGTTACTCCATCTTAATAAGAATTATAACAGATTTAGCTACTTCTCCTCAAAGAAATTTCTAATACCACCCCTGGTCTTTTTTCTTGACAGAAGATAGCAAGTTAATGAAATTTCAATATTTTCTGACTTGCATTCCTTCTCAGCAACACCTTTGCAGGACTTTTCATTCATTTTGGATGCATCTTAAAGTCATACCTATCATATTTCTTAGGTGAATATATTTTTCTTAATAATTTATACTTTCCAAGTTTAATGACTGAATAGGCAATAATTAAGTAATTAAGTGAAGGAATTCATGACTGCTAGGCAGATGAGCTGAACATTCAGCAAAAGCTGCCCAAAACCATAATCTCTTTAAGGACAACTTTCCTTTGCATCTCTTTCATCTCTTTCTTTCTAAGAGTGACTGTAATGATGATTTACGCTTGCCAAAAATTTTCCCCAATATTTGTTAAATCAAACTTACACTAGTAAATATGTTAACGAGCCATTTGTAACAAAACTTGATTGAATGTCTCCTAGCCCAGTTAATGTACATTTTTATGTCCCTACTTAATTAATTTATACAACAATGTATCTTGAAATCGTGCTGTTGGGCACTTTCTATACCTTCTTTGTGCATAACAAGGGAATCAGAGACATTTATTAATGTAATTAAATTAGTTTGAAGGATTAACTTCATTTATCAATGTCTATTGACATCTACAAACACAAACCCATAAATTTGTACAGATCACAGGTAATGAAAAGCAAGACATGAAAAGAGTAATAAAGGAGGTGAATTTGATCAAAGTACATTATTTATATATGGAAAAATCACAATGAAACTACTTCATAAAATTAAGTAAATTAACAAAGTTTTAAAGCAAATGTGACAGTTGATTAGAAAAAAAGTAGATTATTTTATTTTCCAATGTAAATGTGGGTTGTACTTTTGTTTAAGCTAGATTTATTTGCATACATTTAACTAAAGTTCCATTTAAGCACATATGTGAATGCTTTAAAGTGTGAAGATGCAGATTTTGTAATAAATTATTTAATGACAATGCAGGATTTGTGCAATAAAATTTAGAATCAGGGATTATGAGTATAAATTGCTTTTATCTTTCTTAGTCTTATTGATAGGCCTGCAACTGGGCATTTCTCATTTACAAAATAAAAAAACTGGTGATGAAGTAGTAAAGGAATGGGAAAGATAAAACTGCTTAGCTGCACTAATTTATTAGGATGTTACCTTACAGTCATTCAACTATTATTGTATATCATTTACTTAGAAAATCTCATCAATCTTTGCCCTTCATTTTCCTTCTTATGAAGATAAATTAATAATTCAAATCTCTTTAATAAAGCTGAGTTTAACAGAAATATTATCATTCATTTTTCTTTCATTTTAATCAATTATAAATACATATATAAATGTTAAAAGCTCTTTAAATTTTAGACTTCTGACTACCAGAATAAATAAAAAGATTAAAATCATAAGTACCTATTCTCATGTATTGTATAAAAGCTTTAAACAGAAACAAGATATTAGAAAAATTCTATAAATGGCATATCATTTAATGGATTATAATGATATTTTTCCCTTGCGTTTCTAGTCATTTTACAGTGACTAATTTAGAAATGCTTCTATAGCAACTGATTTAGAACTAATTTACACTCAATTTTGAAAAGTTTTTATATACACAAATAACTCATTTACGCCATTAGCAATTTTATATTAATATTGGTTGCCAGGCAGTGTCCTCAAAACCACCTCTGTACATCTCATTTGAGACCAGTATCAATGTTCCCCCAGAATTCTAAGCCAGCTGAGCTTCCTATGTATAACATTTTTGGTCTTTTTCTCTCTTACATTCCTCTAATGTCTCATCCAGTCCAAATTCCATTGGTAACCTGGTGCTTTGGTTTTATTAGTTTTAAAGATGTCCAAGATATTAGTCTAGTCATCTTTCTAAACTTCACTTCTCTAACTGTGTTGACTCTACCACTCTCCAAATTGAAACTTCACCTTTCAAGACCCATGATATGACTTATCTCTAGATCCTGACAAACACACTTACAAAGGACAGAGATTCAAAGACAGAAGACAACCATGATAAAACTGATAATAAAGTTGCAGGTGTAGATAGGAATACTGCAATCTCCTTTTGGGAAATTAGACTTTACAGTTTTTTTATTATTATTATTCATTTATTCACATGTGCATACATTGTTTGGGTCATTTCTCCTCCCTGCCCCCCTCACTCTCCCACTGCCTCACTTCCAGGAAGAAACTGTTCTGCCTTTGTCTCTAATTTTGTTGAAGAGAAGACAAAAGCATAATAAGGAAGACAAAGCATTTTTGCTAGTTGAGTTAAGGATAGTTATACAGAGAGATTCCTAGCATTGCTTTCATGTACAAATGTGTTACAACCCAAGTTGATTCATCTCTAACTGATCTTTACACTGGTTCCTGATCCCCTTCTCATGTTCACCTCTGTCGCTTTAAGATTTCTCTATTAGTTCCTGTGGAGTGGGGACATCAAATACTTTCACCTTTTGGGTTTTCTACCTATTCCCATATCTCCCTTATGTGTTTCCCCTTGTCATGTGATCCAAGTCCAATCACATTGTATATTTGCCCTGTATCTGGAAAAGAGTAGGGTGTTTTTCTAAGTACAAATAAATATTCTTTGAAATTCAAATTGTACAAATGTTTTCTATATTACACATTTTACCCCTGTTAAAGAGGCACCCCAGGGCAGAGGTGAACTCTAATGACTTTCATGGAATTTGCAGTTCTGTATTATTTGCATTTTCCTCTTCATCTAACACAGGCTTCCCCTGGAATAAAATGGTGAGGATAAGAACAATGACCAATCCTATGGAAGGACTAGGAGTCCAGGAAAGTTGATATAGGAAAACTAGAAGGGAATTTAAGCATCATATAATCTGGTCTGATCGTTGTGTAGATGAGAAAAGCAAGCCATAAGGACATTAAAAGTTATGCTTGACCAACACCAGACAACTGATTATTGATGTACAAGGACAATAGCCCAAGTTTTTCTACAGCCTTGGTTCCTACCAAATATGACACATTAAGTTGTGCATGTGTGTGTGTGTGTTTGTGTATATGTATGTTTGTGTGTATGTTAAACTTAAAATATTTAGCATTCCTGAGTTGTGTCTCTCTCTAAAACCAAGTGTCCAGATGAGGAAGGCTATGACATCCACTACATTTTCTGATTCCATAAAGGTTAACACATAAAAAATATGGGGTTCGTTTTATAAATATCAAGTAAGTAAAATTTGGCTTCATTTTTAATCCCTTAAATCATAAACTGAATTTAGGAAATGGTGAGCTGTAATGTAGAAAATTACAGCAGTGATGGATTATACATAATAAATATCTGGCATTTTTAAAGGAATATGCCTGATTTCCATTCCAGCAACACTTTGGATTTGAAGGCACTTTTTTAAAGTGGCTTTTTAAACCATAGGTTTAAAAACACATTTTAGCAGTTTTCCTATCTGTAATTTGGTAACCTCTAATTCAAGTGTGAAATAGAAAATCACTTTGTTAATTATTTGAAAACTAACTTATAAGAAATACTAGAGAAAAGCTGTTCTTTCTTGCCAGTGTATTGAAAGAAGAGGTGACTTACACATTTTTACCTGTGCATTCATAATTATAACTATATTCATAGAACTTTTTGCTGGTAAAATTTTTTAAAAAGAAAAAAGACAGTAAAGCAATGGGAGAGTTTAATAACCCCATTGTTTTACTACTTTAATAATAAACAAAATGACCCAAATTATTCTGCATGAAGAAAGTACTGTATAATGATAAGTAATTAAAAGTAATAATAGATAACTTTTGTGCAGAATGCAATATGATCCTTGAGGTAGGATTATATCTTTGCATTGCTACCTAGCATTTGAGATCTTAATAAATTTTTTAAGGCTCAGGAGAATCTAATGAGAATGCACGTCACCCTGACCAATAAGACAAATCCTAGCTAAAGTTTCTAGTTGTGTCTCTTGAGCTATATATTTTTAATTTTATTTATTTTTGTAAATATTCAGCAGGTACATAAATTGCCTGTTAATTTACAATGAACATATTTGTAGACAGTAGTGCACTTATAAATGAAAGTGTATAGTAGCAAAGCTGGTTTACGACTTGGAAGGCAGCGATTTTCTGTGCTTGTTGGAATGTACATGTGAAATCTCTTTGGATTGGATATAGTCTCCCTGCACTCTGGTGCCTACAAAAACATCTCATTTTGTATGGAGGTAGACCTCAGGGCATGGAATATGAGTAAACAAAAGCACAGTTTTGCCTTTACTATTCCTATGCTAGATTGAGATGATAACAACACAATTTGGAGTTCTGTAAAGAGTCTAAAAATTCAGATAGTTAAAGAATGGCATAACTACTCTTGAACTCGCTGTTTAGCTAAGTATAAAGCAACTATTATCCACTTGGAGGAATCATAATGGCAGATAACTGAAGGACTGTGGAGGCTTTACCTGCATGATTTCAAACAATTACTCCAAAGTTTCGTGGCAGCAAGGATCAGGTAATACTGCTTTTTCTTCCAATCAAGATACCACCAGCACAGAGGGGAAACATAATATTTTTGCTTGAACCTTAAACTAACTGTATAAAATGAATAACTTCCACCTGCAGGGACAGGGAGCTGCTGCCAGCCTGCCTGTCTGTTCACCAGCTGGGGACAGCTAGCAGCAGGGTCAGATAGTTCCCTGGCTGATCCACCACCTTTTTCTTTTTCTCTGTTTCAATTCCCTCTCAATTTTGTTGGGAAAGCTAAAACTCAACACAGAAAACAGATTTGCAAGCATCTGAGAGTACCTGGACCTGCCATAAAGTATGTGGACACAGAATCTCCACAGCCTGCACAGATCTCTCTCCTCTTTAGTGTGTCTTCAACCTAGCCAACAATAAAGCAGAGAACCTCAGAAAGAAAGCTGCTATAAGCATCTGGGAAGACCAGGATCTGCCAAACACAATCAGACACAAAAACCTCTGTCTGCCACCTGCCTGTGCTGCCCCTGTTACTGATCCTTACTCAAACGAATCTGGTAACCTGCCAGGTGAGCACAACACACTGTTTAGGTGGGAACCTCAAATTCTAGAACAACCCTGGGGCTAATCACATTCCGTTTGTACAAAACTGGTGGAAAAATACACGGAGAGAATATTTCCCCTCTGCCAAGGTGGTGGGGTGGGAGTGCGGGGGAGGGCGGTGCAGAACTCAGAGCTGAAAAAGCCCAAGTGGGGCTGGAGCAACTCATTAGCCCCTGTGGAGAAAGCCAAGCATTGCACTGCCTTGGAGAAACCAAGAGCAAGCTGAAACTGAAGTCTCACCAAGAGAAAAATCTCATTTCTAACTCATAGACTTGCCTTATGAGTGGAACAGGCTGGTGACTGCTCATTTTCCAACCATTCACAGTACCACTTCTGAGAACATGTCTGTTCCAGAGGCCCCACCCTACTAAGAAAATCCAGGCTCAACCAACCAGAGATGAGACCACCCCCTCAAAGCTGTCTGATAGGGAAGAGCTACACTCATTGTTATGCAACCCACATACCAACCTTAGGAATGGATGGTCTTGACAAATTCGCTAGGAAAAAATAAAAGTATCACCACTTTAACCTCAATTCAGAGGAAAGCATCCATAACATTCATTGAACTGATATATATATATATATATATATATATATATATATATATATATATATTTATTTGACTTTACTTTTATTCTATTTTAATTTTAATTTTTTGTATATTTTTTTTATTTTAATTTTTATTTTCTTCCATCTTACTGTTACCTAACTCCTTCCTCCATTCTGTCCCTATTGTCCCACTTTCCTTTCTCTAACCCAATTTTTCTTTTTCATTTCTTTCCATCTTCTCCCCCTTTCTTTTCCCTCCTCACCTTCCACCTCCTTCTCCCCCCAACTTCCTTGACAACTTCAAAATGCACCACCCATTGTATAGTCTATTATAGTAACTTTACACCTTACCCCATCCTTCTTATCCTTCAGCAACCCTGACAATAGCACCCTCTTCTACAATGACTGAACTACACCTCATCACTGGGGGCTTAGTACCCTAGAACCTCCATGCTCACACCCCATTCTCCCCTTCTGCCCCTTCCTCCAGTTCTAGCTCTTTCAAGACTTAAGTATCCACCTCTACCCAAACAACCATTATCCCCCCAATCTCTATGGAATATTGATGGTATCACCAAGGGGCTCACTACATATTGTGTAAATTACTGGTCTGGCATTGAATCAGTGCATTTGTTATTGCTAATTCATATCATCTAGGCAGGGAACAGAAATAGCACATCAACCAAGTTATCAACTAAACCAGTCATAGCACAGTAATTGGGTCAAGGGGAAGAAAACAGGTGAATAAAATCCCCAATTAGTTAGTTAACAACATAGAGGCACAGCACATCATAGAAGCATGAAGAGAAGGAGGAGGCCAGGAAATCCTACCCCCCAAAAGACTGACAATTCAAAAGAGGACTTAGTGGGAAATGTAGAAAATGAATACCCAGTTCTTGACCCAACAAAACAATGATAAATATCACCAAGGAGCTCAGTTATGTCCACAAAAATCTCTCAAAGAGGAAATTGTGGAAGACATCACTGAGAAATTCATGAAAAAGCTACAAGACACTGTTAATGAGAAAGTGCATGATGCACTCAAGAAATACCAAGACACAACAAATAAAAAACTTGAGAAGGCACAGAAGCAGCTAAATGAACACAGGACTTTGATGAACTCCAAAGTGAAACAAAGGAGACTATAAAGAAAGAGATCTATGAAATAGAGAAGACAACACAAGATATGAAAGGAATTTAACAAAGATATGGAAAACCTCAGAGAAAAGAATCAAACAGAAACCCTGGAAATAAAAAGTTCCATAAATCAAATAAAAAAATATAGGGGAAAACCACTCCAGCCAACTAGAACAGTGGAAGACAGAATCTAAGAACTTGAAGACAAAATAGATAGTAAAGAAAAAACAAAAGAACTCTTAGAAGACTCAAAAGCTGAGAAAGGAATATGCAAGAACTCAGCAACTCCATCAAAAGAACAAACCTGTGAATCATGGACATTGAAGAAGGTGAAGAGGTGCAAGCCAAAGGGATTATGTAATAAATTCAACAAAATAATAGCAGAAAATTTCCCAAATCTCAAGAAAACTGTCCATTCAGGTACAGGAAGTCTCCAGGACACCAAACAGGCTTGACACAATAGAACCTCTCCACAGCATATTATCATTAAACATCTAGCACAGAGAACAGAGAAAGAATATTAAAGGCTGTAAGACAGAAAAAACAAGTAATATATAATGGTAAATCCATCAAAATAACAGCAGACATCTCAACTGAAACCTTAAAATCAAGACAGGCATGGAATGATGTATTTTGAGCACTGAATGAAAACAATTTAAGTCCTAAGATACTCTATACAGCAAAGCTACCATCCAAAATTGATGACGAAATGAAAGGCTTCCACAATAAACAGAAAATAGAACAATATATGACCACCAAGCCACCTCTACAGAAGATTCTGAAAGGAATCCTACACATGGAAGATGAAAACAAACATAACCATGAGTGATGGGAAGTATTAAACCCCATAGAAAGAACAGACAACTGCTCAGAGAGTAGCACTGAATCAGCTGCACACATGCAAACCCTTAAACGACCAAAACAACTAATTCACAGCAACCTCCACATACCTCTCAACACTATCACTGAATTTAAGGGACTCAACTCCCCCATCAAAAAACACTGAATGGCATACTGGATTAAAAAGGAAGATCTGACAATCTGTTGTATACAAGAGACCCACCTTAATGACATTCTGAAACACTATCTTAGGGTGAAAGGCTGGAAGATGATTTACCAAGCTAATGGCCCCTGAGAACAGGCAGGAGTAGCAATACTTATATCATATAAAGTGGACTTCAAACTTAAATTACTCAAGAGATAAAGGTCACTTTATACTAATAAAAGGAGCAATAAATACATCAAGAAGATAATAATTATCAACTTATATGCACCCAATGTCAGTGCATTCAACTTCATTAAACATACATTAAAGGACTTACAACCACATATAGACCCCAACATAGTGGTAATGGGAGATTTTAATACCCCTTTATTGACAAAAACTCAACAGACAAATCCTAGAATTAAATGAAACAATATATCTAAGGGAACTGACAGATATCTACAGAATATCCATTGAAATAGTACAATATACATTCTTCTCAGCAGCCTATGGAACTTTCTCCAAAATAGAACATATCTTAGGGCATGAAGCAAGTCTCAACAAATATAAGAAAATTTAAATAACTCCCTGCATACTCTCTGATCACAATGCAATAAAATTAGAACTCACCAACAAAAGCAGTAGCAGAAAACTCAAACAATTGAAGGCTGAATAACACATTGCTCAACAATCAGTGAGTCATTAGAAGAAATAAGAGGGGAAATCAGAAATTTCCTGGAATTTTATGAAAATGAAAACACAACCTATCAGAACCTATGGGATATAGCAAAGGCAGTCCAAAGAGGAAAGTTTACAGCCATGAGTGCATATATAAAAAAACCCAGAGAGATCTCAAATAAACAGCCTAATGCTACATTCAAACTCCTAGTAAAACAAACAATCAACAAAACAAAAAGCTGTTTCTTTGAAAAATAAACAAGATTGACAAACCTCTGGCAAATCTGACTAAAATGAGGAGGGTAAAGATCCAAATTAATAAAATTAGAAATGAAAAGGAGAGATAACAACAAACACCCAAGGAAATCCAGGGAATCATCAGGGATACTTTGAGGACATATATTCAAGTAAATTGGAAAATCTGGAACAAATGGACAAATTTCTACATACATACAACCATCCAAAACTGAACCAAGAAGGTATAAGTCAGCTAAATAGTCCTATAACATGCAATGAAATTGAAGCAGCAACAAAGAGTCTCCCCAAAAAGTAAAGTCCAGGACCTAATGGATTCTCCACTGAACTCTACCAAACCTTTAAAGAAGAACTAATAACAATACTCCTTAAACTTTTCCACAAAATAGAAAAGGATGGAACACTGCCTAACTCATTCTGTGAAGCCAGTATTTCACTTATCCCAAAACCGAGCAAGGACACATCCAAAATGAACTACAGGCTAATCTCCTTAACGAATATTGATGCAAAAATCCTAAATAAAATAATGGCAAAATGAATCCAACAACATATCAGAAAGATCATTCACCATGACCAAGTCAGCTTCATCCCAGCAATGCAGGGATGGGTTCAACATACTCAAATCATTAAATATAATACAGCATATTAACAGAAACAAAGACAAAAAAACACCTGATTGTCTCAATAAATGCAGAAAAACCCTTCAATAAAGTTCAACACTATTTTATGATGAAAGCTGTAATGAAACTAGGAATGGAAGGATGTACCTCAACATTATAAAGGCTATATATGGCATACCTATAGCTGCCATCATACTTAATGGGGAAAAAACTGAAACCATTTCCCCTAAAGTCAAGAATGAGACAAGGGTACCCACATTCTCCACTCCTATTTAACATAGTCTTGGAAGTCCTAGCCAGAGCAATAAGGCAGGAAAAAGGAATCCAAATAGGTAAAGAAGAAGTTAAACTCTCACTATTTTCAGGTGACATGATCTTACACCTAAAAGATAAAAAAAAAAAAAATAAACACCAAAAAACTTCTAGATACCACAAACAGCTTCAGAAAAGAAGCTGGATACAAAAATCAGTAGCCTTTCTATACCCTAGATTGCAAAGGAATATAGGAAAACAATTCCATTTATACCATTTATAATAGGCTTAAAAAAACCCCAAATACCTAGGAATAAACTTAACAAAGGATGTGAATGACATTAATGTTTGAAGACAGAAATTGAAGAAGATTACAGAAGATGGAAAGATCTCCCATGTTCATGGATTAGCAGAATCAACATAGTAAAAATGGCTATACTACCAAAATCAGTTTACATGTTCAACACAACTCCCATCAAAATCCCAGTGACATTCATCATAGAGATTGAAAAATCAACCCTAAGATTCATTTGGAAACACAAATACCATGTATACCCTGGGCAGTATTGAGCAAAAAGAGCAATGCTGGAAATATCACAATACCTGACTTCAAACTGTACTACAGAGCCATAGAAATAAAAACAACACGGTACTGACACAAAAATAGATATGAAGACCAATGGAACAGAATAGAGGACCCAGATGTGAATACACACAGCTATGCCCACCTAATTTTTGACAAAGTTGCCAATAACGTAGGATAGAGAAAAGACAGCCTCTTCAACAAAAATGTTGCTGGAAAACTGGATATCTGCCTGCAGAAAACTGAAACTAGATCCATGTTTGCATCCTGTACACGTATCAACTCAAAGTGGGTTAAGGACCTTAATATCAGACCTAAAACCTTGAAGGTAGTATAGGAAAAAGAAGGGGATGCCCTGGAAGCAAGAGGTATAGGCAAGGATTTCCTCAGTAGAACTCCAGCAACTAAGAGAAAGGATTGACAAATGAGACTACATGAAATTAAATAGCTTCTATACAACAAAGAAATGGTTTCTAACTTGAAGGGACCACTCACAGAATGGGAGAAAATCTTCACTAGTGATACATCAAACAAGGCACTGATAACCGGAATATACAAGGAGCTCAAAAAACTAAACTCCCTTAAAATCAACAACCCAGTAAAGAAATGGGCAACTGAACAGAACAGAAATTTTTCAAAGGAAGCAATCCAAATGGTTAAAAAAACACATGAAAAAATGATCACCATCCCTGGTCATAAAGGAAATGTAAATCAAAACCACACTAAGATTCCACCTCACTCCTGTTAGAATGCTATCATCAAAAACACCACCACCACCAATTGTTTGTGAGGAGGCAAGAAAAAAAAGAACCCTTGTACCTTTTTCATGAAGAAAAAGGAATACCTCATACACTAATGTATGCTAGTACAACCACTATGGAAACCAGTATAGATTCTCCTTGAAAAACTAGAAATACATCTACCATACAATCCAGCAATACCGCTTCCAGAAATATACCTGAAGGAATGTGAGTTGGGTTACAACAAAGTCTCTGGCATGCCCATGTTTATTGTAGCACTATTCACAATAGCTATGCTATGGAAACAACCACAATGCCTCAATACTGATGAAAGGGTTAAGAAAATGTGGTATTTATACACAATGGAATTTATATAGCCACAAAGAAGAATGAAATTTTGCCATTCGCAGGTAAATGGATAGAGTAGCACACTATCATATTAAGTGAAGTTAGCCAGGCTGAGAAGGCCAAAAGCCAAATGTTCTTCCTCATCTGCGGATTTTAGACCTAACGCAAATGCAGCAATATTATGGGACATGGTTCATTCTAAGGGGAGGCTGTCTAAGGGAGGAATAGGGCATGGGAAAGAAACTAAAAACTTGAATGTGGTTGATGTGCTTATGTACAGGAATGAATATAGAAAATTTAAATTATCTGGGCCACCATGGGAAGTGGACAAGGGAGGAGTGAAGAGGACTGGAAGAGGCGAATCACCTGGAACTGCAAGGCATATAGGCATGGCAACAGCACAAGGAAACTCCCTGAGTAGCCATCTTTATCTCAAACTAGCAAAACACCATGTTTCTTGTTTAATCTTTATCTTTTATATTTTTCTTCTACAAAATAGGAGAACAGGAGGGCAGAACAGGTTCTGCTCAGGGTGTGGGGGTGCAATTGTCACTGGTGGGAGGGGAAGTGGTAGGGAAGGGGTAGCAGATAAGCATGGGACAAACAGTGTATACACATGTATGTCAATGCAAAAATGAAACCTGTTCAACTGTTCCAGGAATCTGGGGAAGGGGAATAGGGGAAAGAAGAGAAGGGGCGAGAATTCAAGTATGATATATTTGATACATTGTAAGAACTTTGTAAATGCTGCAATGTACCCACACCCAGCACAGCAATTAAAAAATATTATTCAAGTGAACTGTCTAAAGGCATTGTCTTCACTTTCCACCACCCAGAAGTAATAACTATCCTGAATTTACAAGGTTTTATAATTTACTACAAGTATGTTCATTCTTCAAGAAACTATAGCATCATTTTATATTACAAAATCATGTCTTACAATATGTATTGTTCTGCAAATTGGTTTTCCTACTCAATTTTTCCTTAGTATTTATCAACTTTGATAGATGTAGTTCTAGTTCACACTTATTCACATTGCTAAATATTCTCCAATTTATTTACCCATTTTTAGCTGGGTGACATTTAGCTAATTTATCTTGTTCACTAGTAAAACTGTACTACTCTGATTATTGTGTTTTATTTCTCTTAGTGCCTGTCTTCAAGACTTTTTAAAGAGCAGTACTACTCAATGTATGGTCCATGGACCATTGTTACTCTGTAAATTGTTAGTTACCTATGATAAAAGTATGATCACTAACTGTAAGCATATGAAAACTTGTTGGCACTCTGACATTGGTACTACATGCATGCTTATGATTTTGCATTTTCAAAAATTATGATTCTGTGCTGGTTTAGATATGTCAATGTTTTCTATAACCATATATAGCTAATAAACTCTGCTCTAGTTTATATATTTTGGGAGATAATTGTTTTGATATGGGGTATGTTCACCTTAATCTTTAAGATACTACTGATTATTCTTCAAAGGGATAAGTCAAGTTAAATCCCATGCAAGTGAGTAGGAATCCCAGATCTCTCATATTACGTTAACCAGGCTTTCTCTACATTCTTTTAAGTTTTTGGAGTTAGGATTGTTCAAGTTTCTATTTTATTTTCATTTGTCTATTGTAAAATATTATTAATACTTTATTTCTGTTCTCTTAGTGATAACAATTTAAAATTGTAGCATGCATATTTATCTTCTGCAATCACCTTCCCCCACGTACATATTATATACATTTGGGATAGGGTCTTGCTATGTAGCTCAAGCTGACCTCAAATTCACCATCCTCCTGATTCAGTCTCCTGACTACTAAGATGACAGGCATGCACCCTCTGACACAGTGTGCCTGTCATTTTAATCTTGTATATTTGATACATCTAATTCATTGCCCTTTACATTAACTATTATTATTGATTTACGCCTTCAATTATTATTTTGGATTACCTAAATTTTAACCAGTTTCTGTTCCTTGGTAACTTTTTTCAAAAGTTCCTTGGTAACTTTTGAATTAAATTTTGGAGAAAAATAGATGGAAACATAGAAGGAAAACAGAATATGATTGAAAGAGGGTCTTAAGTTTGAAAAGAATTTGTTGAAATGAAAAACAATGACAATCAAATTTTTTAATCCAATGAAAAGCTGAAATAACACATTACAACAGACTTTTGTAATAATTTAATCTTAGTAGCTAAAAACATTTTCATACTTTAGAATTTTTCCTTCTGCTGAGGGTTTGTTGAAACCTGTTCATGTAGTTTTGATTAAAATACATGTATGTCCCTTGAAAAATATTATATCTAACTCTAGGTTCTCTTCACATATTGAAAAATGTCTGACCTTCTTCAAACTTCTATTAATACTATTGAGAAGTTTATGACCACCCTAAGCACAGTTCTTTGAAGAAATTCTTCCTTTCTCTAAAGCTACTTCTGAAATATTCTTAATTGTACTTAGTGTTGTGCAGTTCTCAAACATGATACATCTAGCTATGGATTCCATCTTACTTACTTGATCAAGATTTATTAGTCCCCACTGTACGAGTTCCTGTGTTTTTCAATTCTGGAAAACATCTGTGGTTATTTCCTCTCTAATCTTTCTGTGATTATATAGAATCTCTTCTATGAGATCCCCATTTTCAAACATATTAAATCTTCTCATTCAAATCCCTTCAACACTGTCAAATTCTTCCTCCTGCTTCGAAACTCAGAATATTTTAACATATATTATCCCTTTAGCTGGAGTCTACTGTAGCCTGATATTTAAGGTTCCCACTGGATTTTAAATTTTTTAATTTCTGTAAATTATGGACATTCGCAAAAATATATTTTGCTTTCCCATGTTTTAACTTACTTTTCTCTAACCATTAAAAAAGTCTTATGTACCTTCAATAACTAACCTATTTGCTGTTCTTGTAAATCTAAGTTTAATTAAGCATTTTGCCAAATGCTTCCTTATGTGTTTTGTAATTATGGAATTTGAACTCATGTTTGGGAGGGCTTTATACCTGCTTTAGTTCAGTTGGTTTAGTTCAGTTGGTTTAGCTCAAGTCTCTCTAACTAATGTTCACATCATCTAGAAAAACAACATCTTTTAATATCTGAAGTCTCTTAGCTCACATCTGTCTCTCAGTTTCTCCCTAGAAGGGCATAGGAATATGAGAGAGCAGTCTATTTTTACACAAACTTGTATTAGAGGGCAAAAATAAAAGTCTCAGGTCGTGATGTTATCTACGTACTTGTGTCACAGAACATTTACTTCTTTAACTGCTGCCTGTTTTGCTAGAGCTTCTAAGATAATGAATGGGGTCAGGGTAACTCAAGATCTTATCTCTTTTGACTCTGACCAGAGAACACTGTATCACTGACATAATCTCCACTACCTCCACTGAATGGCTGGCCACTCCAATGCCACCACAACAAGGCCCATGGTGGCCCCTGCTCTTAAATTTGCACCCATAACAAGTGTGCTTGAGATGGTTTGGAAAAGTTAAACCTTATGACTTTCTCTGACTGATTTTTTTCTGTGCTCACAAGTTTATCTTCATATGCTTCAGCTTCAACTGATGAGGGTAAGTATGGTTTCTTCTTCGTGTCCCCACAAGGAGTAAGAACTAGAGAACTCCTTACCTCATTTATCAACATGCCTTCAATTTTGGACATTAGTTGATTTTCACTGAGCCTCTTTTTTCAAGCCTCTTACTTGCAGGGCACTCCTCTTTTGGTAAGTCATTGAATACCTTCTATAACTAATCTTAATTCTCACCACATTCTTACCTTAGGGAAAGTACTTCCTTAGGGAAAGTGCTTAGAAAGCCAAAAGACAAAACATACCACTAATTTGCAAAATATGAACCTAGGTAGATCTGGAAGTGGTAGTGCATACCAATAATCACAACAGCCATGAGGCTGAGACTGGAAGACCATGAGTTTAAGGCCATCCTGGACTCAAAAGAATATTAACCCAAGTATGATTTTAATACCTTCCAGGAGATGAGATGAATGAAGGTAAAAATAGCTAAATCATCACTCATGGCTATTCTCCTATTAAGTACATTAAATTTGCCTACATAATGTTGGCAGAGAACTGGGGTTAGGCTATTGAAAAACTTTTAATAAATTGTGGGTCATATATAGGTTGATAATATTCAAGAATCCTTATTTCTAGAAATATATTATGAAAACAATTCTCTAGACTATGCTTGCTCATTTTCTGGCTTGATGGTGCAATAGTCCTAGCATTCAGTGAGCTAGGATGATCTCCCCAGTCCTAGGCTTTGGGAGAACAGCCAGCCATCCATTGAAGCAACATTTCTTGAATACAGTGTGAGGACCCTGAACTAGATGGGTAAAAGAACCAATTTAGTGTTCCCTAAAGTAACTGTGGTACATAAAATAAAAACATAAATACTTCAGGGAATCAGATGAAGTTTGTTGCTTGGGTTCCATAACCTCTCAGGTTTTATCATTATAACATACCTTTGTTAAAGTTAAAAACAATGCCCCAGTATGGCATTGAAGGAATATGCCATATTCTCTTGAGTTTATTTTCAACTTTTGAGTGATTCATGACTGTTTGCCTTTCCCAGTTCATTCTGAGGTTTACTCTAATCTGTCTTTGTTATAGAAAAGGGCTGGTGAGACAGAGCACAGTGAGTGTGACCTTGCTCAAGCTCCTCATTTTCATAAATATACTTGAGAACCTGAACCTTCCTAGGGATGGTCCACTTTAGGCCTACATGACATTTGAATTTAAACTTCTCTAGACTACAACCTCATGACAGGTTTGTCCCATGCTCAATCTTACAGTGCTCCAAAGCCCTCCCCTGCCCTACTGCCCGCTCAAATTAGTGTTTGGATATATTTTGGGAGCCTGTGCTGCACTCCCTGGTTTTCCCTCTCCTTCCACTTCCTGCCAAATCTCCTTTCTAAAAGAAGAAAAATTGGAAAAAAGTTTGCTTTAACTTCATTTATGCACTCTTAGCACTTTCTCCCTTGACTAACTCATCTTGCCTCTGGGCCAGAATACCTAAAATATCTTCACAGTGAAAACCCAAAGAAATATCAATGAAAAGATTGAACTAAGTGATCTCTCAGGGCACCTCTGGAGACGAGTTATGTGACTTCATATGAGGACAACAACGAAAAAGGAAAATCCAACCCAATTCTCAAAAAAAAAAAAAATCCTATGTGTATGAAATGTGGGGTGATGGCAGAATCAACAAGTAAAAGACACATTTCTTTACCTTAGCAACCCTACAGCCTCATTAGTAAATGGAGATGACCTACATATGAAGAAAGATTTTAGTAATCCCTGATGAATTCATTTATTTTTTCATTCATTCATTCATTCATGAATGACTCGGGAGATACTGGTCTTTTGAGGCTTTATTGCAGATGAAGTAAGCAATCACACGAGGCCACATAGAAAAGAGTACCCATATCCTCCCATGGGGAAGGCAAAAATGTCTTGCTGGAAAATCAAGGTCTTGGCTGATGCTTGGAAAATGTGTGTAAGTGAGTGTGTGTGTGTGTGTGTGTGTGTGTGTGTTTGTGTGTGTGTTAGGGATATGATACAATTCAATCACTTGTAAAGGTCCAGAAGCTACAGTAACAGCACCTCCTTTTCAGAAAGCTGATAGTAGGTCATGCTGGCTGGAGAACATCTGCAGAGTAATATAAAACCAGACAATAATGTAAAATGTACAGTTAAGGACATAGCATGGACAACTGGAAGTGAATTGCCAGTTTTATGAAGTAAATGGTAGTTATTTGAAATTAGCTACATGTGCACATGAGGGAGGGGATGTGATAAGTAATTTCCAATACAGTTAACACTGTGATCAAAAGCAGAACCAGAGTAATACAAGGAATTTTCAGTGGCTGTAAGTGACTAAAGTCAGAATATGAATAGAGCATCCAAGGACAAATTTTGCCACCTCCAAATATATCTTTCTCCTATTGTTGAACAAACAGAAGAATTTTGATAGCTCTACAATGTGAAGCTCCTCACCCAGTAGGATAAGGGAAAATTGTACTAATTTAAAATATCAGAGAGCAATAATTTCTGAATACAGAACTGAGTCCACATGGTATCAAGACTAGAGGTGCTATGACTACTGCTGGTAGTATGGTATTGTTCTATGATTATGATATGAATCAACACTACTGAAAACAATTTTATTAGCATATATAAATTGTACAAAATAAGGAGTTTCATTATGGTATCTCCCTATATACATACAATGTACATTGACCATATTATTCATCCCCTTTATTATTTTTCCCCTCCCCACTTTCCCAATTCATACCCCTAATAGTCCTGCTTGAAAGTACCTGATTATGTTGCTGGGTATGTCTTGTCAGGTGGTCATGCCATTAACCCCTCACATGAAATCCCTATTAGCTCAGGGACGAAGTCACCTCCCACTGGCTGAGCAATTTGTTTTAGTGCCATATGTACAGATATGGTCACATGTAGAGGTATGACACAAATACCCCCATCTAAGCATAATCCTAAATACTAGATTTGGAACCTAACATAACAGAATAAACCTGTCATAAAAATATAGGCATTCTATTTATTAAGTTTAGAAACTTCTGAAAGAGTGAGTCAGATTTTATAAATTAAGTGACATTGTAAGGCAGCAACATCCATATTTTTGTAAAGTAGTATTCATATCATAAATGGCCTCAAAACATTGTTTTTGTAAACTCTAGTTCATTACAACTGAATATTGTATTTAAATATACATGAAATGTAGAGTGCTACCTTAAATATTCAGACCATAATTTGTATAAATTATGATATGTTTAGAATTTTCATTAAGTGTAAATACATAATGATATTGCAATATTAATTAGTAATAAAGAGAATTATCCTTTTTCTTCCAAAATATTTTTACTCTCTCAAAATTTAATAACTATGCAATGAGCCACTTTTCTATTAATATTTTGATAACTTTTTTAAATTATAAAATGAATATATTCACTGGCAAGTAAATACATGAAGAAAACATAATTTTTAATCCCACCACCTATCAAATAATTTTGATGTATTCATTTCTATACTTATTTTAAATAAATTGTTTATTTTAAATATTGGTTTCATCTGGGCAAGGTGGTGCATGCCTGTACTCCTAGCTTCTCAGGATTCTTTGACAGGAGGATCACTTCAATCAGGAGTCCCAGGTCAGTCAGGTTAACATGGAAAGACCCTGTCTCAAAATCAGAGGAAAGTTCATTATAAGTACATGCTTCATCACTTTTAAGTTTTATATCATACTTTTTGGATACTTTTCCAACTTGATACACATTCTTGGAAAAAATCAATTGTTCTAGTTATATGCTTCTAAACTCTGAACATCAAAATTTGTTTAGTCACTCTGATTGCCATAAATAGTATGTTCATAGTTTTTTATTATTAAGAATAGCATTTTACAACCACTCTGAAAAAAGATTTGGAGGTTTCTTAAAAATCTAAACGTAGATCTACCATATGATCCAGCAATATCACTCTTGGGGATATACCCAAAAGAATGTGACACAGGTTACTCCAGAGGCACCTGCACACCCATGTTTATTGCAGCACTATTCACAATAGCCAAGATATGGAAACAGCCAAGATGCCCCACTATTTATGAATGGATTAAGAAAATGTGATATTTATACACAATGGAATTTTATGCAGCCATGAAGAAGAATGAAATGTTACCATTCACAAGTAAATGGATGGAACTGCAGAACATCATTCTGAGCGAGGTTAGCCTAGCCCAAAAGACCAAAAATCGTATGTTCTGCCTCATATGCAGACATTAGATAAGGGCCAAACACAACAAGGGGATTGGACTTTGATCACATGATAAAGTGAGAGCACACAAGGGAGATATGAGGATAGGTAAGACACCAAAAAACTAGATAACATTTGTTGCCCTCAACACAGAGAAACTAATGCAGATACTTTAAAGCAACAGAGGCCAATAGGAGAAGGGGACCAGGAACTAGACAAAAGGTTAGTTCAAGAAGAATTAATTTAGAAGGTAACACACATGTATAGGAAAGCAATGCGGGTCAACTCCTTGTATAGCTATCCTTATCTCAACTAGCAAAAACCCTTGGTCCTTCCTATTATCTCTTATACTCTCTCTTCAATAAAATTAGAGATAAGGGCAAAATAGTTTCTGTCTGGTAGCGACGGGGTAAGGGAGCAGAGGGAGGGGGTAGGAGGATAAGGCAGGGGACGGGGTGAAGGGGGGAGAAATGATCCAAACATTGTATGCACATATGAATCAAAGAAAGAATAGCACTTTGATGTATTTTTGAAATAGATTTTAAGATTATGATTATTTTACAGCAATAGAGTGCTAGAAGTATTGAATCAAAATGTATCAAATTTAAAAACAATCTTGCTATATTTCCTCTCAGGAAAATATTTCTTGCTTGCTTTTGAACCAGTTTAGACCTTTATAGATGAGCCTGGTGACCACATCAACATTCTATCTTGCTTGTCCTAGTAGGTAGAAAATGGTCATTTACTAAAATTCACATTGATGTGATTAACAGTGAGACCGAACTTGTTTCACGTTTGTAAATCATTTATAGTGCTTCTATTAATTGTTCTTATCCTTATTTTAGTCTTTTCCCAAATGATAGAACCTAGAATTTAAAACACTGAATCGATTACAATAATTTAGATATAGCAGTAAATATCACATGGTAACTAAATGAATGTTTTTAAATTAATCTTTCGTTAACTGACAGTTTAATCAATAAAGATTTTAATTGCACAATAATTTTTAACTCAATAGAGATTTATTTTGTTTGTTTGTCTTAAGTTTGGCTTTGACTTTTGAATTCCTGAGTCAGATTTCTCACTGAAGAGTTGAACCTTGCCACAGTTTTATTTCACTCATACATACCCTTTCTTTTTCCCAACCTACATATACAAACATGTTACTTATTAGTAGCCAAATAGATCTGAAAAATGCAGAAATCATGAGCCAAAGAAAAGAATCTATGAAAACAAAATTCAAGGGGAGGTTTATTCAAACACAAAGAGTCTTCTTCCATTCTGTAGTAAGCTTTGCTTATAAAATCTACCTTGAACAAGATATAATCTTTCTAGCACAACTAAAGGAAAAAGAAAAAGTATCATGGTGAATTCACTAAGAAGGAATGCAAAATGTCTTGGCAAATTAATTTTTGCCAAGTAATTATCCTGAATCCTAGTTACATTTAGGCTAAAAGGGAAACCAGCTTTTTGGCCTTGTAGAAATTGTGGATATGGGGATGGCAAGTGGCTCAAGTGGTAAAAGCACCTGCTAGCGAGTGTGAGGCCTTGAGTTCAAACCCCAGTGCTGGGAAAAAAAGGAAAAGATAGAAAGAAATTTTGGACACCTTTATATCTGAGTCTATTGAGGGTCTAGTTCAATATCAAGGAAAGCATATCATCAAGCTCAGTAACAGGGATGGTACAAGCTTTCAAGGAGAAAGGGTCAACCCTGAAAAATGAATGTCTTCTTATATTTAGAACTTTTTCCATCAGAGAAATGATAATCATGAGATTCAAAACCAAGAAGAATTTTAGTGCTCATATCTACCATCTCCAAGGCATCTAAAAATCAAAATAAGGAAAACCTTTCAAAAGAGTAAACTTTAATTTTCTGGGGATTTAAAAAATTCAAATACATTCTACATTTTTTTCCCAAAGATTTCTACTAGGTGTCTGTTTACTGCTGGTCACTGGACCATTTTAATTCTGATAACTGCTAAAACAAGAATCCTAATCAGATTTAACAGATCTTCTTTGAAATGATTTATCTTGTCATAGCTACAGAGCAGGCTAAATTGAAAAGCAAAATTAATCTGCCTCTATAAAGGTGAACTCTAGCCTCTCATGAAATCTATGACAGTAATTAATGCAGCTTTAGCTTTCTTTCCAAGCTCAGCTCAAGAAAGCTAGTAGTAATTTAGCTGTGGGGAAAACCTATGTTGAGTTTCATTCAGTTCAGCCTCACAGGAAGTGGAAAGATTGGCATGTTTGCACACTTTCCTTTTTGCTCCTTGTACAAATTTCTCCTTTGCGCTGCTCATTTCAGTTTCAGGTAAGATTAAGATACATTTTTCATTTAAAATTGGGAAAAATAAATGGATCATGAATAACCTGTAAGGTAGTTTGTAAAAACTTCGATAAGTTAGTGATATCTTAAGTCATTTATGTAATAATTAATAAGAATTTGAGGTTTCTAAAAATCGTATGCTCTCCCTCATATGCGGGCATTAGATCAAGGGCAAACACAACAAGGGGATTGGACTTTGATCACATGATAAAGCGAGAGCACACAAGGGAGGTATGAGGATAGGTAAAACACCTAAAAACTAGATAGCATTTGCTGCCCTCAGTGCAGAGAAACTAATGCAGATACTTTAAAGCAACAGAGGCCAATAGGAAAAGGGGACCAGGAACTAGACAAAAGGTTAATTCGAGAAAAATTAACTTAGAAGGTAACACACATGCACAGGAAATCAATGTGAGTCAACTCCCTGTATAGCTATCCTTATCTCAACTAGCAAAAACCCTTGGTCCCTCCTATCATTGCTTATACTCTCTCTTCAACAAAATTAGAAATAAGGGCAAAATAGTTTCTGCTGGGTAGTGAGGGGAAAAGGGTGGTAAGAGTGAGAGGGGGAGGGAAAGGAGGGAGTTAGGGGAAGGGGGGAGAAATGACCCAAACATTGTATGCACATATGAATAAAATAAAAATTTTTTTAAAAAAAGAATTTGAGGTTTCTTACCTAGAAGCAAGGGGGAGGGGACAGAATGTGGACACAGGGAGCAGGAGGGAGAAATGACCAAAACAGTGTATGCACATGTGAATAAATTAATAATAAAAAGCAATAGTGTAGCAAGTAAAAATGTCACTGCTACACATAGAAAAATAACCCCCCCAAAAACTTCTATATTCATTCTTGTATAGGAAGTACATCAACCATATTCACCTTCTGAACTTCCTTCTTTTACCCTCCCTCTCTTGTATGTGATCTCCTTTTAGTGTGACCTGTTTTTCATAATACTGTGTGTATTTCTTTTAAGTCTATATTCCACATATGAGAGAAAACATGTGAGTTTTGGCTTTCTGAAGCTGGTTAACTTAATTACTAATGAAGTTGACCATTTTCTCCTTTGTTTATTTGTATTTCCTCAATGAATTATTTGTTCATCTAATTTTCTCATTTTTAAATATGAATGAAAAGATTGCATCTTTAATAAAGAATTTCAATTAATAAAAAATCTAAACATAGACCTGCCATACGATCCAGCAATCCCACTCCTGGGTATATACCTAAAGGAATGCAACACAGGTTACTCCAGAGGCACCTGCACACCATGTTTATTGCAGTGCTATTCACAATAGACAAGTTATGGAAACAACCAAGATGCCTCACTACTGATGAATGGATCAAGAAAATGTGGCATTTATACACAATGGAATTTTATTCAGCCATGAAGAAAAATGAAATCTTATCATTTGCAGGTAAACAGATGGAACTGGAGAACATCATTCTGAGTGAGGTTAGCCAGGCTCAGAAGACCAAAAATCATATGTTCTCCCTCAGATGCGGACTTTAGATCTAGGGCAAATGCAGCAATGTGGTTGTACTTGGATCATATAACAAGGGGAGAGCACATATGGGAGATATGAGAATAGGTAGAAAACCCAAAACATGAAAGTGTTTGATGTCCCCACTCCAAAGGAACTAATACAGAAACCTTAAAGTGACAGAGGTTAACATGAGAGGGGATCAGGAACCAGTGTAAAGATTAGTTAGAGATGAATCAACTTGGGTTGTAACACATTTGTACATGAAAGCAATGCTAGGAATATTTCTGTATAGCTATCCTTAACTCAACTAGCAAAAATGCTTTGTCTTCCTTATTATGCTTATGTCTTCTCTTCAACAAAATTAGAGATAAGGGCAGAACAGGTTCTGCCTAGAAGTGAGGGCAGGAGGGGTGGAGAGCCGGGCAGGAGGAGAAATAACCCAAACAATGTATGCACATGTGAATAAATGAATAATAAAAAAATTTTTTTTAAAGTTGAACAGAACCCATAAAAAACAATTTGAATTATTTTTCCTAGGTTCTGCTGTTTTTAAAACAGATATAAAAAATAAATTTCTCACTCTTCAGTAGCATGTAATTCTTTCTACTATTCCTGAAACACAGATTTAATATCAAAAAAAACTTGGAGTTTCTTTCTTTGAACTTTGATTTTTCTTACTATGCAGGTCCATGTGAGTTCCTGTTGGTGTAAACTAAATGTACGAAAGAGTTTCATTATGGTATTTCCACACACGCATATAATTTATTTTGATCACCACCAATAGTACTCTTCCTAACTCCCTTTCTTCCTCCCCCGACTTTTTAACTGCCTATAGCGGATTTCATTATGCTATTTTCATATATATAGTATATATATAAAGTATATATAAATAAAGTATATATAAGTATACTTTCAACCATGTTCATCCATAATCACCTTGTCCTTTCTCCCATTCCCACTGGTCTCCTCCAAACAGTCCCCATTTTGCAATCATGTCATATTTTTTTAGGTCTAAATTCTGCATATGAGGAAAATCATGCAATATTTATCTTTCTGGGTTTGACTTATCTCTCTCAACGTGATGTTCTTTTCTGTTTATCCAAAGCAATAAAATTTCAACTAAGACTTTAGCATGACAAAACTGAACAGAGGACAGATATGAGAGATTTAGAGAAAGAAAACTCAGAAGGTCAAAAGGATTTGAGGTGATACAAAACTGAGGAAGAGGAAAGCTTCCAGAATAGCTCTCCTATTTCTGTCTCTAGTCACTGGGTAGCTAAAGGCATTTTCATCCAGACAGAAAGTACAGAAAGAGAAAAGATTTAGAGGAGAAGCAGAGTTCACTTTGGCCATACGGCTTGTGAGGTGTGTTTGGAATAGGTGGTATGGTATGAAGGTGAAAATCTGAGAAATGATTCAAAGATTAAGAAATCAATTTTGGGATTCATAACATCTAGAGGTCATTGAAAGTGTAGGATTGGTTGAGATGAGTGAGGAAGATCATCTATAAAGCAATGTCCATTGTCTAAATGAAAAATTTTTAATTATTATGTGACTTAAGACCACTGAAGAAATCACTATGGAACCAAAAAGGATTACTTCATAGATTTAATTCTAGCTCTTACAGTCTTTATTTTATCAAAGATAGCCATGTACAAAAATATAAATTTATTCAATTCATAAATAAGTAATGAGACCAACAACCACAATTTGGGAAAATATATGTTTTTCCTGAAACAGTTTGAGAGAAAATCTATAGTATAAAATAGAACTTTCTCTAGCTAAGCTTGAAATGCATTTGCTACTCATGTGTTTTCATGTCAAGAAAATAAAAATTAAGAGAATAATTTCCTTAATTTAAATTATAGAACTTTAGGGATTGAGATTTTATTTTCAAGGTGTATACTAGTAAATATATATATATAGAGAGAGAGAGTTATATATATATTTAAAAACAGTACAGCTGTAGATTATTAAGGGTTAATAAACTAGCCTATAAATTTTGGAACTGAAGCTTTCCATTTTAGGCATTCTTGTCTTGAAGACAAGGTTCAATCGTATAGTACATAGACAAAAAGTGTTTTTTAGTAGTTAGAATATTTTCTGAAGGCCGGCATTTTAGTTGCTTCTTAAATGAAAGTATGTGCAAAAAAGGTCTCTCTAGATTTTAATACTTTGAGTGAGTCTGTTGTCTTTATTAAAATAGCAAGAATAACATTTTCCCAACCCACTTTTACAACTTTTGTTTTAATTTTAAAATTTACAATAGAAAGAAATACTTATCATATAATGAAACTGTAGTATCATGAAGAAACAAAAACAATCTTCCCAAATTATAAATAAATAGTAAAAGTATCCTGATATAATTTTTTTTGGAAATCTGTATCTCCCAGTGTCAAATATTTGGCATGCATTTTTTTCTTTAGCCCATTTTACTCTTTATTCTTGAGTTTTGTAATTCAGAAGAGATGAAAAATAGCACAACTCACATATTGCAGAGTTGGCACCACAATTCAACCTCAAATTCCTGAACTTCGCCTATATGCTTCTCCAAATAATCTCCTGTGGGTGATGATACCTGGTCCATGTCTAGCTGGTCCCTGCTGTGGTTCCAAACTAAACCTGATACCACTGTACAGGCACACTACAAAATGGATCCCGGCTCTCCAGACCATGTCAGTGTCTTCATTCCGAAAGATTGGCTCATTCCCTTCATTTTATGACATTTGTTCTTTTACCCACACTGTTTATTTCTGTATATATATATATATATATATATATATATATATATATATATTTATATATATATATGTATATTTAGTATATTATCAAATGTTGATAGCAGTTACAAAGAAATATAATTCAGAGTACTAGGCTAACTAATGTTGGGATATTTTAGATAAAATGGTCAGAGAGGAAGCACTTTCTAAAAAGTAGAATGCAAGCAGAGACCTGCATAAAGTGAAGGAGGGATCCCAATAGGGATGGGGGAGGAAATAGAGAAGTCCCAGGGTCCCACAATGGCATCAGAGCTTCTACTTAGGAACCAAGAGGAGCATTTCAGTGAGTGAGGATAGGGTTACAGAATCTAGACAAAAGAAAGGCCAGGCCACTCAGTGCTTTGTAGGCTGTGGGGAGGACTTGATTCTTAGTACCATCCTCAGATCTTCACCTGGGGTGCAATGTCAGCCTCCTTGCCTTAAGCTTCCTTTGAAGTATGTATCCAGCAGACTTCTGGTCAGAAGCATCCCAAAGCTGCCACCCATTCTGCCTGCTCCCATTAGGATTTGTCTCTTGCTCAGGAGCCTCCACCTGAAATTTTCTTTTTAGCTCTCCTATGTATTATTGCCCACTAAGCTTAGTGGATCTTTACCCTCACCCACCTGCAAGTAGATGATAAAGCAGAATGAATTGTATTTTATTCCAAAATACTATAATAGATTCTCCCACCTCCACCCTCACACCAGTCCCCTCCTTTGCTATAATTATCACATCCATAAGGCTATGTGGAGCTTCAGTACCTTCTCTGGAGGGACACAAGAGTATTAATATTGTCATATCTAGTTTATTATAGTATACAACAACTTTTTTGACTGACAACTCAGCTATTCCCACTTCTCTCCTTAAATTTGACCTTAGCCCATTTGTCAGAGAACATGCATTAAAAAATACTATAAACTCTTTGGTCTTTAGAAAGACTAATGCAACCCATGTCATAAAGAGTATCAGGAGGAATAGGAGGGTGAATATGGTGCAAAAAATGTGTACACAAGCACACAAATGCAATGATGATACCTGTTGTGACTACTCCATGAATCATGGGAGAGAGGAACAAAGGGGAGTGGTGGAGGGGGTGAATTCAAGTAGGATATAGTTGATACATTGTAAGAACCTTTGTAAATGCCACAGTGTACCTCCACACAGTACAACAATAAAGAAAAAAGAGATTATCAGGAAAATGAAACAAGTCCATGTTTAACATAAGAAACAGAGCATCCAAATCCATTTATTTATCATAACCAATGATTTAGCATTCTGAGGTTCTCTACATGGATAATTGGATGAAGTTTTATTGGATTTGTTTGGGGAGGATGCTACTGGGGTTTAAACTCAGGGCCTTATGCTTGCTAGATAAGCACTCTACAACTTGGGCCACACCTCCAACACTCATTCCTTTAGGTTATTTTTCAGATAGGATCACTTTTTGCCCAGGCTGGCCTTGAATCCAACTGGCAATCCTCCTATATACACCTTCTATGTAGCTGGGATTACAGATACACTATATCAGTCTAACTTGATTTTTGAGATGGGGTCTTCCTAACTTTGTGCCTGGGCTGGCCTCAAACTGTGTTCCTCCTGATCTCCACCTCTTGAGTAGCTGAAGTTATGGGTGTGAGTCAATATGACCAAGCTAATTGTATGAATTATTAACTTTCAAAGAAGATAAGTTAGTTTAAATCTTACCATTGATAGTCCAACCAAATGTTAAAGAGATTAATTGTATAGTTTGTTAAGGAATGTGACATTTAAGTACAAACTGAAAAATAGCAAGATTATTAAAGGTCATTTATACTCTGACTTAGAAGTTCTATCTGAAAATTGTTAAAAATACTAGTGAGCTAAAGAAAAGGAAAGATTTTTAATTGGAAAATCAGAACAGAACAGGCAAACAAATTTAGTCAATTATTCAAACCTCCAAGGGTAGACCAGTGGCCTCATCATAAGTGAAAAGACCTTCAGTCCACTGACAGAATTTATTGTGTGATTTGCAAGCCACTGGCTGTCAACAGGTCACAGGTCTTTACTGGAGCATCTTCCCTGACCAGCTAGTACAACAGAACTCCAACTAGATGTTTTCTCCCAGGAGTACTTGTGTGAACAATATGAGTCTTCCATTTTTCCCTTTCCTTAGAGCAAAGGGAGACTGAAAATAATCTAGTGCAGGGGTAATAAATAATCTATCCATTTTCCCTCTTCTTCTCTCTCCATAGGAGACATCACTACTGTATAGAATGTTCTTTTCCATTGAGCAGAGAATCCATCTCACAGTTTCCAGTAGTGCATTTAAGGAAAATGCTTCCAGTCAATTGGCCCTCCAAATAAAAACCACCTACCAGGGCAGGGGATGGAGCTCAGCAGTAGAGCCCTTGTTTAGCATGTGTAGACATGTGTCTAGCAACACAAAACAAAAACAAAAATGCCTGAGGTACCTGATCTAGTCATTTTACAGTTCAGGAAACAGGCAACTATACCCATTTGCAACCGTGTTAGTAATTCAGCCTGACATCTTAAAATGGAGCTTTTCTCCACTGGAGATATTAATGCAAGTGAGAAGAAGATCTTTAATATTCTTGCTCAGTAAGACAAGATCCTGAACCAAAACATGTACACTCTTCAATACAGAGCTAACTCTGGGATGCTCACTTCTTGACCATTTCTACTCTGTGCAAATTTAGAGCTGTCTTAGACAGAAATGCCTGTTTTCAAAAGTGGAGAATAGGAAGGTAAAACAGGTCCTATCTAGGGGTTGGTACCAGTGGAAGGAAGAAGGATATAAGGAAAGAGTGAAAGAGGCTGAACATAGTAGAAATATTATGTACCCATGTATAAAAATGTAAAAATGAGACATATTGAAACTATTCCAGAAATTGGAGGTGGAAGAGAAAGATGGAGTGGCTAAATATAACTGTGATAGATTGTAAGAACGTTTGTAAATGTTACAATGTACCCCCAGTACAACAATAATGTAATAAACATAAATAAATAAAAATCAAGCCTACAGAGTTCTTATTAGGGCATTTAGGGAGTTGTCAGCTTTACATGGTCAAAATAAAATTTTCCTGAATACTGAGCAGTTTACTGCTCTCTTGAAAATCACAAGTACAGTGAAACTGTGGCAGATGCAGAATGTCCATTCCCAAGTTATATGGTTTGTCAAACAGTGAATGGTAAGGCAGTGTGCCACAATTTGTAACGTGCTGTTTAGAAGGTGGCAGACCTATCAGTGATCATCTTCCTGTCTCTTCTTTGTCTCATTTAACTCAGAAAGCTCTCTATTTGTCTTTTTCTAAGGCACAGTGTGAAGAATAAGGCAATCAACAGGATTTAAAAATAACATAATGTAGAACCATTGCCCCTCTGCTTATAATAGGTGATGTTCTGCAAAGATCAGCCCTGGTGCATTTAACATCTCCGTGTGTGATTGATTATGAGCTGGAGAGGGTAGTCATTAAGTTTGCCAAGTATACCATATCATCAGGATGGGTAAGAACTTTGGAAGACAGGATTAGAATTAAAAAAGACCTAGACAGTTTGAAAAATGATTGCAAGCAAATGAAATTGAGTTCCCTAGAATCAATCAGCTGTGCAGCAGCACACTAAATAGACCTCCAACTTGTACAAGTTTGAAATGGATGGTGAGCAGAGTGAAGGTAGCAAAGTCCTAAACTGGACTTTGGTCAACATTGTTTTGCTGATTAGAAAGTTAGCATCATTCTTTATTGCACAATAATGTGTGCTTCATAAGATGTATAGTTTAATATTTTATTAATATAATATATAATTTTGTTGATTGGTCAATAAAAGTGGAAAGATTAATCATTAACATTTCCAAATTAATGTGTGAATATAAAAGTTAGAAAGACTTAAATAGCTTTAGAAAGAATCAAAAACCTAGTAAATATGGAAATCATTATAAGGGAAGAAAACAGAAATTACTAGGAAATAAATGTTAATAAAATAATTTGGAAATGTTGGGAATGAAAAGATGATAGTCGTTCTCCAAATGACAAAGAGGTAATATTTTAGTGTCATAAATAATTTAGTTCATTTGTAGAAACAAAGAGCTTGAATGCTACAAACTCTGATTTGATTGAATAACATTATACCATAGAGAGAGGTTAGAATGTTAATTTCCATTTGTGAAGACATGCTAATTTCTGAGCATTGAATCATATAAGTTTTCAGAATTAGTGATTATAAAGCTATTGTTTCAGCTATTACAAAATCAAAAAATTCCTTCAAAGTCTTCAAAACTTTTTTTAAAAAACCTTAAAATGCTTAACCATTTCATATAGAACATCTATAGAATATGTGACATTGCTTAATAATATTGATGCCACATAAAAGCTCTTTTGTGTAAAGCAAGGAAAACTGGTATGGGATTTTTATATCTTGTTCATGATCTTTTCATGTTAGAAAGGATTTTTGAACTAATACCAATAAATTTCATTTGGTATATTTAATGCAACAATGCCTTTAGTAATTATAAATTCAGGAGTGATGGTCACATAGTACTTGACCTAATCACTCAGTATTGGAACCATTAAATTCTCTTAAATGCACCTACCAAGGCTGGGGATTGAATGTATTACAGACACTCATTGAAACTGCTACCATTATTTTAATATATTACTTTTCTTAAATACCTAGAGACACTTTTTTGGTATGTGTAATGCTAAAGGAATATTCAGTGATTGTTCATAAATGTGATAGCTGTAGCTTGTCACACGAGTAACATCCTTCAAATGAGTTTATATAATTAAAGAATTTTTTCTTGTACGTGTTTTTTTGTCTTTGTTTTGTTTTGTTTTGTTTTGTTTTTGAGACAGGGTCTTCCTATGTAGCCCAAGCTAGCCTCAATTTTGTGATCCTCCTAGGATTACAGGTGTGTACCACCTTGCCTGACCTGTTTTGTGTTCATAATCTGTTCCAAAATGTTAGGGTTTTTTTTTCTTTCTTGAAACATTTCCAAATCATAGTTTATAAACAAAGGAAAATAAGATGACAACTTCTACATTAACTGTAGACATATTCTAAAGAAATTATTCCAAAGTCTAGACTTTGTATACCTTAACTTAGGAGAACACTTTTGGTTTCAGCAGTTTCTCCTTTCCTGTGAGAAATTTTGGTGCCTCTATTATTAGTCATGTCCAAGGCCTGGGAGTAATAAAAGAGAAGTTAAAAAGAAAATGAATACAGGTGCAGGGGGAACAAAAATGCTGGAGACTGGCCAGGAATACCAAGTCTTAGAGGCAGAAAGATTCTCTGAGAAACAGTAAATCACAAAACTCAGTTTTAGATTTCACAGTAGATTGATTCACTGCATACTCAAAAAATATTCCTGTGTGAGCAGAAGACAAATTATTTTTAAACAACAAATGATCATTTCATTATTTATGTGGTTTAATGTGATATTTGGATATATGTATATGGTGGAATAAGAAAATCCAACTACTTAATAGGTCTATCACCTCACACACTTGGCATTTCTTTCTGGAAAAATATTTATATTTAACTCTTTTAGAAATTATGAAATATACAATGTATCATTATTAACTATAGACATTCCTATCTCAAATTCTGTACCCTTTAACTGACATTCCCTCTTTACCCACTCTCTCCATCTTCTCGTAGCCACCATTCCATTCTCTGCTTCAATGAGTTTGAATTTTTTTATGTGAGAAAAATATAAGATCATTTGTTATTTTGTCTAGCTTATTTCACTTAGCATAATGAGCTCTAAATTTATACATGTTGTCACAAATTGATAGAATCATGTTCTTTTATTTGGAAAGTTGACAGTATTCCATCATGTGAGTTTTATATATATATATAAATATATATATATGAGGTTTATATATATATATTTATATTTATATGTATATATTTATATATGGGGGTTTTATATATTGCTCATGATCTTTTCATGTTAGGATTTTTGAACTAACACCAATAAACTCATTCATCCATTCATCTATTTTTTTTATCCATTCATCTATCTGTTGATGAAACTTGGGCTGTCTTTACAACTTGACTTTTCAGAATAATGCTATAATGGAGATGAGGATGCAGATAACATACTGACTTGAATTCCTTTGGAAATATAGCCAGAAGAGGGACTACTGGATCATATGGTAATTTAAGGAAGCTCCATGCTATAGTCTACAGTGGCTGGTCTAATTTTCATTCTGACACACACTGTACAAGGGTTCCATTTTCTTCATATCCTCGTGAGCACTCATATATTGTCCTTTTGATAGTAGCCATTCCAATAACTGTGAGGTTCTGTCTAGTTGTGGTTTTAATTTTTATGTCATTAGTGGTTAATGATGTTGAGAGCTTTTCACATAGTTGTTGGCCATTCTTACGTGTTACTTTGGGTAACATCTATTTAGGTCATTGACCCATTTTTTTAATCATGTTGTTTTCTTGCTATTAAGTTCCTTGAGCTCTTTCTATATTGAGGATTTTACCCTCAACTCAGATTTTAGAGTTTTCAGCTATTTTCTCCCATTACCTAGACTGTTTATTTAGTCTGTTGATCATGTCCTTGCTATGAAGAAGCACTTTAGTTTGAGTTAATCTTACTTGTTTATTTTAGGTTATGTTGCTGTGTTATGGGAGTCATATGCAAGAAACTGTTGCTGAGACCAATTTACTGTAGCTTTCCTTTTATATTCCTTCTAGATATTTTAGACTTTCTAGTACTACATTTACATCATTAATCAATTTTGTGTTGATTCTTATATATGGGTTGAGGTAAAGGTCCAATTTCATTCTTCTATATGTACATAGCCAGAATTCCCAACACCATGTACTGAAGAAACTATCTTTTTCAATGTGTATTCTTAGCATATTTGTCAAAGACCAATTGATGATAGATGCATAAATTCATTTTTGAACTTTTTATCTACATGTCTGCTTGTATGTCAATATGCTATTTGCTTACAATCGTTTTGTGATATGTTTTGAAGTCAGGTGATATGATACCTCCTTCACTTTTTCCTCAAGATTGTTTGGGCAAGATTATTTGGTCCATTTCATGACTGCATATAAATTTTAAGGTTTTTTTCCTCTCTATGAAAAATAACATTGAAGTAATAATAGAAATTGCATTGAATCTGTAAATAACTTTGAATCATATGAAAATTGTAACAATATTAAATCTCCAAGTCCATGAACAAAGGTTATATTTCTTTTCATTTGTGTTTTTGTCAATTTCTTTCATCAATGTTTTAAAGTTTTCAATTTCCCTTCTTAAATTTACTCCTAACTATGTATAAATGCTACTGTTTTCAAATGTTGGTACATTTTATTCCAGAACTTTTATTGAACTCATTTATCAGTTCAGACATTTTGGATGAGATCTTTAGAATTATTTAAATATTAAATTGTGTTGTCAGCAAAGAAAGACAATTCACTTCTTCATTTCCAATTTGGATGCTTTTCATTTCTTTTTCTTGACTAATTGCACTGGCTAGGACTTCCAGTACTACTGTGTTACATAGAAATTATCAGAGTAGGCATCCTTGTTTTGACCCTGATCTTTATGGGAAAGACTTTCAACTTTTCAACATTTAGTATGAAGTCAGCAGTATCCTTTTTGTGTATGACCTTTATTGTGTTTAGATACATTTCTTAAAGATATTACCATGAAAAGATGTTTGGTTTTTGTCAAATCTTTTCATGAATCTTTTGTGGTAATCATCGAGTTTCTGTCCTTCCTTGTATTAATATGGTGAATCACACTTATTATTTACATGTGTTAAAGTATCTGTTCATCCCTGGAATAAATCCCATCTAATCATGAGGAGACATCCTTTTTATGTACTGTTAAATGTCTTTTGACATTTAACATTTATTTAATGTCTGTCAAGTATTTTCTGAGGATTTTTATGACTATGTTCACCAAGCCTATGAGCCCATAGTTTTCCTGTAGTGTCTCTTTCTGGCATTAGTAGCAATGTAAAACAAGGTTGAAAGTGTTAATTCTTCTTAAAATTTTCAAAATGTTAATTTGGATTAGTAGATATACTTTTTCTTGCCCTCACATCAAAGGAGCTCTCCTCCAAGAAGGGAAGAAAGAAATAGTGTGTGTGTGAAAGAGAGAGAAAAAGAAATGAATTAGAAAGGAATACTCCTTGGCTATAAACTAATAGTCTATTAGATAAACTAGATAGTTCTTCTGATTTTTATTGGTAGTGAATGTACCAACACCCCCTAACTTCTCAAAGCCTCCAACAAATTGCAAGTTTAATTTGGGATGTCTCTTTGGTAACTATGCTATGCAACCAGAGATAGCTTGTACACAATGAGAAAACACCTGGTTCCTAAAGGTTATGGAAGTCTGGAGTCCTTGGACAAAATGATGCTAATAATACCGTAACCCTTTCTTCATTTTTTAATAGGTAAAATTAGCCATCCAAATGCAAGGCAGGAAATAAAATGTGAAAATAAGCATATGCAACATTTGAATGAAAGTGAGAAATATGTGCGAGCTTGTGTACAGATCTACAGAATCAATAAATTCATAAATTGGTTTGTTTGAATATCATTTGATTCAACTATCTCCCTGTTGGTTATGAAATTGACTCTTTGACAACTATTATCAGAAATATAAAAGGAAGAGAAATCACCATCAGTTTAAATTAGAAATGATCTTTGTAAACTACAAAATGTCAAACAGACACATAGACCTATTATTGTTGTTATTAGCTATCAAGATTAAAATTTGGTCTGAAAAGAGCAAACAGTGATGAAAAAACATATTATCACATTTAAGAAGGGGTGATTCTTACTCTCGTCTAGAATACTTCAAGGTAAATTACCAATTACTATGAATAATATTGAAGGTGGCATTTCAAAATCAGATAGAGTGCCTTTTCTGGAAGCCAAAAATGAATGAATAACTTTTGGGACACTTTATTTCTAAGATTAAACTAGCACTAGAATAAGATTGCATATATTTACAGTGGGCATTTGGCAATGTTTAATATACCTACACTCAAAGAGAATTGTCTCTTTTTCACAATATAAAATATTTTTATTATTATCCCCTTTATGCAATGAGAAAAAGTAGATTTATTTGATTGAAGCAAGGGATATTCTTAAATATAATTTTCTTCACTTATTCTAGGAATCAGAATATTTTAATGTTTGGCCTGGAGGCACTGGGACTAATCAACTTGTTTACATTATTAAAGGGTTGTCAAAAAATTATGTAATGATAGAGTCCTTTTGTGTACCCTAAAATATTCTTTGGCCTCTTACAAAGATGATCATGATATAGTTCCTTCAACATGAAACTTTAATGATTAATTAATAGTGAACTGAATAATATGAATAAAAATGGGATAGACTATATAAATCTAGAAAATAGAAGTAGGATGCATACTCTCATTTCATTCAAAAAGTGCCATAATATACTTTTGATATAGAATTAGATGATGAGATATCAGAAATATACCAAAAATTTAATATCAAGGAGAAAGAAGTATTTCTGCTTATAAGATTGTCCAACTCAACAGAAGCTCAATACATTGATTAGGCAAAGACATATCAGTTAGTCACTAAATAGAAATCACAAATTTAAAACTATATATTCATTTTAACATCATGATATATATATATAAAGTACTTTATACTTTAACATCATGATATATATATATATAAAGTAGTGTTGAAATCTCCAGTGAGTAAACAAAGGTACTGAGGTCATTGCAGAGCAAGATTGTCAGCATTAGCTGGAGCACATTTTACAGACTGATCACCTAAGTCCTGACACCTGTTCATACTGCTAAACTTCTAAGCCTGCTCATTGCAAGTAGTCAAGAGTCCATTTTCTTAGAGCATTCCAGATTTGTAGTATAAAAAGTCCTGTAGAAGCCCTGACTAAACAATTATCCTCATTATTTTTCCATCTTCCCATACCCCCTCTAGGAACTACATTTACTAGGCTGGACACAAAAGTATTTAATGATGTCCTCTAGCTCTGATGACTGCCATCCCTTTCCTTAAAGAAGTGCTTACAAACACATCAGCCTCCTTGCCTTAATATAACTCTAGTGCTGATTGCAGATTGTGGGTGAAACCTTTGTCTATCAGAAGGCTAGGAATAGATCAGGACACTTAGCACAACTCTGAATTAAGTAACCTTTCAGCTGTGGGAGACTTGAATCACCCCACCAACATAGCATACTATTCTTAACAGTTTCTTTGTCAGTATTTGTTAAATAGAGAAGAATAAACTGGCTTCCCTCAAGCTTTTTTCTCTTGGTCAATTTAGTAGAATGAAAAATTTAAACTAGATTGAATTCCATTGATTCTTCATGGAACTTCCACCATTGCTTCAGAATGCATACGTTGCTGAACAAGTTTCTCAATGAGTTATTAACTGGGTGTATTACTTGACTGCCTTGAAGCACTAGAACTTAGAGTGCTATCTATGCTAGGAAGCAAAGGGTGCTGACAGGAAGAAGAGCTGTGTTAACTCTTAACTGAGTAGAAAAGAAACTATCAATAATGTGTACTAAATTTCAAAACAAAAATAAAAATTCTTCACTTCTAAAATAATGTAAAACTGTTCCAGTGATAATTTAATTATAATGGTAAAACCATTCCACAGATTGTACATGAGAATCAAATAGCTACAGCTATCTATTTTCACATAGTGATATGACAAAATGATATGATATGTCACCTGATGACTCACTGACAGTTAGTTGTTCAGTTGTTCAGTCATTGCCAGCAGTTGCACAATGAGTTAGTCAAATAACTATGAATATACTTGTTATTTAATTTTATTCCTTACATTGTTTTTGCTTTCCTTTTGTGTCTTCCAAAATGTACATAATAGTTTGAGAGAAAAATTACTTGTTTAAAGATGGAATTGTGAAATACGAACTGTTAGAAGTGAATATACGTTATTGGTGTTATAAATAAACAGTTATTGGGTTCTTTTATGTGCTTATAATATGCTGAATACAGTTCTGGAGAGACATGTGAAAGAAGGTCCTTGATTTATTGAAATTACGTTCTAGTGTGAACAAAGGAAGAAAGAATGAGAATGAAGCAAGGAAGGAAAGAAGGGGAAAAGTAGGAGAAAGCAAGAATGAGGAAGAAAGGAAAGAAAAAAGGAAGGAAGAACTGTAGAATTTTGAATAATGTAATGTATGTAATAAATTATAATGTGTGTAATAAATCCTCAACTTTGTTGAGAATTTGTTGAGAAGGAAGCCCGTTTTGTGTCACTATCCAGTCTGTTAAGTTAGGCATGATCTATCAAGATCCCCATAATTCTAGTCTCTTTCCACTGTTGCACAGTAAATATGAATCACAAATTCTTTTCCTGTTTCGATTTCTTTTTTTTAATATTTACTCTATCTCTATCCTAGTCGCAGAGATAGCATTTGCCAGAACTTCAGGAGTTGAAGCTCTCCTCCCACTTGCAAGCATTAGCATTAATGCCTAGGATAAGATACCGACTTTCTAGCCATGCTATGGTTGGAAACTTTCTAAACCTCTGACTTAGTTGAGATAAAACTATGTTCAAGTGTATTTCTACACAAAATATTCCAAAAGCCATTTTTTTCCTAGTTGCTTCCATGTCCTATGATTTAATGTCTTCTATTCCTTCTCTTCTTCTGACTTTTACCCAGAGCTGCTCACTGAGTGCCCTTTTAGGATTTTATCTGGGGTTTTAGTGTAGACCATTAACTAAAGTTTCCTTGCATTGAATTACTCTAATTTTCCACATCATATGAATACTTTTCTTTGTTTTGAATTTTATTTTTCTACATGAATTCCTTAATGCGTCAGTTCTTATCTTAAAGGAAAAATAATTTAGGAAGAACATACTACATATTTAATGGAACATGTATGCCCATGGATTTAACATATCTAAATAATAGAATTGATATCCATAATGACATTTAAAATCATTATTACTTATTACTTTTTATATTAAAAGCCACTCAAGTTTGAAATCTGAAAATTTAGTTTCTTCTCTTAAATCTGTGGTTTATTTTAAAATTTTATCCACGGAATCATCCTTTAAGTAGAATCCTATGTGGAATCCTAATCCCCAATATGTGTAACAGGTAAGAGGAGAGCTGCTCTACTGAAGAAGACTGCCCCTGTTCAACCTGGGATGAAGCATAAGATGTTCATCTTTATGAGATCTTATAATAATGCATTTTGAAAACTTCATTGCTAAAAAATGATTCTAGGTCTGCATTTTTTAAATGTCAAATATGAGAGCTTTCCCACTTGTTGCCTACTTGTTCTACTTCATATGAATGCAATTCTCCATTCCTGCTGATGAGTACCACACACACAAATGCACACCTCATGCCTCTTAATTCTAGGCCCAGAAAGACCCAGGATATTATGGTCATCTTGTTCTCCTCTCTTGTTTCATTTATTCTGCATCAGATTTTCCCTTTTTTATTTATGATTTTATTAGATATAATAGTTATACAGGGGGCTACAATTGTGATATGTAAATATGTGTTTAAAATACATCTTATTTGGATTTACCCCTTCCAACATTCTCCCCTTTCTCCCCTTCCCCTTTCTTAGAACCATTTCAATAGGATTCATTCTTCTATTTTCATGTAAGAATGCAAACTACATCTACCATATACACCCTCATTCCCCCTTCCCTTGTGCTCACCCCCTCCCACTGGTACCCAGCCCTAGAAGATTTATTTTTCCCTCCTGCCCTTCATTTTTTAAGACATTAAGTATATACTCATAGTTCTGGGGAGGTTGCCTTGGAATTTCAGGTCTATATGTATCATGCTTTCATCTAACTAACCCCTCTCCCCTCCATTACTTATTCATTCTCTATTACTACATTCTCTTAATATTCTATAGTCTACTGTATAGTGCATTATATTATATAGATAGATAGATAGATGGGTTGTTTCTATATTTTTCTTCCTCTAATATTTTATTTCTCTCTTCTACCTTCTGTAGCCACCTCAGATGGACTCACTAATACAATTTTGTTCTCTCTGCCAGTATATATATACATGCATATTTTTCTATATGTACATTTAACTTGTAGTTCTAGTTTCCACTCAAGAGAGAAAACATGTGACCTTACTTTTCTTAACCTAAAGTTCTCTAGCTCTGTCTTTTTTTTTTTTACCTACAAACAACAAAATTACATTCTTCTTTATGGCTGAATAAAACTCCATTGTATATATATACTACATTTTCTTAATCCATTCATCACTTGTGAGGCATCTGGGCTGCTGCCAAAGCTTGGCTGTTGTAAATGGTGCTGCAATAAACATGGATGCTGAAGTGGCTCCATCATATCCTGGAGCATATTCTTTCAGACATATGCCTAGGGGTATCACTGGATCATATAGCCACTCTATTTTCAGTTTTTTAAGGGACCTCCATACTGTTTTCCATAGTGGTTGAACTAATTTACATTCCCACCAGTAGTGTAGAAGTCTTCCTATTTCCCCACATCCTCACCAGCATTTGTTGTTGTTTGTGTTACAAACACAAACAGAATAGCCATTCTGACTGGGGTGAGGTGGAATTTCAATGTAATTTTGAATTGATTTCCTTTATGGCCAAAGAATATTGAGCACTTCTTCATATGTTTGTTGGCCATTTGTACTTCTTTTGAGAATAATCTGTATAGTTCATTTGCCCATTTATTCAGTGGGTTGCTGATTCTTTGAGAGGTTAGTTTTTTGAGCTCCCTGTATATTCTGATTATTAATCCCTTGTCAAATGTATAGCTGGCAAAGATTTTTCTCCCATTCTGTAGACTTTCTCTTTAGTCTGGTGACTGTTTCCTTTGCTGTACAGAAGCTTTTTATTTTCATGTAGTCCCATTTGTCAATACTTTCCCTCTCTTAATTGCTGAGCTATTAGAGTTCCAGTCATAAAGTTATTACCTATGCCTATGTGATCTAATGTGTTCCTATTTTTTCCTGGCTTAATTTCACTTTTCAGATTCCACATTAAGATCTTTAACCCATTTTGAATTGATGCTGGTATAAGGTAAGAGGCACGCCCCCATTTCAATCTTCTGCAGGGGGAATTCCAGTTTTCCCAGCACCATTTGTTGAAGAGGCTGTCTTTTCTCCAATGCATTTTTTGGGCACCACTGTCAAAAATCAGATGACTGTAGTTGTATGGGTTTGCATCAGGGTCTTCTATTCCATTGGTTTTCATGCCTGTTTTGTGCCAGTACCATGTTGTTTTTATGACTATGGCTCTGTAGTAAAATTGAAGTCAGTGATTGTAATGCCTTCAGTGTTGCTCTTTTGGCTCAGTGTTGCTTTGGCTACTCAAGGTCTTTTGTGCTTCCATATAAACTTTAAGATTTACTTTTCTATCTCAGTGGAAGAATGTCATTGGAATTTTGACATATAGATTACTTTCAGTAGTATAGACATTTTCCCAGTATTGATTCTGATAATCCATGAGCATGGAATGAATGTCTTTCCATCTTCTGATGTCTTTTTTGAGTTCTTTCTCTAATGATTTGTAGTTTTCATTGTATAGGTTAGTCACATCTTCATTAAATTTATTCTTAGGTATTTTAATTTTTTTGAAGCTGTTGTGAATGCTATTGTTTTCCTGATCTGCATCAGCTTTATTAGACAAGTAGAAATGATATATTTAGTACATATTCGAAAGTAAGGATTTAGGACACATTTAGGAACCCAAACTAACTATCCAGGCAATCTACTAATGAAAATACAATTGGGGTGAGGAAGGGTATTTGAAAAATCATTTGGCTTACCCTATGGCCATGGATTAGCCAAACTCAACTCACTGACCATAGGATTCTAGGTGAAAAATTACACCTAGCTTTATTCACTTGGACAGAAAGGGAGGGGGCAGACAGGTTAACTAATGATAACTACTATTAGGAGGGGACTATATGATATATTAAATAAAAAGTGGATTTGGGGACAAATTTTGTTTTCAATAAAGAGCTTTATAAATTTGTTACATGTATCTCAATTTGACAAATATCCAAGTTTTGTATTTTGGGTATCATAAAAAGATCACAGTAAGCCTAATATATTAATCAATAACAAAACTTTAACTGATAAGATAAATAATAGTAACCAATTAATAAAAAAGTTAGGTCTGCTTTATATTAAATCTGATAATGAAGCTACTAGAGTCTATACCACACAATAATTACAAATTAAGTCACCATAAAAATAGATTGACCCTTTTTTTCAGAAAAATGACTAAATTTGATTTGTGCTCTTTCTTAATCTTTTCTCTAACTTTCCTTACAAGTATCATAAGGCAGGTAATATTCAAAGGTGGGAAGGTAAAGCCTTAACTCATCATGGTTCTTGGCGCTTTTCATAGGGTACCCATGTGGCACTGCTTTAGTTAGTTATCTCCACTGTGTAGTCCTTTAATACCTCATTAGGTGCAAGAGCAGTGCGAGGAAGAAGGCCCAGATTGCTATTGCCACTGTTATTGCTATTCAGTAGTGTGACTAGCTTTCTTGGCAAACATTACAGATATAAAGCTGTTTCCTGGGAAATGCCCTTTTAAATATGTGCAGTAGAACTTCCATGTATCTCTGCTGTTAACCTATATTCTCGTATATACTGAATCATCATGTGTTCTTTGGGTGTGAAAAAAACAGACTGAGCAAAATCAACTTGGTATTTTACAAATACAATGGTACAGCAAATGAAAGGTGACAAGATAGTGGATAACTACTCATAGACAGAACCAGTCACTGCAGTGAAAAAACAAGATAATACTGTTTAATTTGTTTTCTGTTTGTTTGTTTTCTTGAAATGGTCTTGCTACATTTCCTGGGCTGGCCTAAAACTCATACTCTTCCTGCCTCAACCTCCCACACAACCAGGATTGCAGATTTCTACTACCATAGCCATCCTTATTTCCTATTTATTATCATACATCTAGTGTTTTTTTGGGGAAAAAATGTGAACAGAAAATTATATAAAGCAAAATAAACTCAAAAGAACACAGGATTTGGATGACACAGTGGTGTGTGTGTGCGTGTGTGTGTGTAAATAAAGATAAAAGTGTTTTGTTGTGCTTCCTCTATCTTATTTTTAAATCTAAATGCTGTAAAGACAGTATCTTCACAATAAAATGGATATTAAAAACAATCTCAGCATTTTTATAACATGTCCTTTGTATTAGTGTTTCCAAGGCAAGCTTGTAATAACTCTGGAAGTTATTGTGAGTGCATGTCATAAGAGACTGGAGGACGGAAGTATATACTCTAAAGGAAATCTATTATACTTTATTTTAAACCTTTTGTTTGAGTCCAACATTCCAAATACATCCCAAGTACTTTCTCTGAACCTTAAAATATCTGTGAAATTGAAAAATGGTAGTCAAAATGTTTGATGAAACCTATACATGTTTCCCTAATGGGAATTGCAGATCACTCATAAATATAAAGTAAATAGCATAATAGACAAGCAGAAAATTAAATGCATAAATTGCAGGCAAAAATTATAGCCACACCATGACAGGATTCATGTATATGAATTCATTTAATACCGAGAGCTTGGCTTACAAGTAACATTAAAGGAATGGATTTAGAGATGGAAGAAAAGAATACATTCCTTCTGTGAGGAAAAATATGTGCACAGTACATGAATTAGGGCTTACATTGAACATGAAGTCTTTACAAATTTTAGTCATGATGTTGATAAAAGTATGAAAAATCATAATGTAATTTAACATGTAAAATTAATAAAAATTTTTCTTATTTTTATGTGAAAATTTAATTTTTTTATTATATGATAAAAATTGTAAGAAACATACATCTCATACATATCAAACTATCTCTAGTTTCACATTTTACTTAACTTGCTATTTTAAAGGAAAAATTAAAACAGTGAAGAAACTACTGTCATTACACCAGCCATTTTTTTTTTTTTTTACTGGTACTGAAGTTTGAACTCAGGGCTTCATGCTTGCTAAATAGACAATTTACTACCTGAGAAATTCTACCAGCCCTTTTTTGGATTGCGTAATTTTGAGATAGAGTCTTGTAAACTATTTGCCTAGGCTTTGAAACTGCAATCCTCCTGATCTCTTGCCTCCCAAGTAGATAAGATTACAGGCATGAACAAGTGGCTCCTGGCTATACCAGCTATTTATTGTATAATTATTTTGACACTTCAAACCATCTCAAATTCAATGGCTGAAAACAAAAAAAATATTGTATTCCTGATTCTGTAATTTAGATTCAGATCAGCTGTGTGGACTTTCCTCTGCTTTGGTTAGACTCACCTGGAGTCATTCAGAGGGTTGCAGCCATGGATAGATGACCTGGGGATGGAATGTCTAAGATGGCTCCATTTACGGCTCTGAGGTCTCAGCTGGAATGCCTGGGATGGCCAGAGAGGCTGGGCCTTACTCTCTAGTTTCTTCAGAGTCCAGTGCTCTTAGAGTTTCAGAGGAGAAAAATAGAAGATATAAGTTCTTTTGAGGTTTCATCTCAAAAGTTGCAGTGTCACTTCCTGGACTTTGTATTAATGGAAGCAAGTTGCAATGTCAATCCAGATTCAGTTGACAGTGGATTGGGAAAAAGGCTCTTCCCTTTAGTGGGCAAAGCAGTGATGTTATATTGCAAGTGAGTGTGCATATAAAAGCAGGTAGAATTTGTGACCCTACTTTACAATCTACCACAGTCATCACATTAAAAGAGATATAATACTTTGGAGAATTAATACTAATCTAATCATAAGTATATAGAAACAAAATCCTGAAAATTTACCTTTTTAGAAAATAAAAGTTTTATCATGTGAAATACATTTTAGCTTCAGGAAAACCATTTATGGCTTCTTGAATTCACACAGTTGTTGCATTTTCCTGTGACACATATATTTCCTTCCTTTTGACTATATATAGGAATGACTTGTCAACATGATCAGTTCCAACACAATTCTAATATGCTTTAATACTAACACAACACTATTCTTGAAAATTCATACTATAAATGAAATATGACATAGAAATTGCTCATTATTTAATCCTTTATCTAGTTGATCTTTTTAATTTAATCATTTATTCAGTTGTGTCCATGTATATTAGATAAATTCTATCATTTGATTATATAGTAGAAGATAGGTTACAAATGCTTTATGAATCATATTAGAAGATCATTTTAAATTGTATCTCCTTTTAAAACTTCTCATTTATTAGAATAAAAATCTATACATGATTGGATATATCCTATTTGAAAAAGTGGGCCATTAGATATCTCACATTTTATATGCAAAAGCAATCCCTAATTGTGAGGCAGAAGCAGTGAGACTGTGAATGATGTACAGATGAACAAACAGAGCTTCACTAGAAGAGTTTACAATGACAAATGGATAGATAAAAGCACACAAAAATACAAAACTGTGACCACAGAAAACAAGAAATAGCTGTGCTTAAGAATAGTTATATTTTTGTCTCCAATTGGTGACTTTTAAATCCTCTGATTGACAAACCTTCAAACAACTAAGACAACTAAATGGCAGGAATCACCACATACCTATCAGTACTAATGCTTAATGTTAAAGGACTTAATTCACCCATCAAAAGACACCGTTTGACAAAATGGATTAAAAAAGAAGATCCAACAATTTGTTGCTTACAGGAGACTCATCTCACCGACAGAAATAAGCATATGCTTAGGATGAAAGGCTGGAAGAAGATTTACCAAGCCAATGGCCCCCGAAAACAGGAAGGAGTAGCAATACTTATCTCTGACAAAGTAGACTTCAAACCTACATTGATCAAACGAGATAAAGAAGGACATTCCATACTAATAAAAGGGGAAATAGACCAAAAGGAAATAATAATCATCAATCTGTATGCACCCAATGTCAATGCACCCAATTTCATCAAACATACCCTGAAAGACCTAAAAGCATATATAAACGCCAACACAGTGGTTGTGGGAGACTTTAACACCCCATTATCATCAATAGATAGGGCATCCAACCAAAAAATCAATAAAGAAATCCAAGATCTAAAATATGCAATAGATCAAATGGACCTAGTAGATGTCTACAGAACATTTCATCCAACCTCTACACAATATACATTCTTCTCAGCAGCCCATGGAACCTTCTCCAAAATAGATCATATCCTAGGGCACAAAGCAAGCCTCAGCAAATATAAGAAAATAGAAATAATACCGTGCATACTATCTGACCACAATGCAGTAAAAGTAGAACTCAACAACAAAAGTAAAGACAAAAAACATGCAAACAGCTGGAAACTAAATAACTCATTACTTAATGAAGAATGGATCATCGATGCAATAAAAGAGGAAATTAAAAAGTTCCTGGAAGTCAATGAAAATGAAAACACAACCTACCGGGACCTATGGGACACAGCTAAGGCAGTCCTGAGAGGAAAGTTTACAGCCATGAGTGCATATATTAAAAAGATTGAAAGATCCAAAATCAATGACCTAATGATACATCTCAAACTCCTAGAAAAACAAGAACAAGCAAATCCCAAAACAAATAGAAGGAGAGAAACAATAAAAATAAGAGCTGAAATCAACGAAATAGATACCAAAAAAACCATACAAAGAATTAATGAAACAAAAAGTTGGTTCTTTGAAAAAATAAACAAGATCGATAGACCCCTGGCAAACCTGACTAAAATGAGGAGAGAAAAAACCCAAATTAGTAGAATTAGGAATGCAAAAGGGGAGATAACAACAAACACCGTGGAAGTCCAGGAAATCATCAGAGACTACTTTGAGAACCTATATTCAAATAAATTTGAAAATCTAAAAGAAATGGACAGATTTCTAGATACATATGATCATCCAAAACTGAACCAAGAGGAAATTAATCACCTGAATAGACCTATAACACAAAATGAAATTGAAGCAGCAATCAAGAGTCTCCCCAAAAAGAAAAGTCCAGGACCTGATGGATTCTCTGCTGAATTCTATCAGACCTTTAAAGAAGAACTGATACCAACCTTCCTTAAACTGTTCCACGAAATAGAAAGGGAAGGAAAACTGCCAAACACATTTTATGAAGCCAGTATTACACTTATCCCAAAACCAGGCAAAGACGCCTCCCAAAAGGAGAACTATAGGCCAATCTCCTTAACGAACATTGATGCAAAAATCCTCAACAAAATAATGGCAAACCGAATTCAGCAACACATCAAAAAGATTATTCACCACGACCAAGTAGGCTTCATCCCAGGGATGCAGGGGTGGTTCAACACACGAAAATCAATAAACGTAATAAACCACATTAACAGAAGCAAAGACAAAAACCACTTGATCATCTCAATAGATGCAGAAAAAGCCTTTGATAAGATCCAACATCATTTCATGATAAAACCTCTAAGAAAACTAGGAATAGAAGGAAAGTACCTCAACATTATAAAAGCTATATATGACAAACCTACAGCCAGCATTATAATTAACGGAGAAAAACTGAAACTATTCCCCTAAAATCAGGAACCAGACAAGGATGCCCACTATCTCCACTCCTATTCAACATAGTACTGGAATTCCTAGCCAGAGTAATTAGGCAAGAAGAAGGAATAAAAGGAATACAAATAGGTAAAGAAACTGTCAAAATATCCCTATTTGCAGACAACATGATCCTATACCTTAAAGACCCAAAAAACTCTACTCAGAAGCTTCTAGACATCATCAATAGCTATAGCAAGGTAGCAGGATATAAAATCAACATAGAAAAATCATTAGCATTTCTATACTCTAACAATGAGCAAATGGAAAAAGAATGTATGAAAACAATTCCATTTACAATAGCCTCAAAAAAAAAATAAAATACCTAGGTGTAAACCTAACAAAAGATGTGAAAGACCTCTACAAGGAAAACTATACACTTCTGAAGAAAGAGATTGAGGAAGACTATATTAAGTGGAGAGATCTCCCATGCTCATGGATTGGTAGAATCAACATAGTAAAAATGTCGATACTCCCCAAAGTAATCTACATGTTTAATGCAATTCCCATCAAAATTCCAATGACATTCATCAAAGAGATTGAAAAATCTACTGTTAAATTTATATGGAAACACAAGAGGCCACGAATAGCCAAGGCAATACTCAGTCAAAAGAACAATGCAGGAGGTATCACAATACCTGACTTCAAACTATATTACAAAGCAATAACAATAAAAACAGCATGGTACTGGCACAAAAACAGACATGAAGACCAGTGGAACAGAATAGAGGACCCAGATATGAAGCCACACAACTATAACCAACTTGTCTTTGACAAAGGAGCTAAAAATATACGATGGAGAAATAGCAGCCTCTTCAACAAAAACTGCTGGAAAAACTGGTTAGCAGTCTGCAAAAAACTGAAGCTAGATCCATGTATATCACCCTATACCAAGATTAACTCAAAATGGATCAAGGATCTTTATATCAGACCCCAAACTCTAAAGTTGATACAGGAAAGAGTAGGAAATACTCTGGAGTTAGTAGGTATAGGTAAGAACTTTCTCAATGAAACCCCAGCAGCACAGCAACTAAGAGACAGCATAGATAAATGGGACCTCATAAAACTAAAAAGCTTCTGTTCATCAAAAGAAATGGTCTCTAAACTGAAGAGAACACCCACAGAGTGGGAGAAAATATTTGCCAACTATACATCAGACAAAGGACTGATAACCAGAATATATAGGGAACTTAAAAAACTAAATTCTCCCAAAACTAATGAACCAATAAAGAAATGGGCAAGTGAACTAAACAGAACTTTCTCAAAAGAAGAATTTCAAATGGCCAAAAAACACATGAAAAAATGCTCGCCATCTCTAGCAATAAAGGAAATGCAAATTAAAACCACACTAAGATTCCACCTCACCCCTGTTAGAATAGCCATCATTAGCAAGACTACCAACAAGAGGTGTTGTCGACAATGCGGGGAAAAAGGAACCCTCTTACACTGTTGGTGGGAATGTAGACTAGTACAACCACTCTGGAAAAAAATTTGGAGGCTACTTACAAAGCTAAACATTGATCTACCATTTGATCCAGCAATACCACTCTTGGGGATATACCCAAAAGACTGTGACACAGGTTACTCCAGAGGCACCTGCACACCCATGTTTATTGCAGCACTATTCACAATAGCCAAGTTATGGAAACAGCCAAGATGCCCCAGCACTGATGAATGGATTAAGAAAATGTGGTATCTATACACAATGGAATTTTATGCAGCCATGAAGAAGAACGAAATTTTATCATTCGCTGGTAAATGGATGGAATTGGAGAACATCATTCTGAGTGAGGTTAGCCTGGCCCAAAAGACCAAAAATCGTATGTTCTCCCTCATATGTGGACATTTGATCAAGGGCAAACACAACAATGGGATTAGACTATGAGCACATGATAAAAGCGAGAGCACACAGGGAGGGGTGAGGATAGGTAAGACACCTAAAAAACTAGCTAGCATTTGTTGCCCTTCACACAGAGGAACTAAAGCAGGTACCTTAAATGCAACTGAGGCCAATAGGAAAAGGGGAACAGGTACTAGAGAAAAGGTTAGATCAAAAAGAATTAACCTAGAAGGTAACACCCACGCACAGAAAATCAATGTGAGTCAATACCCTGTATAGCTATCCTTATCTCAACCAGCAAGAACCCTTGTCCCTTCCTGTTATTGCTTATACTCTCTCTACACCAAAATTAGAAATAAGGGCAAAATAGTTTCTGCTGGGTTTTGAGGGGGTGGGGGGGGAGAGGGAGGGGGTGGAGTGGGTGCTAAGGGAGGGGGTGGGGGAATGGGGGAGAAATGACCCAAGCCTTGTATGCACATATGAATAATAAAAGAAAAAGAAAAAAAAATCCTCTGATTGAGGAGAATGAGGATCATGGCAGAAGAAGAGGAAAATCTAGATAGATGTTAAATTAACCCAGACCACAGGTCAGCAGGAGGAATCTGTGCTCTTGTTCTGAGGTATGGTGGCTGATAAATATTCGGTTAGATTCTGACAGTGTATGTCATTTCACAAGGCACATCCATTAACATTTGGTGAGACAGAGTAAACATATGTTTTACAGATAAAGAGCTGCGAAAGCATGATAGAGAAAGTGACTTGCCCAAACCTAAAAGAAAGAAAGAAAAAAAAGAAGAGAGAGAGAGAGAGAGGGAAGGAAGGAAGGAAAGAAGGAAGGAAGGAAGGAAGGAAGGAAGGAAAAAAGAGATAGGACAGACAGAATTAGGGCCAAAACTAGATACCATGCTAGTCACATAGCTTCCTTCTTTCTATGTGGAACAAATTGGAAGAACAATTAATGAGCAAAAACCTGATGTCGAAATAGCATTTATTAGTTCCCAAACATGACAAAACGCAGTGTCTTTGTGCTCTAATATGTGACCTTGAAATTCTTTTCCAATGAAGTACTGTATATAAATACAAAAGGATGAGTTCTAAGGTAAGATGGCTTCTCAAATACCTCCATTCACCTTGTATGGCTCTGGAATTTAGATCTTAAGGTCACCAACCACACTGCTTTGTAACAAGGTTCTTTTGGGATTTCTTGAGCTAAACCACTTTAAGTGTTCACTAGGGCCCATCTTCTTGGCGCGCCAGTTTATTAGGTGTTTCTTAAACTAGAGTCTGAGGCTCTTAAAAGTTTAAAAACATATTCTTGGGGATTACAGAATTCTCTACAAGATTTATTTTAAGCATACTGAGACTGCAAAGAGAAATGCAATGGATATGGAATTAATGAATATATGATACTTCTAAATATAGTATATTCTGAAAGCACGAAAGAGTAATGTAAATAATTTGACCCACTTATTAGCAAAACTCGATCTTTATGAACATAAAGCTATAGTTTTAATTTGTATTTTCTATTAAATATTTATATATTCCTATATTTTTAGGCAAATTAAAATGTTAGTGAGTTTGATTATTGGGTACTACCCTTTCTAAAATCTAAAGGCTTTGAATTCTGAAATAGATAGTGCCCTAGTGATTTTAGAGATCTTGTTGTAAGCACATCAAGTGGCCAGTGAACTACATTTTGTTTCCTGTGGAGTTTTTTTGACAGTTTATTGAGAATTAGTACCCTATTCTTATTGCTGTTGTTTGCTACAGCAAAGCAACACCAACCATCACATTATATTTTTTTTTGAGCTTGAAGGGATTTTATTTTTTTTATTTATTTATTCATATGTGCATACATTGTTTGGGCCTTTTCTACCCCATGACCCCCAACTTCTCCCTCTCCCCCCCACCCCCCTCGCTTCCAGGCAGAACCTGTTCTGCCCTTTTCTGCCAATTTTGTTGAAGAGAAGACATAAGTAATAATAAGAAAGACAAAGTATTTTTGCTAGTTGAGATAAGGATAGCAATACAGAGAGATTCCTAGAATTGCTTCCATGCACAAGTATATTAAACCTGAATTGATTCATCTCTTCACTACTTCCCAGTCATCTTCCCATCTTAACCTCTGTCACTTTAAGGTTTCTTTATTAGCTCCTCTGCAATGGGGGCATTAAACACTTTGAAGTTTTGGGTTTCCTACTTATCCCCATTCCTACGGTATGTGCACTCCTCTTAGCGTGTGACCCAAGTCAAAAAAACATTACTGCATTTTCCCTAGATCTAAAGTCTGCATATGAGGGAGAACATACGATTTTCAACCATCACATTAAATTACTATTTTTTACTTCAGTTGTGTTGTTTTTGTGGGATTGAACTTGTTAATATATTTTGATTTTATAACTATGTTAAGAACTATGTTTATTAAAATTAATTCTAAGTTTTATGTATTCATGTATTTTACATACTGTGTTATACTAAAAGTATGTTAGGTCAATACTAAAGGGGTCACTAAAGATGTTTCTTTGTGTATTTTAAAACCAGATGAATTAATCATAGTTAACACACTTTGTTCAACATAGTACTTAGTGTCTACAACAAGACAGCAAGGTTATAGTTTATAGTGACTTCCAACCTATTTAAGGCTTTATCATACTGACAAAATTACTCTGGGGAAATGTTATGACTTAAATTATGACTCTGATATTCTGAAATGTATCAGGGAAAACAATTTTTCTACTTACAAATGCTCATAAATGTATGTCTAAAATTCCCCCATCAGAGAAAGAATTATCTTTCCTATAGGAAATCTATATCCTTCTTTGTAACAAACAAATAAGCAGCCTAACTTTGCTACTGGTCATCTATAGGAAGCCTCTATAGCTTGTGCAAAATGAAAGTTTCCCTAAATATATCATAACAAATTACTATCACTTTACAGCTATTAGTTAAGCAGCCTGGTTTAAATAGTTGGAGTGTTTTAAAACTTAAAACTATAACCAGGGACACAATATTGAAATTTAGCATTTACTGTAGAAATTGACCTCATTGTTTATACTAAAAATAGATTTAGAATGTCTCACTCTTACTAAGCAACTAAAATATAACATTTAAAATGTACTCAGTGTGGGAAGATCATGAGCAAGCAATTATATAGAACTCATATTGGGTTGATTCTAGCCTTACATCTTAGATACAGGTATCATCTCATATCCAAGGCAAAGAGTACAGCACAATTCAGGTCAGTCTCCTTGATTTGAAGTAAAATAAGATTTGAAAGACTTCCTAGGTTGCTCAAGATCACAAGCTAATTAGTATCAGCGTCAGGTCCCTTCCCTTGAAGACCAAATAGTTGAATTATTTGTTATCACTTATGATGCTATGCTCTCAACCTAAGGAGGAAGTGACCTTATATGCCCCCAAAATTATAAATCACTTGTCTCATGCTGCCAAGGCAGTAGGAAAGTCAAGAACAAAGAGCTTAACTCAGCCAGGTCCCCTTCAGGAGGGAAGCTGAGTCACTGAACACTCAAGTGCAGAGCAAAGGCACTGTGAGTGCTGGGCTGATCCCACAAGGGCAGAAAGCCTCAAACAAGCTATGAGATAGGGAGTTTCTATAAGAGAAGATTCTGCTAGTCTTAAAGTAGTGGTTTTACACTTTATCCCTGCTACTTCTTACACCAAAATGTTAAATGTTAAAGTACCACACCCCATAGGAGAGTATGGAGTAGGCAATGCCTCTTACATTTATTTATATTTTTATAAAGGATTCCAGATGTCTTTTTTCAACCCAAAAGAGAATGACAGCTTGTGATTAATATTTCAGGACAATTCTCAGTCTAACATACCCCCAAACCAAACTATGTGAACTGCTAAAGTACCTGTAAGGCCAAATGGAGTTTTACATTGTATCCCAGTAAGAATAATCTTGACCTTTTAGAATCACCTTTCTCATAAATCTCAAACTGCAAAGGGAAGTATTGTGTAGCCATGCTTATCCAGCCATGTCTAAATCACCCTCCAGTTTATCCAGCCCATTTCACTTTGCAAACTGACTTGTACATGGAGAGGTCCCCAGACCTTCCAGGAGACATGTACTTAGCATCTTCAAATGAGGAGCCTGAGGGAAAATAAGAGAGATTCCAACTCAGCAGTTTTTTTCCTTTAGCCATGAGTATCTCATTCCTACTTTTCATTTCTCTGGCTAGTTGAACCCTTTGTAACAAAAAGTTTAAAGCATCTTTCTGGATTGTTGAAGTTTTCTTAATTGTAAATAAAACTGATCTCTAATCAATTAAGATATGTGACATTCCATTATCATGTTACTCCCGGCATTTGGCATTATATGTCCCCTGCAAATTGTAAATATTACCCAACAAAATAAATTTAATTTTCAATCAGTCTAGTGACTTAACAAGATAATATGATGTAAAACAAAGTTTATATCTCAGAAAAAAAAAACTGTATTTAAATACACTTTAAAAAAAAAGAGTTGGAATAAAAGAAAAGGTATTTTTCCACAGTTAGAAAGGACAAGCAGGGGATATGATCTGCAATGCCTTTCCTTGTAATAAGGTAACGAATAAGTGCTCACCTCCAAAAGACTATGTCCCAAAAAACTTGGCAGTGCTATTACAAAACAATGATTCTATTTTTGCTAAGCTGTTATAGTAGTGATTGTTGTATTGTTCAGTCATTCAAATACTTCACACAGTTCTGAAAATAGCTATGCATTGTTGTATGATTTATTAAAACTTATTCTATCATTTGCAGAGAAAAAGTGCAATTATTAGCAAAGTGAGTTGTATAATCTGCCATACTGGGATTGGAATTTTTTTTTAAAGTGGAGTTTTTAAAATTAGACTTCATATACCTATTTACTTGAATCAGTCACAAATAAATAATGGCAATCACTAGTATTTGAAATCAAAATGGAAATTTTTCTACTTGCAAACCAGGAATGTATCCAGGGATTTTTTTCAAATTTCACTTGTCTGGAGCTTGTGGCCATTACTCATCATGACCAGATCCCACCACTCTTCAAAAGTTGTGAGAACAGTATTGCTGTATAACCTTTTCTGCTTTGAGTTTTAATTACAGTCAAGCAATATCACTAACAGCCCCATGACTCTTATTGTGCAGAGCCACTTTTAAAGCTTCTTACCATTTCTCAAAACTCTATCTATTCACCTCACTCTCTTTTCTCTGTAAAACCCAAACTTCTTGATACCTTGAGACAATTTCTATATAGACATCAATTTCTATATAGACATCACAGTAGTTTTTGCTGACATCCTCCTCGGTTCTCCTCCTAGAGATGCTCTAGATAAGGTTGTTTCTTCTGCATTCTGCATCAAACCAAGCACTCTTATCACCCTCCCTGGATCAGCATCGATAAAAGTGGAAATACTTCAATGGCATCTCTTGTGATGGGATAGTTTGATCTCTTCTACCATCTAGTCCCCTTTTCCAAGTCAAATAAATAATTGCTGTTCTAAGATACATGATATCCAGCAGGAGCTCCCTTTCCCAGCAATACACAAGGATCTTGTAATTAAGTATTGAGTTGCATTGCAGCAAACAAAATTAAAATGAATTAAATTGATTTGTGTGCATGGAATGGAATGGGGTATCTTAGTGTCAGACCTCTCTGTGTTGAAATATCCCCTGTTCATACTCTTATAGTAAACCCAAGGTTCACTTCTTAGAGTGATAGTTTCAGTTTACACCCATTTTTATTTTTAAAAAATCAATGTTATGAGCTGGACACAATGACTTACACCTTTACTCCCAGAGATGGAGATCAGGTGGATCCAGGTTCCAGGCCAGCCCTATGCATTTAGTGAGGCCCCATCTCAACAAAATGAGCTGAGCATGATGGTGTGTCCTTATGATCCCATCTACAAGGGAGGCATAAGTTGGAGGATCAGGGTCTGAAGCCAGCCCAGGCGAAAACATGAGCCCTATCCGTAAAAAGGGTGGGGGCTGGAGATATGGCCCAAGTGATGGAGGAAGGCCCTGAGGTCAAAGGCAAGTAGCAAGAGAGAGAGAGAAAAAAGAAAAAGAAATGACTACTATGAAATATGACTTCATGAAAGATAGGAAGTAGGTCATATTCATTTTTGTAACTTTGCAGGAACTTGGTAAATGTTTCTTCTTTTGTTGTTGTTCTTTGTCTGAGAAGCAGCTTACAATATCACTTCTAAGTGATGGACATGTACTCTGAACCATAAATAATGGAAACAACTTAACTCTGCTAGAGGGCAAGAGTTCAGTTATAACTTAGAAAGATCATCCTGACTTTGAGCTATGATGCCTGTATCATAAGCTAAGAGAGGTTATAGTTTCAGCTTTTGGATATTTTCAAGAACATAGCCTGGAGTGCATGCAACCCGATCTAAAGTCAATCTGCTCTCAGTGAAGGTGGAGAGCTACCACATGAAGCAAGAATTCAAGAGGGTGTTGCCACTGTTTCACTAATCCACACCAAAACACATTTTACTTTTCCTTTAAGGTTCATCTTAAAACATTATCAGAGTACTTCATAAATAAGAAATCATTGCTTCTACGTAAATCATTTCCCCCCACAGTTCCTACTGCCAGCTTTATGAAGAGAAGGTGTTTTCTATCTGTGATTATTCTATACCCTTGAGTCTCTCTTGGCTAAGATTCCTTATTAAGCTTGTTGCTGCTTGCCCTTTATAAGATATATAGACTTTCAGGAAGGTTTGCACATGCTTCAGTTGTGCCCACCCTGTGAATAAATGTCATTTTCCTCTCTCCGCCTTTTCTCTTGCTACAGTGGTGATTGGTCTGCCATTATCCTTGAACTTGTCCTCCTAATGCTTCACTGCACCAGTGTGAGCAGCCCTTTGGGTCTTTATGTTGTAATTGATAGGTCAGATACAGGGAATATTGAAGAAAACAAAATTTTGATATTGGCATAGCAGAAGAAGACATTACATTCTTGGAAATGTGATTGTAGTATTTCTCACCTTAAGCTTTCATCAGCCAAGAACTGCTGCTTCTCCCTCTACAGGAATTAAAGTTGAATAAATCTGCCTCTAGACTAATTCTCCCTTTCTATTTCTCAGGAGTAGAAAGAGAATCTCAAGACTAGGAGAAAGCCAAGGGACCAGTTTAAAATGACCTTGTGCTTCATATTCAGAAGCAATGAGTCTGTCTTCCAGCCTTTTTCTCCTCAGTTAGCAAAAATATGAAATGCCTTAACTCTTAAGGATTCACACAACCCTCATTAGCCTCATCAATGAACTCAGAAAAAAGTTATCTTCATATATATTTATATTTCACAATAAATAGGACTATTTTATAACTTAGTCCAAGTGTGTTTCAGTAGACAGGTAGACTTAATATAAATTTGATTATTTGCCATACAGAAGAATCTTGTAAATCTGAATGAAAACTAATGTTCTATTTTCTCATATTTTCCATTATTTTCTCAGTATTTTCCAATAATAGCAAAAAATGCTTAGCCAGAGAGATAGGACTCACTTCTACCAGAAATTACTTTTCTGCTTTCAAGTTGTAAATGTATATATCCAAAAGTCCAGTTTTTAAGCCATGAGTGAGCATGATCTTTCCATGTACCGCCTTCAAAGTCAACCCAAGGCAAAACCCAAAAGTGAATAAAGTACTCTAGTTTCTTCTTTCATTGCCATCTAACTAATCTTTAGATCTGGTTTCCTAGTCATGGGTTTATCGGCCTATTCTTGTCTGTCTTACACATATTCTGTACTAATCTTCAAATACCAGCAAGCCCAAACCCGAGGGCCAGAAGCGTTCACTGTGTCACAAACTGGTTTTTTATACATTAGAGGGTCATTGGCTCCTCTCTATGAAATGGGAAAAACAATAGCTTGCTTTCCAGTAACATGATAAAGACTGATCTATATGTGGAAACAATTTTGAAAGCTTAAGACATAAAATGAAAATAAATAATTTATGTTAAATGCTGGATCAATAAATACTCATTTGCTAAAAAAAGATACTTTTCAATTAATGTTACTGTCGTGTCTTCTCTTTCACTACTACCTCAGCTATAGTCAATGAAACCACTGTCTTGTAAAGATCAGACACACACACAGCACACACAAACTCACACTCACTCATGCATACTCACACACATATTCCCTAGATTTGCAAGGTCAGTATCTTCTCATAACATCCTGTCATGGCATTCGTCACTTTTTGTTTGTAGTTGCTTTTATTTCCTTCCTTACTTGAGCTTAAACTTTGTAGAGCCTGGTATTTTGAAGACATTCACAATGAATAAGTGAATGAGCTGTGTACACACATACACACACACACACACACACACACACACATACACCTACACAAACATCACTTCAAAGCCCTCTACCTCTTCTTTGATTCACAAAATTCTTCTATCTAGAAACCAATGATTTTACTCCAAACTGCAGGCCATGAATAGTCCCTGGGCAGGCTTGTTTAACAATTGAATTTCACAGTAAGATACAAACAATTAAAAACAGATGCCTTATGAGAATCACTTTTGACAGGGACAGTTCAAAAGAGAAAAAGGCTACAAACTGAACTCTAGCAAAAAAACAATAAAAAACCAAGCTCACATTGACAATTGGCTAAAATCTACCCCCACTCCTCTTTAATGGTCTCTGCCTTTTGTCTTGTTCTGCTGCCTGTCTTGATCTACTCAGTAATGGACAGGATCTGAGTCAACACCAAGCAAAGCAGTGCAAATGACTGGAGAAGAGCTGTCAGTGACTGTAATGTTTTGAGATGCAGTGGAAATATTTTCTGTGCAAATGTCCCAAATCACTATAGGCACATTTGACTCAGGTATGCAATGCAGCATAGAAGCTCATCTATAAAGTCCTTGGAACTCAAAAATCATGGATTTTAAAATTAGGCAGACTTCTAATCACATCTCATTTCAACCACTTGGGAGTAATGCCAAAATGGAAAGACCTCAGCATGGGTAAATATAAATACATGCCTTTTTGTCTTTCAAATAATGTGGAGCTTTTGGAAAGTTCTAGCAAATAACAGCCTTTAAATAAAGTTATCCTAACTTAGTCTATTCTAAGGAGAAGAAATACAAAGTTTTTTCACGTTGACATTGCTGCACTTTGTAAAGTATTTTCCCTGGAATCTTCCTCATCTGATTTAGTGTGACAGTGAGGAAAGGAGCAGGTGGGTCATGATCAGTCTTACAGAAGTAACTGAAATTAGGTTATATGCTTTGGCTAATGTTTCAGGAAAAATCCTAAGAGTTGGGAAGCTGGGTATAGAGCTCACAACCCAAACTTCAAGCTTTTGACCCAAGACCCACCATTCTTTTCGTTATTCTAATTCAGCTTCCAGAATAAGTCTGATGAGCAACAATCTTTAACACTTCTTCAAATGTCCCAATACATGATTTCCCCGCTTCCTTCCTCTGCATGTGTGTGCGTGCGTGGGGGCGGGGGAGATGTGAATGATTTGATGGGGCCCAGAAAATTCAGGAGCAATTCATAATAAATTGCTCTAGTTGAATGATTTTGAGTTCTAAGTACTAACAGATCCAATTAAAAACTTATCTTTCCTTTCTCTTTTGCGACTCATATCTCAACTCCTTCTCTTACAATATATTTTTAGTCAACATTACAATCCCCATTTAGCTCTATAAATCCATGTTTTTTACTACTTTGGAGATGAGGGAGACATTGATGAGGAAAACCAGATTTAAGTGAGAGTGAAGATTATAACTACATAAAGGAAAGAGTGTTTAATTTCATTAATTACTTTAGGTTTTTTTATCTAAAAGGAAAAGGTTCTACTAATGGCCAGATACTATACTAAGTATTTCCCTCACTCTGAAATCACAGTGTGTTAGAACAGGAAGACGCTGCATCTCCTTCCTTCATTCCACCCCAGACCCCAACTTTTAAAGATAAAAATATAAAAGCTAGAAAGGTTATGAGACAGGCAAAGTTGCAAAGAGGGAATTGCAATTATTCTTGTCTTTTTCGTTAACAATCCCTAATGCTTTTTCTTAAATAGTGCTAAAGAAAAAAAATTAGCAAACCAAATGGTAGCAAAGTCATAAGAATAATTCTAAGAGAATTTAAATTATTCACTTCAATTTTAAAAATAATACTAGTACTTGGTGTGCAGCCACGATCTTTCTTTATGCAAAGAAAGGATGTTACTATTAGAAAAATGCACTTTTGAAAAATTCAGACCACTTTCAAAACTGATGGGTTCAATTTTAAATCAAACCTCAATTAGGTAGTTTTAAAAGTTGTTTATGCATGATGTAACCCCATATCCTCCAAGGGAGTCAGCTATGTGAAAGATCATTCATAATTTCTGAAGCATTACAAAAATAATTGTTTGGTATAAATTAATTTTACAGTTCTATGCCTGAGAAGTTCAATTGTAAAATGTCTCTGTGATATAGTTTTGAGCAATTTTTTAACTAAAATAGTGATTCAATTTAAGGGTACTTTTTAACATGAATGAATGTAGTTATTTCTCCAGTTTTAATTCAAATAAATGTACTTGTTTTAGTTTCAAGATAAAGTATACTAATTCTGATGAATTTACAAATAAATGCTATTATTTACAAAAGACATACAAGTATTTGTAAATGTCTTTGGGATATAGTCTGGCAGTGTAGTTTCATGGGGAATAATTGGGCAGATAGTAGTGTCTGGAACCTAAAAATGTATTTATTCCCCGGAAAGTCAGTCTTTATGGTGTCTGACACAGCTGCTGGTGATGTAAGAGCTGTACCACACAAGAAATATGGCAGTAGGCAAGACCTGACCCTCCAGGACAGCATTTGGAATTGTGAGATCCAAGAGGTTAAGAAGTTGGTCAACAGGGAGCAGACCACTGTTTTAGGAATTCTAGGCAGCAGATGAACAGTTGGCCTCAGGCAAATGTGTGAAGAAGCAGATCTCTAGAAATTAGACATTTTCATGTACCCTGGAGGAATCTACCCTAGACAAACAGAGACCAAAACAAGTTTCAAAAACCATGCTTTAGACAAGAAAGCAGTACAGTGAATGTGGGAAGTGAACCAGGGTTTAGCAATAGGGAGAAAGAAATCCAGTCAGTCTGATCTACAAGGTCAGGCACAAACCAGCAGCAGGTGTGATTTGATCCTTGTCCCTGAATAGAAAACCTGACATGCTCTGAACTCTCCCATGACAGCTCAGATTTCCACTTCTGATTCTCAGCTAAGGCTGTCTGCCAAGTGACTTAGCTAAGAGACCAGAGGTTGGGGATGCACAACAACTGGTAGAAGCACTACAAATTCTCCAAAATTACTGGAAAGTCAATGTAGTAGATGCCCTTAAATACCCAATAGTTCCACTAGCAATCAGTGTAATGTACCAAAGAAAGCATATAAGATTTATCATTCTCATCTACCTGAGCATGTAACATTCTACCTGAAATAGATTTGGTCCTGGAAAGAAACAATTGATGGTTTACTTTTGTAAACTAAATGTCCCTCCTTCTTTAATCTGATAATATTATGTATAGTAAAGAAGATGGACCTGAGTCTTCAAAGGTAGAGTTTTGGTTATAGACCTGATGCTGCTGGCTATGATATCTCAGCCACCACCCAGCTTTGCTCTTGTCATGTGCACAGCAGAAGGACAAGTTCACAAGTTTTTATTTCCAAACTCCAAAGAATAAACATTACTAAAGTATTCAGGAATTTTTCTTCTAAATAGTTCATATGACATCTGTAACATTGAATACTTAAATGAAAAACAAATGAAAGACTTTGCTCTCAGTGGCTACAGAAAGTCATTGCAATCTATTAAGTAAATAGCTGACATTTCAAGTGCATTTACACACCTGTATTGAGGCTATCACAATGGAACAATTGCAGCTCTATTGAACCAACTCTCTAACAACTGTAGGATTGAGCTTTTCTTCATCTTTTTTTTTAATTAAGACATTAAAAATTAACTACAGTCAAGTTAAAAAGAGACCATTAAAGCCCTGAAATAACAAGTTGAAACAAAGTCTTCAAATGTCAACCTGAAAAACAACTAGTGGAAACTCAAAATAGCCCAAGTTCTCTCAGTCATTTACATTTCATTAAACAATTATATTTATTAATTCAGGGTGTATGTACTTTGCAGTGCCCATTGAAAAATATAAGTATTCATGCCTTAGAGATGCAAAGTATACTAATGTTGCAATGATGTATAGATTAGTTCAATGAATTATATGATTTAAGGTAATTATCAATATCTGACACAAATTTCAAATCCTTCAAAAGTTTATCCACCTAGGAGTAAAAAGTTTGCCAATAATTTGAATCAAAACTATGATTCACAAATATGTTCTTTTCTTTTTGTAACATATTCATGGTTTGTATAGCAACCTGTCCTCAGAGGCATTCCTCATTCCTGAACATATGCAGTGATGTATTTGCACATGTATTAAAGTATGTTCCAAATAAATATCTCTGCATTTTCCTTAAAAAGCTGAAAATTTGAATTTCCCTGACAGTTAAACATATAATAATATTTTTGTAAAAAAGTCAATTATACCTTCTTGATCATAACATGTTGAGTAATTCCTCTGAAGCAGTACATTGAATAATTTTGCTAATCTTAATTTAGACTTAGTCAACGTAAACTGAAAATTAGTTGTGACAGAAATACTATGTCTATATAATTGAATGAAGAAAATATTTACAACAAACATATTAAAATATTTAGTATTTTGTAACAAATCTGTAATGAATGAAGAAAATGTTTGTAAGTTTCCAAGCAATATAATTGTACAGCTCTCTATTTTCTAAAGTATTTCCATCTCCATCTCTTCCCTGTGGTTTATTTACCTTATATTTTAGTTTTGTTATTAGGAGTGCCTTTATTGCATTAAAATTTTCATTCATTGCTAAATTTATCACTTCGTGAAATGTTTAATTAGTCTTTTTCATTGAGGGGCCAGGTACTGTCACAATGAATACTAATGTGCTACTCTTCTTATCCTTGAAGGTCTCACATCCAGTCATTACTGGATTTCATAATTCTTCTGTCTTACATCATAATTGCCCTCTTGAGTTTTTAGTATATGATGCTACTTAAAATATTTTGTTATTTGCATAAAGTTTTCTCTTATTTCACATTTCTTAAAAGAATTATCTTCAAGGTATATTTAGATCAAGTCTGAAAGTTACAAGGCTATATATGTGTTTTCATGACAATTTTTTCAAAACCCCAAATTATAATATTTTAAAATTTTTTTATGTCATGAGATGATGTCATATGTGCAACATCTGAGAAAAATATAAAGATACTATATGAAGTCAAAAATAATATTTTTAAATATAAATATTGCTTGCTATGTTATTTTATGTCTATTTAAATTTGAATTCTATTTTTGTTCCCTTGCATAAAAATCCCTAAATATTTTGCATTCTTTTGTCTTGACTTCTGGCTAGACATCTTTCTTTATGTACATTTGGATTTCCTTTTTATTTATATTCTAGCTAGTAGATTCAACTTTATCCTTTGATCCATAGATACCTAAAATATTGACTCTTTAATCATGCAATCCAACAATACATTTGGATGAAGACTAAATGCTCATTAAGATATCACAAAACCAAGGGCTGGGAATGTGGCTCAAGTGATAGAGCACCTGCCTAGTGAGTGAGAAGCCCTGAGTTCAAGCAACAGTACTGCCAAAATGAAAAAAGATATCATTACACTTTGCTTCATTATAGTATTTCAATATTACTTAATAAACTAGAATTGGAACTTTTACAAAGTGTTTAACACCTTAAGTTCTTAAAATAAATGATTTATTTTTTCATATATATATTACATACAAATCATTTTTAATTTGAAAATTATTTATTGAACACTTATTGTATGCATGGCACTGCTCTAAGCAGTTAATAAAAGTGAAAAAAAGTAATACATAATGCCTTTTAAAGCCTGCATTCTAGAGAAAGGAGCTCAATAATAAAATTAATAAGACTTACACAGATTGAGTATCGCTTATCTAAAAGAATGGGATCAGAAAAGTTTTGAATTTCACATTTTTCAGATTTTGGCATGTTTGCATATAAATAATCTTGAGGATTTGTGAGGACATAGCTTGCTGATTGGACCTAAGTTAAACACCACCATTTATATTTCATGTGTACATTAATTCCACAGGTTGAAGATAATTTCATATAATATTTTTAGTGTATCAACCTTTTGACTAAGACCCATCAAATGAGATCCCATGTGGAATTTACACTTGTAGTATCATATCAGCACTTCCAAAGTGTTGGAAAAATAAACATTTTTGGATTTTTTGATTAAGGATGCTTAACAAATAATATATATGATTTGTAGTGTATCCCACACAATCATTTGCATGTTCCACATAGGCCATACTTGCCTTTTTTTTCTATTTGCTGTGTACAGGGAGACTGAAAATGATTTGCCCTCCTGAGGTTTTCCTATCTTTACTCAACTCCACTTACTAATTTTGTGAGGATACCCATCTTACATGTCCTCAGCTAATGGTTTTTGGACTGTTATTCAAAAGCGGATGGCAGGTAAAATAGAGGGTAGAAGGAAGTATCTCCTTTGTAGCTAACCCTTCTAAATTTCAACTTTTGTTAAAAAACAATCATTTCATCTACAGCATGTGAAGAGCTTAAAATATCATTCCTAAAGAAGTGACGATTTTATACTTGTCCTCATCCTTCTGTGGAAGGGACATTTCACATTTATTCTAACATTGGCTTTGAAGGAAACATAATACACACTCGATATCTTTCTCATTTTTCAGTTATCTTACTTCATGCCATATACAGGTATAACAACAATCTTGCCTTGCTTCTTTGAAAAGCTATATTATCAAGGTCATCAAAAAAATATTCCTTGAATGTCTGAATCTTCCATCTCCACCCAGTTGATCAAATCCTACTCATCTTTTAAGACCTCTACTGACATGCTGACACTCACCCATCCAGGTTGAATTCTTCTACCTTTTCTTTGGGTATCTGTGTTCAGTGTATATCTGCTGAAACAAAATATTATACTTAGGTGTTTACAGATCTTGACCTTTTTCCCTTTGCTCACGAAAATGGGAACCCTTCAATGGCAATTACTCTGTATCACTTGTCTTTTTGGCTTTAACAAAAAGTACATGTGACCATGATTTATACTGAAACTGACTTTAGGAAAGACATTAAACCTAAATGATTGCTCTGTCTGGTAGACTTGTAAAATCTGTGACATACGATGTAAAGGGAAAGCACAGACCAGCAAAAGACAGAAGGCAATGGCCTCTTAGGTTGATGTCTTTCTGAGACTTTCAGTCCTCAACTATGAACATTAATGTGGAAGGATATGGGCTCCAAATTAACAGATAGATAGTTGAAAGTGGTTTATAAATATCTTAACCCATTAAATATTAAGCCAATATTTACTAGATATTTAGCATACTAAGCACTTTTTAGCCAACATTTTATTTATCCCCACAAAAACCATTTTTCTGCTCTGTGTTTTATAGATGCAGAAACAGAGGCATGGAAGGCTCAGTAATTTGTCCAAGATCATACATCTCAAAATAAAAAAGTTAATATCTGAGTGCAAATACACTGACACCAAGGTGTTAGTTTATTCCTAGCCACTCTCCTCCCAAGTTTATATAAAGAATACTCTTCGGACCATAAAATTTTAAAAGTACAGTTTTATATTCTCTGTAATGGTCTTCTGAGACTAAGGACTGACTTCAGACACAAAACGTCCTATTATGTGTTTAGTGTCACAGAGACAAGTCCAATCTATAACATCAGGTGTCTAAACCACCATTCGATAAGTGGCTACTTAATAGGTATGTTGAGATCCTTATACACCAGCATAATGCTGACTTTTTCTTTCCATTTTATTTTAGTATTCAATAAAATTTGCCATTGGTCTCACTTCATATCAAATATTTTGTATGCTACTATTTCCCCCAAACATTTATTTGTAAAATACATATTCTGGTTGGACTACAATACTGAACAGTTAAATTTTATTTAAATAGTCAGTGGAGTCTAATTTATGTAAGTGGTCTTGTTTTCTAGTGCTGGTAATTTTTTTCAAACAGAATCATTCGAACATACTACTTAATCAAGTGATAATCAGGGAAGAAATATATTTTTGTATTACTATAGTCTTAACATAGAAAATATCCAAAGGAAAAAATACATATCATGGCAACTGAAGAAGATTGGAAATCATTACTCATTCCAAAGGGGAATATTCAGATATGGGTGACAGACATTTTGCCAGCCCAATAGATGGATATTTTGAAGTATCTAGTTGATGGTATGAACTATTAATAGTGAGAGCATGATTCCAACCTGAAAACATAAAAATAAATTACTTTGGAAGCTAAGGGGATATACCTTTACTAATCTATCTTTGAGCTCAAATAGCCTTCAAAAATAAAAATGGTTCCCAATAACATGTCTAGACTTATGTTAACCAAGTGACATTTTAGAAAGACTACAGGACTATAAGAAGGTAGTATGACTTTCCAAGTTCATAAAATGTAGAATAAGCAGCTAGATATGAAAATGGATTTATTGACGTGAACATGCTAAAAGTAAACAGAATGGGGATCAAGCCTTAAGTGAACTTCAGAAATAGAATCATGTAGTGATTTTACAGATGCAAACATATTATGTTGAACTTCCTAAACCAATAATCCTTCTTATTCTTAATGTTACAAAGTCTTAGTGGTCAAATTTATATATAAAATATCACACATAATAAGAAAAACAACCTGCACAAATGTCTTAAAGTTACCACAAAGAGTCTTCCCAGGGTTTTAGAAGAAAGAAAAGCAAAATTGATTAGTTGTATAGGCAATTTGACCTCTCTGGACCTCAACTTCCTCAGGGGTACATGGCCTGCATCATGTTTGCAGAAGAAAATTCAATGAACATAACTATGCTGATGCTTTTGACTAGGACTCAGTGCCTGTGAAAACTCTGATTCCCTAACCCTGGGCAAGTCATTTAAACTTTCTGGGTCATATCTATAAATCAGGTAGAAAAAAATACAAGTACTAACTATGCTCCAATAATTCTTGAAGGAAAGATTTAAATAATTAGTGGATCATTGAACAAGGAGATGGAAAAGCAGAAGCAAATAAGCAATGTATTCAGTAACTTTTTTAAAGGAATTATATGAAATTATTACAATACAATAATTGTTTGAAGTAAATTGTATGTGGGAAGAAGTCTAAATATGAAACATATTTTTAAGTTTTAAAAGAAAAAAATTGAATTTTTAAAGTTTACTGCCACTAGAGAATAACTTTTTAAAGCCTCTGATAAGAGCAGCTGTGAATTTTATTAGTAAATTATAATTATTTAATTATAAGTTAATTATATAATTATTTAACTAATCAATTAAATAATCACACAACCACTAACTGCTTACATACCAGGTACAAGAGAATGCTAACAGAAAGAAAGAACTAGAAACTCATGGTTGTTGTGAATTGAAGATTGCCAGATTTAGACACTGTCTTTAACCATAAGTAAGGAATGCCAAGAAGTCACTTCTTATCTAATAGTAAGAATTTCATTTGCAGAACTCTTTTTATAAGCCTTCGCCCAACAGCCCATGTGGTGAGTTGTTGTATCTCTTAGTTTGCATTTTGTAAATTTTGAACTCATTTTTCACTTCTTCATATAAGCATAATAGGTATGCACTCATTTAATAATTCAAGGTCACAATAAAAGATGTTGAATGCAATTGCTTCTTGATCTTGTTGTAAGTTTATTATTAGGTAGCAAAAACATAATTATTCCATGGTCTCAGCCATGAAAACAAAACTACCATTGACAAGTATGTGTGTGAGAGAGAATTTTTATATTGTGTCAAGAAATACAAGTTTGAGTAATAAAACTGCAAGTATCTGTGCATCTTAGAACTGTTGTTGGTTACCCTGTATGTGTCTAGCACCCCACAGGGGAGTTCTTGTTAACTGAGTGCTCAGATGGAGAAGGCAGGTTACCTCAGTAGTCGCAGAAGTCAAACTCAAGGTGTCTCCTGGGAGGTGGCAGTATTTTAAAATAAAAATATGACTGGAGGTGTGGCTCAAGTGGTAGAGAGCCTGCTTTGCAAGTATAAAGCCCTGAGTTCAAACCCCAGTACCACCAAAAAGACGAAATCTAGAATACAAATGGAAAAAACAGTTACTCTACAAATGTGACCTTGTGTTTTTGAGTCAGTTAAGTGCCACTTTGAAGAAAGAACAAAACCCTCATCCTCACACCTTGGCAAAAGTGGTAGGATGCCCACCAGGGCAAGCATTCTTCTCTGCTGCCACTGCCACACAGGGCTATGTGGCATGAGTGTGGAGATCCAACTCAAATGGTGGATTTTCTAAGGACTGAGTTTATGCCAGAACATTTAAATCACACTTTGCAAGGGCCTAGGAATAAAAACTCTAGCAAGAGATATTGAAGCTGTGGGTTGCAAGATCCCATCCTGTTTGGGATGCCTTAGCAAGTGCGTCTCTTTGAGGATACTCTCCCTTCTCCATCATCTTGTCAACACCCTCAGCTTCCTGAAAGCTCAGTCTCAAGCGAGCAGGACCCAGAAAGAAGGTTACACCTCTTAGTTCTAACATCTAAGTGCTTTTACCTGGGTGGCTAACACCAAGATTATACATTTATTTATCCTTTGCCTTCCCTCAGTAGTATAGACTCACCCCAAAGCTACTGCCCAACTAGTTGAGAACACTGTATGGGGTGCCAGCTTCCGTGCAATGGCATATAAACAACCTACATGGGAAGATGACTGTCACAATGTCAAACCCACATGCTTACAACTGAAGGCTGTCTCAACTGCCTAACTTTGCAATTGTGTATTAGCAGTAAATTAATTAGATTATCCATATCATGAATCAATTATAAACTAATAAGAATCTGATTCAAATTTTGCATAATGCTAGGTAAAGGCAAAGTTTTCATTTCCACATAAAAATTTTAAAAACCTTTTTCAGAAAATGAAATGTACCTCTTTTGAAACCTGATTACTGTCCACTGAACTACCTGCTCTGACCCCAGCCTGGCTAAGTGGACTCTTTTCTTTTAGCGCATGGCCTCTTCTCTCCTCTGAATTCTCCTGGAAGCCATAAGGGTGCACTACTTTTGCCAATGCTCTTATACTATGGTTAGAAGTTATCCCTTCAGGGAAGCAAAAGAACTTTTCAGTATGACCCTCTCTGAGACCACAGCCTTACATTCACAGGAAACTGAAATGGTAAAAAAATGCTTCAGAAATGCAAACTCCCAAACTCAAAAAAAACTTGATTCTCTGTTTATAAATATTGTAGCAATGCAATTTGACTTTACCTCATTGAATTCTAGGAACAGGTTGTTCTGGCTTGTTGCCATGTGAGAATAATTCTTATGCTTTGCCACCTTACAACATTTTTACAGTTTACCTGAAGAGAGACAACTTTATCACAAACAGGTAAGGTTAAGTTTGTGAAATCTAGAACTAATGGCCACTGTGAGGGGTGAGTTTCTAAAAATGAGAACAAATTGTATCCTGTTTTTCTAGCCAGTAAATCTCTGTGATGCTGTTATATGTTGTAAATTGATCACATGACTCAGAACTCTTGTCTACTAAATATCATATCTGACAAACATAATTCAGTCCCACACCCACACTTTCTATTTGTCCAGCATCCACAGACACAACCATATTCAGACATATAATCCATGCCAACACATATTTGTGAACTAGTTATTTGTCTCACTTTTTTCCTTGTCACATTCTATATTTACATCAGCAGCTTCAATTTTTAAAGAGGATGCAATGAATACTGATAACTGTAATGATTCCAAAGAAACAATTGGGCACTATAGTGATAATATAAAACAATTGGGAGTGTCTTGGTTGCATACTAGGAAGTAATAGAAATGGTAAAAGAGAAAAAGCTTAGCTTTCATTTTTTAAAACTTTCTAAAATGAAATAGCTTTGCAAATAAAACAGTACTAAGAGTGATAGAGGTATTGAGAGCATTTTAATGATTTTCTGGCACCATTCAGCATCTTTGTCACTAATCCTGCCATTGCTGATCACAGCTGACTCTCACACTGCTTTTTCTCCACATGACTTATTGGGACTCTTTGATAAGAGGTCTTTGTACATCACTGTGTGATTACAAGTGTTTAGAAATTATTTGTTGCTCTGGAGTCTACTTCCTCAAACTCACTGGCCTCAGATACCACACCTGTTAATTGAGAGGTCTAAATTTGATAAATTCTAAAATTCTAGGGTTCTATGAATTCTAAACCATTTGAAGTCAGAGGACATCATGTTTTTCTCACCTATAAACTATTTTTTATGCTTTTTAGACTGGTGAAAATCTTTTAAGAAAAGCTTTAATTTTGTATTTTAGTTTTGTATCATAACTTCAAATACTCACTTTATTATATTTCCCTTGTACCTGCCTTCATGGATCAAAGTAGAAAGAAAAAAATCCAAGGTTGGATATGAATTCACCACAAAATACATTTTTGCACAAATGTTTTCATCCCCATTTGTAAATATCTTGTCATAACATCTCTCATATATTTACTTGGTTTTAGCTGTGTACAGGCTGAAAGTTGTCTGAAATAACTCACAAAATCTCACAACCTCTACAGGATGGTTTCCTTAACAGCATTAAAGTTGTAAGAATTTTAAAGCACAGCTTACTTTTAAAGCATACCAAACTGAAGTATGATCACAATAAGGATATTTTTTGTTTGTTTCTCATAATTTTTTACTGTTGTGCTGGGTGAGGGTACATTGTGGCATTTATAATAGTTCCTGCAGTATATCCAATACATCACACTTGAATTCACACCCTCCACCATTCTCCTTCACCCACCCTTCCCCACGTCCAGGTACCATTCTTCCATTTATAGACATTTGTGCACAGTATTTGCATCACATTCACCTTCCCACACCCTTTCCCCACCTCTTACTCCCTCACATTGGTACCAGATCCTCCAGACAGGACCCACAGCAGGAATTTTTATAAAGATATTTTATTTTGAATTCTACCTTATTATATTTTGTGACCATTTTACTCTCTAAATAATATGACTTGATATGGCCCTTTATCAGATTTTAGTTTTAGACTCACAATATAAATTTCTATCATACCCCACAATGTATGTGCTATCTAATTCATTACTTGGAGTAGGCAATTGCAATTTAAGAGGGAAGGAGGGATTACTCTGTCAACTGAATTAGGTTTTACTGTAGTTCTGGAGGAAGTGGAGAAGGACCCAGAAGGAGAGAAAAAGTTAAGTCTTTTAAGAATGGCACAGAAAGTGCACAGGTAGCTCTGAGCAACAGTACTGCCATGTTAATAGCAAAATGTGAGAACCAACTAGAAAGAATGATGAGAGAATAAACAAACCTAGCTCATCCACTGTGGAGCAGAGCCCATGCCAGCATACACACTGCACCGTTCCTGTGACCACTGTACTCAGAACTGGCTTTACTTGGTCATGGCATGCAGTCAGGTAACCTAGCTTTTAATCTTCCTTATTTTTATTTCCAAAATTATCCTGTAGTATACAGGGAAAAAACACTTATTTAAAATGTATTTAGAAAATTGGATAATTGATATCAACCTAAATAATCTCAAATAAGGTATTCGTAAAAAGCAATGTACATGTTTTCTTTTTACCAGTAAGAATCAAATGTCCGGTAAGTTATAGAAACTAAGACCACAATGAAGTAAATATGCCATTTTAAACAATGTTTTTTAAATGTAAAACTGTTATCACAAGTATTTACATGTCTTTTGTGATTTTTAAGTTAAAAGACAATTTAAATAGCCACACCCATACTTGTTTATGTAAGATATTAATTAAGAACAGATATTTAAATTATTTATTGACTTTTTTAAATTGCTCACTGGTAAAGTAGGTTTGGAAATATTACTTTTGTTTCCACCAATACTCACTCTATTACTTCATAATCTCTCAGTATATCCTGGGCATAAAGCTGAAATATGTCTTGCTATGTTTAGAAAAGGAAAGGAAATAGAAAGTCCTTAAATATGGTCTCACAGCAGAAAGAAGCGCCAATTAAAGTGCTACATGCTATTCTTTTGTTTCAAACATGTGTCCTATCAAAATAATTTAGAATTTAAAATCTTCATAAGATGATACAAAGTTTGGAGGTTGAACTCTCTTTGTGTACAATGAATAGATTTTTAAATAGCTGCTTTCCATTATATGTAAGGATATTTTTCTCATGGTTTAATAGGCCACTTCAAGAGGTCTCTGTCAAGCTACCTCCTATTTTTAAGAACCTTAGACTATTCAAAGAATGTAGTTCACTGAAATAATATGTGCTTGTGTACAGACATAATCCCTCATTCTACTTTCAGATCTTAAGATAAAAACAACAAATTAATACACCCAAATTTCTATTTACTATGGGCCTGATGAGTTGTTACTACACTTCATTAAAGGGCAAGGTCTAGAATCAAGTCTTATTTGTCTTTAAATATTTGGTTCAGTGCCTGGTATATAGTAAGTCCTAATAGCCTATTTTAATAGTCTATTTGTTGAATGAATAAATAAACTATTTCAACTTGATCTAATTGCCTATAACAGCTTGTTCTCTGCTATGATTGCAATCCAATAAAGGGGACTTTATTCAGTTTCTGAGTATGTTTGAATACACATCAAGATTAACAACAGAAATTTAAATTTTAATCAAAGCTTCTTCAGTTTGGAGCATGTAGAGAGAAAGGTCACAACGCAAGGGTTGGCTACATGTTAATCTTTGCCCATATAATGAATTCACCTATTAATATTTAATAAGCACTTCCTAAAGTGTATGAAGCTAGGTACTGGACACTGAGAAAAGAATATTTTAAACTATTCAGATTTTTTTTTGCCTCCAGAAAACTTCAGTCTAGCAGCCATATAATTCCTATCTTGGACTATAATAGATTCTTTATTGTTCCTAATTATTTAATCATCTTCTTGCAAGAGAATTACATATTCTTGCCACAATGATGTTCTTAACTAATGAAATATAAGTGTAAATGACATCCACTACATTTGAACAAAAATTCCAGGGGCCACTACATAGTTCAGTCATTGCATTTCTACTTTGTCATAAGATTAAGTGCATCACAGAGTGATAGCACCACTACCCTGGATCTTGGAATAAAGAAGAAGATAGAAACAAAGTCACAGACAACCCACAGCTTCCCTCATCTACAATTGGTAAAGGTGAAATAATATACTATTTTTGGATAGACCATGTAGATTGGGGGATACTTTTTCTGTAGTATTACCTTCTAAAGGTAACTAATATATGGACAAATTTATATAATAGCTTATCAGGCAATTTTAATGTCAGGAAAGTATGATTGCCAAATGATTTTCTGACTAAAGATTTATAGCAATTTTGATAAATAACACTGAAAATTAAAACCTAGATTATACTTTTGTTATTATACAATGTTGTCTTTTGAATGTAATAATCGTGGTAAGAGTAACGTCATTCCATAGTAAGAAGGACATAACCCTTATGAAAGGATCTCTTTGACTTTATTATACTTTCCCAGTTATTTCTCCCAACAATTATACAAGAACCTGCTATTATCGTGTCCATTTCATTCTTTTCCAGACTAAGAAGATCAAGTGACCTGTGCCAAATTACTAGTATTTGCTCTCACCTACCGCTATTCTCATTCTCTCTTTACTTGCTTTTTAAACAGTTTTGGCAATAAAAGTCTGCATAGTGGATAAAATTGGAAGGGTTCTGAAGACAGAAGACTTTTTGAAATCTCCATTATTAGCTATGTGTCTTTAAGGATATGTCATTCAACTGTTTAATCCTTCCAGTTATTTACAGGCTCAAATCAGGAAATACATATAAAATGTACGTAAATTCTTTGTATTTAAATTTCAGGATGCATAAATACATGATAGATAGAAGGAATTATCTTTCTTCTTTTGTTTATTAGCTTTGAATGTTGTGTTAGCTAACTTTACATTGCCCTAGCCAGCATCCTGTGCACATTGGTCTTAAAGGTCTTGGATGGATCTGCCCTTATAGCCTTACTGTTCATAGCCCACTTGGCCTCTTTCTTGGGCTGGCTTGTTTACTGCCTGCAGTTCAGAAGATGTTCTACATTCCTGGGGTCTTCATGATGTCTTTGACCTTACTCATAGCTTCACACATTGCCCTCAAGGGCTATTTGCAGGGATCCTGACTCTGCCATATATTTCCTGTTCTCTGAGATCTTCCTTTGAAATATGGGTGGAAGTATCCATTAGTTTATTCTTACTTCTTTTTTAATGGTTCTAATCTCTTCAGAAACTATATCATCCCAACCCTAACTTTACATGGGTTTTTCTGACCAAACTCCAAGTTTTCCATGTCTTTCTGCTCTGCTTTTGCTCCCAATTCTCATTGTAAATCTGGCTAAAAGCAGTTAACAATATCCATGCCTTAGACTGAATGCTGGACTGCCTTGAAATTTCCTCCACCATTTGAACTAGTGCATTACTTTTAAATTCAGCCTCACACAGACTTAGGACATGACAAACTATAGACAACTTCTTTGCCAGAATGGAACATAAATGTCTTCTAGTCCAATTCCCGATAGAATCCATATTCTCATCTGAAACCCAGTGAGCCTGGTCTTCACTGTCCCTATTCCTATTGGTATTATGGTCTTCTAAGCTCTCACCAGAATCACTAATCAAGCTCCATTTGCAATATTATGAGTTTTTACTCTCTTGCTTCTACAAACTCTTTCAAATTCTTTCCACAAACTAGTTCCAAAGACTTTGTCATGTACTCAAAGAAGCAACCCCATTTCTCTAGTGCTGACTTTCTGTGTTGATCAGCTATTTATGACTGTGACCAGAATATCTGAGAAAACAACTGATTAGCTCATAGTTTCAGAGGTTCGGTACATCAAGGAGTAAGGACATAACAGAGTGGAGCAGTTCATATCATGGAAGCCAGGAAGCAGAGAGAAAATAACTGTCCTATCTGTTTTTCTCCTTTTGCTTCTTTTATTTCATCTGGGACCCAGCAAGTAGCGTGGTACCATTCATAATGGGGGTGGGTCTTCCTCCCTTAGTTAATCCTTTCTGGAAATGGCCTCACAGACACACCAGAACTTGTTAACTTAATCTCCTATTAATTTGGCAATCGAGATCTTTCACCATATACCAATATCAATTCAAAGTGTATCAAAGAAACTTTGAAACAAGTCCAGGAAGCAGTAGGAAATTTACTAGAACAGATAGGTATGGGGAACAACTTCCTAAATAGAACTCAAATAGCTCAGCATCTAAGAGAAAGAATGAGAAAACTGGACAGAATCAAACTAAAGAGCTTCTGCATAGCAAAAAGAAACAATCACCAGACTCAAGTGACTGACCACAGAATGGGAGAAAATATTTGCTAGCTACTTATCTGATAAGGGTCAAATTTCCAGAATCTACAAGGAACTCAAAAAACTCAGCCTCCCAAATATCTCACCCCAATGAATAAATGGGCACATGAATGAAACCGGGAATTCTCAAAGGAAGAGGTACAAATGACCAGTAAATAAATGAAGAAATATTCAACTTCCCTGGTTATAAAAGAAATACAAATCAAAAGAACACTTACATTTCATCTTGCCCCAGGTAGAATGGCCAGAATCAAGGGCAATAACAACAACAAATGCTGGTGAGGATATGGAAAAATGGAAACCTTTATACACTGTTGGAAGGAATGCAAATTAGTATAACCACTTTGGAAAGCAGTATGGGATACCTCAAAAAGCTAAAAACAGATCTGCCATATGATCCCATGATACCGCTCCTGGGCATCTACCCAAAGGAATGTAAGACAGGAAACAATAGAGACACCTGTACACTGATGATCATCGCAGCACTATTCACAATAGCCAAGCTTTAAAAACAACTCACATGCACTACACTGATGAATGGATCAAGAAAATGAAGTATATATACACAATGGAGTATTACTGAGCCATAAGGAATAATGACACGTGGTTTGAAGGTAAATGGATACAATAGGAGGACATCATGTTAAGTGAAGTAAGCCAAACTCAGAAACACAAACACCACGTTTTCTCTCATGAATGGAAGACAGATCCAAAGATAAACATATACATAAAAACAAGCACAATCATATACAAACTCAGATGTAGAACATATTTGTTACAGTGGAATTACTTTGTGGAACTCAGGGAAAGAGGGAAAGGAAAAGAGAATGATAGAGCATCAGTATTATCACATAACACAAGATGTGAAGGTAGATAAGGATGTGTATTGAAAGCTTAGAAAAATGGGGGGGTGGGAGGTAAAGGGGTAAGGGAGAGTAATGGAAGGGATTGAACAGACCAAAGTAAAGTATACCCACAGTGGGCATATATGAAGACACCCCTTTGAACATCCACTTAAATATCAATTATAAAAAACAGGACTGTAAAATAGGTATAGTGTGTGGGGGGGTCCTTGTGAATGGGGGAGAGAGTGAATGAAAGAGATGAAAGTGACCATATATGGTAGATGGACTTCATATATCTATATGAAACAGAACAAAGAAACCTACTGCAATTGCTTCAAGTGGGGTTCAGAGGGGTCTGAAGCAGAGAGATGATGAGGGCAATATAATAATGTACAGCATAAGTCTAATCAGAATTGTCACTATGAATCCTCACCGTATAATGAATATATCCTAATAAAAAAATTATTTAAAAAAAAGATTATCCCTGCAAAGGTAAAAGTAATTATTTGCAAAGTTCTCATATTTATACTGGAAATTTCTCTTTCTAGTCAGTCTTTACTGCCAATCTTTATTGCCACTCTGCACATCTCCATTCTCTATGCACTAACAATCAAAAGTAAAAAAGAGGAAACTGAGACAGAAAAATTGACTGTCAGAAATGTAAAGTGGCAAATTCATCATGATTTACAATAATCACTATCAGTTGAGATCAACTGAAGTAAACAAACTCATATATTCAGAAATTTAATCCTTCCCTGTCAGTTACATAAGTTATATATCAAATATGTTTTGCAAAGAGTAGCTGAATGGTGATTTTCAATCAGCTGCAACAAGTTTCATTTTCCAAAGACAGCTGCAATAATACTTCTCTTATCACTCATCTCTTCGCACTGATCCATCAAGAAGGGAGATCTATTTCTCTACATCCTTGAATAAGGGTGGTGGATCCTGTGGCCTCTTTGGTCAATATGATATAGAAGAAAGGATACTGTCCTAATTCTGGGCTTAGCCCTTTGTCGGACCAGTTGCCTCTACATCTGCCTCTTGAAACTTTTCCAATTGAGCATTCATTTTTTGGAGGTCTCTTCTAGATACTTACACATCATTCTCTAAGAAGCCCAAACCACTTGAAGGTACATGTAAGCATTGCAGTCAATAACACTGAGTTCCAAAACATCAGCCAAATACAACTCCACCCATAGGCATGCACCATCTGGGATGCACCACCTTCAGATGACCACAGCCACAATGAGGCTTCAGCAACTTTAACAAGGGAGAAGCCTAAGATTGATCTACCCAGGTCAGAACTTAACCTACAGAATAATTTGACATAATAAGTTGTACTAAGTCACATAATTTGGGGTGTTCTATTACAAAGTAATAACCAAAATACCAACTAATCTGTTGCGTGAATTTTCCAAATGTAATCATCTTTGTTTCTTTGTGTGAATTCATTATCACAATTTTCACTGACACCAACATGATTTTTAAACAAAATCCTTTTGTAGTTTCACCATATAAATTAATTTCAAAAGGAAGATTTTTTTCCATGTGTTTTGGGACTTATTGTGAAAATTATTTCTTAGAATTTGCATGTGAAGACTAAAAATATTGAATTTTTATTTGGTTATGTGTGTGAAGACTTGGGGATCTAATTTGAATTTATTTTCAAAAGTAATGTACTTTCCTACAGCAGTGGATAAGAGTTCTTTTTCTTCATACACTCTCTATAGCATGTGGGGGGTTTTTTTTGCTACTATGATTGTAATATTACTATGTTTTATTACATTATTACATAACATTATAACATTTTATATTAACTATCTTACATACAGTATTATGTTATTATTGATATTTTGTTACTGTTCTTGAAGATAGCTGTTCTGACTAGAAAGAGATAGAACCTCACTGTAGTTTTGAGTTGCATTACCTGATGGCTAGGGATGTTGAACATTTTTGATGTACTTACTGATTGTTTCTACTTTTTCTTTTCAAAATTCTGTTGAGTTCCATTGACCATGTATACATTTATTTATTTATTTATTTATTTATTTATTTATTTATTTATGGTGGTACTGAGGTTTGAACTTGGGGCTTCACACTTGAACCATACCTCTAGACGTTTTTGATTTGGCTCTTTGGAGATAGTGTCTCATTTTTTGCCCAGTTCAACCTAAACTGTGATCCTCCTATTTTTCACTTCCTGCAGTAGCTGGAATGACAAACACACAGTATCATACCCATCTTTCTTCTGTTGAGATGGAGTCTTACAAACTTTTTTGCCTGGGTTGGGTTAGAACTGCAATCCTCCCAATATTAGAGGTCTCCTGTGGTGACTGAGATGACAGGTACCCGCCATTGTGACCAGCTATTGGTTGAGATGGGATCTCATGAACTTCTGGAACTATGATTCTCTGACTCTGCTTCCCAAGTAGCTAGGATTACAGGCATGAATCACTGACACCTGGTCATTGCCCATATATTGATTGAATAATTTGGTTTTTTGTTGTTTAATTCTTTGAATTATTTGTGTATTCTAGATATTAATTCCCAAACAGATAAATATCTGGGAAAGATTTTCTTCCCTATTGTAGGCTATCTCTTAACTCTATTGATTGTTTCCTTTTTTGTGCAGAATGTTTTTAATTCAATACAATCCCATTTGTCTTTTTGTGTGTGTGTGTGGTACCAAGGTTTGAAGTCAGGGCCTACACCTTGAGCCATTCCACCAACCCTTTTTTCGTGATTATTTTTTCTTTTATTATTTATATGTGCATACAAGACTTGGGTCATTTCTCCCCCCTGCCCCCACCCCCTCCCTTACAACCCACTCCACCCCCTCCCTCTCCTTCCCACCCCCTCAATATCCAGCAGAAACTATTTTGCCCTTATTTCTAATTTTGTTGTAGAGAGAGTATAAGCAATAATAGGAAGGAACAAGGGTTTTTGCTGGTTGAGATAAGGATAGCTATACAGGGAGTTGACTCACATTAATTTCCTTTGCATGTGTTTTACCTTCTAGGTTAATTCTTTTTAATCTCACCTTTTCTCTAGTTCCTGGTCCCCTTCTCCTATTGGCCTCAGGTGCTTTTAAGGTATCTGCTTTAGTTTCTCTGCATTAAGGGCAACAAATGCTAGCTAGTTTTTTTATGCGTCTTACCTATCCTCACCCCTCCCTTGTGTGCTCTCGCTTTTATCATGTGCTCAAAGTCCAACTCCATTGTTGTGTTTGCCCTTGATCTAATGTCCACATATGAGGGAGAACATACGATTTTTGGTCTTTTGGGCCAGGCTAACCTCACTCAGAATGATGTTCTCCAATTCCATCCATTTACCAGCAAATGATAACATTTCATTCTTCTTCATGGCTGCATAAAATTCCATTGCATATAGATACCACATTTTCTTAATCCATTCATCAGTGGTGGGGCATCTTGGCTGTTTCCATAACTTGGCTATTGTGAATAGTGCTGCAATAAACGTGGGTGTGCAAGGTGCCTCTGGAGTAACCTGTGTCACAGTCTTTTGGGTATATCCCCAAGAGTGGTATTGCTGGATCAAATGGTAGATCAATGTCTAGCTTTTTAAGTAGCCTCCAAATTTTTTTCCAGAGTGGTTGTACTAGTTTACATTCCCATCAACAGTGTAAGAGGGTTCCTTTTTCCCGCATCTTCACCAACACCTGTTGTTGGTGGTGTTGCTAATGATGGCTATTCTAACAGGGGTGAGGTGGAATCTTAGTGTGGTTTTAATTTGCATTTCCTTTATTGCTAGAGATGGCGAGCATTTTTTCATGTGTTTTTAGGCCATTAGAATTTCTTCTTTTGAGAAAGTTCTGTTTAGTTCACTTGCCCATTTCTTTATTGGTTCATTAGTTTTGGGAGAATTTAGTTTTTTAAGCTCCCTATATATTCTGGTTATCAATCCTTTGTCTGATGTATAGCTGGCAAATATTTTCTCCCACTCTGTGGGTGTTCTCTTCAGTTTAGAGACCATTTCTTTTGATGAACAGAGATAGGGTCTCATGAACTATTTGTCCAGGCTGGCTTCGAACTGTGATCATCCTGATCTCTGCCTGCTGAATAGCTAAGATTACAGGTGCCCAACCCCATTTGTCAATTCTTGATGTTATATGAAACCACAGATCATGATGCTAAATAAAATAAAATAGTACAACAAGGACAAGTATCAAATGTATTCTTTCATATTTGGAAACTAAGAGAAGAAAAAGAACCCTCAAAAAAGAAAAACAAAAAAAGTCATGAAAGAGAATTACTGGGAAGGTAGGAGCAGTAGGGCAGGAGGGAAAAGGGGGCAAAGAAAGAGTAATAAAGGTGAGATCAAGTGCAAGATATTCATTTATGTAAATATATGATGAAGCTTCTTACATTGTACAGTTAATATATGCTAATAAACAATGGGAACAAAAAATTAATGGATTTTAAAGAATCAGTAAGGTCGAATTTCAAATATCAGTTCTCTTACATTTTAAACAATAACAGTCAGGTGTTTGCAATTGATTTTCTCTTGTGGTGATTATTTTACCCCAAATGAAAACTACATTTCTTCTTTTTTATTATTATAAAAGCAATACACACTAGTTGTTTGGAATCCCAGCATAATCTGAGAGCAAAGTAGAAGTAAGAGTCCTGTGAATAGTCACATCCCAGTGCAAGTCTTAAATAACCAAGTATCTTTGGCAAGTTATTTAATCTCCCTGTGATTTGGATTCATTGATACAATGAAAATGGTAATAATATACTTGATAAATTTGATTTAGAATTATAAAAATTAATGCACCCTAAGAATTTTGAAAAGAGTTTCATAAATAGTCAATAAATTGTAGTTTCAACTGCTAACATTTATTGCATGTTCCGTTGCAGATTCTATTCTGAATTACGAATCACCATATTGTTACATATTTTACAAAAATATCATAAATGCTCAGTTTTCTAGTCAAGTTTCAAACTTTTCACAGTATTTCATGGACAGCTTCCTAACAAAACATACAAATGTCTCATTTGATTTTATAATCACATTGTATTCTAATTTATTAGTAGTGTAATATATATGAAATATCTAGGGTTCTATTTGATGTGTGTATGTGTTGCTTGGGATCAAACCCAGGGCCTTGGGCATGTAATGTTTTTTAAACAACTTGAGAACATGCATAAAACTATAATGAACATGCTTATTTTGAAAATTATCTTAAACATGGTATATCATAGGCAAGAAAACTGGAAACATAACCTTTTTTTCTGGATTGTGCCAGTATTTTTTTTCATTTATTGTTCTGCTGGATGGGGTTACACTGTGACATTTACAAAGGTTCTTACAATGTATCAAATATTTCACAGCTGAATTCATCCCTTCCACTGTTCTCAGAAACTTTGTCTTAAGTAGATTAGAACATTTGTGCTTATTATCATATGGTAAGTACTTTAGTGATTCTAAATCATTATATACAATCTGATGCTGCTAACCTACATGCAGACAATAAATACTGATGAAAATATTTTTTAAAATCGGTAAGAAGTAGAAAAACCTAAAAATCCTGCAATATTGTTAGGATTAGGGCTTGCAAACAATTTACTTCAAAACTCTGAGTGTTTAACTTAAGCTTAGCATACTACAAAGAGAGCCTTTATTTTATGGTGTCATGTAAAACTCTGATTAAAAACACTGAGTAGAGTACTAAATTTCAAATATGCACATGTATTTGAAGGCAGAACCTGAGTTAAGAATATTGAGTTCTAGATAAAAGAAACTGAGTGAAACTCGGATACACCTAGATATTCATAAATTGTAGACAAGAACTAAGAAATGGGTGTTATTTCTAGGAACTAAAAAAGTGAAAGAAATGGATTCTATCTCCAGTAGAAATGTAATACTGCAGACTATTTAGGAGGTCTGACCTCCAGAACTACAAGACAAATTTATACCACTTGTTTGTTATAGTAACAGGAGGAAATGAATACATTCCCAATGAGGTACACTATGATTATTTTAGTAAAGTACATATGTGTAACTTTTATTACAGAAGAGTGTATCTAAAACACTTGTTATACAAATTCTTAACCTGTTAAATTCTAACTAGAAGTCTAATTAGAACTATGATTATATGTTCCAGCTCTCTTTATAACCCTCATATTCCTTCCCGTCTTTCCATGTTTCTACATAAGCTTATATCCATCCAAAATAGTACATATCAAGCAATTTAAAGCATACCACCTATTTTTATTACTTAATGTAGTTATTGTGATACTGGAATTTGAACCCAGGGCTTCATACTTGCTAAGCAGGTGCTCTACTGTTCAAGCAATACCTCTAGCCCTTCTTTGGTCTGGTTATTTTGGAAATAAGGTCTCACTTTTTGTCCATTTCTGCCTAGAATATAATCCTATTTTTTGCCTTTCGCCACAGTAGTAGTAGCTGAAATGAAAAGCATGCATCACCATGTCTACCTTTTTTTTATACTGAAATGTGGTTTTGCAAGCTTTTTTTGTTTTGGCCTGGGTTGGCCTCCCAATCTCAAGCTCCCCTGTAGCTGGGGTGACAGGTCTGAACCACTGTGCTCACCTAATTGTTAAGATGGGGACTCACAAACATTTTGCCTGAGGTGGCCTCAAACCATGATCTCAACCTTCTACAATCCCCAATGTAAACCACTGGTGCCTAAATCTTTATTGTTTTTTGCTGTAATGAATTTGATTTATCTCTGTAGCTATACCAAAGATGAAGTGACTTGTTTCTTGAAGCTAGAATCCCTATGGTACTAATAACCAATATTCCCTAAGTATCATAAAGACGTTTACCAGCAGTACACATATGCAACCAACAGTTACTTTGGGGCTGGTGGATGGCTCAAGTGGTAGAGAGCCTTGCCAAGGAAATAGGAGGCCTGAAGTTCAAACTGCAGTCCCACAAAAAACATACAAACAAAACATTACTTTGGGCCAGACCTGGTATGAAACTTAGCCTTATTGTTTCTAGTTAGGAGCTAGTATGGAAAGTTTAGCTACTCATTAAGCTTGAATTAAAATCTTTTATTCAAAAAAGGATTGTGTGGCTTTCATAAACATAAACAAGTGAAGTGAAGTGGCATAATTTCAATTTATTATCTAATTAGGGAGGTAACATGTACAAATAATGCAGTGGATTCCTCTGAAGGAGGACACACATGTACAATGGTTTAAAAGGAAGAGTGCAGAATCCTTTTAAAGGTGCTGATGATGTGCAGATGAAAAGATAATTAGAATCCTTTGAAGTTACCCAATACATCACCCTTATCTCCTTTAGTTTCCTCAAAAACAAAAGAAAAAGGTCACAGGTTTTAATTTGTGTTTGCTGGATTCAGGCAGTAAGTTTCTTTCTGATTCTTGTGTTCAGGAAGCTATGAGAATGAGATGCTTTACATGCGTGACCAAATAATAAAGGCCTTCATTTTAGAGTTCCTTGCCAATACTGGAAATATTTTTAATATTAAAAGTGTCATAGAGACTTAGGCTCTTGCATGAATAAGTGACCAGAGTGAATTAAAATATTCCATAAATACTATATGAAAAGATATAATAACCTGGTTATATAACTTTAGAAATGTGGATCTGTAACAAGAAGCTGCACTGTTTTGTACTTATAACAATTAGGTTGATTAAACACTATTTGAAGTCTTTTTAGAATTTCATCTTTTTTTAAAGGTGCTTGAGGTATTGAACCCAGGCCTCTCATGCATGCTAGACAAGAGCTCTACCACTAAGCTACACATCGAGTCCTATATAACTTCTTTAAAATACCAAATGTTAAAAATATGCTATCAATTATGAGTAAGACTATATTTTAGTTTCAATTGTTAAGATTCCTCTTTGAAACACTAGGAGGAATTACCACATTCTAATTCTCAGGACCTTTTGGAAGGCCCAAGAAGTAAGACCCCTTTGCCCATCATACACCATGCTTTAAAATAGTCCAAAAAAAAAAAAAGACAAACTTGTCTGAAACAAATTTTCACCTTTATTACTCAAGGAAAAAAAGGCTCAGGTGAAATAGAGTTTATATTTTGAAAAGATTTATGCTAAATTTCCTGAAAACAGAACCATAAAATGCAAACTTACCTACTCAATAGACAGCGTTATTCTTCAGAGGTATAAAGGAGGAACAGAGTCAAAGATGCCAACATATCATCCAAATTTTACCAAATACATGTGGCTGTCTCCCCAGGATCATGCTGAACAAAGGGATGGAGAGGGATCAGGGATTTTATACTAATCTTACTTCTAGACCTGAAAAGAAGCATCACAAAGGAGAACAAGAAAGATGCCCCTACTAACTAGAGAGCATTGTAATCCACACACCCTCTGCAAAGTACTTTTATTCTTTTTAAATGTCTTTTTCTTGTTGGCAATACTGGGTTTACCTCAGTACATCCCCAACCCTCTGTGCTGCCGTGATTTATGCAGTACAAGTCACCCTGAATGAAATCCTCCTATTTATTCTTCTACCTAGCTAGGATGACAGGCGTGGACCACCACACGCAGCTCTTTAATGATTGAGAGGGGGTTTTCATGAAGTTTTTTGGCCCAGACTAGCCTCGAACCAAGATCCTCCTATTCTCCATGTGTAACTAGGATTACAGGCACAAGACACAATGCCCAGTCCTTTTCTAATTTTTATAAACTGAATATTTAATTACCCAGATAAAAGACATATTTGTAAACTATATTTCCTAAAAAAAAAGTTTGTACTGCCATTCATTTTAGTTTTGCATGTGGCAACATTGTTTATCATTCATGTGCATCCTTATGTCTAACTAAGAAGAGTAACTCTGCATTATTTTGGAAGACACTTAACCATAATTTTTCCCCAGACCTTTTGTTTCTAGTTAATTTCCAACATCCTCCTGAGGATGCTCAGAATTTTTTTTTTTATCTTCTCAAGAGCAGTGTGTTAAGCCAGTGTCTAAAGAGAACAATGAAAATGTCCCCTGTAGCTTTTTAATGACTCATAACTGCTTGTTAAGACCCATCTATCATCTTGCAAATATCATCTGGATTAATTCTTACTGAAGTACCTTACCTTTTGCCCACAGTGAAACTTCTACCAGTCAATATACCTCAAATCTCCACACAATATATTCCCCAGATATTAAATTTTATGTACAAGCTTCTTGATATTTTACTGTCAATAACCTGAACTTTTGTAAAAATGTCAAGTGAGACAAATTCCACAAGGAGTATCTGCTGGGTGTCAGCTTTCTATTGTCAAGTGATAAAATTCAATGAATTAACAACTTTAAACAGTGTCTACTTATTAGCTCACAGTTCTATAGGTCAGAAGTCTAGACATGGTATGGCTAGGTTCTCTGCTTAGGGTTTTACAAGCGTGAAATCTAGCTGTCACAGCAAGACCAAAGTTCTCATCTGAAATCAGGTTCTGTTCGAAAAGCACTGTTAATAGCAGAATTCATTTCCACAGTTCTAGAATAGGCTCCCCACTTCTCCACTGTTCCATTCAGCAGCACATTCAGCTCCTAGGGGCTTCCCTTATCATACAGCAGTTCCCATATGGGTATGTAGAGCACATTTAATTTCCTGCTCTCTGAGCAGCCAAAGAAAATCTCTGCTTTTAAAGATCTCGTGTGATTACAATATACATCCCTGGGTAATCTTTCTCTTAAAGTCAACAGTCCCATATAATATATAATATAAACTAATGAGGGGAGTCCTAAGTCCATTGTATTCACAGTCTGGGAATTATGCAGGGTGTCTGAAAGGGGCTAAAATTTTGGGGAATAATTTAGAATTTGGTCTAGAAAACATTGCTAATGATCTCTAACCAGAGAAATGCATGATTATTCTTATTCTTTTCCATTTTTTAATGAGTTCCTTATCTTTGAAAAAACACTACCCAAATGGAACTATAATTGAACTTTTAAGCCTCTAAAACCTCTGATTTATATATATATATAAAATTTTAATGTCTAAATAAGTTAGTGAAATAAACAGGGCAGTTAGAACCAGACAGACCTAGGCAAGTATCTGATTTTTATGTCTTAATAGAGACTAGACTTTAGCTAGTTATCAAGATACATTTGAAGCACTTTTAGTCTATTCTGTCAGGAGAATGGTGACAATAATTCCTTCTCTTAGAACACAGTCAGGATTTAATCAGTGTGCTAAAATTCTTGCCGTAAAGTTAAGATCAGAGTAGTCAGCTAACAACTTCTCTCTTATTCCTTTGTTTTATTTATCTTTTCTTTCCTTTTTGGGTCCAGTTGGATTTTTATTTAACTTCAAACATGTCCAATAGATGAAAAAAACAGATTTTGCTTTAAAGAAAAATATTATCATTCCACCAACACATTAGTCTCAATGGGCTTTAGTATCCCAACTATTTATTTCCAGTCACACCAGCTTGCTTGGTACAGTAGCACTGCTTCTAATCTGCTGTTCTTTTATATATTTTTATGGGAATCACATCTATCAGTGCATTGATCACTAAGATAATGAATTACATACTTGGGGGCACCAGCACCAAACTTGCAGCATTATAAAAATTGATTATGGGAAATGATTTACTTATACAACTTTTGTCTGATAAATTTAATGTTTTCTGCTTGTAGATGGCATGGTTTTAAAAACTCTTATATATCCAAGATCATATTTCTAGGTGAGTTTACTTTTCTAATTTAAATGTGCCTTCAGTTTCACTTTTTTTTATTCTTCCAAATACTTATAATTTTAAGTAATGGCTTACAAATGATTTTTACACACTTCTCAAATTCCTTGTGGCTTAATTATTATTTTACACTTAACTTTCAACTCTTACTATCTTCCCTGTTTCACTTTTGCTATTTCTTCATTTTGTTTTTTTTCATTTCTGAATATAGATTTTGCCACTTAATTATGAAAGATTTACTCTCAAGTTATTTTCTTGAAATACACGTGGTGTTTTAAATGACTTTGAAAGGCTGAAGATGTAGCTCAAGTAATAGAATGCCTGCCTAGCAAATGCATGAGCACTGAGTTCAAATCCTTGTATGGCAAAAAAAAAAAGTACTCCATTAATTGATTTTGAGGTTTCTCTTAGAATATCAGCAAGTGATTTTCTTAATGTTTTAAATCTTAGGTCAACATTTGCTGTTTCTTTGCATTCTTTTCTGTTTTTAAACATTCACGTTATGGTGGACATATTTTAGTTCCTCTCACTTTCATGAAAATTGTGAATTTCATCATGGAAAATTTCTGCTTAGAATTTACTTTTCTTCTGACCACTGCACAGAATTAAATCTATTATATTTCATTCCTCTTGAAGTTTTAAAGGAATCTTAACCTTGAAAAGTAATTTATCTTATCTAAATATCTGGCACCCACATTTGTCTGATTAAGGAGAAAAACAGAAGGATTGAACCAATTCAGGTTATAGTACATGCAATGTATTATACATGGAAATGTCACAATGAAACTCCCTGTTATTATCTCAAACAAAAATGCCTTTTTATCAAAAATGAAGAACAGAAAGGTAAAACAGGTCCTATCTGGAGGTTGGTATTGGTGGGAGAGGGGAAGATATAAGGAAAAGGTGTACAAGGGTGAATGTAGTGGGAATGTTATGTATTGATGTATAAAAATGGAAAAATGAGACATGTTGAAACTATTCTATGAATGAGAGAAGAGAAGATAAAGGAGAATGATGGAGAGGGTGAATTCAACTATGATATATTATAAGAACTTCTGTAAATGTCACAATGTAACCCTAGTACAGCAATAATATGATAATAATAATAAAAAATATATTTCTATCAATTTTTATGGGAATGAATGTCCTGCCATGTAATTGCTATCTGGACTAATTTTTAAGATTATTTTGCCTTGTCAAACATATCCAACAGACTCCATTATCCTAGTATTTCTTTATTCTTTATGGAATGCCTTGTTTACCATGATTTCAATCACTTTCTTTGTCTGGTCATACTGTTATACTATGTGAATCAAGATCCTAACATTTTTTAAGGATCAAGTCAGGTAATTTGGGGATAGTTAAAAATGGATTATCTACAAAAGAATGGATAGGATTTAGGAGAAGTAAGAAGGAGCAGGGCCATGTTCCAGGGTCAGTAATAGTGGTGAGCCCATAGAAGGGAAAAGCAGAGGGAATGATGATTGCTGGGATGTTCAGACACAGCTATACACTGAGAGCTGACAGAAACTATGAACTTTATTGAAAAATGTAGCCAACTCATTGTAACTCAGTAGGGCTAGAGTCTGGAAAATAAATATTCCAATGACATTCCCCTCCATTTCTCCAATTTCTTGTCTGAACTCCGCATTGGATGGAACTCAGTGGAACCAAGAAAAACCCAACAATCCTTCTTTACAGCATCTTCTGATGAAGGAAGTGAAGGATGGAAAGTTCACCTAAAAGGGAAAACTGATAGAATCCAGCAGAAATGCATTCGTGTTTATACCACCATCTCAAATCCTTCCTAGAAAGGTTGTGGCTTAGGAATAGCATATACCTTCATTCAGTTTTTTTCCTTGAAATTCAGTTCCAAAATAACACTCAATTTTGTTATATTTTGCTAAGCCTTGCATACCATCCTTTGTTCTGAAATGAGTTTGGAAGTAGTCTTGCATCTCCCCATTAAGATGCAACTTGATGTCATCTCTCTGGTAAATCTTTCATAAAACCCAAAATCTGAAATAATAATTGCTTCTCAGGTTTAGTTCTTTTCTTTTTTTTGAAAAAAAAATATACCTTTTATTCATATGTGCATACAATGTTTGGGTCATTTCTCTCCCCTTCCCCCTGCATCCTCCCTTTCCCCCACCCCCTCCCTCTCCCCCCCCAGCCCCTCGCTTCCAGACAGAAACTGTTTTGCCCTTATCTCTAATTTTGTTGAAGAGAGAGTATAAACAATAATAAGAAGGACCAAAGGAAGTAGCATTTTAATGAATATCAATGAGCCAGATGTGGTAGTGTAATTCCAGAATTCTCAGGAGGCTGAGGCAGAGGGGTTGCAAATTCCAGGCCAGCCTGGGCTAAACAGGACACCCTGTCTCAAACAACAACAACAGCAAAATAAAAGAGGAATATTAATGAAATCAATTCAGTCTCTTCCTGACAAGTGAAATTTTGATACAAAATACTCATACTATTTCTTTCTAGTAATCTTACTAGATGACCAAATATTGGCTCCTTCCTGGTTCGTAATAGCATTGATGCTATTGTAGCATCTTCTTTCTTTGTCCTTAACAACTTACAATAATAGTAAGAGAAAAGAATATAGGGAATTAATTCCTTTCATCTTAAAAGCTTTAATCTCTTTCTTCTCAAATATAATACATGATAGCTCAGCCTTGCTAGTGGTCTTAAAATGTCCATTATAATTTCACTGGTGTGCTCATTCTAATACATTTTTCAATTCTTCTTTACCATTTGAGGGGTGATAAAAGTCTCTACTGACATAAAAAAATCTCTCCCATTGGTTTATCATAGTGACTGAATTCGACCATTAGAGAAACTTCTCTGATATAAGAATTTAGTTCTAGGAAATTCTTAACAAGTGAACTGAGATTACCTAAGATAAATCACATGTTGACACATTCACTGATCATCTTCAAAGTTATCAAGCAAAATGTGGGAGCCATTGATGTTTAAATGTAAATTCTAGTTTAGAGAAACTAAAGGCTTAAACTTCAGCTGATGGAATTAACTCTAATTCTCATATCTAGTTAAAAACTAGAGACACAGAGATTATCTACCAAAATCTCTCAGGCCTAGAGCTGTGTAATATTCTCATATCTGAAGATTAGGCCCCATGCATAGCTGAAGTCAGCAAGTACTTAAATAAGACTCTTGAACGAACTATATGAACTGGTAAATTGTCATATGAACTCGGAGGAAGTTCATAACTACAGGCAAGGTCTAGAGAGGCAATATGTAGCTATAGGCAAATAGTGCTATCTCTGTTGCAGTAAGGTGTTCATAAGGAAAATGGATATACTACAAGCACATCTCTCCCTTCTCCAGTTAAAAAAAAGATTGGACCTATTTTCTAGCCAATGATTTACTAGCTACAGTATTCAAAATTACTCTCTGATATTTCTTTTGTGAAAATGAAAAGTGTAGGGCTATTAAGTAATTTCTTGCAATATCAAATAAACACTAGGAAGTGGCAGGCTAGGGAATTAACTCTTAGATCTCTGATACAGTGGATTTAAGCTTAACTGCTGCCTTATCCAGGACCTGTATCCAGCCACTCAGATGGAGCCACTCACTTCTATGAAAATGAGCCAGATCACCCCTATCCTGAATCTTCCTCTCTTACCCTAGTGTACAGTCAATGCCAGCGGTCACTGTCCTGCTACTTTGAAAAAGTACTAGGTTAGACAATGAATCCTGATAAGGATACAACACAAAACAACAATAAATGTGTTCTCTTCTTCTTGCTGCCTTTGGGAAAACATATCCAGGGCAAGATGAGCCAACACAAAGTAATCTTAACACTCAGTCATCTGTTGCAAGCCTGAATCAAAGGGCCTTAGGGAGAAAGGAACATCTGTAGTAACCATATGCCCCAAGGCCTGGTGTCAGAGCCCAGGAGAGGGTAGTTCCCCACTAATGCAGATCATACCTAGCACCACCAATGGAAAAAAAGGCTCTGATGTCACGAGGTTTCCAGGACATCTTTTGTGCTCCCTCTACTATTTTGTTAAAAACAGAGAAGTCATTAAAAAATAAAAATTCAAAGTTATGATGGTCAAACAGGATAGAATTTTTTGTAAAAAGAAGAGAAGGCTAAGATTCCCAAAATCAACAAACAAAGCCTTCAATTTCACCTTTTTCTGGCTTTATCACAATTTTCCCTGACATACCTAAAAAACTTAGTGATAACCCCAATAAATTCTGTACCCATTTTGTAGGACTCCCAGAAGATGAGCTTGAGCCACTCTCAATAATTTGTTTGTTATTTTTAAATGTGTCTTTTACTGTGCTTGGTGAAGTAGAGAACCCTGAAAATGTGTGCTGAAGTGAAACTGTGGAAAAATACAGCTCTTTGTGTGACTTAGTTCATTCATATCCCTTACAAATAGGCAGAAATAAGAGCCTCACTGTGTTGTTGAAATACCTTGGCACGAGTTAGAACATGTAGAGTAGAATCCTTACTCTCCTACAGATTAGTTTTGTGACTTAGGGGAAGTCTCTGTTCTTTTCATGTCTGAAGTTCTTTGAAATAGTGATATTTATTGTCTATACCTCCTTAAGGTTCTTGTGAGGACTACATAAGGTAAAACATGCAAAAGATTCTGCATTGGCATAGAGTAATTTAAAAATGAAAGTTAGCTATTATCAAAATTAGAAACAACAGGTATGGGGACAATTAAATTGGTTGCCTGGAAAAGGCCGTACACCACCTATTTTTCCATCCAGTTACTGTTTCTTCATTGCTCACTCTCTCCCTCAGCCTGACATACCTCTTCTCCAAATTTCTGCCTATCACAGTCACTTAGGATCTTACCTAAATGACACTTCGTCCCTAAAGCCTTCCACATACCTGAGAATTACTTATTTCTCAAACATTCCATACACACTCTCAAGAGTGTACTCTTCTTTTGATAAACTAACTTGCTTTTAGTTATGTTTCTACCCACAATTTTTGAAGCAATACCTTGTACACAATACATACCCAACACATTCCTACTGAATTTTATCAATACAAAATATATATTTCAACATTCTAAGACATGCCCTTTTATTTTGTAACTTTGATCTCTGCTCCACAGGTGCAAGCATTAGCAGAAAAAAAATGTGGTTCTTTTCAATAATCACACAGACCTCATGCACAGAGTATGCCATGCATATAGCCATATATAGACTCAGTGGGCAATGACATCCACACAGTAGGTGGCTGGCCCCAGGATTCTCATAAAGTTTTGACCTTGACATTTCTGTGCACATACCACGGTATGTGCATATTTGCTCAAATTCTCAGTCAGCTCAGAGTTAATTCAATTTGACTGAACAAATGACAGTTTAGTGGGTGAGCCTGCTTTAGATATTTGAGGCTTGGTAACATGAACATGTTTTATGGAAAACATTTGGAACCAAATATTTATTTGGAAATAAAAAAACACAAAGTATTGAAAATTGTCACAAATATGCCTAAAACTTCCTGACTCTAAATGTGGTCTTGGTTTTCGAGGAAACTGCAGACAGCACTGTACATCAGTCTCAGCTGGTTCTAGCATTCATGTTTTCTACTACAAAAATTAAAGCAACTCGAAAATTAAAAAGAACCAAGACTAAGTGGGATGTAATAATGCTACATCTTAAGTGATAACTTGATTTATGAGGTTTAAGACATTTTTCTTTCTAATATCAATCACCAAATAACTTATCTGTGGTTTATCACCTATAGAAAATGAGCTGAATTTGTTTTTACAAAATCATCTGTATAAGTATGAGAAGAATTAAATACTTGAACATATATGTTAACTGAGAATCTATCAATAAAGGGAGTGATACTCCAAAAAAAAATTATAAATTCGCATATAACCACATTTTTAAAATGGGAGGAAATGACTCCTGATGAAACAGTGAAAAATACTTCTTGACATATGTTATGCATACCTCACTGAATTTCTGATGCAGAATATTAGCAGATTATTGAATTATAGCTTTTATGTTATAAAACCTGATCTCTGTCATGTGATGTGATTCCTCTTAGGTTGTGACAAACTATTTTATTTTATTTAGCAATGACCTTTCAACTTAGAACAAGCTTATAAGGAAATCATTGATTCAAGGCATGTGATCAAATATGACAATGCTATTTTAATCATATCTCTGAGAGCTCAGACCAGAACCGATACCAAGCAAAATATATCAAGTAGGTGACATTGGCCTTTGGCATTTTCTTTATTTTCTTGGCCTCAGTCCTGTGTTCCCAGTAGATACACCTTCTTCAATAAGCACCTAGGTGACCTATGATATTTATTTTTCTCCCTGTCAGAAGGGTATCATTGTAAAAGAGATAGTGACACAATTTAATGTTTTCCACTGACATTCCAAAGAGCTAGCTATTATTACAAATTTATCTAAAAGGGGTCTTGAGTTTTGGGATGTAGTTCAGTGGTGGAACACTTGCCTAGTATATGTGAAGTACTGGCTTCAATCTCTAGCACTGAAAAGATAAGAATCAAATAAAGTTGAGGAATGCTACATTGTGCAAAAAAAAATTTACTTGTTTTTGTAGAATTCACCAAAACCTAAAATGCTATTAATGCGCACCATTTATCTCCTTCTGGAGGAAATTTCCTATAGATTTGTTACAGAATTTCATTTCCGATTAACATCTCACTTTTTGGGTAAAGGGGATGCCAGGAAACAGAGTAAACCAGGACAGGTCTGAGTTCAAACCCTCATTTTGTACTTACTTGAAAAATTTCTCTAAGAGAAATTCAGAATATAATAGGCTTGATTTGTTTCTGTGGATGTTAGTAGTTGTGTTGATAACAATGTGCAAGGATCCAGAGAACAAAGTAGAGCACCCTTATTCTGAGAAGTCCCGAACTGCTAAAAGAGATGGTAGATGGAAATAGCTATCAGCCACTACAGGACTGAATGGATCTCAATGAAATGTGAGGTTCTGTAAGTAGTTTTTGCCTTCTGCCTCCTGACTAGCAGTGGAAGAGGATTCTGCCCGTGCCAGGAGTGCTACAGAAACACGCACAATTGAGAGAAGAAAATAGGAAGAGTTTAATCCTCAGGCTGTTGCTTATAAAAGAAAAATATCTGAGAATATATCTGCTTTTAAAATCATGGAATTCAAGATCTTGATATAATGAAGCACTCTGTCCCAATCACAGAAATGGGACAAAGTGCCTCAAGATCAAGAGAGAGGACTGACTATATGTATTGCTCACTATACACCTATCTACATATTGGGGTAGGTAATGTTGTCATGAAGTTTTTATAAGGATGTAAATGATATAAAGGAATATAAAATCATCAGAACCGTGGCTGACATCCAATAAATGTTAGCCACTCAAATTATTCTTCTTCCTCAAATGTGCTTCCAAATGCTGATCAAGGTGCTCCTAGAAATCCAGATGAAAAGAGTTTCATACATTTCTATTTCATACCAAATTCCTCTGCTATGGGAGTTTTCCAAACAAACAACAACGAAAAAGAGAGTATGTTTTCATAAAAGTTAGTTGGTATATCATGTACATTTTAAAGGCAACGAGACAATCTGCAAGGACAGGAGAAATATAAGAAATAAACCAGGGCCTCCTCATTACAAAGTGAAAGAGACCTATTTAGGCATTAAATGATGAAAGGGTCTTACTGAGTCTGCACTCCCACCCACAAATAGCTGTCTAACATACTAGCTCATTTGAAGCCCAGGGTGAACCTAATGAGCTCACCTCTGAAACCCCTTAAGCACTAAGTCCATTACATCATTGAACCTTTGGAAGTTTAGCCATTATTTCTAGTTAAAAAACTGATTTTTACCACCCCAGTTAATACTCATTTATTTCTCACTTTCTATATGCTAAGGTCCTTGCTAAGTATTTTAAATGTATTATCTCATGTCACCTTCCCATCAACACTATGACATTGGGAGCTCTCCCTTTTCTTATTTTACAAATGAGGAATCTGATTTTGGGGGGGGATTAATTAGATGACTTGCCCTAGGTCCCTCATTGAATGACCAAAGAATCAGATCAATCCAATTCTATGTGCTATACAGAACCATTTGCTACTCAATGTCACTACCTAATAATTTGCTAAGTGTTTAAAATATGTTTAAGTAAAATATAATTAAAATAAGTCATTCCTGCTGTTGACCTTCCAGACAGGACCACACAGCAGAACATGAATGTGACAATCAAGTATGCATAAATTTAGATCAATTCCCCAGCTTCAAATGATAGCTAATACCTAGAATTTCTCCTGGAAATTCTGGAAGGATGATTCTGGTTCCATGTTACTCCATCAGGAATATGTACTATCCAAAGCTGCTATGATTTACTTATGTTGTTGATTGTGATTATTAAGTACAGATTGTCTCTTTGTATCCAATAGATTATCAGATCCATTGCCATCTGCTTGCTAGCTTAATCTTTTTTAAAATATTATTTTCATCTAAAGCATTTTTATTAATTCACATGATCTTCCCTACTGGTATGCAGCAAGTTCCTTTAGACTTAACCAGGTGACTGGTACAATAAGAGAAATGACCAACTAGTCTATTGATGGCCTCAAATTTGACTCAATCCATCAGACAAAATAGACAATATGTACTTATTAGAACTGGCTATTGCATTTATTCTTGTGATATAATGCTGTGTAAGAGATATTAAATAGTCTTTATAAATGTTCTTCTGTCTCCTCAATCAAATAAATAGCTCCTATGCTTAAATTTATGTCTCTTTTCTAAGACATCACTATTACATATAACAATCTGTAGAACAACTTACTATAACCCTAACACAAAAAGACTGAATTCTGTGGTGGCACTCACCTGTAACCCAGCTACACAGGAGGCATAGGTAGAGGAATCATGGTCTGAGGCTATCCTAGGCAAAAAGCACAAGACTCTGTCTAAAACATAACTAAAAGCCATAAAGCAGGGGAGGAGTTGGGACATGGTTCAAGTGGTAGAGATCCTGCCTAGCAAGTGTGAGGCAAAAGTTAAAATTCCAATACTGGAAAAAATAAAAAAAGAAAGAAAGACTGAATTCTGAGAACACACAAAGCTCTCAGCACAAGACGTTCTACCAATCCAGCCTCATCCATTACTTCCCACTTAAAACGATGTATTGTAGTATGTTATTAGTCTATTAAAACCAGCTATTTAACAAATTAACATAAGTATTTCATGAGTTTAGATCTTTACAGCAGCCAAGATGATGCTGTGAACATTTGTGCCAGAGCCTATCACTCCCTGGCTCAATGCGTCTAGTGGCTGACCATGGTCAATCCAGGCATTTTAATGTATACAAGGCACTGCTTCCTTTGCCACCCTTCCCATTCCCCTGCTCTGTTACTTCTCCTGCCTGGATCTCTTGCCCCTTGTCTTACTCTCTTTCAGCCACACTGGCCACCTGCCCTGGTGTGCTCCAATCTCTGGACCTGTTATGATCTGCTCGGCAGATTACAAAACAAGACAAGATACCAGAGATTCTGTGGTTTAAACAATAGAAGTTTGTTTTCTCACAATTCTAAAGGCTGGAAGTCCAAGAAGAAGGTTCTGGCAGGACTTTTTGGGGAGGTCTCTCATCTTAGCTGGCAAGTAACATTTTTCTAAGACCTCATGTAGCCTTTGCTCTGTGCAGGTACACTGCTAGTGTTTCTTCCTCTTTTAATGAGGACAAAGTTCACTGAGATGGGTTCCATCCTTGTGAGCTCATTTACTCTTACATACTTCCTTAAACATCCTTTCTCCAGATATAATCACATGAGAAGTTAGAGTCAGCATGTGATTTCTAGGGGAACAGAACTCAGTCCACAGCAAAGCCTTTACATGTGTTATTAACTCTTTCCCATGTCATCCCTAAGACCCACTCATTTTCCTCAGTTCTTTACCAAAATGTGGCTACTTCAGCATGGGTTTTCCCATTCTACTAAAAGTCATAAACTTTTCCTACCTTGGAATTCTCTATCCTTTTTCTTCCTCATGATGTTCCATGATGCTATTGATATTTGATCTGTATGTGTTTTATATATTCATTTTGTGTCCCCACCAGATAGTAAACACAGAATAGCAAGGGTTTTTGGGTTTGTTCCCTGTTGAACCCCTAGTGGTTAGAACACTGCTTAGTACACAGTGTGCTCTAAACAATCAGTTGCTAAAGTTAAATTAGTTTGAATTGTCCAAGTGTTTGTTAAACAATTTACTTCTCCTCAGCCTTAAAAATATAGATACAACAGTTCCTGGTCTCTTATAAAAATAACTGTCTTGGCATATCCACTCCATGTGCCTACTACATTGTATGAAAATTATCCGTTCTCAAGAGCTGTCATGCACTGAAAGTCAACTATGAGCTATACACCATGCTATTACAGTATTTAAACCATTGATTGCTCCAATTTTGAAAGAAAGGTGATGTTGTCCTAAGTCCACAGTGAAAGAAGCCCAAACACAAAAGGACTAAATAACTTGTCATGTTTAGAACTTTAGTGTCTCTCTGACAATGAAGTCCACCTTTTTTAAGACTATAGGTTGTGACACCACAGCCACAAATGCTGCTCTGGCCTGGCTCAAGAGTGCCCTCCTGTGGACAGCTTTCTATGAGTCATCTCACTCTTGGTGAAGGAGTCATTATTAATACAACAAATAACTGCTGAGCTCCCATATGTGTTGCATAGATTGATAACTTCTTGTTTTGGGGAAATTTACAGTATTGTGTGAATATACTATAAGCAGGATTACTTGCATTGCTCTATTAATCTGCAAGCATTGTGATGAATTCTAGAAATGAGTTGTAAGAATGAAATCTTTCTTATATTTACTTTTCTTTCTAGGAGTATGATAGCATCTGTTAAAAATATGCACATAGCTAAATAATATCAGATAAACTCTCTAGTCTAAAATTTCTTCTGGCTCTGCTCCAGAGTTTCACCACGACCCTCTCCTTTTCTTTAGGTCACAACTTGTCCAATAGTAATATTGACATTATACTGTGAGACTATAACCTGTAAGGTATGAATTGAGGAATTTCTAAATGGTCCAAGGTATATGACGGAAATATTTGTTCTCATAGAGGCTCCCTGGAGTGTTCTACTTTAAGTTAATTTTCATTTATTATTTATTTACTTATTTATTATTTATTTCTTTAAGAAAATTCTCTTGAAAGTGGCAATCAATTATGTAATCACTAGTTCAATAAAAAATTAGTATTTTTCATGAAGTTCCTCATTGATAGGTGAAAGCCCATCATATTTCATCTTGTAGGAATGGAGAGAGTAGTAGAAGATTAAAGAGTGCTGAAAGAAGAAATAAAAAATGAATATTATTTACAGAAAAACAAATCACAAATTTTGCTAGTTTCCTCATATGTGCCTTCTCCTGGATTTCCCTTAAGTCACTCATAACTGGGTAACTTCCTCCTCTCAGGAGGTGAAACAATCCCTTTTGCTTTTCTAACAGGTCTTTCTATTCAAGATGAACAATGCTGCTTCTTAGATGAGGCCCGAGGTTGCTGTGTTTTTCTTTTGTTTTGTTTTGTTTTCATCTAGGGAAGGTCTTCAATTATATTTTAATCTTCAAAAGTTCTTCCAGTCTACTAGAAAGAAAGAAATAAAAATACCCAGGCATTCACTAAATTTATCAGTTCAGAGAAGCATAATCTCTACTTGGTACAAAAGATGAGTAAATACTGTAGTTTGTGTTTTCAAGACTGGTAAAAGGTTGGAGAAATTACATACAGTGTCTTAAGGGTTGCCTTGCCCTCTGAAGACCCTCCAACAATACATAAATGCAATGGTTCACATTATTGAGCTTTTCTTCATGCTAAATATTTTTCTACGAGCTTTACATCTGTATGAGCTCTATTGAACAGTGTGAAGCTTGCTTGTGGTCAAAATGCTACTGAACATTTGTTTTTCACCATCCCATAAACTTTACTCATTGAGAATAATTGATTACTATTTGGAATGATGATTTGGTAGTCCTTGTTGATCACTCTCAACTAATAGACTTCTGGTAACTGTTGTAAAAACAGTCTTAGTATTAAAGCTACAACTTCCAATCTGCTTCAGGTCAGACTGCCATGGACACAGGGTCTCAGCCATCTGCCACTTCCAGGCCCCCCACAATCTAGTTGCTATGTGTTTCTCTCGGGAATAAAGTGAGAGGGAGGAAAAATTATGAAGCAGGGAATTTCTACTCTTGCTAGCCTATTGGTTTAGCCCTCTCTGCATCCAGCAAGTGGTCAGCGCTAATACTACCTCTCCTAGGTACGAGGGCGGCTTTTCAGAGGCCACGCAAGGCCTCTCCCCGTTTAGCTCCCTTTGCTGCCTGTTATTCCCTTGCCTCATGAGTCCTTCTTCCTTCCTTTCTTGGCCCTTGACATCAGGTGATCTACCACCTGGTTCTTCTGGAGTTCCCTCACTCCCGATCACATAAGGACTCAGGCTGATATATGGGTCCAGGAGAGTCACTAATCAGCCCTTCTACTGACACTGGCCTGGTCTGTCCAAATCACCCAGTCAGGACATCCCCTGCTCTGATGAAGCAGAGAGATTGTACTCTGTCCACCTTCTACACCTGAAGGGTTGAGGCCTCAGGCCCACAATCTACCTATTGATCATTCATATTATCTTTCAAATACCTGACCTATCTGTCCAACTCCTGGGAGCACATTTCAAAGATCTTGGGGTAGACCCTTAAAAGTTCCTCATTATGCCTTGTGTTGGAAGGCAGAAACTGCTGAGGTGAGAGGTAGGAAAGCTCACAGCCATTGCCAGTCCTCTCCAAAGAAATCTCTTTCTTGCTCCCCTTGCACTATTCTCCTCTCCACACCCAGGCAATTTTACATCTTTTATGGAATGGTTCTATTGCTCTCCAGTGTAAATCTGCGCATGTGGGGTGAAAGGAGGTCATTCTTACTGTAGTTTCCTATATCTATTGTATTAGCACATTGGTGAAAAAGGAGAATGATTCTAATACCCTGCCTCACAAGCATTAACTTATTTGATTTCCAGAAGAATTCTATGAAATAAAAATTATCTTCAGCATGCAGATGAATTCACGAAGGGGTTTTTCCATGTAGCAAATAACTAGAAGTTTTCTCAGCAGGTAAAGAATGGAACCAGGATTCAGATTCAGTCTGATTGGAAGACTGGTGCTCTGTATACTGTATTTTGTACAAACACTATGTATATGGAAAATTAGTTAACACTGAAGTGAATTGCACTTCAGGAGCAAAAAGGAGAAAATTACTATGTCTTGATATGAAATTAAACATTTCTTGAGTCTTGCTAATAGCGAGACTTTATGGAAATTATTTAATCTCTTTTATGTAAGTATATAAATATACTACAATGTCTCTAACCTAGAAAATAAGATCCCATACCTTTAAAATCTTTTTCAACTACCTCAGCTACCATCCCATGTTTCAATTAATTTATCTAATAGGACATTTCCAATTTTCTATAAATATATCTACTTCCAATAGTCTCATTCACTCTTGAAAGCATTCCAAAAAGTGTTATAGTCGCTATTCCACCCAAATATCTCTTGAGAAAGTTACCCGTGGTTCCGTAGTGTTTGCCTGGTTCTTGTAGTGCCTGTCAGCAAGGTTTATCCAGTTGATGATGCCCTTCTCTTGGAATACTTCTCTGTCTTAACCATTGATACCTCACAGTCTTGATTTTTCTCCCACCTCACTGTCTGCTCCTCCACAGTCTTTGCAGATTTTTATTTATTGTCTCTTTGATCCAATAGTACCTCTGGGATCAGGTCCCATACTGCTCAATCTATATTGCCCAGGCCACCTTATCAAGCACTGAAATCTAATCCATTCCCTAATGACTCCAAATTCACAACTCTGGCTTAGACTAACCTCTGAACTGAACTGAAGTATAGTTTCCTGTATTCAACTGTCTTCTTGTCATCCCCACTTATATACCTAATATGCAATTTCAAAGTTATAGTACTCAAAACTTATGAATACCCACAATCTCCAAGGCCACCTCTTCCCACACTCTTCACATGTTAAGATATGGCATGTCTATTCTTTCAGTTCTTCAACAACTAATTGTGGACTAAGATTGCCCTAATCCTCTGGCCTCTTATTGAATCTTTCAGTGACTTCTATCAGTTCTACCTTCAACACATTTCATACAGATATACAGTCCCCTCCTCACCACTTGCATTTGCACCACCCAAATACAAACCACTAGAATTGCTTGCCAATCCTATTGTAACATAAGTGCCTTTCCCTACAGAGAAAGCTATTCTTTTTTTTTTTTTTTTTTTTGGTGGTAGTGGGGTTTGAACTCAGGAACTCATGCTTGCGTGGCAGGTGCTCTACAACTTGAGCCACTCAACCACCCCAGGAAGATATTCTTTACAAACACAGAGGGATAGTTTTAAGTAGAATGATGCCAACTTTTGCATAAAATACTACAGTGCCTGTCTGTCTGAGAGAAAATTTCCAGATCCACACATTAGCTTTCTACATTGGGTGGCTCCTTGACCTTACCTATTCTCCCTACCTCACAACAACCACACTGCTTTTGTCACACCTTCTGTGTTCCTTGAGGGCACAGGATGACCCGTGAACACATGAAGTCAAAACCTTTTATTTTAAAATGCTGCTAGGAATATGCCATTTATTTAATAAATAGATAATTTTCATAATTACCCAGATTACTCTAGTGTTCTTCTACAATGGTAACAGTTAAAAATTTATTATTCTAGAAATTTTGCTAAAATGGGCACTGTTTCTCCTTAAAAAGCCTTTTGTTCTTTAGGAAAGTTTTCATTCAGGAGGGAAAATATGCAATAAACCTGAGTGTAAATAATATTAACATAGTAAAATTTTATGTGTAACTTTATAAATAAAGCATACATTATTGCAACTATTCTGCTTCTTAAACGCAATTAATTTTATTTAAATACAAGATGCATTTTAACAAGGTTAAACTTTTTTATTTGTTTAACTCTGCTCTTTAAACTATCAAATATGCCTATTTTATGCCTTCCTGGAGGGATTAGTGTTTCCTGGGTTATATTTCTATTGCTTTTGCTCCCAGTGTTTCATTTGGGAAAAAATATTTAAGATCACATGGTGGTAGCTTCTTTGGGAAATGTCACTTTGCAAAAATAATATCTTGACAGAACTTGGAAGCTATAGAATTATGCAAGTTAATATATTTTTTTCCATATATCTCCTTCCATTGTCCTTTATCCAAGAGGCTATACAAGATGGATGGAGATATTAAATCCCAAAACTAAAAGTGAAAAACATGTAAATGTGAATCATTTGATTGTGTGTTGCTTCATAGAAATAAACAGGAAACAATGATAGAAGACAGTAAATCCCAGATTAATTACACTTAGTCAATAAGCTATGGAGCCAATGCATACATGCATCGAGCCATTTTTCTGAAGCAGTATAATTTTATGATTTTCAGTAATAGACAGTAAATATTCAAGCATTTGTATAGAAAAACATGATTTTTCTTTTTATTATCAAAAGTAAAATTACTTGGTTCTATCACAAACCTATTAGTTCTCTATCTTTACATCTTTTACTTATTGATAGCCAAAAAATCTGTTTTATGTTTCACTTTAGAATTAGCAGTATACCCAAATGTTGAAAGATTTGGAACTGTTAAGTAACAAACATGTGAATTCACAATGATATCATAAATGATCCAGGAAATGTCATTTTAAATGATAAAATCGATACGTATTTTGGTTCATTAGGAAAGTACATCATGGCTATTTCTCGCATCTCTTCAGAGTCTCTGTTTAACCAGTGTGTATTCTGATGTCTGGTCTGAAACACTTCTATATTTAGTTCTAATGGAACACTCTTAAATTGCTTATTTTATGTTTACTAAAGTTGGCCTGTTTGTTACCATGGAAACTGTGACAAGTGCTCTAGCTAACTACTTTATTAAATGAATTAAAGATATAGCTGAAAACTGAAGGTACAGCATATCATTCTTAAGGCATGTTTTCCAAATCTGTAAAACTTGGGCCATGTCACACAAAATATTAAATTAGTCATAAGGCCCTCTGTTTCAAATTTGGGAGGCTATTCATATTTTAAAATCTAAATTATAACTACCACATAGGCATCCCCTGGTTACAAAGAGTCTGTATTCTAAAATTGTATTTGTAAAATGAATTATTTGGAAATTTTAACACATATGCTCACTGAAAGATTTATAAATAGTAATTGGATCTTCAGGCTCACCCTGGAAAGCCCTAGTTTGTGGCATCTTTGATCTATAGCCGTATCAGGAATAGCCTTTGTTTTAAGCCCTGGCAGTAGGAACCATGATGCAGGATTCAGAAGGAAGGGAAGAATCATTTCATCCTGTACTTGTTTTGTTTGTAACCAGATTTATGTAGGATGTCATTTTGGAATACTATCCTCTCCTGGCTTTTGTTGATGTTGGGGCTCCCAGCTACATCTTTCAGTGTTCTGTAAATGTATCTGACTCCAGTCTCTAAGTATCCAAGCACTGTCTCTTAACTCCCTCTGAAGTTTTATGCCGGTCCAGCCTTGCCCCAACCTATTCCTGCCTCTACATTAAAACATCACTGTCCTCGATATTCAAGATGATTTCGGCTAATCTTTAAATAAGGAAAGCAGTTAAAATAAATATATTTAATGAGAGATCAAGAACCTTTCATGAAGTTTTTTCCTTTACAATACTTTTAAACCCAAACAAATCCCTACCTCATAAGATTGTTATCAATATGAATTGAGAAAATAAATATTCTGAAGGTAAAGATGTGAGGAAAGTGCTCTGAGGGGCTACTAAAAGTCAGCTACAAGAAGTCAGTTGATTTACAAGAAGTCAGCTCCTCAACTCTGTTCCATACATCATGGATCTTGGAGGGGGGTATGTTGGTAGATCAATGGTGGTAGTTGATGGCAATAAGGAACAAATTAACTCAATAATATGTAGACAATTATTGTCTTATTTTGTTACCATTATTGGGCATATATTTTCCACCATTATTGGAAACTATGTAACCCAGTCAATAATGTACTATTTTATGTCAAATAAATTATGTGAGAAAAAAGACTTAATTTGCTGAATGCCAACATCAAGATGATATAAAATGAGTTATCTTCATTGTTTATGCAGGCATGTTTTTTATAGATTCAGATTTAATATCAATATATAAGTAAAGACCAAAAGCTATATTAACTGTTATAGGAATGGGTGTTAATGCTACTAGGACTTGATACTCTGTTTTTCCACAATGTAGTAACTTCTATAGCCTGTAAACCTACATAAAGTAAATATGTATGCAATAAAATGTGAAAGTAAAAAATTAGATTATTTTCATTGAATTTCAGGGGTCATTTAAGACAGAAAATTCTGCAACTAGGTTTAAAATAATAATAATAGCAATAATAATCGGACATCAGTATAAAAGGGGGATTATCAAAGGGGAATCAGTGGGAGAGTGAGGGTGAAGGCAAGGTACTGGGGGGTGAAGAATTTCAAAGTGTTTTGTACACACACACACACACATGCACACATATATGTATACATGGAGACAGCATAATGAAACCCAACTATTATCTTTTAATGATGGTTAAGGAAATATAGTAGAGGGAGTGATCTTGTTTAAATCTGCATTTTCACAATGAAAATTTCATTGTGAAATTAAAATGTAGTATTAATGACTCTTAAAAAGAAAAAAGAAAATTCTGTGGAAGTATATTTTCAATTTTAATTGAAAATTAAATTAAATTAAAATTTAGTAGAAAATTTTATTGTTCATTTAAAGTGAAGGCATATTTTTTATCTAATATTCATTTTTCATCTCCTTAGGGTCCACTTTCATTTGTAACACACACATAATTCCTGTGAAAAACCAAGAGGGTGTGGCTATGATGTTCATCATTAATTTTGAATATGTGACAGATGAAGAAAATGCTGCCTCCCCGGAGAGGGCAAACCCAATATTACCAGTCAAAACTGTAAATCGTAAGTAAATGCAACCTGTATGTAAAGTTCTCAGTGTTCTGCTACTCCCCTAATTTGAATGCACTCTTCCTTCTCATTCAGTTCTCAAAATAAGTTTACAATTAAAATAACATAGTTTTACATAAGAAATCCATAGCTAATGTTGGTCTTTGGTGCCTTGCAGAACTGATCAGGTGCTTTGGAACTTACATGACTTGAATATACAATCGTTTATTTACCCAGTCTTTTACTGATGGACACTTGAGCTCTTTCCAAACTTCAGCTATTAGAAATAATGTTAGAGGCTAGGCATAGTGGTTCACACCTATATTCCAAAGGAGACCATACATAGGAACACAGTAGTCTGAGGTTGGCCCCAGGCATAAAATATGAGACACTACCTGAAAACCAAATAACAATAAAAGGGCTGGAAGTGTGACTCAAGTGATAGAGTACTTGCCTAGCAAGCACAAGGCCCTGAGTTCAAACACAAGTGCCAGAAAAAAAAGTCAAAAGAAATTGTGCATATGTATTTTCATGTAAATATATGTGTATATATTTTTATGTATACATGCAACATATGTGTGTACATATATACAAAATTTTCATCATGGTCTATACAAGGGATTTCCATGTTGAAGGGTAAAGGCCATTGCATTCTTTTCAGACACTTCCAAATTTCTCTTGAAGTTGTTTGAACCATTTTACACTAGTACCAGCAATGTGTCTGCCTTGTTCCCAAGAGCAGAGACAACAGTGAGTCAGAATCAGTCTTCTTAATTTTTGTCATTATGATAGGTGAGAAGTAGTACCTCAATTATTTTTAGTGTATTTGTTTCTTCTTATAAGTGAGGTTCATATGTGTAAAATATGCACCACGGACATTCCTGTTTTAGACAACTGCTCATTTCTTCTATACATTTTCTATTATTTTTATATTTTACTTCAATTTGTAAAATTAGTTGCAAATAACTTCTCCAGAAGATGCCTTTTACCTTTTTATAACTTTGTTATGCAAAAGTGTGGTTTTTTTTGTCATAGGGCTATTTACTTGTGAATTTTTGAGTCATAATTAGAAAAATTTTCACCACTCAAAGGTTATAAACAAATTCACTTTTTCTCTTGAAACTTGTATGATTTTATATTTTTTTTAAATTTCCGATCCATTTAAAGTTTATTTTGATTTATAATGTAAAGGTATGCATTTATTTTGTTACCAGTGGCTCTCCACTTGCTCTATCATAATTTATTAAAAAGTCTGACTTCTTACCAGTAGTTGAAGATGCCACATTTGTCATGTACTAAACTTCCTTATATGCTTTCATCTGCTTCTGGACTTTTTCTCTTATTCTGATGGTTATTTATCTTCAGAATCACACTTTCACAAATACAATTAATATTGAGATAGTATATTCCCTTACTTATTGATATTAGTTTTTCAAGGTTTGGAGTTAACACTTGGTTAATTTTCCATATGAACTTTAGAAAAACTTTGTCTAGATTCATAGCAAGAACTTTTTCATATTTTCATTGGATCCATATTAACTTTATAAATTAAGTTAGGGATAAATTGTTTCATTATTACATTTAGTCATTTTACTCATTTTTTAAGTCAAAGTGTTGTATCTTCTGGAGCATTTAAATTTTTTCCCATATGCTCCTTGGCATTTAAAATTTCTGTTACAGTTGTTGCTTCTATTAGAAATGGGTCTTCTCTTTCCTTTTATCTTCAGATTTTCTTGTGTATATGATGGCAACTCATACTTTTCTCTTTGTTGGTTTTATTACCCCTCTTAGTGAATTTTGTTAGTTTGCAGTTGCTTATCTTCTGACCCTCATAAGTTTTTAAAGTATTCTGTAACATGAAATACAGATTGTTTAAAATTTTTGTTTCCCACTCTTGTGTATCTGTTTTCTCTTATTGAAATGTGCTGACTTTTTATATCCAATGAATCATTAGAAAGAAAACAATGGTGAGCATCCTCATGTTTCTTCATGATGTTTGGAAATATCACTGGTATTCCCCACTCATTCAAATTATGTATGTGGATTGCATTGAATATATTTTATAACTTAAGAAAGTTCCCATTGACCTACTTATAAAGAATGGGGTGCTTAATTTTATAAAATATTTTCCAACATCTGTGGAAATCAGTGCACTCTTATTTCTTTTTATGGTACTTTACAAATGAAGCTAATAAAATAGAATCATTCATTCATCTTTAGAAGTGGCCATTTTTGGACATGATATGTTTCATCTTGTAATATGCTGCAATATTAACTTAGGATTTTGTATCAATATTAAAGAGATTTATTTTCTATGATCAGAAATTATGTAAATAGGCTGGGATTATCTAGACTTTAAACGTCAGGTGTGATTCCCCTCTGAAATCATCTAGGCCTGATACTCATTCATGGCATGGATCTCTGACGAATTTCTTTCCCTGTATAGATTAGTCTATCAATCTTAACTAATGTTAGTTTTGCTGATTTTTATTTCTCTAGAATTATTTGCTTCATATGTTTATGTAATTGTGCAGTCATCTTTGATAATATTTTCAATTAGCTTCTGTTCCTAGTTATTTCCTTCTTGAAATCTCATTTTTTAATTGCTATTTTCACCATTTAAAAATTTTATTACCATATTTATATCTATTAATACCCGAATTGGTTCATCTCTTCTATTTATCCTTTGCCTCTTCTTATGATGGTTTCAACAGGTTTAAAAATTCTATATTCATTCTTGTGTACATGAAAATGTCATAAGGAAACTCCCTATGAACAAAAACATCACTTTTTTTCTTTTATAAAGTCAGAGAACAGGAGGGTGGAACAGGTCCTGCTTGGAGGGGTTGGTACCAGTGGGAGCGGGGAGAAATGGGGGAAATCATGAAGGAGGTGAGTATGGTGTAAATACTGTGTACATGTGCATGCAAGTGGAAAAATGAGACCTGTTGAAACTGTTCCTGGAATGGAGGGTGGGAGAGATAAAGGAGAATGGTGGAGGGGGTGAATTCAAGTATGATACATTTGATATATTATAAGAACTTTTGTGAATGCCACAAAGTACCCCCACCAAGCACAACAATAAAAAATAAATTCAAAAAATAAAAATTGTTATTATTGATTTTCTTTCCAAAGAACTCAATTATATTAGTTTTTTAACTCCTACAAAATTTTATTTTTATCTTTATTAAGTTTTATTAGCTTACTTTGTTGCCTCTTTTCTACTGTCTTGATTTATTTTCATTCTTTCAATTTTTGATTTTGATTTTAAGGTCACTTAAACTATGCCTTACAAATTCAGATATGTAGCATTTTTCAGTGTTTTTTATCCTAAACTGGAAATTCTTATTTCCATTATTTCATAATTTTTAACTTAGGAGCTATTCTAATGAAGAATTTTCAACTTTCCAGTAGGAAAGATATGTTTTAAGTAGTATTATTTTTGTTAATAACTTCTAAGTTTACTTTCTTAAATTTTTTTCCTAAATTCATGAGATGTATGTTTATTATTTCTCCATTGTAATTTTCTAAGGCTTTCTTCATGGTTCATTATTTGACCAATTTTCATGAATGTTTCATATAGAAGTGAAATGAGGGAGCAATTAGCAAATGTTTAAGTACAAAAGTTGGTGTCTACTATTTAAAACTCTACCTTCTCAAGATGTTGACTTTTATATCCTTACTTACATTCTTTCTTCCATATATTTCTTAGATTTTTAGAAACTTTATTAAATTCTTCTATTTTTAAGGTATTTCTCTTCCTTTCGTCATTAGTCATTATCTCTTGTGATTTCTGTTTTGGGAATATTGATGCAGTTGTTATTTATTCTTACATATTCAAATTTCATTAATATGCATATGAATGACTTATATTATTATGGTATGAAGAGATAAGAGGATGCCTTGTTTGTTTTGTTTAATAATTTTCCAACACCATCTACTGCATCTTAAATCATGACTCTATTTCTCATTTTGTTGCCATGTTTTTAACCTCCCTTTTAGTATTTATTTTAGTTGTGCCTTTTTATATGAGGTGAAATTAGATTTTTCTTTGGTACTTATAAGAAAATAAAACTTCTGTATTAACTGGTAACAACCCTAGTAGGTATGTATACCTGCTGATTAAATTGATTTTTCTTGGTACTAACATATTCTATGTTAAATATACTAAAATTATTTAAGAATGTTTTGCTTTCTTTTCACTGTTTTAGGTTGTTTCATTCTATTTTTGCTTTCATTTTGATATTTGGTAAAATTTGTATTGTTTTGTAGTGGTTACTTTAATAAGAAGAAATAGTTTATCAAATGTCATCTATAATTACAGCTTGTAGAATTTACAGATTGGAGTCTTAGAAAATTATATATAATGCCTTTACCCTTCTCTTTCCTGCACAGGCACTGTATTTTGAACAAGAATAAAATAAGATTATAAGACTTTGTCTCTTCTTCTCACCATACGATGTTACTCAATAATGTATCTCTTAATGCTCTTAGGTATCCTTAATTTTCTCCCATTCAGCTTGTTAGATTAATTATAGCATTTGATTGCCATCTATTGTCAACAAGTCACTCAATTGACTTATTTTTCATTTTCTCCTCTTCTCATTCCATTTTGTTTGGTGGTAGTATTTCTAAATTGTCAAGTATGTAATGTGTTTATATTTCTCACTTGTGTTTTGGTCTTAAATTTATAGTGACATACATTCACAATGTGTACATCAGTCTTTTTTGTCTAAGTTTCCCCAAACATAACTTAGATAAAGCTTAAGTGTCTTTAGGATAGGTTCATGGATTAAGTGTTATCTGAGCTCCTGTATATTCAACACTGTTTTTTCTGTAGCCTTGACACGTGGGCAGCCTAGGTAAATACATTTGCTGCATACTTTATTGCCTTGTGAATTTAGTAGACATTGTTTCTTGTTTTCCTTCTATTAACTTCTATTAACTGCTGCTGACAAGGAATCTAATGACAACCTGCTTAACTATCCATCCTTAGTGATTTAATGTCTGGAGTCTTAAGCACTTTTTAATTTTTGTTTTTTTGGAGGTACTAGGGTTTGAACTCAGGGCTTTGTGCTTTCTAGGCAGCCACTCTACCACTTAAGCCACACGTCCTGCCCTTTTTGCACTGATTATTTTGGAGATAAGGTCTCACTTTTTGCCCAGGCCAGCCTGAACTGTTATCCTCCTATTTTACAGTTCATGCCTTTACTGGGATGACAGGCACCCAACACCATGCCCATCTTTTTTCAGGTGAGATGGGATCTTTCAAACTCCACCTCTCCAACCACAGCTGGCCTAGAACCTTGATCCTCCCCAAATCCCAGCCTCCCACATAGCTTAGGATGGCAGGCACACCCCACAGCTCACAGTTATTGGTTGAGATGGAGTCTCCTAAACTTTTTGCCCAGGCTGACCTCAAACTGCAACCCTCCCCAATCAGTGGAGAGAAACTGAATATGCAGATAAAATAATTGTTCCCAGAGCATTTCAAAGTTCCATTATAGTTTTTGGGATTTGTGTGTATGTGTGTTTGTGTTTGTGTGTGTGTGTGTGTGTGTGTGTGTGTGTGTGTGGTTTGGGGTTTGAACTCCAGCCCTATACCTTGAGCCACTCCACCAGCCCTTTTTTATGATTTTTTTAAAAATAGAATCTTGTAAACTATTTGTCCAGACTGGCTTGGAGCCATGGTCCTACTGATCTCTGCTTTTTGAGTAGCTAGGATTATAGGAGTGAGTTACTGGTGCCCAGCAACCCTATTATTTATCACCAGTATATTGGTTTTGATTACACCCTTTTAAACATTTTATGGTCTATATTTCTCTTCACTTTGTGTCAGATTTTGAGGAATTGATTGTTAAATCAAGCAGAAAAGTTTACAAGATCCAAATTATGCTGGATTGCTTCTAATGCTATCCAATTTTTGCCTCATATTATGACACATCTTTGGCAAATCCTTCTGATTTATTTTTTTTAGTAAAATTTTACTACTAGGGTAAAATAATGATTTGGACTATTTAAAACATGTTCCTTGAGAGATAAAAAGAAGGAAGGAAGGAAGGAAGGAAGGAAGGAAGGAAGGAAGGAAGGAAGGAAGGAAGGAAAGAAGAAAAGGAAGAAAGAAACAAGGAACAGAGGAAAGCCAAATTCTGATACCCCTCTTCCTGCAAACACAAGTAATCCTCAAGATAGTGATATTATTACTTTAAAACCTACAGTCCAACTGCAAGTTTATATATCACAAAAAATGATTGTAAGGGTGGTCTCAAAGAAGTATATAATTATTTACAGAAAAGCAGATTTTCAGCTGGTAGTTTCCTTTAATCAATGCTTAATCTCTTATGTAAATAAATTGCATAATTATGTAAGAATGGGGTGTATGTGTTTGCATGCACCTGTGCATGTATGCCCCAGAGTGGAAGGATTTGAGAGCAACAGGGGAACATTATTGTTTGTTTAAGATGATGTGGGTTTCCATAAATTTAAATACCTCTCCTGAAATGCAGGCACAATAAAGGAAAAATGCAAAGTGACAACACAAGAAGCACAGATCTTTTCAAATGAAATATTACATTGAGATAATTAAGGAAAAGAAGAGGTGCTAAATACACAAAACAAATATAGACCACAAGAAGGGACTGTGACAAATTGAGCTGAGTAAATTCTAGACACCCGGAGACTTGTTTTGTATTGAATGGGATGGTAGATCATTTCTTAGTAATAGGAGCTCTACATAAGAAAAGTGAGCATGTTTGTTTGGGAAAAACAAATTTTTTATGAACTAATTCTCTGTAAAAGATATAGGGCCAGCCAAAAATAGATTACTTATGGGTCCTGAAATGAAACAAGTAAGGAAGAGAGTATTTTAGTAGTTATACCTATCAAATTGGGAAATACTACACAACTAACTCAAAAAACTGTTGCACATAAATGTAAACCAAATTAAAAAATAGTGGAATATTTTTCTCACTGGTAACTTCCGTAAAAAATAAGCAGTCTAAAAAATAGAAATGATACAAGGTGGTCAAGAAAATTACCCTTTTCCTATCAACTGTACATCTATGACTTACTGAGGTTATTAAGATTGCTCTAAAATCTAGAAATTTCTTAACAAGTAATAGACTCAAGTTAAGTTTTCTTTATTTGTAGAAAGATAATAAATTTTATCTAGTTAACAAATAAGTATATGGCATGTCCAAAGTATTTAAGAAACACTTTTTGTTTTCAGATTCTTCCTGTTTCTCTTGGCAAGTATGGCAAACTTTTCCTGGACACTCCTTGACTCTGAATTCAAATCCATTCCTTTTCTGTTCATCTCTTAAGCCTCAGAGCAGAGATGGGGGAGGACGTTAGGTGGGAATTTCAAAGTCAGCTTGCCCTTAGGAGAAAATACATCTCACCTCTTGTTGACCAATCCTAAATTAAGCTCAGACCTGCCACTGGGACATGTACTCTTCTCCCTTCCTTCAAAATCCATCCTCACCAATTAACTCCTCACTTGCCAGTGTTTAATACTGGCTCCTTCCTCTGTTGCTCATACTCATGTCTCTGAGAATAAATAGCCTACACTTCAACAAACACATTTTGTTTATACCACATTATATTTTTTAAAGTTTTAATTAGTTGAATTGGTTGCCAACATTTTAAAAATGGAATATTTCACATCAAAATTAGGATATCTGTTATTCTTTTTTCAAAAAATATGAGTATGTAACTATGCATCCCACATGTTCAAAATAGGTTGGCACAGAACACTGGCCACCCCCTTTGGATGGGGCCTGTGCTTTACAGTTTTATGTGTTCCTCTTTATTTTTTGTATGTACCTAACTTTCTTCATTCCTGTCACCTGTCTGTATCTGCAGGCATTTGAATTCTCCATACCCATTCTCCTGTTTCCAATATTTCTGTCATTCCTTAGCCCACTATAATTGAGCTCTCTGTGGTGTATTCTTTTGAGTTGCCCTCTGTATTGAATATTCCTTCTAGAGTGAAACTCCCCTCTTGCTTTTTTACATTCCATGTCACCACAGTCCCTGTGCCTTTCATTGATAACACCTATTTCAGTAACATTTACTTGTTTCTCTCTCCCTATCTCTTCTTTTTCTTACTCTTTGTCTTTTGTTCTGCAATGCTGGGAATTACACATTCTAGGAAAGCACTCTATCACTGAGCTATATCCCTAGCACCCTTTTACTTTACTCTTAAACATGGTTTATCCCCCATGAGCTGCTATTAACTATTCCTCCTTTCATTGTTATCTTCTGTATACATCCTGCACAGGCAATCCCATCTGTAACCTACAAGGCAAAGACTTTCTCACAAATCGTTGTATCCAGATCATAACTTATTGAGACTTTTCTCATTAGTTAGAACTTCATGTATCCAAATGCTCAATGGACATTCCTTTGGAAGATTTTAATATTTCTGGAAGATTTAGCTTTCCCAGCTAAAACTTGTCCTCCCATCTCCAGCTACCATTGCACCCATTCCACTCAAAATGTTTCCTCTTCATTCATCATGAATGGTGCTATAACCCAAACCATCCAACCCACAACCTGGAACACCATGCTATGCTTCTCAGTCATCCTCTTCTTCAAACTAAAAGATGGAAAAAAGTGTATCATACACATCTCTGAATATCGCGCATATGGAACTTTGCATTTGTCCTTCTGAGACATTCAGCATATCTTATTTGGGCTAATGTAATAGTCTCACAATTGTTATTCCTTCTTTTCTCACATGTTATACATAATACTACTATACATCAAATTATAATACTTCACTGTTTATGTCATTTATTATGGTCTTCTATTACCTAAAAATATAAAACTCCAAAGCCTTATTTGTACATAGTACAAAAGACAAATCACAGTATGGTTTCTGACACATGTCACATTTTAGTAGAGTTTCCTTGAAACCACCTTTCATTTTATGTTACTTTATTTTTATAACATAGTGTCCTCTCTAATAGCGGGCCTTAATTTCATAGTGTGTCTGTTTCAAAGGACTTTTCGCCTGTGTAGCATTTTCCCCTATTCCAGATAGATCTCTTGATCCTGCCTGGCCATACTATGGTAACTCATACCACATTGATCACATATGCTTGCCTAGTAGACAAGTAAAATGAATGAAGAAGACTAAAAAAAAAAAAAAACAGACATTGTGCTGTGGAAAACTGAAGAACACCTACCTTATTAAAAGTGGACAATAACCTTCAGCTCTGCTTCATAGCAAGGGTGTTGTATGTTATTTCACATGTATCTAATATTTTGCCAATAGTAAGTATACAACACATACATATTGTAGAATACATAAAGAAATGAATGTGATTTTTGTATTGAATGATTAATTCATTGTTTCCTACTGAATGAGCATTGGTCACATTGCCCAAGTCAGTGATTCTCCAAATGTCAGACCATCAGCATCACCTTTCAATATGTATGATATATAAGTTCTTTGTCCTCACACCAGAACAACTGATTCAGAAATAAAGAAATTCAGTAATCTGTGCTCGATCAAACACTTCATGTCTTTCTGATGCCCCAAAAGTTTGAAAACCATGGTCTCTATGTTAATTACTGCTTAACTAAAACAGTAAAAATGAATTTTAAGTGAAACTAAATACATTACAAAATAATCTTAAGTTTCTATAGCATAGTATACTGACAGAAACTTTAAGAACTGAACTTTTTCATTTAATCTTTTCAAGGTACTATGAAGGAGATCCCATTATCTTTAAAGAGATTAAAATTATACTCTCCAAATCAAAGAGAATTTTACTTTGATGCTTTCTAAAATAAAAATTCAAATTATCCTAAAAGCTTCAATTGAAGCTAAGTTTATACACACAAAATAAAAATTTAGGCAATTATCTCCCTAATTTATGCCACAAAAGCATACTCACATGATTTGGACTCATTCAAGATAATTAACACATAAAATATACATTTGCCTCAAGAGCTACATTACTCCCTCAAATTTGTATCTGTTTTCAGACCCCAAGCTAAGGAGCAAAGAAATTTTCTGTATTATTCATTTACAACAGGACTGTCACAATGCTTTTACTATTCTCCACTGGAGCAGAAAGTCATTCTTTCATTCAAAGATGAAGAGCACCAGTAGGAATATAGAGTTTCCTGCTCAGCAAACATTACTGTAGAAACAAGCTATTATTCAGATGAATTTAATTAAAAGCTTTACAATGCAACTAATGTTTATGATTATCATGTGCTTAGAAGTCTTCTCTTTTTAAAGATTAAATTTGATATAGGAAAATCACCCATGACATGCTTGTAAAAACAAATATAGGAAAATTTCAGTCATAGGTGCAATAAATTTTATATCATACATTCCTTCTAATACCTGGACAAAATACCTATTTTTACAATCAAGAAAATTGCTGGTAGTTGAAACAATATGCATTATCCCACCATTAACAATGGATGTCAATGAAAGTCCAGATCAGCATACCCATACCAGAGAGTGCAGATGTGAGTATCATTTGGAAGACTTTATTACCTAGAATATCCCAAATCAGGAACAATCCTTATTCACACAGCATTTGAGAAACTGGCATATGTTTTATTTGTGTTGGAAAAATCCATCAAGAGAGTCCATGTCAATGTGATGACTTCATGATCATCCAGGATCAATGTAGGTTAAGATGTCACCACTTTCAAAGCATTTGAATGTACTCTGTCACTTGACATTTGCAAAAGGAAGAAATCTATGGAAAAAAACCTAAATAACAGTATGGGCACATAATGCACTTATTTATTAAACAGTTATTTGAAGCATACAGTGATCTAATTAGGTCTATATAATACTGATATGTTTAATTTCCTATTTCTCCTTATTGAAAGATTTCAACCTTGAGTGACTAAAAGCAGTCTTCACCTTGCCCTTCTGCTTTATCTCTCTTATCCAAATCTGTGTTTTCTGCCTCTTTGCTCTCAAGATACCTGCCCGGGTTGGGAGCAGTGTCTCTCAGGCAGCATTTTTGAACATGCTAAAAAAATTCACTGTTGCTGCTGCCATTATGTTCTCATGTCTTGCTGACTTATCCCTGACTTATCCCTGGACTCCATTTACTGCATTAGGAATCACATTTCTCTTTTTCTTTATTTTTTAATTTATTGTTATTTTGGGTGGGGGTACATTTGGACATTCACAAAAGTTCTTACAATATATCAAATATATCATACTTAAATTCAACACTCCATCATTCTCCTTTACCCCTCCTGCCTCCATTTCTGGAATAATTTTAACAGATATCATTTTTCCTTTTACATACATGTTACACAGTATTTGCACTAGGACTCACATTTCTTTAAGATTTCAATTTAGTCCCATGCTCACTGCCATTTTGTAACAGGTTGCTTTTTCTCTAGTATCTTTCACCCTAGGAAATGTAATAGAAATCTTAATCTTTCAAGGCAATATGGGTCACATCTGCCTTTTTAAAAAGCCTCATATTTAGTTTGAGGTTTATTAGGTGAGTGGACTTCCTGCAAATTGTTTGTCATCACTAACACCAAAATCTCACTGGCTTGCCTGGTCCATTTGTCACCGACTAATCAAGCTAAGCACTTGATCAGTACTGAGTTTACACTGAATAATATTTTTCTCCCAGTCTAGCTGCTGATGACAGTCTTCTTTGGCAATATTCTGGGTTGTTCTAGCAGCCCTTCAGGGGCATCACATTCCTCTTTTCCTATTCAGTGGCAGGAAAAATTTATCTCCTCTATGAAATTTTTCTTATTAAAAAGAAAAGGCAGATATGTCAATCATCATCCCTGATTCTCTCATCAAGTTTGATCTTTTATTCTCTTTGAGTAGAGATTAAAATCACGTCTCTCCATACATCCAGGGTTTTCTGGCTGGAGAACCTTTGTTTTGGGTGGTACTGGAGCTTGCCTCCTAGGCAGGCGCTCTAATACTTTAGCCACTCTGCCAGCCCTGAAGTAATTTCTCACACAGATTTTAAGGCTCCAAACTCAAGTGTCAGATGTATGAGTATGACCCTGACTTCATAAAGTCTATTGACATTAATTCACACATCCTTATTTCATGTGATAATAACTGACAGTAGAATTAATTCACAGATCTGGACTCTGTGGCAGGCAGCCTGGACATCTTGTTTATGATTCAGACAGCACGGTTGCTGTAAATATTAATAACTACATAACTCTGCATCTTCATGGGAATTGTAATCAAAGGTGGGGAACTGCCTTACCCAGGGTTATGGCCTTTCTCATAAGATGGCTGTGGCCAGTGCCTAGCTGATGCAGAGATACAAAACCAAATACCTTGGCTTTAACTGAGCAGCAGTGAGTGTAGGTACAAAGTGGAATCTTGAAGTAACGTGAATCCTAAGGCATTAGGTGGAGGTAAGGGTGTGTGTCAGCACTGAGAACAGTAACAGCAGCAACAAGGACACTAATGGGATACCCAGCTCCAGAACTTCCAGGAGGCTTCCCTGAAGCTTCAGTTGCAGTTACAGAGCTTAACTTCTTCTTCACAATGCTGTCTTCCTTATAGATTTATCTCCCAAAAATACTTCCCATTAAAACTTTTGGAGAGTCTGTTTTCAGGGATCCAGTTGAAGATACTCTCCCACAACTCCCAACCCTTCATAAGGAATCTTCACAACGTCCCAACTCCACTTCCCTTCACGATCACACACATCTTCTCCTTGCTGCACTGTAGTCTCATTTGCCTGACTACTTACATTTAAGAATCTCTCCACTTTCCAGTCCTTAATTCAACTAAGACCAAAGCAAGAGTTAAATAATTTTAATTTGATTGTATTGTGTTTTGGCAGCAAAACCGTTAAATTATCAAAGTTCTAAGACTTTATACAAATGATGAGAAATTGAACCAAGGAAACAATTAGCAATTCACAGTTACTTTATGAGGAAATTTGATGATAAAAAATACAAAATTTTGTGGAAATATTTGTTTTTCCCAAAAAAGGTTATTGTTTCTAATAGTCTTAGATATTAGCAACTGTAGCAACTATATAATGTCTTCGACAAGTGTTTGTAAACAAAATTAGGTTCATATAATAAATTTATCTGTATTTACTCTTTTTGAGGATGTGTAAGAATGTGTGAAAAACCTTGTTCAAGAGTTGGTGGAGTGGTTCAGGTGGTAGCACGTCTGACTAGCAAGTGTGAGGTCCTGAGTTCAAACCCCAGTGCCCCAAAAAAACATTTACTCTTCCCATCTTTCCTCTTGACCGGCCGCCAGCCGCCACCATGAAGGTTGAGCTGTGCAGTTTTAGCGGGTTCAAGATCTACCTCTCGCACGGAAGGCGCTTCGCCAGGACCCATGGGAAGGTTTTCCAATTTCTCAATGCAAAATGCGAGTCGGTGTTCCTCTCCAAGAGGAATCCCCCACAGATAAACTGGACTGTCCGCTGCAGAAGAAAGCACAAAAAGGGACAGTCGGAAGAAATTCAAAAAAAGAGAACCGGGCATGCAGTCAAATTCCAGCGGGCCATCACTGGTGCATCTCTTCCTGATATCATGACCAAGAGAAATCAGAAACCAGAAGTTAGAAAGGCTCAATGAGAACAAGCTATCAGGGCTACCAAGGAAGCAAAAAAAGCTAAGCAGGCATCCAAGAAGATAGCAATGGCGGCTGCTAAGGCTCCCACAAGGCAGCACCTAAGCAAAAAATTGTGAAGCCAGTAAAGGTTTCTGCTCTTCGAGTTGGTGGAAAACGTTAATTTGGAAGATCAGATTTTTAAATAAAGATCCACCTACAACTCTTAAAAAAAAAAAGCCTTGTTCTAATTTTATTTCATATTTACTGAGATTTTACTAGATATGAGACTAAATATTAGTTTAATTATTCAAATTACTAAATATAATGAAATCTGAAGACTTAGCTACAAGTATTTTTTTCAGAGCTACAATCCACAGCAATGTATACTTACCTATGTTTTATATTTCATGCCTGAAAGTGCCAGCATTGAGCAAATTTCTCAGTGTGTATCCTTTCCGGATGAACTACAGTTAGACAACTAAATCTGTAATGCAATACAACATGGTCAAATTAATCTAGTGAGGCAGAAAACACCATCTGTACCACCTTGGATATGACTAAACTATAGGAACAAACTAAATGCCTCATGTAGTCATTAATTTAAGAAAGTCAGTGAACTGTTTTGAAAGGAGGATAACGTGAACTGATAAAGAATGAATAAAAGCAGGCATTGACCTTCCATGCATTGTAATAAGCTTGCAAAATTGATTTGTAAACTACTTTATAACTCAATTTCATGTGCATTAAAAACTAATCAAATGACTTTGATGCAGTTCACCAGTTTTTAACTTGGCAATTTACTTGAGCATATAAAAGTTATTAGTAGAAAAATGCAGGAATGCTTGCAAAACGATTATTGTCCTGCACTGACATTTAATCTTATGTGTACAGATCGGTTACTCTTATCTTTGTTTATTAATCCATATTTTAATGTAGATTGTAATTGTGGCTTGTATTGCGTTGTGTCATGGCTCTAATCAGAAAGATAAATAATATTTCAATTATATTTAACACCATTAACTCTTAGTCTACAAATGAAAAGTTACAATAAAAAATTAGGCTGCTTAATTCTGAAATGTTCTGTAACAGATATTTTATATAAACTTTACTAGATGTTATGGAGCTTGCGGACACTTCTGAGTATACGCTAGAATCAGAATGGCAGCAGTTAATAATAGTCTCTGTAGAAAAGATGAAATTAGCAGTAACAATTGTATTATGTATATAGGGCATGTTTACAGTTCACTATTTCCATGAGCTATTGACTTCTGCTCAATCAGTCACTTTAAGTAAATATGAGTCAATACAATTTAAGGAGGTCTAATTATTATGGCCAGAGTAATAAAATATTCAACTTTTTTTCCACAGTCAAAATTAAGCACGCTGTCAGCTCAGTCTAGAATCTGTCTATAAACATTCATTTACCATGCTCAGGAATTCCGTAAGGACCAGAGTTCAATGCTAAGCAAAATAGATGGGGTGCCTTCCTTTATAAGACCTCCACTCCAGAGGGAGAGGGAAATGTTAATCAGAAAATCACTAAGTGTATAATTATTATGTGTGGTGAAAACTATGAATAGGTGCTAACTATGCAAAACTATGAATGGCTTCAAAACAAAAGGATTGCATCTGTAAGGAAATAAATGTGGAGTTAAAGCTTAAAGAATGATCCTATTAGGCAGAAAGAAGATCATCAAACAGAAGGAAGTTCTGAATCTGAATTGAGCACAGGCCTTCAGAGGAATTAAAAAGTCCTTATAGCTGAGTCTGGATGCATGGCTCCAACAGTAAAGCACTTGTTTAGCAAGTGTGAAGCCCTGAATTCAAATCCCAATACCACCAAGAAAATCTTTATGGCTGCATTCTAAAGAGCAGTGAGGGGAGATGAAGATGCAGGATGGAGAGAGTTTCATTTTCATTCTCAAAGTAGGAACTTATAAGGGAAGAGTTAAAGATGGACAATAACTGGTGCCAACATGAAAATAGGAAAAGTGATTAGTATCCTATTCCAAGAAGTCAAGTGAATCATTGCAGCAGTAGCTCAGGCAGAAGAAAAGTAGTGACATGAGAGAAGTGACAATGTTTTAAAAATGTTAGGAGATGAACACAATTAAGGGATTTATGTTGATTGTACATAGGGGATGGCTGAGAGAGAGGCAGAACCTAGAATGACCCTATAGTGTCCGGCTTGTCCCACTAGATGGACGGTAATGCCATTCACAGGTGAAAAAAGAAAAAAAGGTAGGCGGTGGGCCCAGAGGGATAGACCTTGAGGGTGAATTTACTATGAGATTTTTAGGTGTCTTTAAGACTTCCAAGTGGAAATGTTGGTAACATCATTCAGATACTCAGATTTGGAAACTCAAAGAGTTAAAGGTCTAGGTTGGATGTATAAAGTTATAGATCATTGTATTAAAGGCAAAATTGAAAATAAATGTGTAGATAAGACTACTCACTGAGAGAATATATTCAATTTGAAGAAACTGTTGTGAGTTTTTGAGAAGTATTTTAGAACCATCATGCATTCATTGAGAAGTTCATAGAAAATATATTGAAGACAATGGTGCTCACAGCATTTGGTGCCTAGGACTTTTGAAGGATGTAAGAAGGTAGAATATATTGTAGTACAAAGACACAAGCTAAATGACCAGAAAAGCAAAATATGATTATAAAGCCATGGAATGTTGTGAACCCAAATTCTGTCCTAGCAATAGAAGTGACAAACTGACTTTTCTTATAAACAAAACTTAGAAAGCTTTTGATTTTGACTATTATTTGGATGCTTTCTCTTACCTTTTCATTTTCTTGGAAGGGTGAAAGTTTTACTTGATTTATTACTTTTTAAATTTATAGAACAAGGTGTGATCAATATAACAAACAGTAGAACTATATAAAGAAGAATGTAATACATTATAAGTACTCCAAAACCCACTCACTGAGCCAGTCAACATTAAAAGTTTGGAGTATATTTTTCCATATATTTCTCCCACTGCCATTCAAATTATATGGACACATATGAGTGTTTATTGTTTTTAATGAAAGTAATATCATAAACATATGGAGTTGAAACTGCCTTTTAACTTAATACTACAGTTGGTTTATTCACGCATTCTCCTTGTAATGGAAATTCAGATTGTTTCTAGTTTGTATGCCTTTGCAATAGTCTATATGTGTGTTGCTGAGTCAAATGCAAAGCATATTTTTTCTCATTTTAATCAATATTATCAGACACTTTCCAAAAACTACAGAAATTTGCAGCCCCTCCAGCAAAGTGTCAGAAAGGTCACCAGCATGCTTTGCTATCACTCAGTGTGATATTTATTTGCTTGTTTCATTTAATCCTAAACTTAAGGGTGGAAAAATTATACCTTCTTATTTTAATTTGGCATTTTACTACTAGTGTGTTTTTTCTGTTAACATTTTTAATGTTGGAAGTTTAAATTTTTATATTTGTTAAGTAATATTTAATGTATAACATCTACCCTTTAATTTTTTATTTAGCTGTCCTTTTATGCACCATCCACTCTGAGATATGAACAACAATTAATGTCATACTCTCAGATTTTGAAACAACAGTAATACAGACCAAAAACAAAAAGGAAAAATAAATTTTTATCTTAACATCTCTTTTAGAAACCAAAAGCTTTTCAAGAATTCCAGATGGAATGAGGAACCTCTGGTTAGACAGTTGATCCTACTTTTCCAACCCAAATTCAACTCAGAATATTATCCAGTGCAAATCTTCAAGACATTATCAGACCTTCTTCATTCCCCACCCTACTTCCTTGCATCTTACTCCCAACACATGCCCCAGACTCCCCACCACACATACATGCGTCTGTCCTTGACACATGCTGCCCTGTACTTTCTTTTCCTATTAATGCCATGGAGGCATTGTGAATACAAGTTTTTAGTTCATTAAAAATGAAGGTCTCCTGTCATCTGAACAATGCTTTTGTGTTATTGTATTGTTCTCTAACTATGAAAAATATAACTGACAAATATTTTACTATTTATGTGGCATTTCATAGTGAAAAGTTCTCTATAATCTGCCTCTTTCCAGCTGTAGCTAACTTACTTATTGATTCATAGTGATTTCTACAAGGTGTTTAAATACGAGTCAACAATGTTTTTGTTAAAGGATACATTCATTGTCTTATAATAATTCTTTTTTCTGTCTCCTTTTGTAGGGAAACTTTTTGGCTTCAAGTTCCCTGGTTTGAGAGTTCTCACTTACAGAAAGCAGTCCTTGCCACAGGAAGACCCTGATGTGGTGGTTATTGATTCATCCAAACACAGTGATGATTCAGTGGCCATGAAGCCCTTCAAGTCTCCTACAAAAGAGAGCTGCAGCCCCTCTGAAGCAGATGACACAAAGGCCTTGATACAGCCCAGCAAATGCTCTCCCCTGGTGAACATATCTGGACCTCTTGACCATTCCTCTCCCAAAAGACAATGGGACAGACTCTACCCTGACATGCTGCAGTCAAGTTGCCAACTGACCCACTCCAGATCAAGGGAAAGCATCTGTAGTATACGAAGAGCATCTTCAGTTCACGATATAGAAGGATTCGGTGTCCACCCCAAGAGCGTATTTAGAGATCGACATGCCAGTGAAGGTAGGTTTGAATTTTTTTAAACATAGAAGCATATGTTAATAAGTAATGAAAGTTTTCTTCCATATTGTTTTAAACTTCAACATTAATCCTTGTGCCTTGAAAGAAGAAAAGTGATTAAAAGCTATTAAAATGTTCAGTTTTTTTTTTCTTTTTAATCGAGTTGTATCTCATTTCTTTTTTGCACTCTAGCAAAAAATTTTTTTGGCTTCATTATTAGTGGTTCTGAAATAGATGATAACCATTATCTGCCTACATCTTGGAGTGTTAATTAATTCTTAATATAAATAAGATGTGCTTAGGTAATGATTACTGTCATCTCAAGCATAATTAATTTTTCCATGCTTAGCAAATGATCACAACTTGAAAAAAGAGTGGTGTGTCCTCACAGTACAATGTCACTGTCTAACACTTTCCAAAGAGAAGCAATGAAATGTGATGTGCTGATGGCTGAAATAGATAAGTAGGAGGAAGGGGAAAATTTAGGGGGAAAAAACCTACCAACCAAAATCATAATTTTTGTTTTTCTCCCTGGTCTCCTATGTTCACATTCTTCTAATAGCCAGAGTGAAAGAAGGGGTGCAACCACAGAAAGAACTCATCCTTAACATGGTGATGGATGACATTAGTTATTTACTATGCCAAGGCCATGTAAGTGCATGAAACACATCAACTCTCACTTAATTCTTGTAACACATCTGAAAGTTAGGAACCACTTGTAAGTCCCATTTTACAGGTGAGGAAACTGAGTTTTATGTATGTTAAATAAATATCTGATCTAAGATTATAGAGATAGTGCAAAAACTGGGCTTCACACCAAGGACTAACTATCTCTCGAACCCACCATCTGACCTCTCACAGATTTGAGTATTTGAGAGGTCTGATGGCCTTTCTCTGATACACATTCCTTCAAGTGCCATCGCCACCCATGCTGCTGCCAATTGTCTCTGAAACATCAATCTGATCACGAGGCTCCTTAGTATGGTGTAAGAGGCATTTTCCTAAGTAACCACAGTTACTTTTCAAGCCTCAATTTTAGCCCCTGCAGGACAGCCACCCTACTGTAGCCCTATTCTAAGCCTGCACTGAGATACTTTGCCAGTTCCACAGAATGTATCATTTATTTCCATCCTTTATTAGTTTCTGCCTAAAATATTCTTCTTCTCCACCTTGTACCTCCTCACACTATTACTCAGTCTTAATCACTCATTTCCTCCTTCCCAAACCAAAAGAATGAAATAACTTCAGACCTAAATGTTCAAAGCAGTGTTTATATGTATTATAGCATCTTTTTATATCCCACATATATTACATATCGTACATCATTGTGGTTAGATATGAAAGCAAAGAATTTTGTTGCCATGATTTGGGATAGTTAGCTCTGTAATCTTTATATCCAGCATGATTGTATACTTCGTAGCAGATACTCAGTAATATTGGTTTGACATTGAGAGGATCATGCTCACAAGTTGTGCTCCAAAATCATACACATCAGAAAATAATGAGTTATCTTCACAACACTCTGAGTTTAAACCAGTATTTTAGGATTCAGTCATGAGGAGCATCTTTACCTAAATGGCACAATGAGATAGAAAAAGCAGAAAAGTTGAAGCAAAGGAGTTGGCAGGAACAATTTTAAAGAGATATAAATCAATATCACAGATACAGAAAGAATAGTTGGCAATAGGAAAAATTTGAGAAATTATTATTTCACAAGAGCAATTAGCACATACATTTTAATCTGGCATTAAAAAGGGAAATACAATCAAAAACAATTCTGAAACTGGATAATTATCCAAGGCCCTAGGCTGTCTACTAATGGTGGGCTCAGTATCTTCTGACAGAATATAAACTTTGTGATCTGATTTTTGAGCAATGGATCCTATGGCTGAACAACAACAATAAAATCAATATGGTGATTCATATATGTTTTAGTTATTAATCCAACTAGTGCAATCAGCTTCAGCAAACATAGTGACTTTTCAGAGATTGTCCTTTCAGTGATTCCCCGGAGGGATACTGAATTATAGGATAATAAACTTCAGAAACAATGAATGTGAAAATAAAACTCATACATAATCAGTGCATCCTAATGATCTGTTTATGTCTTAACGGTGGTTCTTAGATTACTTAGGTTTATTGTTTTCTATTCATGTGGCCTCCACTTAGTACACAGTTAATGATGAAAGACTCAGTATTTTTTTGGATTTCTCAGTTCAGGCATTATACATGGGCACTTGGTGTTAACATGATCCTCACTTTTTCTCCACTTCCCAAGCTAGGCTATTTTCAGGAAATGTATCACTTTGTGCAGATGCTGTAGTCAGCTAAAGAGCTATTTTAACTACAAAATCACTGATAAGCATAGAAGAAACTACAGTTCTTAAGCCTGCATAATTTTATATTTTAGAAACTGAGCATTGATAAGTGTAGCTGGAGCACCTTCACAGTTGATTTTAATTTTATGAATCCATAAATCCGGTTAATAGATTAATTCTACATGCAGATTGTTGTTTTCATGCAAATAGAGCCTTCTTTTACATAGGCAGTCTGATCTTTACCGATCTTTAAATACATTGTAAATATATTTGTCCATAATATTTTACATAAACCTCTCACTTAATCTACATTATCAAATATCCTAGAACTATACTTCTTAAGTGATTGGTGATGAAGGACCAGAATTTTGTTCCAAATCCATTCCAGGCAGAGAGGATTGTAACTTCAATAAAAACCCACTACTATAAAAACAAATTTTGAAAAGATAGGTGTGTAAGGCCAGGAGTGGTGATTCATGCCTGTAAACATTCCTATTTGGGAGGAAGTGATGGAAAGATCCAGGTTTAAAACCAACCTGAGCAAAAAGTTATTGGGACCCTGTCTCAGAAAAACAAGCCAGACGTGGTGATGCACAACGCTTATCCCATCTACACACGAGGTATAGCTAGGAGGATCACAGTCCAAAGCAGAACAAGGTGTAACACCCCATTTTAAAACAAGCTAAAGCAAAAGGAGCTGGGCGTCTGGTTCAAGGGGCAGACTACTTGACTAGCAAAGGTGAGTCCTTGCATTCAGACCCTAGTACATAGATATGCAAAATATAAACTCCAATCGTTTTATTAAATTCAACATACTTGAAATTACTTTGTCAAATTGATATAAAAGATTTTAACTCTTCTAAATTTATGCCATGGAGAAATAGCAAGCAGATCTTATATATAAACATACACATATATCTAGTGGTGCTGGGATCAAACCCAGAGCCATGTGCGTGCTAGGCAAGCGCTCTACAACTGAATTCTACCCACAGCCCCAGTTTCAGTAATTTTTAACTACTTGTAAGCAGCTATCACTTTACTAAAAATTTTGGATGCAGTTTCTGATGGAGAAATTATTTCTGTTGTAATCAAGATCTCTTCCACAATCCCCATTCCCTTTTTGTGATTCCCTCAGAGCTATCATCAAAAGCCACATCTTATTTATGCTTTTCTCTGTAATTCAGTCTAGCACACTATTGGAATTGCTCTAAATGTAAGCTTTGAAACAATTTATGGTACATCCCAAGACTTTAAATGTATATAACGATAGCATAGATGTCAACCAAATTGTGAACAGGTTTTTCAAATCTAAATATATCTGAATGTTTGGCTGACTTCATTTATTTTAAGCTTATGTATTTGAAAGCTAGTAATACATATCTTATTAATAGCAAGTATGCAATATTTAGATTGCCATCTTCATAAAAAATGAAAACGCTCTATAAATTTCCTAAATATTTTAGATATTATACTGCATTGCAATAATATAATTAAAAACATACAAATGTATTTTATAAAATAAAATCTTTCACTGATGTTTGAAATTGTTCTGCCTAAGAATGACTCTTTTGGTTATATTTGTTATTTTCAAAATATACATTGAAGAACATTTAGAAGTAGGTTGACAGTTAATGAAAATTTTGCTGAATGATATAAATTGTTTTACTAAAGTTAACTGTTATCTTAGAATCCTTTCCTTTATTCTCACACCAGGTATAATTATATGGAAAAATTATTTAACATGCAAAATGTTTGTGGTTTTTTTTTTTTATTATGTTGTAAGTGAAGGTTGAGGAGACACAAAATTGTCTTTCGATAAAGTTGAGACTCACAATGGCAGGCAGCTGTGGATAACTCTACTCAAGCTGTCATAATTGTAAAATCTGTAACGTGGAGTCAAATGAAGTGAATGGAATGTTTCACTTATTTAAGCAAGAATATTTATTATGGCAGACATTTCAGGATATGAATTTTACCTGATTAAATAGTTCACAATGCTAATTCAATTGAAGCTACATTTTTAACATTACATCTTATGTGTTCTGAACTGTTTTTACAAAGGTAATTTACAGAGGTAACTCAGTATATATAAACATTAGTCTTCTTTTTTATATTTCTCTCTTTTTTTATCCTTGTATGCTAAAAACAGACAATGGTCGCAATGTCAAAGGTAATGTACAAGCTAAAATTTCACCATCCAGTGCTTACAGTGCCCCTTACTTGGCATGTTAACTTGCCTGCTGTATGGCCTGCTCAGTGCGACATCGTCATGCTGCCCTTTCCTAGTCCAGGTGCCTGGTGGACACATCACGGCTTGATTTTGCTGGAAATACTGTTACATCCTCAGCTGGCTCATCAAAGTGATGATGAACGCCTCTCTCCTGCAAGAAGTGTAACCCTAGGTTGACAATAAACACTTCATAAATATTTAAGTAACTTGGAAAGAAACAAATATCAAGCTAAATATTTTCCAGTGTACAAGAAGTATATAAGCATATTTCAGGGAAAATTATTTCTCTAGTACAAGATTAAATAAAATTTAAAAATTGCTATATGACCGCATCACTTTACTTGTTCCTCTTTTGTTTCCTTAAAACTAGTTTCACGTTCCTGGATGGCAGGGGGTATGGTTTTAAGCTTACTGTAGTAGTATATTGTGCATGCATGAGAGTCATTTTCTATTTTTCTACATTATATTTTAATCATTTTCAATTGTGGTTGATTAATCTGAAATCACTGGCATGACCTACAGCTACCATAGGGTAAGGTTTAATTGAGCAACACTCAGCATAAATTTGGAGTTAGCTAAAAATTTGAACTTCACTTCTGTTTTCTACTATATCACAGGAGATACAAGGATCAAAAAAATAATACTAATAATATTCTCATCAAATTGAAAACTCTTTTGGCTTGGTCTTTTGCCAGATCATGCATACTGCTGTGGGTATACAAATGGTGACAGTGACTCATTTTTGCATGTTTGTTGCATGAATACATTTCCACCAGTAGCCATCATTACTTAGAATTTACTGTTCGGGCCGTTTGTGTGTGTCCCTGGTACTCTGATCATGAAATTTTGTTGATTGGTTTCTTAACTGCCTCCTAGTGATGATTGTGAAGTAATAGCAAAAGAGACTAAAGATGTTTTCTCATCAGCAACCCAGGAAAATTTGAAAATAAGTGCAATTATGGCAATTTTCCCACTACCTATCCTACCTTTATTTTGCAAGCACTTCAGAAAGGGTCTATGCTGATGACCTCCACTAGGAGACCTCACCTGCATGGTTATGCTCCCCTTAGCCCATCCACTGAGATTTCCAAAAGAAAGCCAAGTAGTCAGCTGTGGCTGGTGAAATTAGTTCACCTAATTCAGAACACGACCTCAAGAACAGGGTACAGAGAGTTGTTTCCAGTGTGCTTATGTGAAATGTGACTAGTTTGGGATTTATCATTTATCACTAAATTAGTAGACATTAATTTCCCTGTGATTTACAAGAAAAGTGCAGGAAGAAATAAATATAATTTTTCTCAAATAATTTGAATGTTAGATTGGCTTAGCTTTCAAACTAGTCGTTCAGGGCTGGGAATATAGCTCAAAGGTACAGTATTTGCTTTGGATGTGTGAGTCCCTGGCTTAAATCCCCACACCAAAAAAAAAAAATTTAGTATTAAAAATTAATTAAATAAATAAAACAAACTAACAGTTTGCCTATTTGTCAAAATAGAGCCATTTTGGCTTAATCTCATAAACTAATCTATTTAATCAACCCTTTATCTTCAATCCCACCCCTTAGTAATAGCAAGAGTCTAAATAAATAAAAGTATTTTTAATTCTTACATAGATTTCAGGTGACACAATTTTCAAAGCAAGTTAATATGCTAGATATAGAATAATACATTAAGTGTGCTTTTGTAATTTTTTGGCTTTGCTTCTAAATCAGATTCAAATAAAGATTGAGGAGCAAAAACCACGTTTATACAGTACTTTGCCTAAAAAAATGGGTAATTACAACTAATCATTTCAATGTCTCATTCAAAGAAATATGTTTTCTTTACAAAGAAAAAATAAATAACATAGGAATACATTTGGAAGGTCTTTGAGATTGTCTGGCTTATTCTTTTTAGGTTAGGTGCTGTTTCATTCTTTGCACAGGTGGTGCAGGCATCTTTATGTCCACAGCAGGGCTATTCTTTAACTTTCTTGGGAAGTTTTAGTTTCTGTTTTACAAACAGTTACCTTAAATCCTTTCTGAAATGTACTCTTCTTTTCTTCCTATATCTGAGGTAGACAGAGCTATTCTCTGTCTACTGCTAATTTTAACATAAACAATAACAATATAAAGTCAGCAAGTTGGTACTCAATCTTTTCTTCTAAAACTAAGTAATTTTCACTTAACCTTCTTTCTAAGGATCTATTTAGTTTTCCTATGATAAATTTCCTTAGCACTACGACAATTTAAAATAACAATTCAGAGTTCTTTAAAGAAAGTATAACCTAAATAAGAAGTGGAAAAGCTACTTCAAATTACATAATTCATGTATATGCTATAATTTTAACAATTTCTGTAATGTGAAAATCACTCATAAACTGATTCTCACCTCAAAACTACAGGTTTGTGCTTTTGTTCTGCTTTCCAAATCATCAATAAAAACTTTAATCCCACTTAACAGTTCTTTGTAAATAAGTCCTTGATAAAATTCCTCTATTGCTGTACCTCCTTATCATCTCAAGTAAGCCTGCATTTCTCTTGCATTGTTGTGTTCAGCTTCCAACTTGCTTAAGAATCTGTTATGTGAGGCAGAAACCAAACTACTCTCAAGATTCATAATAGCTCTCTCCTCCACTTCAGTCCAGGTAACCGACTGGATAAAAGAAATGAATTGATTTCATCCAACTTGTCTCTCATAAATCCCATTGGCCATCACCCAGAATCCTGCATTCCTATAAGAATTTGCAAATTGATTTTCAGTAGTGACAATTTTCTTCTGCAAATTATATGTCATGCAGTGGAACAGAAATTGTAGATATTGAATGCAAGTAATTTGATGGGTACTTATGTATCTTTCTAAGTGTTAAACTTGTTGCCTTATGCCTATTGGCAGGGTTCTCTGGCAAAGCTTAATTACTAAATGCTACATTTGCATTTTCTTTAATGCTAAGGTGCTTTAGCTATTTGAGTTTTATTAACTTAAACCAAATTAATGCAACATCCAAAGAATTATTATACAAAGATGTAATGATTTTAAAGCAACTTTAATCCTTTCTATTTCCTTCTTTCTTGTTCCATTTGGCCTCAAGAATATTTTTTAAATACCATTATGAAATGTACTTAGCTACACTTCTAGTACAATATATTGTCCTTCAGCATGATGTAACTTATGGCAAATTTACATAGCCTTATCATGTAAATTTTAATATAAAATTCTTCACAATTGCTTTAGTTTGTAGTTTGATTTCTAAATGTAGGATATTTGTTTGTAGCTGGAAATTGTCCTACTTATAGTTTATTAGATACTTGAAACATATTAAAACTTATTCAGCTATTGGTTTATTATACTTGGACACCTGTTTTCTATCTTCTCCTAATACACTGAAAAAATTAATCTGGTACTCCGTCTTGCAACTGTTCCCCTAAGAACACCAAGTACTTTTTGGAGTTCTACATTTCTTTTAGTTGACTCTATTATTTCCCTTTATTTCTACCCATTCATTTTTTAAAATTTATTTACTTTGTTTTTCAGGCTATTCTCCTTTCTTTTCATTAGACTCCTAAATCCCATCTGTCATGATCACTCTCAGAGAGGCTGCCTTTCACCTTTAAGTCCTCAACAAAGGCCTCCCTGATATAGACCTAGGAGGTAGGAAACCTTGAACTTTTATTTCTAGTCCTTTTTCCTTATGCCCTTTAGTTTCATATTCTGTCAGTTTAGGTTTAGAATTGGGGAAAGAACAGACATTGTTAATTCTACTTTAAACTGCTAGAATTTGTACTGGAATTTAGATATATTTCAGAGGAACCTATTCCAACACTGATACCGTGCAGCCTCTAAAAGACTTCTTTGCATAAATATCTTATTCAAAATCAGTAGAAAAAAAGTATAATGATTTTTGTTATATAGGATAAAATAAATTGTAAATGCCTTGTCTAAGTAGCATGCATAAATTATCTTAAATAATATGTTAAGCTATGCTGAATATATTAGATGTATTGATTTAAAAGAAAATCTAGGTTAACTCTCTTAAGTCTAAAAGCTTAAAAGAAAACAGAATAGAGTGACCATTTAGAAGATCTTTTTCCACTAGTAAATAAGACAAACTAAAATAGTAAGTGCAACAAAGTTGGAAATGCTGAGGGCAATTTGAGTGTAACATTTTATCAGAGTTTCTGAACTAGGATCATACCTGTTGTCTCCTTTGTCACTTTACTACCCCAAAATGAAATTCAGAGATCATGTAAACTATTTCTAAAAGATCAACATGATCCCCCTCAACTGTAACATAAAGGAGAAATAAAAGGAAACCAGTTTATAATCATACAATATTTATTTCAATATGGTAGTGTTCAAATAGAACTACACTAGAATATATAATGCAATAATCATGTATTTGAAAAAATTGACTTTGAAAGTGTTAAAGATATGAGAAAACATCTCATATAAGAACTAGGTTAAACTAGTTCTTATATGAGGAAAGAATATGGGAAAATAGCAAAATAAAGATTGGTATTAAAATTAATGATAGATTGGTCTTAAATATGAATATTGAAAGTAGGAAATAATCAAAATAATAATATACCAAGCAAAACTGGGGAGACGTTTGAGCTGGCCCTTATTTTTAAACATACTTTCAAAATGATTCTCTATGTGGGAAAGTACAGAAGCAAATAATTAAGAAATACCACAAAATATTAGGGCACATATTTATCTCCATGTTAAAAGAAAACCTCACAACCATATGCTTTTATGCTTTGTTAATTAAAAAGAAATAGGAGACAAATTAGAAGAAGAAATGGCCATTAAGACATTATAACATTGTGAAGTTATAGAAAAAAATTGAAAACTAGCAGGTGACCCCAAGACAAACAATTTCACAGTGTTCAGTTTTCAGCAGATATGATTCTTTTCATTGTGTCACACATCATTTTGCATGTATAGTGTTTAATAATAAAAATATGTTTAAAAGAAATTTTATTCATGATTTTGGTGTGATTCCTGCGATTACTTACAGATTTCATAATATTTGGTTCAAACTCAGATAAAGAAGATTTAAATCTCTTAGTATACATATTCACACATGAGAAGTATAAACCTAGACTGTAACCTGAACTCTGAAATTTTATGTTGGCTTCTCAAATGCCACAAACAGTATAGTTTATAGGTAACGTAATTTTCTGAAATACCCAAAAAATTACAATAAAGTTGTTAACAAAATAACCTCTTCATGGTGGTTGTAGTTCTGGAAATTTTATCGTATGTTAAAACCACATAAAAATCACATTAAGCTGTTTTATGTAAAACAGGGCCAAGGCTCAAATCATTATAAACATCCTTTTTATCTACATGGATATCCCTTGGGACATATGGACAATTTTTCAAGCTGAGAGAATTGTGATATTCAAATTCTTCAATCAAAAAGCCCTTATAAATGTCCCTGCTAGGAAATTAATGTAGTCAACTCCCTGTACAGCTCTCCTTATCTCAACTAGCAAAAACCCTTGTTCCTTCCTATTATTGCTTATACTCTCTCTTCAACAAAATTAGAGATAAGAGCAAAATAGTTTCTGCCGGGTAGCGAGGGGTTGGGGGGGAGAGGAAGGGGGAGGAGTGGGTGGTAAGGGAGGGGGTGGGGGCAGGGGGGAGAAATAACCCAAGCATTGTATGCACATATGAATAATAAAAAAATAAAAATTAAAAAATAAATAAATGTCCCTGCTGGTGAACACTGCAATAGTTGAGACCATGTGGTTATAAGCATAGACAATTCAGTGGGGGCTTATTGAAACTGGTTCCATAGGCAACCAAACTATACTAATAGTGTCCCTCTGCCTATTAGCATCATAGATGATCTGGGTTTAACCCCAAACAGCTCTATAGACAATTTGCTATAGAAATCCAACATAAGGAAAGACAATATAGAAATAATTGAAAGAGGGCTTAAATATTTTAATATAATTTAACTATATGCCTCAGCTCCATTATCTGCACTCTCTTGTCCTTATTCCTGTGTGTGGTTGAATTAATTAAGGAGTGAAAATATGGTATTATGGTTGAAAATAAGAAACTTGATGTTCTTGTATATTTTACTAGTTTTAAATGTTAATATTTGTGACAAGAATGTAAGACATGTAAGGCTCCAAACAGGAAAACATTACTTCAAATGTGTTACAACAATAACTGGATGATGTGGGCTTGTATAAAGAGCTAAAAAAATAGGATTTCTGTCAGACACTTAGACTAATTTGGTGCCACTTTGGCTCTTATTGCTATCCTTATTATGTAAGTAGAAGAGAATATCTATATGCCAATAAACACACATGAGGCAATAATTGCCCAGAGAGCTCAATAACAGTTTTCCTGGATTGGCCATCATCACAGGGAAAGACTCAAGTAATTAACAGAAATGCAATCCATGAAATATCAGATTTTTAAAATACATGACAATTTTCTTAAACTTACTTCAAACTTTTATAATAATAAATAAACATAACCTCTCATGAGCAAATTTAGTGTAATTTCCCCCACATTTCTTAGCATTATATTTAACCTGTGTTGATTGTTGAAGTCTAAAATACAAAATCTATAAGTGTAATTTAAGGCATTCATACCTTACTTGTTCTTTAAAGTACATTTTCATCCCTAAAATATGTATATTTCATTCGGAACAGGGAAAAAGATAGAAAAAGAAAAGTATGCTGACTAGCAAGCTCATATACACAATCTGTATGTTTTACCAGTCCCTGAGGCAAAAACAATAAGGTATATGCTATTGGGCTCGGTATTTTTATAAAATTCTTCCTTATGTTAATTTTTAAGAGCTATTTTATGGTAGAAGCAATATATCATTGCAAAAGAAACTGTTCAGAACTTTTTGTGAGTCTCTATAAGCAACACATAACAGACTCATCTCAAAAGAAAATGCTGCTGATCAGACTTCTCACCCCAACAAGAGAGCCAGGGGGCTTGGCACATTGTCAAATCATCTTTGTGGGATGAGAATTTGAAAAAAAAATGACTGGAAACTACCAACACCAGACATACTCTATTACCTAGCTATGGTCATTTGTACTATAACTTGTTTATCAGAGCATTCTTCTTTTACAGTACTTATAGAGACTTTTATTTCTTAGAAACTAGCCAGTCTTAAATCTAAATAAAAGAAAAGGAAATATTTAAAAATCTCAAGCAGGATGCTGGAGCTTTCTATAAAGTACACGCATACAACGGAGCATTTCATATGAGTAGTACAAGCATGCAAAGAACCCAGCTGGCTTGGCATTTCTCAGCAACACAAAGAGGGGAGTAACCTAAATTAGGGGAGGGTAAACCACCCATTCGTAAAGTCCCAGGCCAACATGGTTTTATCCATAGGCTAATTCTTCCTTGAATAGTTTCCAGGTTATAAAACAAAATTCATGAGAAATTTTAAAGGCAGGATTTGGCTAATTACAGGGTGTGGAGTTGTTTTTTTAGCCTTTAATAAAATAAGCCAATTAACAGCTCAAACTGCTATTTACTTTCTAGTGCACGTGTTGGGCCCAGTTTTTTCTTCAGATACTCACATGTCACTCTGTTTGGTAAAAGGTAACCCTAAGTCTGTGTTTAGGTATCAGTTGGCTATATTCATCACACCTGAATCAGGGCTACATTGGTCATGGATCATTAGCAAGGCATTCAGACCAACTCTTTTTTGTGTTTCTTCTGATGCTATTTTTACAAATACTTTCCAATTTTTTTAGGGCCTTTTAACCATATCAAGTCAAGCCTCCTGGGATCCACGTCGGATTCAAACCTCAACAAATACAGCACCATTAACAAGATTCCACAGCTCACTCTGAATTTTTCAGATGTCAAAACTGAAAAAAAGAATACGTCCCCTCCTTCTTCAGATAAAACTATTATTGCACCCAAAGTTAAAGATCGAACACACAATGTGACAGAGAAAGTTACCCAGGTAGGACACAACTTTACTACCAATTTGACTGCTTTTAAGGTTATTTTCTGCAGTACAAAACACATTCTTTGTTTTAAGAATTATTATTGATGCTGGTAAGACATTTATTTGTATTCCTATTTATCTTGAGATATTGAGCAACCCCTGAATGTACAGATAAATAAAGCTATGCACTGTGGTTTTTATCTATTACTAGACTAAGCAAAACTGAACTACATTTGTATTGTTCTTTTTGCTGTAGAGGTGGTTAGCCCACTATTCATCATATTTATACTCCTTATTGTTTTACTGCCAACAGTTATGTTATTAAGCATGGTGTTTTCAATGTAATGGATGTGCCTGTTGAAGCTTTAGGAGACTAATTGGGATTTACTCCTAACCGTGGCCTCCTTTTCTTTGCACTTCCTCTGCTAATCAGAGTAGTTGACTGGGTGGAAGAGCTGTCAGAGTTGATGAAAAGTCAGAGTAAAACAATACATTTTACAGCAATATTTTGTTATTTCCAAATAATATTGCACCTTGAACTAGGATATAAAGGTACTGTCCAAAAGAAGTCTTGTCTAAAAGAATAGATAAAGATGACTTGTATTTATTATATCAAAATACCAAACTAAGCAGTACCTACCTTTGCTTACACTGCACTTATATTGTTAGAAATTCATGACTGTAAAAAACTGTCAAGTAAACAGTTCTTATACAGATAATTTGCTTAGTGTATTTGTTTAGCAAATCTCCTCATAAACTTGACCTCAATATCCATCTGAAGCATTGAACACTTTGAATTAATAGTCTTTCTGTAATTTAAATCACTACAAATAACACCATAGTACTATTTAACATAATCTCTTACATATGCACATTAAAATAGCTATGAAAATGCTATGAACTTTCTATAAATGATATTGAGCATCCCATATTTATTTGAGATGAGAAATTAGGCCTGTCTTTTGTGAAAAAATATCCCTAGCATATATTTTAATATTTATATTGTAATGAGGCACACAACTCTTGGCATTTCACTTGTCTTAAGTCACACTGGTAAGTCACATTTAACAGTAATGCTGTTAAATGAATAACCTACTATTGTGCATATTATGTTAACACCATTTTGATAGCTTTGAATTTTACTTATAATTACTTTTCTTTTAAATTTTTATAGACAGTGCCACTATGTGGCTATGCACAAGTTAAACTTCTTGAGAAGATACAGAAGAAAGGTTAGAATTATAGGGTCAGGGTCCTGAAAGTGGCATAAGTGAATGAAGTTGGCAGAGCAACCCAGCATGAGACATGTGGACTGTCAGCAACTGCACAGTGCAAAACCTCTACAAAGTAGATAGCTGCCACTCATTTCCAGCATACTGTGGTCAGGCAGGAATGTTTGACCAATGAATGTTTCCAAATCTTCCCACCTAAAAAAAAGATACAGGGAAATCTGTATCTTTAAGATGAAACCTCCATTTCCAGTTGACAAACTAATTTAAAAATATCTCTGAAGTCTTTCTAGGACAAACAAAACACACTTTAAGTCTGTAAGCATCAAAGCTTTCATATGTTGGTCCAGCACAAGAGCCCCTATGCTACCACATCCACATGTCTACTGTGCCAGATCAGTGACACACATGTCAATTAGAGGTGGCACCTTCAATAGGGGCTTTCTCATCCTGGTGTAATAAGAAACAGATATACAAATAGTCATAGTGAAGTGCATGTTAGTAAAAATATAGGAATACAGTTTGGGAAGGATGTAATTATACTTTAAAAGAGAAATTTCTGAGAAGAAAATGAGTCAACATTAGACATTTAAGTTGAATGGAAGGTTACTAATCAAACTGGTTAGTAAGTGACATTCATGAGTATAAATCTAAATCAAATGGAAATGGGCTTGTGTTTTAATTCTAAGTCATTTATTGTATGCCATGGAGACATATGGTATCTATTCTGTGACATGAGAAAGTTTAATGGATTGCAAAGTTCCTTTCTCACAGCTGATATAAGAGTTAAATAGAAAAATATGAGGAAAGTGTTCATCATAGTACTAAATGTGAAGCAAGCAATGTCTGTCTCTATTATGCTTATTAATGTCTTTTTTTTGTTTCTCTTTGGTTTTTTTTCCTTTATTATTGGGCTGAGTGGGGGTACATTGTGGCATTTACAAAGGTTCTTACAATATATCAACTGTATCATTCTGCTCCCCTTATCCTCCCTCCCCCAATTCATGGAACATTTTCAACAGGTATCATTTTTGTATTTATATGCATATGTATACAATTTTTGCACCTCTCTTACCGCCTTTCCCCACCACTTCCCAACTGCAACTGGTGCCAACCCTTCCCTCTGGGCAGGACCTGTTCCACCCTCTTGTTCTCTGATTTTACAAAGGAGGAAAGCAAAAAGATAAAAAGAAAAGCATGACATCTTTGCTAGTTTGAGATAAAGATAGCTACATAGGGAGGTTCCTTGTGTTATTTCCATGCATGTATGTGTTATACCCCCAGTTGGTTTATCTCTTCTAATTATCTACATTCTACCTTAGTCCCTTTCTTATGGTGCTTTCAGCAAATTTAAGATTTCTATATTCATTCTTGAATATAGTATGTCACACATATTCAAGTTCTTAGATTCCTTCCTTTACCCTACGCCTCCCGTGCATGACCTCGCCTTAAAGTGACCAATGTTTCATAATATTGCTGCATTTGTATTAGGTCTATATTCCACATATGAGAGAGAATATGTGGCTTTTGACTTTCTGAGCCTGGCTAACTTTACTTAAGATGATGTCCTCCAGTTCCAAGCATTTACCTGCATATGACAAAATTTCATTCTTCTTTATCACTGAGTAAAATTTCATTGTGTATAAACACCACATTTTCTTAATCCATTTGTCAGTACTGGAGCATCTTGACTGTTTCCATAGCTTAGCTATTGTGACTAGTACAGCAATAAACATGGGTTTGCAGGTGTCTTTTAAGTAAGCTGACTCACATTCCTTTGGGTATATCCCTAGGAGTGGTATTGCTGGGTAATATGGAGATCTATTTTAGTTTTTTAACTAGCCCCCATACTGTTTTCCATAGTAGCTATACTAGCTTCCATTCCCAGCAGCAATTTATGAGAGTTCCTTTTCCCATATCCTCACCAACATTTGTTGTTGTTTGTGTTCTTGATGGTAGCCATTTTAACAGGGTGAGATAGAATCTTAATGTGGTTTTGATTTGCATTTCCTTTATGGCCAGGGATGTGAGCATTTTTTCATTTGTTTTTTAAAATTTGAACATCTTCCTTTGAAAAGACTGTGCAGTTTATTTGCCCATTTCTTCACTGGGTCATTGAGTTTTTGGAAGTTTAGTTTTTTGAGCTCCCTTTATATGCTGGTTATCAATCCCTTGTTTGATATATAGCTGGCAAAGATTTTCTCCCATTCTGTGGGCATCCTCTTCAATTTAGAGACCATTTCTTTTGTTGTGCAGAAGCTTTTCAATTTCATGTAGTCCCATTTGTCAATCCTTTCTCTTGCTGAGACAATTGAGTTCTGCTGAGGAAGTCCTTGCCTATGCCTATTGCTTCCAGTGTTATTTCCTGTTCTGTCTTGGGCTAACTTCAAGGCTTCAGGTCTTATATTAAGGTTATTAATCCACTTTGAATTGATACTTGTACAGAATGACAAACATGGATCTACTTTCAGTCTTCTTGAAGCAGATACCCAATTTTCCCAGCAACGTTTGTTGAAAGAAGTTTTTGTTGTTTATATGTTTTTGTCAACTTTCTCAAAAATTAGGTGGGCATAGCTGCATAGATTCATATCCAGGTCCTCTATTCTGTTCCACTGGTCTTCATATCTGTTTTTGTGCCAGTACCATGCTGTTTTTATTGCTATGGTCTATACTATAGTTTGATGTTGGGTATTGTGATACCTCCAGTGTTTCTCTTTTTGCTCAGTATTGCCTTGGCTATTCTGTCTTTTGTGTTTCCAAATGAACTTTAGGGTAGATTTTTCAATCTCTGTGATGAATGTCATTGAGATTTTGATGGGAATTGCATTGAACGTGTAGATTGATTTTGGTAGTGTAGCCATTTTTACTATGATGATTGTGCCAATCCATGAGCATGGGAGGTCTTTCCATTTTCTGTAATTTTCTTCAATTTTTTTCTCTAATAGTTTGTATTATAGAGATCATTTATATTCTTTGTTAAGTTTATTCCTAGGTATTTTTTGTGACTATTGTAAATGCAGTTGTTTTCCTACATTCTTTCTAAATCTATTCATTGTTGATGTATAGAAAGGCTACTGATTTTTGTAAACTGATTTTGTATCCTGCTACTTCACTGATGCTGTTTATGGTATCTACGAGTTTTTAGTGGAGTTCTTCAGGTCTTTTAGGTATGGGATTATGTTGTCCACAAAATGGGATAATTTGACTTGTTTCTTCCTATTTGTATTCCTTTTATTTCTTCTTCCTGTCTTATTGCTCTGGCTAGGAATTCCAAGACTATGTTGAATAGGCACCCTTGTCTCATTCCTTCAGTTTTTCCCTGCTTAAATATGATGTTGGCTATAGGTTTGTCATATATAATCTTTATTATATTGAGGCACATTCCATCTATTCCTTGTTTCATCAGACCTTTTATCATGAATTTTATTGGAGGCTTATTCTATATCTATTGAGATGATCAAGTAGTTTTTATCTTTGCTTCTGTTAATATGGTATATTACATTTAATGATTGGCATATGTTGAACCATTCCTGCATCTTTGGGATGAAGCCAGCTTGGTCATGGTATATAATCTTTTTTATATGCTGTTGAGTTTGGTTTGACAATATTTTGTTGAGGATTTTTGTGACAGTGTTCATTAAGGAGATTGACCTGTAGTTCTCCTTTTTGAATGTGTACATTTCCAGTTTTTGGATTAGTATACTACCGGCTTAATAAAGTAAATTAGGCAGTGTTCCTTCCCTTTCTATTCCACTTAAAAATTTAATGAAGTTGGTACTAGTTCTTATTTAAAGATCTGATAGAATTCAGCAGAGAATCCATCAGGGCCTGGACTTTTCTTTTGGGAGACTCTTTATTGATGCTTCAATTTTATTGTGTTATATATCTATTTAGGTGATTCATACCTTCTTGGTTCAATTTTGGATGGTCATATGTATACAGAAATTTGTTCTTTTCTTCTAGATTTTCAAATGTATTTGAATATAGGTTTTCAAAGTAGTCCTTGATAATTTCCTGGATTTCTTTGGTGTTTGTTGTTATCACTCCTTTTTCATTTCTGATTTTATTGATTTGGGTCTTTTCCCTCCTCCTGTTAGTTAGATTTGCCAGGGGTTTGTCAATTTAATTTATTTTTTCAAATAACCAGCTTTTTGTTTCATTGATTCTTTGTATGGGATTTTTTGGTCACTATTTTGAGTTCAGCCCATATTTTTATTATTCCTCTCTTTCTGCTTGTTTGTGTTTAACTTGCTCTTGTTTCTCTGAGAGTTTGAGATTCAGCATTAGGTTGTTTATTTGAGATCTTTCTGTGTTTTTAATATATGCACCCATGGCTATAAACTTTCTTCTTAAGACTGCCTTTGGTGTATCCTATAGGTTCTGATAGGTTGTATTTTCATTTTCATTAAATTCCAGGAACTTTTTGATTTCCTCCCTTATTTCTTCTGTTACCCACTGATCATTGAGCAATGTGTTGTTCCGTATCCAGGTGTTCGAGTATTGTTTGCTGCTTCTTTTGTTATTAAGTTCTAGTTGCTTTGTGTTGTGGTCAGACACTATGCAAGGGGTTGTTCAGTTCTCTTGTATTTGTTGAGATCTGTTCTGTGCCCTGAAATATGGTCTATTTTGAAGAAAGTTCCATGGGTGCTGAGAAGAATGTATATTGTACTGTTGCAAGGTGGAATACACTGTAGACTTCTGTCAGATCCATTAGATCTATGATGTTATTCAATTCTAGAATTTCTTTGTTGATTTTTTTTTATCTGGATGACCTTTCTCCTGGTGATAGAAGAGTATTAAATTCTCCCACTAATAGTATTCTGTGGTCTATCTGTGATTTTAAGTCCATAGTGTGTGTTTCATGAGGTTGAGTATACCAACACTGGCACATATAAGTCGATGATTGTTTTTTCCTCTTGATATGTTGATCATTTTATTAATATGAAGTGACCTTCTTTGTCTCTTCTGAATAATTTATGCTTGAAGACCACTTTATCTGATATAAGTATTGCTACTCCTGCCTGTTTTGGGGGACCATTAGCTTGGTAAATCTTCTTATACCCTTTCACCCTAAGACAGTGTTTCTTTCTATTAGTAAGTTGGGTTTCTTGAAACAAAGTATTGTCAGGTCTTTCTTTTTAATCCAGTTTACCAAACATTGTCTTTCAATGGAGGAGTTGAGTCCAATAGCATTTAGTGTTAGTATTGAGACATATGTGGTGATTCCTGTCATTTAGTTGCTTTGATTGTTTAAGGATTTGAGTGTGTGCAGACAATTCTATGCTACTCTCTGAGTACTTGTCTGTTTTTCTCATGAGATGTAATACTTCTTGTCCTGTTGTGGTTATGTTTGCTTTCATATTCTGTGTGTAGGATTCCTTTCAGAATCTTTTGTAGTGCTGCTTGGTGATATATATTTTTTTAGTTTCTGTTTATCATGGAAGACTTTTATTCCATCATCAGTTTTGAATGATAGCTTTGATGGGTAGAGTATCCTAGGACTGAAATTGTTTTCCTTCAGTGTTCAAAATACCCCACTCCATGCCCTTCTTGCTTTTAACATTTCTGTTGATAAATCTGCTGTTTTTTTAATGGGTTTACCTTTATATGTTATTTGATTTTTCATTCTTACAGCCTTCAAAATTCTTTCCTTATTCTCTGTGCTGGTTGTTTTAACAATAATATGTCATGGATAGGCTCTATTTTGGTGATGTCTGGTGTTCTGGAGGCTTCCTGTATCTGAATGGGCATCCCTTTTTCAAGATTTGGGAAATTTTCTGCCATTGTTTTGCTGATTATGTTGTGTATACATTTGGCTTGTACATCTTCTCTTTCTCCTTCTTCAGTGCCCATGGTGTTTGGTCTTTTAATGGGATCACTGAGTTCTTGTGCATTTTTTTCACAGTTTTCACAGCTTTTGAGTATTTCGTCCAACAACCTCCTTTTTTTTTTTCTTTAATATTCCTATTTTATCTTTGAGACCTGAAATTCTGTCTTGCACTTCTTCTAGTCTGCTGGAGTGACTTTTACCTGTGTTTCTTATTTAAGAAAATTTTTATTTCCAGCATTTCCGTTTAATTCATTTTTCTGTAGTTTTCCATATCTTTTTTGAACTCCTCTTACATACCCTTTGCTATCTTCTTTATTACACATATCTTTTTTTATAGTCTCCTTAGTTTCATTTTGGAGCTTGCTGAGATCCTCTATGAGTTCATTTAGTTGTTTCTGTCTTCTCACATTTTTTTATGTGTGTTGTCTTGATATTCTTTGAGTTGATTTTGTATATTCTCTTTAAACTTCTCTTAGAGTTCCATCATGAGTATCTCTGTGAGTTTCTGTATGAGCTCCTTTTTGAGCATCTGTTTATGGGCCTCTATGATATTCTTTGCTCTACTCATATATCTGAAGTATCTTTTTATCTCTCTTTCCACAGAGCATCATTAAATACCTAGCAGAATGGACTTCATCAAATGATTGCTGAAGGAAGGAAGAATGTCAGGAAGGGAAGAAAGGAGGGAAATAAGGGAGGGAGGGAGCGAGCAAGGAAGGGAGAAGGGAAAGAAGAAAGAAGAGAGGAAGAAAGGAAAAGAGAAGTTGACAAAAGAAAGGGATAAAAATTCCACATAGGAAAAAAAAAAGAAAGAAAAAGAGCATCAAAAAAATTCTATATTTAGTCTTAGAAAAAAAAATGGTATCCTGGGCCTGGGCCAGTGAGAGTCAAGATTGGGAACTTTCTCTTCTAGAAGATTCTTTACTACATTTTCACAGGTCTGCCTTGGTTAAATGCAACAGATTTCCATCAAAAGCTTGACATTGTTTTAAGATCTCATGCTTCATCTTTAAAATGTCTGGGGATTTTATATTGAGCTTCACTATATTACAATATTTATTTTAACACTTTAAAATATATTTTAAACTACATTACTTGATGAATATTTGCACATAAGCATCACCCCCTAAATTCTATTGTCAGTAGGATAATGGAGGGAGATTGGATGATTAGGAAGTGATTAGGTCATGCGGATAGAACCTTCAGGAAAAGCTTAATGCCATTATAAAAGAAATTCCTGGCCCCCTTCTGCCATGTTGAACATAGGGAAAAGATGGCCATCACCAAATCTGTCAGTAACTTGATCTTGGCTCCCCAGACTTCAGGTGTTGCTCACCTGTCATTCCAGATATACAGGAAGCTTAACTACAAGGATCATAGTCCATGAACAACAGATCCTATAGCAAAAAAAAACTAAAGAAAAAAAGGGTGGAGATGTAAATGAAGTGGTAAAATGCCTACTAAAGTGGTGGTAAACTGGTAAACACATGTCCTGAGTCAAACTCCAGTACTCCATATGTGCAAACATAAAAGTTCTTCCTTTGCCAAGATTCCATTTTTCTCTGGTAGTATGGATCCATAGATCTGTGCTGTTGGCTGGTTTATAGGCTAAACTTCTGGGAAACATTAGCCTTTTATGGCCATTTATCATCTGACCTTTTGTATTCATTTAGATAAAATAGAAAATAAATCTCAAAAGGAATAAATGTTTGCATGTGTTTCTTTTACTTCAGTCCAACTGGTATAATTGATGTATTATTGATGATATATTTTTTAGAGAAGCAGGACATTGGCTGGTCATTTCTATCAATTCCCAGTGATTGATGATGACCAAACAATGAATTGGAAGAGAAGATGTCAGAGAATAAAGGGAAGGTCTGTTTTTACCATGAAATTTTAATTCTAAGTTGAAGATCAGTTCTTGACTAACACCTCTCCCACTTAAATAAAAGTAAGGCAAACTTTTGCACACTTGAAAGATTTCACTTTTCCTGAAACCAGTTCTAGGTCAATGTTTTGCTAATTTTAGGTTAAAATGTATCATTCTATTGTCATGTTCAGTTTTAACAAGTTTTTCATTAGATCACTCTCCCTAAATATGCCTGGGAGTATCAGAAAAGTTTAAGATGACACTGTGGATTCCAACACTATATTATACAGTCATGTGACACTATCAGTCAATGATGCTGCAGAATGTGACTAAGGGAAAGCCAACTTGAATCACCACAAGTAAAAATGAAAACAAGAGGGACACTGTACTGGGTCACATAACTGAGATATAAAGAAGCAGATTTGCTGTGGGGCAGGTTGCATTCATTGTCCAACTGAGAACATTTTCTTCCTCTCTTGGTCATATATTCTTCTTGTTGACTTCACTTCCATGTGATGGAACCGATCTCCACAAACTCTCCCATCTCATTTAATACTCACAACCAGTTTTCAGGTGAGAAAGGCTGTCTCTCTTCCAGTGACTATAACATTCTCACAGAAAGATTGGCCAACTTGGATCCTGTGCTCATCCTAGCAGTAGACTCATCATGGCCTCTTGACTGACATCCATCACAGAAAAATGAAATGGAGGTGAGACTAAGGAAAGAGAACCAAACAACAATGGCCCATTGCAAAGATGAAGATAAACATTCTGACTAACAGTGTTAACCACACCCACACACCCACACACATATTACGTGCTACATTATAGAGACACAGAAGTAATAAGCATAGTGTCAATAGTATAACACTATAATTTATAGAAAAATAGTATAATATTATACTACTATATTGCCTAGTATTATAAGGCATTATAAATTACTTGGAAAACAACTATATAACTGTATATAATATTAGCATTCATAGTGCTAATGTAATTAATGATACAACATCATATTAGGAAAGTAAAGGTAATTTACATTCCTTTTCAATTTAATATTGGTTAAATTATGATCAAATAAATCTATAAGTTGATCTTTTTTATTTAGAAAGAATGGCAAATGTAATGGGAATCCACATATTCAAAATAAGATGTATGACTGCATGAAGGGGTCCAGATAAATTAGGGGATTTTAACCTAGAGAACAGAAGATGAAAAAGATTTACTATTAGTCCACATTGTAATTTTCCTTTATCTTTACTGAGGAGAGTACTCAAGAAAATCAGTTTTAACTTTAATCACTAAAAGACTAGGTCACAAAAAGAAATTTCTTAATGTTTAAAAAGGTCAGATAATACTTAAGTCTTTAAAGATTTAAATGTAAAACTTTATTTATTTTTTTGGGGGTCCCTAATCCAATATGACTGGTGTCCCTTTTTGAGGAGGAAGAGATACCAGAATGTGCAGGCCTAGAGAAAGGCCATGTAAAGATACAGTGGAAAGCAGCTGTCGCCCACCGAGAGAGGACTCAGGAAAGACCACACCTGTGAACACCTTGATCTTGGACCTTTGGACTCCAGAACTATGAGCTGACAAACCCTGTTGCTGAATTCTCCTAGTCTGTGACATGGTACTATGGCAGCATATGCCAGCCATGTACACTGCAGACCACTCAGGCAGGCATCCACAGAGCTGAAGTTACTTTCCACCACAAATAAAATAAAGACACATTTTAAAAGCTGGAAGGAGAAAATGAAAAGAGCAGAAATAGTACTTCCAGGAACCTGTTATTCCTCTGGAGTCCTGAGTGGAATGCCTGTTGTTGGTGCTTGTTCAGATCCTCCTTCTTTTGAGTAGGTCCCTCAGATTATCCCCAAGAAACCTCCTCACCTCCACTCCCACTGTGATGGCTAGCAGTGCTTTCATCTCCAACCCACTGTGGCCTTAGGAATAGGTGGGTGATCCAGACCTGGCCAGCCATCAATCACTCTCAAAGCCCTTTGGACTCTCTTTCCTAAATGCTCCATCTAATGAACTCAAGGTTAGTTGCCAGAATTTCAGAATCTTGGCATTATTAACATTAGGGGCTGGGGAACTCCTTTATGTAGGGCTGTACGGTGTGTTGCAGGATGTTCTGCAGTATCTCTGGACTCGCCTAGGTGCCATAGGCACATAGTCCTAACAACCTGAAATGTCTCTTGACATTGTCACATACCCCTTTGTGGAGTGGCATTGTCCCCTGGTTGAGAATCCCCAGAGGCATGCAATTCACTCAGGTCACTGAGATTCATGCCTGAGACTTTTTGTGTGACATTGGAAGAAGAGGTTTCACAATGCTGGACCATGTGGATCCTCCATGGACAGATAGCCTGGGGATGAACTGACATGGATAAGCCAGAGCTGAGAGATGGAGGAAAGAATATTTGATTCTCTATAGTATATGAATCACTGGATTTTACCAAGTCATGCTTCAGTCATGTGAGCCCCTTTGGGGCTTAAGCCAACTTGATTTGGACTCCAATCACAGGTATTCAAGGAGCATTTTTGGATGTGAGGGCGATCTGGCTGCGACATCTGTCACCCCATTGATCGCCAGGGTTGATTCGGCTGATCTGGCTGGCTAGGCGGGTGTCCCCTTCCTCCCTCACCGCTCCATGTGCGTCCCTCCCGAAGCTGCGCGCTCAGTCAAAGAGGACGACCATCCCCGATAGAGGAGGACCGTTTTTCGGTCAAGGGTATACGAGTAGCTGCGCTCCCCTGCTAGAACCTCCAAACAAGCTCTCAAGGAGCATTCTTTTTTTTTTTCTTTTATTATTCATATGGGCATACAGGGCTTGGGTCATTTCTCCCCCCTGCCCCCACCCCTTCCCTTACCACCCACTCCACCCCCTCCCTCTTCTCCCCACCCCCTCAATACCCAGCAGAAACTATTTTGCCCTTATTTCTAATTTTGTTGTAGAGAGAGTATAAGCAATAATAGGAAGGAACAAGGGTTTTTGCTGGTTGAGATAAGGATAACTATACAGGGAGTTGACTCGCATTAATTTCCTGTGCATGTGTGTTACCTTCTAGGTTAATTCTTTTTGATCTCAACTTTTCTCTAGTTCCTGGTCCCCTTCTCCTATTGGCCTCAGTTGCTTTTAAGGTACCTGCTTTAGTTTCTGTGCGTTAAGGGCAACAAATGCTAGCTAATTTTTTAGGTGTCTTACCTATCCAAACCCCTCCCTTGTGTGCTCTTGCTTTTATCATGTGCTCAAAGTCCAATCCCATTGTTGTGTTTGCCCTTGATCTAATGTCCACATATGAGGGAGAACATACGATTTTTGGTCTTTTGGGCCAGGCTAACCTCACTCAGAATGATGTTCTCCAATTCCATCCATTTACCAGCGAATGATAACATTTCGTTCTTCTTCATGGCTGCATAAAATTCCATTGTGTATAGATACCACATTTTCTTAATCCATTCGTCAGTGGTGGAGCATCTTGGCTGTTTCCATAACTTGGCTATTGTGAATAGTGCTGCAATAAACGTGGGTGTGCAGGTGGCTCTGGAGTAACCTGTGTCACAGTCTTTTGGGTATATCCCCAAGAGTGGTATTGCTGGATCAAATGGTAGATCAATGTCTAGCTTTTTAAGTAGCCTCCAAATGTTTTTCCAGAGTGGTTGTACTAGTTTACATTCCCACCAACAGTGTAAGAGGGTTCCTTTTTTCCTACATCCTCGCCAACACCTGTTGTTGGTGGTGTTGCTAATGATGGCTATTCTAACAGGGGTGAGGTGGAATCTTAGTGTGGTTTTAATTTGCATTTCCTTTATTGCTAGAGATGGTGAGCATTTTTTCATGTGTTTTTTGGCCATTTGAATTTCTTCTTTTGAGAAAGTTCTGTTTAGTTCACTTGCCCATTTCTTTATTGGTTCATTAGTTTTGGGAGAATTTAGTTTTTTAAGGTCCCTATATATTCTGGTTATCAGTCCTTTGTCTGATACATAGCTGGCAAATATTTTCTCCCATTCTGTGGGTGGTCTCTTCAGTTTAGAGACCATTTCTTTTGATGAACAGAAGCTTTTTAGCTTTATGAGGTCCCATTTATCTATGCTATCTCTTAGTTGCTGTGCTGCTGGGGTTTCGTTGAGAAAGTTCTTACCTATACCTACTAACTCCAGAGTATTTCCTACTCTTTCCTGTATCAACTTTAGAGTTTGAGGTCTGATATTAAGATCCTTGATCCATTTTGAATTAATATTGGTATAGGGTGATATACATGGATCTAGTTTCAGTTTTTTGCAGACTGCTAACCAGTTTTCCCAGCAGTTTTTGTTGAAGAGGCTGCTATTTCTCCATCGAATATTTTTAGCTCCTTTGTCAAAAACAAGTTGGTTATAGTTGTGTGGCTTCATATCTGGGTCCTCTATTCTGTTCCACTGGTCTTCATGTCTGTTTTTGTGCCAGTACCATGCTGTTTTTATTGTTATTGCTTTGTAATATAGTTTGAAGTCAGGTATTGTGATATCTCCTGCATTGTTCTTTTGACTGAGTATTGCCTTGGCTAATCGTGGCCTCTTGTGTTTCCATATAAATTTAATGGTAGATTTTTCAATCTCTTTAATGAATGTCATTGGAATTTTGATGGGAATTACATTAAACATGTAGATTACTTTTGAGAGTACTGACATTTTTACTATGTTGATTCTACCAATCCATGAGCATGGGAGATCTCTCCACTTTCTATAGTCTTCCTCGATCTCTTTCTTCAGAAGTGTATAGTTTTCCTTGTAGAGGTCTTTCACATCTTTTGTTAGGTTTACACCTAGGTATTTGATTTTGTTTGAGGCTATTGTAAATGGAATTGTTTTCATACATTCTTTTTCCGTTTGCTCATTGTTAGTGTATAGAAATGCTAATGATTTTTCTATTTTGATTTTATATCCTGCTACCTTGCTATAGCTATTGATGATGTCTAGAGGCTTCTGAGTAGAGTTTTTTGAGTCTTTAAGGTATAGAATCATGTCGTCTGCAAATAGGGATATTTTGGCAGTTTCTTTACCTATTTGTATTCCTTTTATTCCTTCTTCTTGCCTAATTGCTCTGGATAGGAATTCCAGTACTGTGTTGAATAGGAGTGGAGATAGTGGGCATTCTTGTCTGGTTCCTGATTTTAGAGGGAATGGTTTCAGTTTTTCTCCGTTAATTATAATGCTGGCCGTAGGTTTGTCATATACAGCTTTTATAATGTTGAGTTACTTTCCTTCTATTCCTAGTTTTCTTAGGGCTTTTATCATGAAATGATGTTGGATCTTATCAAAGGCTTTTTCTGCATCTATTGAGATGATCAAGTGGTTTTTGTCTTTGCTTCTGTTAATGTGGTTTATTACATTAAATGTAAAACTTTAAATTAAAATAGATTCCCAATATTAGATCTCATGTTGAGTGTGTTATTGGCCTGAAAATAGAATTAAGATAAATTTAATAACAGCTGACATTGATTAAGCATTTACCATGTTTTAGGCTCCGTGTTAAGTAGTTTAGTGGATTGTCAATTTTAATCTTTATGACATTTTGTAAAGTTATTATCATCAAAATTTCATGGAGAATGAACAAAATTTAGAGAGAGGAAGCAACTTGTTTAGAACACATAGTAAAAAGTGGAAGTAGTCTTCAGATCAATGTCACCTAACTCCAGAAGTGAAATTCTAGTCTCTAAAGTATACCCTCTTTATGATTTGGCTCTCTTTCACTATTTGTTCCCTAAATCTTCTCAGAAGTTAGCATGGTGAGTGGACATGCTTATAACATGTGCTGGGTAGCCAAATGTGACAATCAGAGCAATTACTGGTAACTAATGAGAGATGTGAGGCTGTGAAAATAGAGAAGAGAATCTCATAAACATTCTTCCAGTCTTCTAAAATCCTTGACAGAAGAATGTTATTTCCAGCGTCATCTCTTGTTCACATCTATCTACCTGAAGCGACCTTTGCATAAGAATTTTGGTTTTTGCAATTTTGGTTTTTGTTAGTGCCATGGCACTCAGATGCAGGAATAATAAAATTACACTGGTCTTACTGACATAAAAAAACTAAAAGATGGTGACATTTTGATTTGCATTGAAAGTTGTCCATTTCAGGTTTTCATAATCTCTTAATTGTTATACACTGTCTCTTAAACAAGTATTTATGACTCAGTCTTTTAGAAATGGAGATAGATTTGTAATAGAGAAGTCTTAATAGAGAAACAAGACTGATTTCATCCTCTTGGCTGTTTAAAATTACCTATCATCTCAGGCTTACCAGTACAAACTTTCTTAACACATTCTGTAGTTTTTAACAGATCATCTAAATGGAACCCTAAATTTTCTTCAGTGAAAGTTTAAAAAAAAAAAAAGCGCCCAGTTACAACTACAAATTAAAAGTAATTTTATATATGGCAACACTTGGTAATAATGATGTCATGGGTTAAAATTATACTTACAGTCCAATTTTCAAGTTATTTTTATAAAGATTCATATATCTTTCATTCTTGAACTGACAAAAATTCACAATATTTCTGCAATAAGACTAATAATATGTTTTCCTCAACTTCATTTTATATCTAAGCTAATCTAAATATGAAATCTGTACAGATCATTTTGAGTTGCAAGAAATAGTGATAATCACAAAATTCCAAATTAAATTTGAAAGGCAATGCAGAATAACAAAATTGTTTCTGAACACTATAAGTTTGTATGACGTTTGCTTCACATCCATTATCTTGATATTATTTATAGAATACCATCAAACTTGGTTTATCAAAACAGAAATTCCCATCCAATATTTTCCCTATATTATAATCTTGGTTTATAACCTATATCCATACATGCAAATTAAAATGAAAACAATTTATCTGAATGCTTCAAATAAATGTAAATCATATTCATCAAGTATGAAGCCCATTCTCTCATTCATAGTCAAGGATTCACTATTTGTGAGTGCCTGCTAAATGTAAGTCTGTAGTATTATGGTAAATACAAGAACATAAATCAAGGTCTTTGAACTCAAGAGCCTTTGATTTAATACAAAATTTTGAGATTTGAGAACCTGGACTATGTTTTCTAGCTTTTTCTGATCAAATAAGTGTATTCTATAATCTAGACAATGATGAGGAAAATATCAAAGGTAACTGCAAATATTTTAGTAGCAACTGACTATATAAGCAAGTTATATGCTATATACATATTAAAAATAAAATAAAGATACCTGTTATTTTGAAAGACAGTATAGAATTCTTTAAAAAGTGACAAATTAATTCTCTATTTTCACTAAATGTTATATGTGTATCAATAATTACAATTGCTGTTGACATACTCTAAATTAAAATGAATTTTCACTTCAATTTAAAATACCTTAGTTAGATCAAAAAACAATACTTTCCCATAATCTAGATATTGAAGGAATAATGTATCTTTAATCCTTGGATCCACTGATTAAAACCTCACCTTTTGGGGAAGCATTTATGTATAATTTCTTTTTTAAACACCTGTTTGGTTTAATATGTTCATCACACATTTTAAAAAGAAAAGAAGAAAAGAAATCACCTCCTTTAAGTTCTGTTAGCCAAAGAGACTGGGTTAAAAATAGATACTTGAAGGAAAGAGGCAATAAACAAATGGTCAGAAGAGACAGGTAAAAATAATTTAGCTTAGAGTACATAGCAATAGCCTCGTTGCTATGGCAACTGAGGCACAGAAGATTGTGGATATCTGTTGCCAAGATGGTTCAGTTCACCCACTACCACCCCCCTAGTTAGCATGAGCCTTGAGATAAAAGTCAGATAAGGAATAAAAAGGAAACACACATAGAAAGAATTCCTTTGCTCATTTGCCCTCCTGTCCTGGGAGTTGTAACAAACACATAATTCAAAGTGGTTTGCCTAATGAGAACATGACAGCCTGCAGAAGCAGTAAGTTTTTCATGTTTTACAGGATGAAAATTAAGCAAAGGATAGTTATCAAATATGAAAATACCAGAGCACACCTGGTATTTTCACACACCCAAACAGTCGAAAGTCTTACAAGGTTAAGTGACAGTGAACTATTCCTTGAGTTAGGAAGTGAATTACATTTAAAAAGAAATCCAAAATGACAAAGTAAAATAAAATTGGTTACATTGGTGGTAACATATTTTTCCCTTCTAGCTTTAGTTCTTTATAATTTTTGAAGACCTTACTTACACTGGAAAATAGGCAGCTAGATAATAAACCCTCTAAAACTCAATTATTTCTAGAGTCCATTAAAAAGCAGTTGCTCATCATGCAATTTAAAATTCAAAAGAATCTTAGATACCATCTCCCACAGAGTATCTCAAAATTTTCTGATCAATGCAATCATATAGCACACCTTTCTATCTCTATCTCTATTAATCTATCTACTTATTAATCTACCTACTAATCTATCTTCTATCTATTGACCTATCACCTATTTATTATCTATCAATCTATTTACCATTTCTATCTCTATCTCTCCTTGTCCCTGAAAAGTCAATTCATTTAGTCAAGTTTGAGTACTCTGAATTTTTGACAACCTCCATTCCATTTGTCATCTCTACTCCCACATTACTAAATTCAAGCAAACTTGGGAAATATAAACATAGCTAATCCTTTCATTTTGCATTTGAAGAAGCTGAAAGGAGAACTCATTGTAAATCTGGGTTTTGTATTTCTTCAATTGTTGCTGTGTGTAGTTCTTAGCAAGGTAAATTGGTCAGTTATATGGCCTTTTGATATTCTTCTTACAACATTTGCTCCTCTACCGTGGGCACATCAAATTTCCCTACTCCTCCTGTACATGTTCTCCCCTTAGCATGTGACCCATGTCCAATAATATTACTGCATTTGTTTTAGATCTAAAGTCTGCATATGAGAGAGAACATATGATTTTTGGCCTTCTGAGCCTGGCTACCTTTGCATAAGATGATGTTCTCCAGTTCCATCGATTTACATAAGAATTACAAAATTTCATTCTTCTTTGTGGCTGGATAAAATTCCATTGTGTATAAATACCACATTTTCTTAATCATTTGTCAGTAGTGGGGCATCTTGGCTGTTTCCACAACTGGGCTATTGTAAATAGCACTGCAATAAACATGGGTGTGCAGGTGCCTTTGAAATAACCTGAGTCACATTCATTTGATATATCCCTAGGAATAGTATTGCTGGATCATATGGCAGATTTATATTTAGTTTTTTAAGAAGCCTCCATATTGTTTTCCAAAGTGGTTGTACTAGCTTACATTCCTACCAGCAGTGTATGAGGGTTCCTTTTGCCCCTGCATCCTTGTCAATATTTGTTGTTGGTGGTATTTTTGATAATAGCTATTCTAATAGGAGTGAGATTGAAGTTTTGTGTGGTTTTGACTTGCATTTCCTTTATGGCCAGGGATGATGAGCATCTTTTCATGTGTTTTTTGGCCATTTGGATTTCTTCCCTTGAAAAAGTTCTGCTTAGTTCAGTTGCCCACTTCTTTATTGGTTCATTGATTTGGGGGAGGCGGGCTCATTTTTTGAGCTCTTTGTATATTCTGGTTATCAGTCCTTTGTCTAATGTATAACCAGTGAATATTTTCTCCCACTCTGTGGGTGGTCTGTTCAGTTTGGAGACCATTTCTTTTGTTGTGAAGAAGCTTTTTAATTTCATGTACTCCCATTTGTTAATCCTTTCTCTTAGTTTCTGGGCTGCCACAGTTCTACTGAGGAAGTGCTTGCCTGTACCTATTGCTTCCAAAGTATTCCCTGCTGTTTCCTGTACTAACTTCAGAGTTTCAGGTCTGATATTAAGGCCCTTAATCCATTTTGAGTTGATACTACTACAGGGTAACAGACATGTATCTACTTTCAGTTTTCTTCAGACAGATAACCTCTTTTCCTCTATCTGTTTTCCATCATATGTTTTTGGTGCCTTTGTGAAAAATAAGGTGGGCCTAGCTGTGTGGATTCATATCTGGGTCCTCTATTCTGTTCCACTGGTCTTCTTATCTGCTTTTGTCCCAGTACCATCCTATTTTTATTGCTATGGTTCTGTAGTATGGTTTGAAGTCATGTATTGTGATACCCTATCATTGCTCTTTTTGCTGAGTATTGCCTTGGCTATTCTTGGTCTTTTGTGTTTCCAAATGAACTTTAGGGTAGATTTTTCAATCTCTGTGATACATGTCTTTGGGATTTTGATGGAAATTGCATTGAACATGTAGATTGCTTTTGGTAGTATAGCCATTTTTACTATGTTGATTCTGCCAATCCATGAGCATGGGAGATCTTTCCATCTTCTGTAGTCTTCCTCAGTCTCTTTCTTCAGAGGTTTGTAGTTCTCTTTGTGGAGGCCACTCACATCCTTTTTTAAGTTTACTCATAGGTATTTGATTTTTTTTTTTGAGGCTATTGTAAATGGAATTGTTTTCATATATTCTTTCTCAATTTGTTCATTGTTGGTGTACAGAAGAGCTAATGATTTTTGTAAGTTGATTTTGTATCCTGCCATATTACTGAAGCTGTTTATGGTGTCTAGGAGTTTTTGGGTAGAGTTTTTTAGGTCTTTGAGGTATAGGATCATGTCATCTGAAAATAGGGATACTTTGACAGTTTCTTTACCTATGTGTATTCCTTTTATTTCTTCTTCTTGCCTTATTGCTCTGGCTAGGAATTCCAGGACCATGTTGAATAGGAGTGGGGAGAGTGGGTACCTTAATCTCATTACTGATTTTAGGGGAAATGGTTTCAGTTTTTCTCCATTAGATATGATGTTGGCTATAGGTTTGTCATATACAGCCTTTATAATGTTGAGGTACATTCCTTCTATTCCTAGTTTTCTTAGAACTTTTATTATGATGTACAGGTGAATCTTATCAAAGACTTTTTCTGCATCTCTTGAGATGATCAAGTAGTTTTTGCCTTTGCTTCTATTAATGTGCTGTATTACATTTATGGATTTGTGTATGTTGAACCACCCTTGCATCCTTGGGATGAAGCCAACTTGTTCATGATGAATGATCTTTCTGATGTGTTGTTGGATTCAGTTTGCCAGTATTTTATTGAGGATTTTTGCATCAATGTTCATTAAGGAGATTGGTCTATAGTTCTCCTTTTTGGATGTGTCTTTGTCTGGTTTTGGGATAAGTGCGATACTGGCTTCAAAGAATGAGTTATGCAGTATTTCTTCCCTTTCTATTTTATGGAAAAGTTTAAGGAGAGTTGGTAGTAGTTCTCTAAAGGTCTGATATAATTTGGCACAGAATCCATCAGATCCCAGATTTTTCTTTTTGGGGAGACTCTTTATTGCTGATTCAATTTCATTTTGTGTTACAGATCTGTGTAGGTGGTTAATATCCTCTTGTTTCAGTTTTGGATGATCCTAAGTATCTACAAATTTATCCATTTCTTCAAAATTATCAAATTTATTGGAAAATAGGTTCTCAAAGTAGCTTCTGATGATTCCCTGGATTTCCATGGTGTTTGTTGTTATCTCCCCTTTTGCATTTCTGATTTTACTGATCTGGGTTTTTCCCCTCCTCATTTTAGTCAGATTTGTTAGGGGTCTGTCAATCTTGTTTATTTTTTCAAAGAACCAGCTTTTGTTTTGTTAATTCTTTGTATTTTTTTTGTCTCTATTTCATTAATTTTATCCCTTATATTTATTATTTCTCTCCTGCTTGATTTGGGTTCTGTTTGTTCTTGTTTTTCTAGGAATTTGAAATGTAGCATTAAGTCATTTATTTGAGATCTTTCTGTCCTTTGAATATATGCATTCATGGCTATAAACTTTCCTCTTAGGACTGCCTTTGCTGTGTCCCATAGGTTCTGGTAGGCCATATTTTCATCTTCATTAACTTCCAGAAACCTTTTAAGTTCCTCTTTTATTTCATCAATGATGCACTGATCATTGAGTAATGTGTTGTTCAGCTTCCAGTTGTTTGCATATTTTCTGCTGTTGTTTTTGTTGTTGAGTTTTAGTTTCAATGCATTGTGACCAGATAGAACACAGGAGTTTACTTCTATTTCTTATATTTGCTGAGACTTGCTTTGTGTCCTAAGATAAGATCAGTTTTGGAGAAAGTTCCATGGGCTGCTGTGAAGAATATATATTGTGCGGATGTTGGATGAAACATCCTATAGACCTCAGCTAGGTCCATTTGATCTATGGTGTGATTTAGTTCTAGAGTTTCTTTATTGATTTTTTGTTTGGATGACTATCTATTGGTGATGGGGGGTATTAAAGTCTCCCACTATGGCTATATTGGAGTCTATATGTTCTTTTAAGTCCTTTAGAGTATGTTTGATGAAATTGGGTCACTGACATTGGATGCATTTAGGTTGATAATTGTTATTTCCTTTTGGTGTATTTCCTCTTGTATTAGTATCAAGTGTCCTTCTTTATCCATTTGATCAATGAAGTTTGAAGTCTACTTTGTCTGATATAAGTATTGCCTGTTTTCAGGGGCCATTGGCTTGGTAAATCTTCTTCCAGCCTTTCCCCCTAAGCCAGTGTTTGTTTCTGTCAATGAGATGGGTCTCCTGTAAACAAGAGATTGTTGGATCTTCCTTTTTAATCCAGTTTGCCAAATGCTGCCTTTTGATGGGGAAGTTGAGTCCATTGACATCCAGTGTTGATATTGATAGGTATGTGGTGATTCCTGCCTTTTATTTGTTTTTATTGTTTAAGGATTTGATTGTGTGCAGCTGAATCAATGCTACTCTCTGATTTCTTGTCTTTTCTTCTGTGATTTGATACTGCCCAACCTCTTGTAGTTTTGTTTGCTTTCATCTTCTGTGTGCAGAATTCCTTGGAGAATCTTTTGTAGTGGTGGCTTGATGGTCATATATTGTTTTAGTTATTGCTTATTGTGGAATATTTTTATTTCTCCATCTATTTTGAAGGATAGTTTTGCTAGGTAGAGTATCCTAGGGTTGAAGTTATTTTCATTCAGTGCCTGGAGTACCTCACTCCATGCCCTTCTTACTTTTAAGGTTTTCATTGAGAAATGTGCTGTGATTTTGATGGGTTTGCCTTTATATGTTATTTGGTTTTTTTCTCTCTTACAGCCTTCAATATTCTGTTCTCTGTGCTTGTTGTTTTAATAATAATATGCCATGGGGAAGTTCTATTTTGATCAAGTCTGTTTGGTGTCCTGGAGATTGGACAAAACTTTCTTGAGATTTGGGAAATTTTCTGTTATTATTTTATTGAATATATTACAAATCCCTTTTGCTTGAACCTCTTCTCCTTTTTCAATGCCCATGATTCTCAAGTTTGGTCTTTTGATGGACTCAGTGAGTTCTTGAATGTTGCTTTCACAGGTCTTGAGTTGTTTGACTAACAGTTCTTCAGGTTTTTTTTTTTTAATTTCTATTTTATCTTCATATTCTGAGAGTCTGTCTTCTACTTATTCTTGTCTCCTGGAGTGGATTTCTCTGTGTTTTGTATTTCTGTTTGGTTCTTTTTTCTGGTGTTTTACATATCATGGGTCACTTCCTCTTTAATATTTTTTATTTTCATCTTTAATTCATTTATCTCTCTGTAGTGTTCTCTGTTTCACTTTGGTGTTTATTTAGAGCTACACTTACTTTATTTATTTGTTTCTATGTCTTCTCATATTCCTTATTTTTGGTGTCTTGAAATTTCTTGAGTGCATCTTGTACATTTTGGTTAACCACACCTAGTACCTTCTCCATGAATTTCTCAGTGATTCCTTGCAGGATTTCTTCTTTGACAATGTTTTTGTGTGCATCACTGGGTTCCTTGGTATTGTTTATCTTTGTTTTGTTGGGGTCAGGACCTGGGCATCGGTTTTCTTCATTTCCTTCTGGATCCTGTATTTAACTTTTTTTTTGAGGAGAGTCATTTCCATCCCTTCTTCTTCTTCCCATCACTCTACCTGGTACTGTGCAACTATGTTTTTGATAAGCTAGTCAGTGGTTTTAGTCACCTATTTTCTTTCTCTTGATTTAATTTTTGTGTTGTGGCTGTCTTGGTTGTTAGCTAGATTGGTATGCTATTTCTGACCCTGGTCTGCAGGTATAATTTAGCAATAACTAACTCACAAGTACCCAACCAGTAGTTTATACATTATATAGGAGACACCTTGGTCTCCTATATAATATCTATAAGCAGTGGGAGTTGAGGAGTTAACATTTGTTAGGCTAGCTGTAGAAATATGGGAAGTTGGATAGGCACTAGAAGGGGAGGCAAGGAGTGGGATAGGTGAGTGGGGGAAACAGTGTGGGGGCTGCTGGGTTTTGTGGTCCTTGTGTGTATTTGGGTATATTTCTGTTGTAGTATAGGGTGCTTGTGTCAGGGATTGTGTAAAAGTTGGTATAGGAGGTTGGTCAGCAAATAGTGAGTGTATAGAGGAAGGCAGAGTAGTCTGGTGACAGGTTAGGGGAGAATGGGAAGGGAAGGTGTGGGCAGGGGGACAGAGTGGATGAGAAGGGCAGAAAGAGTAGTTGGGAAGAAGAGCAACAGATTTTAGCACAGGAAAAGGTTGGAGAGTGAAGCGGGTGAGAGTAGGGATGAGATGTAAAGTGATATATAGAAAGGAAAAAAGAAAATAGGAATAAAACAAAAATTAAAAACCCACAATCATAAAACAAACAAAAAAATTAACAAACAATAACAACAACAACAACAACAAAAACCACCAGGTTCAGGAGCAATAGAATTTCAGTCTTAGTTTAAGTACTGGAGTTACTCCTCTGGCATCCAGTCTTGGTATTGGCATATAAGCAGAAGCTCTGATGTGGTCTCACCAGGTGATTGGCTTATGAGTACTGTTTTATTCTTCTGCCTACCAATTTAATTGAAATTGTGAAGTAAGGTAGGTTTGCCAGATCATGCAGGGTGGTCAGAGCTATGGATTTCCTCAACTAATAGCTGTGTTATCCTTATTACAGTTTTCTATTTGCTTTTCAGTTTTGTGGGGCAGTTTGACTTTGTATGCTGTTTTCTGGCTCAAGAGATGATCTCTGTGATCCACTACCTTCCCTACTTCAAAGAGTGGCTTATCACCCACCCACTTTCAGTCTTCACTTCCTTTCCTGTATTTGTTTACTGGTAGTTCGGTGCTGAGATGAACTCCTTGCCCCTCCACCTTTCTCTGGTACACTTTCAGCATTCCACCCTCCCTCTCTGCTGCCTATGCTAGATTACAGTTTGCTGTTTGCTCTTCAGTTTCTTTGGGGGGAGGAGATCCATCTGCCCAGAGACTGAGCTCCACATGGTGTGTGATGCTCACCTATTTGTTCTGTCAGTTGGTGTGCAGGCAGGTTTAGAGCCAGTGGCAGCAATGGTGACAAGAACAGTGGAGAGAAATGGCACCAAATTTTCTCAGTGTTACTTGGTGTGGGGAGCCTTTCCATGGGCTACGTGTTCAAGATGTTTAAAGTTTGATTCTGGTTGGAGCTTTATTTCCACTTGATGGAGGAAGAAGAAAAGAAGGAAAGAAAAAAGAAAAGAAAAAAAAATCGCCACGGGGAAGAGAGGTTTCCCAGGAGCTGGACCCACTTTGCTGGCTGTGCAGCAGGTCACAGGTGTTAGGTACAATTATAGGCTGATTTGTGGGTCAGTCTTTGAATTTTTTCCTACACCTAGTGTGTTGGCAGTTATTTTGGCTAAAAGAAGTCAGAATTACCCAAGTATGCCTCAAATGTCTCAGGGAGGTTTTGGAGTCACAGAGCTTAGGTTTTCTGCTTCCTACCCTAGTCACCATCTTGGATATCTCCTTACATTTTTATAATTCCATTTAATTGCTCATTTGTTTATAGGTGATATTATTGATCTCTTGAGGAATTGATATGCAGGAATGATGATTTCACAAATACTATACTAAACAAATGTTTTTCATAGGTAACTGTGATATCTCTATTTACCTCAAACATTGATATATTAGAAATTCTGTTTCTAAAAGGAAGAAGACTGAAATAGGCATTGAGTAATAGCTGCATGGGTGTGCATGAATAATAAGAAGACATAAATTTTTCTTCCTTGTTTCATGAAGTCTACTTAGGTTTCTTTCCCAAGTATGTGCCACAAATAGAACTTAGCTAAAAGAAGCTGAAGAAAATATCATGTATATTTCCTTTTCTGTCTTAAATACTCCTGTTACAAGAACACCTTTATATGAAGCCTATTCCTTTAGAATCACTTAGGCAGAAAAAGAAAAAAATGGAGAAAGAGTAAAGATTCTAAACCTACTTTTTGAAAGGACTATAGTTAAAGTTGACCTGCTGTGCTTTAGTAGCTAGAGTTGAGAATGGAGAACTTCCTTTTCTGCCTTCTTCGCTCATTGATAAAGATGTCACTTTAATGGCCAAGGCTGAGGTTAGTGGCTTATGGTGTAATGAGACCTAGGTAATGTAGCCATGTTATTTTCCACACTTTCTTGGCATCTCTTTCTGGTTTGCTCATCTCTCATTTTTTTCTAATATGTCAGAAAAAAATTATGAAAACTCCTGCAACCAGATCTAGTTCCTGGTGCCTATTGATCCTTCTCAAATTTGAAGTGAAGAGACAACCTACAAACTCCCATACCATATCAGGAACAAAGTCTTAATTTTCATATCAGGCAATTAAAGTTCAGTACTGAGTGATCTGAGTCAAAAGCAAAAAAATGAATGCAATATAAACACTCTTGTGCTTCTTCTTGGTTGAGCAGAAGCTGTCAATTCAACTGAACAACCTTTTTTTTGGAGCAATAAACTATCATTTGTAAATTATTCTCATAGCTATATCCATTATTCATAGGCTTGTATTGGAAAATAATGATTTTAGACCCTTAAACTTTCCTCTCTTAAGGCAGTCATCTGAATTGCTTCCAAAAATTCATATGCAGTACTATATTATCTCTCATATACATTCTGTCTCTCTTTCTCTCTCTCTCTCTCTCTGTCTGTCTCTTTCTCACTCTCTCTTTCTCTCCTTTATCAGATCAGATTGAGTTATTGGAACTCACTCTAGTTCCACTAAGGAAGAACTTCCCTTCCCTCCTCTTTTTCCTTCCATAGAAACAAATGACCTGATGAAAATAGTTCTAGTAAATGAATAACATAGGAGTGAGTTAACTGAAAATATGTATTTTTCCATAGAGTGTTACTTTCTTCTGTACAACACACCTATATTACTTAAAAACTAAAGCATAAATCTATTGAGTATTAAAAAAGTATTGCCATATTTTATATTTAGTTGTTAACAATGACTATAAATATACTTCTGATGAGTCATTTTAAGATTTTGAATATTTTTCTAACACAGATTCCCCCCAAGTTATATATAGTTTAAAACCAAACTAAATCAGAATCACTAAGATAAAGAGGAGAAAACTCAGTAAAAAAAAGAAGGGCAGGGGGTTGGAAACTGGCAGAATTTCCCCTTTGAGGTTCTTTTGTTCTATCCTGAATTTTCTCATCTTTTTTAAGTTCAAGGAAAATAAGAAAGAAATTGATTCCTCAGCAACTCTTCTTTTTCTATGCAATGATTTCCTCTGTCATATTCTACTGCTAAGAGAATTACTACACATTGTTTAAATAAATTATGGTCTTTCTTAAAGTTGTGGTTTCTCTGGTTTATTTACCATGTTAATACTGTTGCAATTTTGGTGGAAATACCCTTAAAATATGAAACTATTTTAATTCAAAAATTCAAACAGTTTTGAAACTTGTGTTCCTTAGAGTATTCATTCCAACAAGGAATATGGGGCAGGGAATTGCGACCTTCATACTCCCCCCAACACAGTATGGCTAGCTCCATTTCAAGTGGCTTTATATATTAGCTTTCTCTCAACAATGTGTGTATGTGTGTATATGTGTGTTGAAGGAGTTGATTTATTTAGGTCTGGCACCCTAAATAAATTTGGTCTAGTACTGTTATTTATTTTGTGTTTCCCCCTTATCAAGATTTCTTAGACTTTATCACTAATTCTGATCAAAAAGTACTTATTTTCACAGTGACTTGTAAATTAAGTAAATATCCAGATATACACAATCCCACTAATTATTAACCGTACATCCAGGAATTAAACCAAACTTCTGGACTGAGAGTGCAGTGCTTTTCTATTTGGAACTCCATTCAATAGCAAGACTACTTTGATCCCTGCAAGCTTACATTTTCACCAGAGCTGGCTGTCCAAGAAATATGCAGTCTCCAAGCCCAAATCCTTCTAACCCCAATATCTTCTCTGTAAAATAAATGCCTCAAGAAATGCACATGAACTTGTCAGCAGAAGTGAGTTTTCATAACTAGTTAAAACCATGTAGTATTTTTAGGGATTAACATTCTATTGTCTGCCTCAACAATAGGTCGGAAAATAAAGTTTGTGGGAAAGCAAACAATTTTTTTAACACAGTATATCACATTTAGGTAGTTACTACTCATTTTGTTCTGAGAATAATCTCAGAAACAAAAATCTGATGCTACTTTTGTTTCAATAGTAGAATTCATATTGTATTTTTTAATTTTTGTTTCAAATATAGAATTGATATTAATTACCAAAAAAACTATTCAAGAATATCAAAAGGAACAATGAAATTAGTTAACATTTGCTCATTGGGAAGTTAGTTTTGCAATTTTAAAATAAGATTCCTAGATGTTTCCAAGAATGATAATCCCACCATCCAGAAACCCTTTTACATTCTTTGTGAAGTAAAACTCAATATGAAAAGACCATCAGCAAAACACATAAACATATACCTCATGGTGATGTTTTATTTTTAGTTAGTATAGTCTCTTGTCAACATTCTTTTGAAGAGATTTTAATGTAAAATGTTGAAATAATTTATTTAAATTACTAAAAAATATTTTCATGTATTTAATATACACATCTGTTTCCCACTCACATAAAATATTAAACTAGCTATTTGAAAATTTATGAAATTTAAGAATAAAATTTGAGAATGTGTTAGCTTTGCCATTTATTCTAACTTTTAATTCCTTATCTTATAAAAAGGTAATTCCTTCTTAGTAGGAGCTATTCCTCACTCACAGCCCTTGAGAATAAATCTAGAACACAATTATTGATACATAACAGTTCCAAGAATTTTCAGTTAGAGCAAGTGATAATTAACTTTTTAATAGCTCAGATATAATTAGGTTAGTTTGGCACTTGACATTCAATGTGTCTACTAGGAACATCAAGAATAAACATTAGAACTGGAGGTGTGGTTCACATAGTAGAGTGCCTTCTTTGCAAGCTCGAACCCCTGAGTTCAAACACCAGTCCCACTAAAAGAAAAAAAAAGAATAGACATTAAATTTTGTAGTGGAACTTTTTGGTGTAGTTACCCAGTAGAGAAAAGAAAGATTACTGATTAATCTGTAAAGATTAAGAAAAGCTAATTCTGTACCATTTTTACTTTCCAAAGGTTCTATAGGTGTGGGAAATAGCAGACATCAACAATATCATTCTCTTCTCTTGTTTTGGCTTAATGCCTAACTTGAGTGACCTATAGTACACCTCTATTCTGGTTCAACCAGTAAACTTCATGTAGTTGTTTAAAAGTATTGGCATCATTTTGAACACTTATTCCCAACACTCAGAGAGAAAACTATATTTTAATAGGTTAATTCCTTCATTGAAGTATCACTCTATGAGCTCACTTTAATATATTCCTTAGAATCAACTCTTCTCATATTCCTGGAAAACACATGCACATACTCAGTAGAGAAGACATTTGGGTATTTCCTCACCTCAACCTAATTTCATACTGCTTATGCTTTCTCACTTCCCTGTTACTGTGTTCTCACTCATCAACATACACACCTGCTCTAATCCAGTGGTCTTCATTAAGTCTTCTTTGTCTTGCTCATGATATAAATATGACCTGGAAGTTGACACACAGTGATTCTTAGACTAGCAATGTTGTCGTCCTCATCTCAATACAAGAAATCCTTCTCATTTCTCATGTCTAGATCATTTCAAAGTAAATTTATCAGGCTTCCCAGATTGTATCAACCTCTCTCATTCCTAAACTTTAAGGCTACATAGTCTGTTTTTGCACAACAAAGCAATTAATACCAATGTTGCTTTATGTCTCTTGGTATATGGCTATATGAAGATGATGTGATGATGACGAAGATGATGGGTGAGAGACAGATAGTTGGACAGATAAATATATTCACCTATAGATAACCTATGTGTGTTTGCATATGCAATCAGAGACATTTCATTTTCTTAACTATATTTTTAAAGATAGAATTATAATGTATTTTTAACATTTGGCCCAAACAACCTAAAACAATACTCACTCACCAAATGACAATCAAATTAAATAATATCTAATTGCATATAGTACCTTCTTGGCATTCACACAGGTTCTAACTTCTGATATTATTTCTGTGGTAGGAGAGAATAACAAACACAGGTATCCATTCATATAATATGTATTGAGCTCTTACTAAATTACAACCAGGTCAAATAGGATGCATGAAAGAGAATTCTACTCTCCCTTTTTTAGACTCTACTTTTGCCCTCTCTTTTTTTACTACTGAGGAAAGAGGCAGAAAATGAAGGGAGCCACTGTACTGGATAGGGCATCTTAGATAGGTCCAACGTGGACTAAATTATAAGAGGCTAAGACTGATATCATTAGCTTTCAAATGGAAGATAAGACTATCAGTTGGATTCAAAACCCAGTTTTTAGTAATGACAATAATCTTCGCTGCATTGTTTGGTCAGTTTGTGTTAGATTCCTAATTTGCAAACTAGACATAGTGCCTTCCTTATTCTAGACACTCAAAAAATGTTCAGTGATTCCAATATAAAACAGGAAGTAGTTCACTTATTCTCCAGATATGTATGGAGTACCTCCTCTGAATAGGATGCTGTATTATAAATTCTGGTTCCAGTTGTGAAGATAGAAAGAATAACAGAACATACATCAAAGTATTACACAGGTTATACTGGGATAGAAGTGGTGAACTGAGACACAGAGAAGAATCTAACTTAATCTGGAGGAGTTGGAGGAAGTGGGGTCTATGTTGAACCATGAAGAAAGCAAGAAGGTAGAAATTGCTAGTTTGGTGGAGATATACACAATAAAGATGCAAGGCAGGCACAGATAACATCACAGGAATTTTCAAGTTGAGAGAATGAGAGGAACAAAGTCCCAGAGGTGGTTGTGGGAAGAGTAGCAAGAGACGACTTCAATTTCTGCATCAATTTTCTATTTCTTTTTTCTTCTCCTCTTGCACTTCACAACTCCTTACTTTATAAAAGGTAAACCATTCTGTGAAGTCAGTTTTCCTCTTCAAAATGTTTTACCTTTGCATGAATGACTTTGAGAGATTATTAAAAGATTTTAAAGTAATATAAAAGATTACAAATGCAGTTTGTTTTTTGTAATCCCCTCAGTTCATCTGATTGTAATAAAAATCCATGTTTTCTGAATGCTGCTAATTTGGTTAGAGTATTTCCTATAAAAAGCTGAGTGAAATCATCACTCTTTCTTCACCTTTAAAGGAGTCAGAAGTCAGTAAGTCAGGCCTCTCCTGAAGAATGGGTCTTACCTGAAATTCAAATACATTTATGAATTTATTGAGCCTAATCTGTTTGCTGAACACAGAACCATTTGCAGAATATTGAATGGTCAGGAAAACTTTAAAAAACGCATACAGCACAGATGCTATTTAAAATAATAGAATTTCAATAAACCTTAGTCTTAAAAATAGAATACTTATATTAAGTAATCAGAACTCTATTTTTATAATTTAATGTCTGCCTTTCACAAGAGATTTCCTTCCCTCTCAACATCTTAAAAGAGCTTCATTAAAACCTTGGAAAAGTAGGGTCTCTTTTGCAAAATAATTCACAGAAAATAGTGTTACATCTATGATATTTTCCAAAAAGATGCAAAATGACATTGCCATGAAGTAGAAATTAAAATAAATTCTAGTCTTTATCTTGAAGATCAGCCTGTACTTATTTTCATTCCAAAAATCACTAAAAATCAGGATTAATGAATTTAAAAAGGGCCATTCATAGAGATTCAAGGCAATACCTCTTTAAAACCATCCCCATGTAAGTAGGGATATTATTTTTCTTCAGGTCCTGACTGATTCTACTCTCCAGTTCAGTCAGACATTCATCACAACACACACACATACACACACACATTTCATACTGGTGTGGTCTGCATTTAATTCCATTGCTTCTATCTTAGTACAAATAATTCATTGAGTGTCTTCAAATGAATATTCCTTGAGTACTTATTTATCCAACGAGTAAACATAAACTTCATTTCCAATTTATGAAAATCGAAGGAACAAAGTATTAATCATTGCATGATTTTTGCTTAAATTATGAAACCCAATTGCTCTTTGAATTGAGTTGAGTTTTGCTATTGAGTACTGAATACTTGCTTTCATTGATAAATAAATATGCTTGTTTCAAATCCATAAGAATATGTAAAGTTCACAAGTCTTCCATTTCACCAGAAATTAAATTCTGATATCCATAAAATAACATAAAACCTTTCACCAATATACATGGATATTACTTAAACAATAAATAACGAGCATTATTTGTTTTAAAAAACTAATCTAAAAAATAAAAAAGATAATTTAAATTAAAATTACCAATAAATATAAGATATATATTTAAAGATATTAACTTTTTATATCCTCATTTTCCTCATTCCCATTACAGGGCTCCAGCCTGTCAGGAGAAGAATTTTCCATTAATTGAATCATCTTACTTATGTAAATTTAGAGTACATTTCCTCTCTTCTCTCCCTCATGATTTCTGTGAACAGATCTGAAGCTTTTAAAATAAGAATTTCCCACATGCTTTATTTGTATCAGTTCTACTTTCCTTCTCAAAAGCACCAGGAAAACCCCAGGAGTCACAATGATTAATGATCTGTTCTAGAGTTTAAGCTGTTCTCTAAAATGTGATAGCTTCCAGAGCATAAAAGAAACTCTGAAGTAGGTCGTGAGCTTAAACTGCCCAAGGGCCTACCTTATACCTCAGGTGAGCAGGAGGTTTGAAATTGAATTAGTGCCAGAAACTTCAATGGATCATGATTCAGTGGTTTAATATTGGACTAGAAGGTGGGGAAATACAATGTGTAATAAGGCCATGAAAGCCTCATTCATTCAGACCTTTGCAATTCTGAATTTGTTTTGATTCATATAATAACTTGTCTGAAGTACTTTTATGCATTCTCTGAATGTGTTGTTATGGGGTAGAGGGAAGAATTTGTAAAATGAGTAAGGGAAAAGTTAGCCCATGAGATCAGAGTCCAATAAGATACCTTCTAGGATAACTTTATCAGCTATACAGTACCCTAATTATAAATCATTTTTGTTAAACTTAAAACTTTTACACCAAACAAGTAGATTAAATATACACAGTGCTCATTACTGAGGTAATACATGATATTCTATGATCTTATCCGAGTCACGGATGCTTGCTGAACAATATGTTCGCCCACTTCCCTCACCAACAACCCGTGGTACTATAGGGAGCAATTAAATGGGAAGAGCCAGTGTTTAGAACTAGCAGTGGGAGATAAATGTAGCTTCTTACCAGAGGAACCTAGATTCTTCGGTTAATGGAATGACTGGATGACTCAATTATACCAGGTGTGTGAGGGTCTTTAAAAGACCCTGCCCAATGACCAGGCACACATCCAAGTGCTGCAGCCATAGTAGCACACTGTATCTTAAATACCATTTCCTCAACAAGGCCTTCCTTAACCGAAGCTAAAGTCACCATATCATAATTTCCTAGATTTCCTTTATCTTTTATTACACATATCACAATTGTGAAGTCTCTATTTATATGGTTATTTGTATCATGCGTGTCTTCTCTCACTACTCTAACAGCTCTCAAGAAGAGGGCTTATCATCTGTTTTTTGTCCCCTATGGCTTTCCTAGGATCTGGTACATTGGAGGTGTTCGATAACCCTCAGATGAATGAATGGATGGATGGATGGACACATAGGAAAAGTAGATGTAGGTCTGAAAGGCAAAGAGCAACCAGAATTCTATCATGTGCCTTCCTAAATAAATTATGAGGTTTGACTTTTTCGATCAAAATAGTAATACAGCAATAGTGAAAATATTAGCAATCAAGTCATAGAGAAAGACTATAAACAAAAAAGTAAAAAAAAGCTCTAGAACAAATTTTTGGTAGAATTTATATTTTTGCTTATGAGTATCAGTATTTTTACCTGTGAAGACAGAATAACAGAAATACTTTGTGAGGCGCTGCTTGCTATTTATATTTAACAAAAAAACAAGAAAAAGCAAAACACTTTGTTTTAAATCCCTCTTTCTCCATTCTATCTATGGAACCTACTGAGAAAACAAAACTGTGCTGACTTTTTTTCTCTATCTTGCTTTCCTGGGCTAATACAACTGGAAAGAGAGCCAAAATAATAAGAAAGCTGCTGGTGAAGTTGACAGGCCACCTGCGCTCTGTAAGCTCTGGGTCTTGACTTTGCCTCTTGCATTCCTGCCTTTTACTCTCCAAGGCATGTTGAGCTCTGAGCACTTGGGACTCCTGCAGGTCCTTGCTTGATGGGAGAGCTGATGGTAGTAAGTGAAGAGATATCACAGCAGAAAAAGCTGCCAAACGCCAGGAATGATCATAAGACCCTAAACTTCCAAGACACCTCCTTTAATTGTTGCTTAGTGTCAGTCAAGACTCATACTTCTCTTTCACTCTTCTTACTGCAGTTCGAGAATTTTTCCTTAAACATCAGATTTAATAAATTCCTCTGAATAATAAAATTTATGTGACTAGTTTAACCTTTATCTGTTCTGTTTCCTGAGTCCTGAGGTACCTAAAACAAATGGATCTGACTGTCCTCTGCTCCTGACTGATAAACATTTTTATTGCTATAATAAAAGTTTGTATTGTAAATATGGGACACAATTATGTACACAGCCACTTTTTACATCTGAGAAGCTATGATTCTACCAGAGGTAACCATAGGTCTTATTTTTTTCATCTTATATTTTGCAAATATTTCCTGGAGTGGTATTCTTATTTTTTACTTATAAGGACATGTTATTATTTATCTGCCATTATTATTTACTAAAAACATCTAATAGGTAAGCTTCTGTCTCATGATTATCACAAGATTAGATGGATTTAAAGGTATTTTAATGTGTACTTAATAAAATATGCCAATGAACCTACACTATTAAATATATAAAACAAATGATATATAGCTTAGTAAAATGGAAGTGATTTAAAATGAGCTAGTAAGAAAACCCTTCATTAGTTTAAGATTCATAACCTTTATTTTAAATATACACTACATTAAAAATGTAAAATCTGCTGTAAAAATCACCTCATTTCAGCATCTGTCTTCATAACAAGGTAAATGATAGTTTCAAGATAATGAGTTTTTCTCATTTGCTGAATGAATTAAGGTGCTCTGAGTTATTCTCATTTGACAGTAATACCAAGCAAATATTAATATTTTTATACAACCCCTCTTATAATGAATATTTTTAGAAGATTAATACTAGAAGTTTACTCTGTATACAGAGTCCCAGTGTAATTTGGACCAGAAAGCTTAAGTACATTATTTCAGCAAGTTATACTGAAAAGCTGAGGATTGATAAATTGAGTTTCATTAATGGGCACCAGGCTCCTTTAATGTGATGCCAGACTTCAGGAGGCTTCATCTGGCTTCTAAATGTTCAGGAAAAGGCGTGCCAATTTCTTTGCTGAAGGCAGAGTACTCTCCACAAAAGGGTCTTCTCCACTTTCAGTTTTCTGGGTTAATGTATTCTGGGTAGAATTATCTCACCCACTGATTGCTGCCCTGGGAATTTCAGTGTTCATACAAACTAACAAACGTCCACCAGACAAGCACCAGCAATGCCCAGCTGGCTTTTTGTCCCCCATGGGAAATTTTCTCAGTTAGAGCCTGTTAATTGTTTAGTGCAGCTGTGGCAGTTTCAAGGGTGCCAGCTCATCTCAGCCAACTGTATGCACACAGCCCATGACTCATAAGGCTGAGAAAGTACACGACATAGGTGTGTGAGGGACTTCAATGATTCCATTTTAAATATGCCTTCTTTTCCTACTCTTTGGGGGATAATACACAGAGAAAGATAGTTATTTAAGGGGCATAAATATCTTAGGTAATAATGAAATTCATTGATAAGAGTGCATAACATCCTCATCTTTATCAAAAATATTTGCTGTGTATAAAATGGCTGTGCTGTAGGTTTTATAATAACAATTATATCGTAAGACCTATGGTTTCTTATATACACAGCCATGTAGGACAAAGAGCATAAATAGTACGCAAATGTCATGACTAAACAATGTCAACCTACTGATACATATTCCAAATTGTCTTCAAGAGCCTGAAATATGTGTGATGGTAGACTGAAAGTTCTTGAAGTATTAGTTATCTATTACTGAGTAAGAAATTAACATGAATCTTTGTGTCTGAAGAAATCAGCAATTACTACCTAACAGTCTCTGTGGATCAGGAACTGAGGAGAGGCTAAGTTGTTTGGCCCTAGATCGAGATGTGCTTCAATGCTGCAATAAGGTATCTGGCAGTCATCCCAACATTCATCTAGGAAGGGGTCTGCTTCCAAGTTCACTTGCAAGACAGCTAACTGAACTCAGAAGATCTTTAGAATTCACTCCTGAGATTCTTCCAGCTGGTTCCCTTACACCACAGCAGCTGGCCTTAGCAAACTATGATGGAGTGAAAGAGCACACAAGACAGAAGCCACTTTCTTTCTCATAACTTAATAGAAGATGTGACATCCATCACTTATTATACAAGTTGTCCTTTAGGAGTAAGTCAATAAGTTCAGCCTATACTCAAGGGGAAGGGATCACATAACATCATGAGTATCATGAGGCAGAAATCATTGGGGACCATCATACAGACTGCCTACCACATAGAGGGACCATATTTCTCTCTACAATTTTGAGAAGTAGAATACTCATCTCTAAGTAGTTTCAGAGCTTCCAATTTTGATCCACTTCAATCAAACTATTTTTGCTATGGCAAAGTAGTCTAAAAACTGAAAATATGATCACATTATTTAACAACTAGTATCTGTCCTTGGGTGAATGTCTAATCTTATTATGGCATATGATACCCTTTATAAGCAGTACATAAAAGCAGTATTAAGTGACCTTTAATGTCATGAGCTCTAAAGTCAATTAGCCTAAATTCTAATCCTGGCTCTGCCATTTATCAGTTTCTTGTCCTTGTGCAAGTTTATTAAATTCTCGGAGCTTCAATTCTTCACTGAAACCTGAAATGATAGTAATATCTACCTTATACAATTATTGCGAGAATTCAGCGATATAGCCCTGGTGTAACTGTTTGCACAAAAACTAGTATGTAGAATATCCTCAATAAGTTTGTTATTATAACTACCTCATTTTATCTGAAACTATTTCACAGCATATTGTACAATTACTCAAACCAACAGTACTGAGTTAATTCCAACTCCTTACCACACTGTTGCCTTTGCCTGGAAAGTCTTTCCCTCACACTTTTTTACCTGAAGATCTTCCATTTTTCCTTAAAAATTCAATTCAAGATGTTTAATTTTCCCCAGGAATTCCTTAAACACACACACACACACACACACACACACACACACTTCTGGATTAGATGACCCTCAGTCATGCCTAACTCTGTCATGGTACTCACCATATTTTCTTGTCCATTTATTTCTCTGCTTATTTCAAACATTGTTTGTTTCTCTATGAATCCTGTTAAAATGCGAGCTCTTCAAAAGAAAGAATGTCTTTCATTTCTACATCTACAACGCCAAGCTTGGCATATGCTATGTTCTCAGAAAATGTAAATAGAAATCTCTCAAAGAGATTTCTGAGGCAATTTCTTTCCTTTTTCTTCCTTACTTTATCCAACCTTTCATGCCCTTGGAAACCCAAGTACTGGTTCCATAAGAACTATTGCTTTGAGGAGATGGCTGCTCAAACAAGAGTTCTTTAGATCAAAGAACATGCTTTTTTTCACTTGTAGCTCTTAAGACACAATTTAGATAAAAGACAATATTTCACTGACTTCCTGTTATTGATGTTTTGAAGTCTACAACTTAGTAATAAACAGCCCAGTTTCTCACCCAGGTGTTTAAAACACCACACAATCTACACCCCAGTCTTATTCACACACAAGTCTCCTTCTTCCTTTGCCTGCTCTCAAACATGTCCACACACAAACATATGTACTAGATACACACAAGCATGCATATACACACAAATTCACATGTATACCAATATACAAATATACACAACAGGAGATGACTTACATTGGATTTAATATAGGTGCTTGTTAAATTCAAATTTCCGGACCTTGACTCCATAAGGCAAGGGTAAAGGGCAAGAAATCAACCTTTAGACATGCTTCCTAGGTCATCCTAACTAAAAAACAAAACAAGAACTGTAAGAAATAAATTGCTGTTGTTTATAAGCCACCAAGTCTATTGCATTTTGTTATAACAGCCTGAAAGGACGAAGACTGTCAGCCCTTGACATATAAATGTATACTGACAAAGTTTGGACTATTTTTTGTCAAGATAATACTCAAACTAGCAAAGAGACTTATTATGGATGTTGATGTCTTAGGGGAGGAACTGTGTTCTCCAAAGCTTCTAAAGGACATTTCAGGTTGGCATGGGGGATGGGGATGAGAAATTCAGTTCATCTAGCCCCATCCCTCTGCCTGTTCAGAGGGCTCATGCAGACCTGGGGGTCAAGTAGTCACCTGTGGACGTAGAGAAATTCACGCTGGTGGTCTACCAAGGATTAAATGCCAGGATCACTGAGAAATTTCATCCCATTAAAGGCACAGTGGTCAGCAATCATCTTGTTTGTGGAGCCTTGGGTGCACAAGGAAATTTCCAAATAGTTTACATGACCTAGAGGAGTAGAAGTCTCCTTACAAGGGGGGAAGACAGGGAGTCTAATCATGCCTAGATTGCCCTGAGAGGCCAAGGAGACCACGTGCAAACATTTTCCGCCCAAGTGACTCCACAGGCCAGGCTGGTGGTGAGGGCGACCCACAACTCCAGGCCCTCACACCAGGCAGGACCTTCAGCTCTGAAGCAGGGGAATGACAAAGATTTCAGAGCAAATAAAAACTTACATAATGATGATAAAATCTAAAAAAAAAGAAAGTATACTTTCACCAGCTGAATGAGCATGATGAATTACATTTAGAATTCAGTTAGCAATGATGTCATAGCTTTTGGTAAAAGTATCACTTTCAACTCCTCAGTAACATGATAACTTCTGTTGACTGAATATTTCCCTAAAGACAGGCAGTTGACACAATGTTCCAGGCCTATATCAGTGTAGGATTCATGAGGCTGCATGGTTTTTCTTTTTATATCTTGTGAATTCCCAGAACTAAGGCTTCTACTGTCATAGGAAAGAAGTAAAACCCATCCTGAAGTCAAACAAAATTATTTGGAAATGACCTGCTGGTTACAGTAATCATCTCTCCCTCCAGAGCAGATACAAGTAATGGTTGCCTAACATGATGCATCCGTTCAATTCTAAGTGATTCTTTCTCCCTCACCATTCTCTTAACTATTCATTAACATAGAACATATTTGAATCATTGTTTTTCACTGCAGAACCATTTATTTATAACAGTATCAAATTAAATAGCTCCAAATTTTACTGGAAATTAGATAATTTGAGTGTTTTAGCTGAGTGGCAATCATTTAAAGCTTATTATATGACTTCAAATGAAACGAGAAACCAAACTAGTTACTAGTTAGGTAACACTATACAAGACGGCAAGCTCTTAGATGGCTCAATCGGTAAGCAAGTGAAATTCCAGTGCTGGCAAAAAATATACAAGATAGCAGCCTGAACTGGCACTTATTTTTAGAGAATTAATCTTTCTGAATCTGCAACAAATGTAATAAATTACAGAAATGTGTTTTTTAGTATTTCTAAAATTTTCATTCACAATTACAATATTGTAAAGCAAGAGTTCCTTAGCACATTTAACATATTATATCTCTCTTTCACTATTTTCAGACTCTAGCCAGTGTATCCACTCTGATACATATGTATAAAGATATAGATATATAATTTATATACTTATTTACAACACAGGTGTAAACTTATCCCTTAATACTGAAGTTACAGTGTTAAGGAAGTAGATAGTCAATTAAACAAAGAGAGATAAAACAGCATACTAATGAGATGTTAAACTTAATTTCATGCAACGCAGTAAATTCTGATTATCTTTAGAAGTTGAGCTCAGTTCAAAGGAACATACCACGAAATGAAATATTGATGATAGATTTGAAAAATAATTAATCATAGTCAATCTATCATTCATGAAAATAGATGCCTGTTTTGAGTCTGTAGCTACTTAAATATGCATGGAGTAAAAATGAAAGTGGGATCAAGGGAGGCATGATTGGGCAACAAGATGCACATCTACATGGTACTTGGTAGATTTTTTGATCAATGTATGATTATAATGTATACCATTAACTATAGTCACACCCTGCATAATCCTTCAACAGAAAATGATGCCTATCTAACTCAGCATGTTTCACTGTATTATCCCTGCACAGAACAGTCACCCTGTGACCAAATGATTTATCTGAGGTAGCTTTCACTCTAATGCAGATTAAACACAAAAAAGCTGAGGCAGAAATCTTAGTCCTCAAACCTAGCAAATTGTGCACAGACACAGCAATTGCCAAACTACTAAGTGTATGGGATTTGTGTTTATGCTTTATATATTGGAAATCTGAGTAAATTTAAATTATTTTAACAAGAAAATTTCTTCCACCACAGAGCTTCTATTCAGTATCACCAACCAACACAGTAACTGGTCTTGACTAGTGAAGTAATTCATAATATAAAAATGCACTACCCATTAGAAACCCAGAGTATGTTAGGGCAGGAAGAAAATTAGAGATCACTTAGTTCAACCCACTTATTTTATAATTCAGATAATTTGTTTCAAAAGTCTCTCATGTCCTGCTCTACAAAGCAGTGCTGTCCAGTGACAGTATATAATCTCTACAACAAAATGAGAAATATGAAACAATATAATAAGGTAAGGTTTTCATAAAGCTGAATTTACATATTTAAAATTATTACCTTATACTCCATTTGACATTTCCGATTTTTAAATAATATGCATTTATTAAATAATAAAGACAGGTGCTTTTCTAATATTCACAATTGATTAAATAAAAACTTGGCAACACTATGATGTGCCCTATTGCTTTGTAAATTTTACTAGACTATGAAATGCAAAAGTTTGGGAACCTCCATTTTCCATGTCAATTTAGAATCTAGTCTTTGACTATTTTCTATAACAGAGGTTAAAAATAATTTATCACTAAGGCCAAATCAGTAAAAAGAAATATTTATGAAATTAGTTATATTAAAAGGCATTGCTCACATTTACTAAAAGTTAATAAGAGATCTCAAAGAAACAGTGTATGTCTTTGTTACTCATATGTGTCTCTGATAGGAAATTCAATGTAGCAGGTTTTAGCAGTGTTTGAAAGAAAAACTGGCATATTGTATATAACAGTAAGATGTTAAATCCATAAGAATGAAGAAATCAAGGAGATTGAAACATGGACATAATAATATTATTATACACTTTTTAAGGTAGAGGTTATGGACAAAGTAATACTTGTCAAGAGGCACAAACTAGCTTGATTTCCATTTGTTCCTTGGATTTGCAAATGATTTTGTTTCAGTTACGTTTTATCAGATTCATGCCTCCCTTTAGGAGGCATGGATAGAAGACAAAATCTTAGTAGATTTTTTTCTAAAAATGTCAAAGCTAAAAATGTTTCTTATGAGATATGGAGTATAAAATCAGGCAAAATGGAATTCAAGACCATTTAGAATCAAGAGAAATTACCTCCTAGGAAGTTATCCCTGCACAAAAATAGGAAGATAATGAATCTCTGGTATAAAATTACGCTTCTGCATCCAGTCTTCTAAATAAGCAAGAAAGCCATATTTTTTCTTTTCATTTATTTCAGAAGATTCATGTGTGCCAATTGATTTAAAGTTACTGGAAAGATAAAATATTTTTAATGAACTACCTCAGAATCCCTCTGCATGACTTTGAAATAGATTAACTATTAAATGACATCAATAGTTAGTTAAGAAACAAATTTATTTCATTGATATTCCTAGCCAACTTTCTTGACTATGATATAATCATTCTCAATTCCAAGATTCGTGATGCATTTCTGTAGAACATGTGGTTTGTTTTCTGTTTTGGAAGAACAGGTAATATACCATAATTAAAATCTAATATGATTTTTCAAATTTTTTCTTATCATACAGGTTTACTTGGTATTTTGGGGGATGAGGATGGCTTTTTAAACATTTTATTAATGTTGTTTATTAAGAATTTTTAAAACATAATTTGTACATGTTAGATGTAATTAATTCAGATTTTTACTAATCAGGTTGCCTATACCATATTTAGGGAGTATTTGACTCCTACTAAGACTTTTTTCTTTTTTTTTATTATTTGTATTTCTTTTATTCACATGTGCATACAATGTTTGAGTCAGAGATTCATGAACAAAAATTTTTGTCTTACTCAAAAAAACAAAATCTATATGCCTCACCACCTGTCTTCTGCTATCTCTATCTTTGCATAATTGACTTGCTCCACAGGTGACAACAGAAAGCTGGTTTCAGTCATTAATTATAAATGGCATTGTTATTTTCCACTTAATTTTGAGCTGTTCCAGTTAAATGATTAAAATTGTAAGTATGCTAGTGATCATGTATTGGATGCTTATGGTTAGCAGGGACCATATGTGAACTTTACACATTTGTTAGCTTAAACAGTTGCCTCTTTGGGAAATATTGCTACCCTCATTTTGCCACAACTAATATTCAAGAGAGACTTTTTAAATGGAAGCATTGAGATGCAGAGTCCTGACTCATTTTGGAGCATGGTTTTTTCAACAATATCTGACATATCATGGATTTCTATTTAGTGTAAGTTGTTTTTATTTTTTGAAGCCCATCCATTTTCTGTATTTGTTAATTTATATTACTGTGACAAATACCTGAAAGAGCAACTTAAAGGGAAGAAAGATTTATTATGGCTCACAATCTCAAAAATTTCAACCCATGGTTGGCTGCTTCCACTGCTGTAGGTCTGAGGTGAGCACCATGGCAAATGGCATATAGTACAGCAAAGATGCTCACCTCAGGGTGAACAGGAAGCAAGAAGAATGACAAGAAGGAGCAAGGACAATGAATAGCCCCAAAGGACAAGCCCATAGAGACCTACTTCCTCCAATTAGGCTCCACTAAGCAAAGCTTCCAGTATTTCCCAAAGTAGTACCACCAGCTGGGAACAGAGCATTCAACAAACAGTCTGTGGGGACATTTCATATTCAAACTATAACAACAACCATGACTCTCTGACATTTCTGTTTTGTCTTTCATACGCCCATCACACGGGTGTCCATCCCAACAGGGAGCAGGTAGGCTCTTGACAAGAAGTGAATCTACATCATCACTCACTTTAATCACCATTTTACAATAGTTGATTAGGACTTTATTAATAGCATTTTAAAGTCTTTACACAGACCCTTTTTTAAATAAAATAGCTTCTGTTCTGAAAATAGTATGTGTGGTAGGAAAACACAGGCTTTAATCCCACAGAAAAATGAGTTAAATACTGGCATACTGTTGGAAAAGAACACAGGTCCTATAGCCCCAAAACCCTTGGTTAACTTAATTAACTTCAGCCTTCACATCTGTAGAGTAAGATAACCAATAGCTTTGTATTAACTTCCTAGAGCTGCCCAAGCAAATTACCACAAACTGTATGGCTTCAAATGACAGATATTTATTCTCATAATTCTGGGGACTAACTGTCCAAAGTATCAGTACAGTATAGCCTCTCTCCCTCTCTCTCTCTCTCTCTGTCTCTCTCTCTCTCTCCCTGTCTCTCTCCCTCTCCCTCTCTTGTTCTTTCTCTTGTTTTAGGGGAAAGATGTCTCATGCCTTTTCTTACCTTCCTATCTATCTTCTGGTGCTGTTGGAAATCTTGGTGTTTGGCTTAGAGACACATCACTCCCATCTCTTCCTCCATCATCACAGGGTGTTCTTTGTGTATTTCTGTCTTAACCCAATGGATGAAATAATTCCACTCAGAGTACATTAACCCAGAAAACTACAACTAGAGATGATCCTGGGGAGGGGGGCACTCAGCCTTCAGCAAAGCAAATTTGAAAACCTCATGTCCATCTCCATAAGACTTAAGGACCTGAGGGCTTGGAAGCATCTGATTTTATGCACTGGAAGGAAAAGGAGAGTAGAGAAAGACATCTACTTCTCAGAAGCTTTGTACAAGAAGGGCAGCTTATCAGACACATGAAGGTACCTCGTTGCAAATGGGACTGAGTAATGTAATTCTCAGCTAAGTAGACTCATTCTAGCAACAATTCTCCATGGTGTGGAGAAAATCACATTTAGTGCACAGAAGTTATCTCTAGGATAATCCTTTCATAAATTTTTTGTCTTTCTATCTGTGTTGCCGTGACCATATAACAATCTTATGCGTGCCGGATACACTATGTATAAACCAGATACCTTGAAATACAGGTTATGGCTTTTTTCTCCATTCTGCACTTTAGTTGTTTTCTGGTGTATTCCCTCTCTTTGCATTCTCTTGGCAAATTAATCCACTTTCCAGAGCTTCAGCTACTGTCTCCACAGGATAAAATCTCTAGTTCCAACCTCCTCCAGAGCTCCATCTCAGACTTTCTAAATTCTTGCCAAATGTCTCCTCCTATTGTCACCAACACATGCACCTCGAATTGTCCTAGCCAAACCTTTACTTCCCTCTCCATTATAAGCTTGCTCTTTGGTCATCTGTACTTTTGAAAAACATTTGCAAAAACTTCATTCAGAAACTGGTGTGCTAAGTATTTCGTTTCCTGAATTCCATCTCTCTTAAATTAGATTGTTTTATTTTTTAGTGTTTTTATTGGTATATAATAGCTGTACAGGGGGTTTTGTTGTGATGTTTCCATTTATGCATGCAATTTACCTTGGTTTGGGTCATCTCCTCCATTTTTCTACCTCCTCACCCTCTCCCTTCTTAAAATGATTTCAACAGTTTTCAGTGTTCCATATTCATACATTAAACATACATCAACCATTTTTACCTTTCCTTAACCTCTTCATTTACACTCCCCCTCTCACTAATTCCCTCCCCTTAACGTGATCTGTTTTACATTCCTGTCCTTCCTTGTTTAAGTGTCTGTTCATTGTTCAGTAAGGTTTTGCCTTGGTATTTTACCTGTAAATATATTGTATTTTAATCAATCTAACCCCCTCTATTACTCTCATATTTTTTTCTAAATTAGATTAATTTTATTCTACTTCATGTTTTTTTCTAAGTTAGATTAATTTTTAAATAAAAATAAAAGATATGGAGAGCCAAGTGAACTGTGGTTTCCAAGAGAATGGTAAGAATTGGGAGGAGGCATGGAAACCAACATTAGGCAGAAAGAATTTGTGTCAACTGCAAGGTCACCATAGTCCCTCAGAGCAGCATGGCCTTGGGGCTGTGAGCACAAAGCTGAGGTGCACTGTCCACCTGACCATTGATGTCTTGGAAGTTCAGAGTTTATGAACCTGAAAGGATCCATCATTTTAATGTGCATATATTTGAAGTCATATATCAATATGTGTTTAAGATATCGTCCAGCTTATTTTTCTCATATTCTGAGTCACACATGTCTAAGGAAGCAGATTTTTTTTTTCATTTTAGCACATACATCACATATAAAACAAAACATTAAAACTGACATTCAGCCAAATCTGAACTTAAGTGATTCTGATTTTTACAAAAATCATATAAACATCCATACTTGATCCAATACATATGCACGCACAACAAAATGTCTATTTCAATCTAAGTCTTAGAAAATTATTTGAGTTCAGAATGCTACAATAATTCTACTGCCTAATTTTAACATTTTATTTAATTATGATACGCTTCCTTCATGACAGATTTGACTGATTATGTGATTGTTTTTGCATCTTTTAATTTCGATATCTGGGCAGTCATCAGTTAGGATGCCTGTTTCAATGATAATTACTCAGGTTTGGCTCTACTTCTCAAATCATATATTGAACAGCCTAGGGAGTTTAATCTTTTCTGATGCTATATAGTCTATCTGATTCAGTTTGTTACAGAGTACTCTTCCTGATAGATAAAAAACACAGCTAGCCTATTAGTTAAGTGCAAGTCCCAAGTAAAAGATAAATTACAGATGAGCGGGCTCTACCAACACCTCAGCATGGTGTTTAACAGCTGCCAAAAGTACTGTATAATCTTTTGGAAGGCTTAATCGTTCCCTATTGCACCGTTCAAAAGAGAAGAGTAGTTATTAATCCTGGTGTCACACAAATTTTAACAGATCTTCATTGAATAAATAGTGTTGTTTCATATAAAGATTTTGGTTTTATATAACACTTAACTGTTAACGATTAAAGAAATATCCATGTAGTAGCAAGAAGAATAATTGTATTTTGTAAAGAAAAGCATATTTTAGCATGTATTAAACTGTACATTTAATTGGTGGCTTGAGGAAAGAGAAAAGAAATATCTTTCTTGAAACCATGGAATTGCCCTTTTTTTAGAGAGAAAGGGTTTTTGCTGCTTTTTTCTTTCTCTTTTAAAAAAATTCTTGTAATAGTTCAATTGCTCATGTTTTATCTTCTTTTTGTTTTTCTTTTTTTGTTTCTTTCTTTTTTATCTTTCTAAAGTTTGTTATTTCTAAAATGTGTGGGAGAAGTTGGCTTTCTTAAGGAAATGCAATAGACTGAATAGCAGCGTTTTTTTTTTTTTCTGTATAGTATTGGCCTTAGCATTCTATTCACATTGATAAAGCAAATACCAACATAACATTTCACTTCCAGAAACAGTGGCTCCAAAGCACTTTCATGATTGATTTCAATTTATTTTTTACTTAAAATTTATACACTTATCCTATTTCCAAAGAGATATGATTTAAAGTTATAAAAACATATTTGCATTGAGACCATGAAAATGAAATATAACAACTAAAACAATGGAAATGGAAATAGAAATACTAAAGTAATTCCAAAATCACAGTTTTCTGAAAAAAGGACAAAATCTATCATAAAATAACTTATTATCATTTTAAAATTAAAAAATAAGGAAGCTTTTTTATATCTCAGGAGATTGTTTTCTAGAATTGAATCCTAAAAAGAATATAGAACAAATATTTACAAAAATGACACTAAGCAAAGTAAACATCAAATTAATGGTAATTTGTAAGAAAGATGCAAAACCTGAAGCTTTCATATGAAGCCCTTAAAACGAAATATTTGGATAAGAGACCTAACATGCTCAATTTCTGAAATGTAGCTACATTTTTGTCTAGCCTGAGGAGGCCGTGTAGCTGAGGATTTTTACGGGAAGGGCTTCTGCAGTCAGCAGATCGGCTACCTTTCTGCTGCTGCTTTGTACTAGGGGTTGAATTGAGAACCTTGTGCATGGGAGCCACGTACTCTATTTGTTGAGCTATGCACCCACCCCTTTCGCTTTTATCTTGTTTCCTCCGACTCAGGATATTCCTGCTTCTTCCTCCCAAGTAGTGGGATTATATCAAAGAGTCACCTTGCCTTGCTACCAGCTATCTTCTCAAACATAATTTGTCCTGCAACCAATTTAATGGAAATTTAATAGCAAATAGTTCAAGGCTGGGCAAAGTTAGGATTGTGTGCAGTCTGTGAGGCTGAATGGAGATCTATATATTATGAGTTAGATTTGCTGAGAGTAAACAATCTGCTGTGTAAAAAGGAGTAAAAACTTGCTTAAGAAGGAACTAACTAGGCCTGGTGACATAGCTCAAGTGGTAGAGTGCTTACCTAGCAAGCATGAGGCCCTGAGTTCAATCCCCAGTAATGCCATGTAAAGAAAGTAAAATAAAATATAAGAGTATAAGGAATCATCTGAGTTCTGATACAAATGAATCCTCATGATGTTAAGAGTCACTGTTTGGTTTTTAACCCAGAAATTCCATCTTCAAATATTTTAGACAATTCTGGATGAGATTATAGAATTATCTTTTTAACTGTTTATTGTAAAATCTTTAAAACAGATTATATAAAATTGAATATTATCTAATCACTTAGTCCCAATATAAATCAACTCATAGTCAACATTGTAACATATAATCAGACTTCCTCTCTCCTTACTTTCCTTATACTCTAGGCTATATCAAAGAAAACCTCCAATTTTATAACATCTCATTCATAAATATTTTACTCTATGCGTCTAAAAAGTAAGGACTATTTAAAAAAAACATAAATACAATATTATCACACCTACAAATAATAATTGTCAATAATTCCGGCAATAGTATGTCTCCAAAATCACCATAATTAATTTCTTCCCTTCCATATTCATTTCAGTCCACTATAGAGTTATAGAATGTTCTTCTCCACATTCTTAAATCTGAGCTGGCCTCTTTATACTGCTTTGGCTAATAAACTATGTAAGAAATAATATATAATTTCAGATCTGAACTTTAAAAGAATTACAATTTTCTACTTCTTCTGGAAGTACTAAACCTCTGCATAAGACATCTTATTTCCTTTCTGAGAAGAACATAGGGAAGATGAGACAGACAGAGACAAACAGAGATCTTACCGTCCCAGAATCTTGAGTGGGCCCAATCTTTCAATTATTCACCACAAGATACTAGGTGTGAGTGAGAGAAATCTTGAATTCTCCACACAAGCTCAACAACTACCTCAATATCCCTAAATAATTGCAGTTTAGATTGTGTGGGCCAGAAGTATTGTCTAACCACACCCACCTAAATTTCTGATCTATAAAGTCATAAATAATGATGAGTACTCTTTAAGTTCACCAAATTTTGACTCAGATTGCTACAAGGAATAGATAAATAAGATAAGGTCTTAGTATTATCAATATCACATCAATGTTGAACTTTCTCCAGTTGGCTTATGTATATTTTGATCATAGTTTGTTTGAATCAGCATGTAAATAAAATAACTCTAGAACTCTAAAAAACAATGAATATATTATGTATAAATGTAAAGTATTTTCCATTTTATTATCTAACTTAGCAGAAATTATCTATTGATATAGTAATTCCTTATATATGGGTAATTTGGGCAAAGATTACTATATCCATTGTACAGATGAAGAAATTGAGATCCTGAGAGATGAAAGTCTTGCTAGAAAACTCATATTTGTAATTCAAAGTCAGGTCTTCAAATTCAGTCTAGTATTCATTCCTTTCTTCTAAACTTGGTTTGACGCTTCAGAGATTTCTATTACTATGGTTGACACTAATAATACATGTTAGTATTAGAACCATAAAGAAAGAAATGTTTCTCTACGCTTCATTTTTATATCCCCAAGAAGTATTTATTTCTCACTGTGTCCCATCCTCTCCATATCTGCTGCCTACTCCCTAGTATAGTCTTTTATTATATCTCTTGTAGTACAAAAGACTTAATTGAACTCTAATCTCCGATCCTGTTTGTCCTGTCTATTTTATTGCCAGGCTCATCTGTCTATAAACAAACATGGTCACCTTGTCTTCCCTGTCCAGTTACATTTGACAGTTCTCAAACTGGTATTTTATAAAGGAATATTCTCAAAGGGCAATGAGAATGCTTTGGAAATCTAAAATATTCCTCTACCTTGTCAAAAATTAATACAGTAATCTTCTGAATCATTAAAATGATCTCCTAACAACAGAGTACTGCCACCTACCTGATCTCAGTACCCTGGACTACATTTGGATTTGTAGTAAGACTTCATAATGTTTAAGCATGCTGCATCAATAAAAGCTATTGAAGTTATTCTCGCAGTAAAAGTCACATGATGACTGAGTGCTCATATAACACATGCATAGCCATGCAGAATTCAAAAAAACCTATAATATTTAGTATCATACCAATTACTCCCAACTCATTATCAAAACACACTCCATTGTTCACAACAAATTATAATAGTTCTGTATCAATAGGTATATTGGCATATAACAAGGAAACTATCTTTTTAAACCCTGTTCCAGAGATAATTTGATTAGATAATCACTTAAAGTAGAATTTAGGAATGTCTTAAAGCTAAAGTTAACTCCAAGTAAACAAAACCTCTTACAGAGCTCTCGAATAATGCCATTATGACACAATGTACTTGCATCTAGCACAATAAAAGAGAGAAAAAATAAATAAGCTTTTGAAGCTACATCCTAGGCATCAGATGGACTGGGACTGAGAATTCCTCTTGGGCAATCTCAATAAATATTCTAGCTCCAAATACTGATAATGCCCTTCTCACTCTAAAGACAATCCACTCTCAGTCTATTGAAAATGTATGCCTTTCCTAATAAGCTTTGCTATAATTTTCACTGTACATTTTTTTTAAATTAAAAAATGAATTAGCTTTGGAAGCCTAGCAGGAGTAGAGTTTGCCTTAAGGATTTGGCTGGATTATCTTGACTTAACAATTAAATCTTTGAAATTTAAAACATTATTTTGACAACATGCTTTTGCAAAAAAGCATTGAGTTTAGAAAAGAAAAACATATTTGCCTGTTAGAATAAATCATATAAAATAACCAAATTCAATTTTTTTTGACCTAGAGAATTGTCAAATATTGAATTAATGATGATAACTTGAATTCACTGGTTTTGTTTTCATTTTCACCATTACATTACTTTCCTAAGGCTATAGTAATAAAGTATCACAATTTGGATGTCTTAAAACGATGGAATTACATCCTTTCACAATTTTTGGAACTAGAAGTCCAAAGTGAAAGTATTGGCAAGATTGATTCCTTCTGGAATCTGTATCATGACTTTCTTTTAAGATCTGATGGCTACAAGCACCTTATCATTTCACCCTAGACCTTCTCTAGCCTGGCTTTGCCCTCTCTGCTGCCATCCTCCACCACTATTTCCCTTACAGTTTATCCCTCAGTAAAATATAAGGCTGCTTATAAGTCCTTAACACATAATAGGTCCTTTTAGCTTTCTTTGTTAATTGTGTCCCTTTCTGTAATTTTCTACCCTTTCCAACTTCCTCATCCCAATAGCATCCACTTCTAATTTCTATTCAAAGTCTTGGGTCAACTGTCATCTTTTCCTGAAAATCTTCTACGAATATCCCCCACACCCAATCAGCACCACAACCAGCCTCAGACACTGAGTGAAGTTGATCTCAGCAGGTCTCCCATTTTCCTGCACATCTGTTTTCTAAGAGACCATAAACTCTGTAATGCCAGGAACATTTTTCAGTCTCCAGACCTTAGCACACTGGTCATGCAAATGTTAAATGAATGTCTTAGTGGGAAAGAACAAGTTCCAGTCACAGTTTTGCTTCTCAGGGGACATTCCAAGATCTACATGCATTCTACTTTGTACTTCTGGCAGAACAAGAATTCACATTGCCCCACGTGGGAGATTGGTATCAGCAGCATGTCACTTAAGCAGTGAACAAGCTCACACAAATATCTCTATCTTTAAAAATGGCCTTGTTTGCTGTCTTTGGATGATTATATGCCATTTTATGAGAGAAATTTATGGATTTGGGGATTTGGAAAGATATAAGCAGCTCAAAAGTTTTAGCCTTATTTTGCTAGGGCAATTTGTATATATGTACAGGAGTCTAATGGGAGAGAGGCTGGAAAGACAAAATAGCTCCATATTTTTTAATGATTTTAAAAGCCAAAATAAGGTTTTGGATTTTATTTTGCACAAAGTATCCATTGGCTTTGAGAAAGGGACCTTACATTACATAATGGTACCTAAAGAGATGGTTCATTCTTCCAGATCAAAATGTCATGCACTGGTTTTCTTCATTAACCTCAATGGTATCAGAGTTCTATTAATCAGCATTTATCAAATAAGAGGTAATCCAAATGTTTTTCCTCTTTGGGTTTTAAAAGTTATATACTTATATATTTGTATATCTTGGATTTTGAAGATTTTTACTGTTTCATAAATAGGAAATCACATTTTCATATTTATGTTTTCTTAATACTTAGCTCCTGTCATTTCTTATAATAGTTTAAAATAAAGTCCTGTTTCCCCCATAAACTTGGTGGTTCAGATTTACTCTGGTTGAGTAATGAAGGATCAGGTCAGATTCTTCATTATTGTTTTCAAAGATAGTTAATTTGTTGTTATCTAAAAGAAGTTTCTCCTGTTTCAGCTGAACGCTCGTGTTATATTTAAAAGTTATGTGATGTCTTATTTAGGATTAACTTCTCAAGTCATTTTTTAGATAGGAATGTTATCTTGTTATATGGGGAAGCAAGGTCTGAGATATGGCAGTAAAAATAATATTTAAAATTTATATTTGGCTAAGGTAGTTAATTATTATAGTTAAGATAAATTCAGCCTGGACAGAGTAACTGAAAACACAGAACAAACTCTAACTAAGAGACAGGGACCTGATATTCATGCTGCAAAGCTAAAGATGGTACGTTAGCTGCTTACAAGAATCTAAGTTTAAGAAAATGTATGTAATGAAATTAACCTTGAAAGAGAGCCATAGTGTATGTGTGGGATATTGATAGTATACAATTAAGACCCACATTTCCCTTAAAAATGGTCCTATATATGCCATATTGCATAGCTACAAAACTTTTTTGTTTTGACTTTTGTTTTCTGCAAGTTGACCTAAAATCACAAAATTGTGGACTTATCTTCTTAGTAACTACGTGACTCACATTTAATGCTTGTATTTTCACATAAACTAAAATTCTAAAAGGTAAACAAATTTACTTCAATAGTGCCTTCTTAAGTAGAACAAATCTTAGACTTTACATACTTCTTGTAACAAAAACTTTTGCAACATTTCAGATCAATATTCTGAACATCTCCTGGCTGCGTTGCCCCTTCATGATTCTCTAAATCTCATGGGGGAGTTTGGATGAAATACTTTGCCTGGAATATGAAATGACTTTTACCATTTAGGTAAAAGACTCCTTTCTGGTCATTTAAATCTCATTCCCCCTCAAGGATTTTTGTTTTTGCAGTATTGGGGGATTGAGATTGCACTTGTTGGGCAGACACTCTACCACTAAGCCAGGCCTCCAGGCATGTTAGCTTTAATTATTTTTTTTAATAAGATCTCAAGTTTTTGCTCAGGACTTCAATCTTCTACCTATACCTCCTGCACAGCTAGGATTACAGGTGTGTGTCACCACACCTGACCTTTTCCCCCTAATGTTAAAAACAATTTACAAGAGGGGAAATTCTGCTTAAAGATTTGATTGTTTTTAATTTATCAAAATTTAATTACTAGTTAAATTTGGATAAATCAAATATGATTGTAGATCTAAGTAGATTTCTATTTATTAAAGTCAGTCCTTTCTTAGATTTAAAAACTGAATTTTTACTCATATATCAAACTACTATGATTTTTTTTAAAAAGTCATGTAGTTTTATTTTTGTGAATTACCATTTCAAAAGAAACAGTAACCATTCCACAGTAGAAAGGAGAACAGTAGAAGGGATGAGCCAATTCAGGTTATAGTACATAGATACATGGAAATGTCACAATGAAATACCCTGTCTAGCTATCTTTAAAAAAACAAAAATGTCATTTCTTTACAAAAATAGAGAACAGGAAGGCAAAACAGTTCCTTTGTGGAGAGTATGTACCAGTGGGAGGGGGAGGATGTGGGGAAAGGGCATGGTAGGGTGAATATGGGGCAAATACTGTGTATACGTGCATGTAAATGGAAAAATGAGACCTGTTGAAACTATTCCAGGAATGGGGAGAACAATAAAAGGGGTGAATTCAATTATTAAATATTAAGAAATTTTGTAAATGTACCCCAGTACAATAATAAAAATAAACAAATAAAAAAGTATTTCAGAAACAATATTCATTATTTTTTCAGTAACAAGTCATATTTATCAAGAAATACCATTGTGATTTTCTTGAACCAAATATACCACATGATAAGGTCTTGTATTGATTGATTTAATTGTGTATGTGTTTTTATTAATACTTCAAAATTACAGGATCCTTTCTAATATATTTTGCTGTGTAATTATGTTACTATTGGTATGCCAGCATGATTAAACAATGACATTTTTATGTGGTGTATGGTTTTCTTTTCTGTACTCAGGTTCTTTCTTTGGGAGCAGATGTCCTGCCGGAATATAAACTACAGACCCCACGCATCAACAAGTTTACAATATTGCACTACAGTCCTTTCAAGGCGGTCTGGGACTGGCTTATTCTGCTGTTGGTCATATACACTGCTATATTCACTCCCTACTCTGCAGCTTTCCTCCTCAATGACAGAGAAGAACAGAAAAGACGAGAATGTGGCTATTCCTGTAGCCCTTTGAATGTGGTAGACTTGATTGTGGATATTATGTTTATCATAGATATTCTAATAAACTTCAGAACAACGTATGTAAATCAGAATGAAGAAGTGGTAAGTGATCCTGCCAAAATAGCAATACACTACTTCAAAGGCTGGTTCCTGATTGACATGGTTGCAGCAATTCCTTTCGACTTGCTGATTTTTGGATCAGGTTCTGATGAGGTAAGAGCTACTTAAGAATCTTATTTCAGAATGATTGCAATTTTAAAAGTGTTTGCTTTACAAACTTCCTACCTGACAGATGAAATTCATCTTCACTTGGAAATTCTATAAAATGAAATGGAAATTTTCATTCTCTGCAAATAATTTAAATTCCTTCTATATTTGCTGAAAGATGCAAAATATGTCCTTCCTTGACCCAACAAATTAAACTTTGAAACATATGTTTCATAGTATGCATCACATTTCTAGGATGTATAATCTCTATATATTAAGTCCATGGTATAAAACTGTCAAATATTATGGATTTCCTTCTCCTTATTCTGGTTTGCAACAGTGGGGATGTATTTTTTGTTCAAATCATGGAGAAGAGGGCACCTCATGAAATGTCTTCTTCAAAAACCTTTTGTCTTAAATATCAGCCAGTTTAGAAAATACTTTCTGCACTTTCCCAATACCTTATAAAATTTCTTAGGAAATGAGAAGGGTATGTTCTGCATAGAGGGTCTATAAATATAATCAGATCCTCAAAGAAAATTTTGATAAAAATGAGGTAGGTTTGCCACTTAACTACCACTAGTTTTTAATGTATATAGATTTCTGGATTCTACAATAGAAATATTTACAGAAGGTGTGAAAGTAGTTCTAAGAGAGCAGGTTGAAAAAGATAAATTCAATGTGCTGATTTTTTCTTTTTAATTAAGTGCTCTTTCAGGCCTAAGAACTCCTCACCATCTTTGGTTCGTTTTGTTACTTTTTTTTAAGAGAATACCAGCCTCAATAGATGGTTGTTCCCTTGCCATTGAAGACTTCAGCATAAGAGAAGCCTCTGACAAGAGGATTTACTAGGTTTAGAATTAGGACTAACCTTTCTATAGAACATGCTTGTCAAACTGAGGTCAGTTAGCAACAGTACAATAGAACAAGATATTCTTCCTGAATTCTGTAGACCTTAGACAAAGTCCCAAGACTGACTTTTTTCATCTGTAACGGAATGATAAAATAATATTACCTTCCCCTCTTGTTTAATTTGAGAATCTAAAGAGATAATACAAGTGAAACTCAGGAAAACCCAAAACTTGACCTAATAAACTATAGAATAAAACTTCATCATTTCAAAAGTTAATTAACTTTTTGGGTAAACAAATGAATAGGCAAAATGGAATTGTTAGGGGAAGTTAATGTACTTAATCAATATTGACCAAATTCCTGAATAGATAAATGGATTATAGCTGTTGAGACAGGATTTCTAGAATTCAGTAATAAATGAGCTTAATTTCAGTTAAAAACTATGTAATTCCATTCACATATGTAATTCAGACAATCACTGTTTGAGGCAGGACTTCCTTCAAGTAAACTGAAACGAGCAAATTCATATGACTCACTTCAGTTTGGCATAAAATAGTCTTGGTGGAAAGCAGGTGTTCAGATCACTTTTACCATGAAGCATCAAGGAAAAGGGTGAAGTTTGCTGTGGAGAAATCATACCAGTTCTCAGCTCCTATATGATTTCATGGATTCTGTTATGTTCCCAAAGTTTCTATCCACTTTAAGATGTGATATGATAGGGAAGGGAATATGGCTTTGAAGTCAGACAAACCAAGGTTTGATGCTCCTCAGCTCCACTTCTTGGGCTTATTTAACTTATTTAAGAGTTCTTTTCTGTAAATGGTAAAAAGTGAGTTTTTATGATTTTTAAAAATACATTTGCATTATATGAAAAAACTATCCCAGTTCCAGGTACATATTAATGACTTGCTGGAGGTTATTTCTTTCCCCTTTCCACTCTCTTTGGATTAAACCCTGTTTCCTAATAAAACTATCCTTTAAAAACTTACATATGACCACAGATATACATATTTATTCAAAAAGTATGTACTGTCTACTAATATAGAGCTATCATATTAGCTAGTTGCAGCTGAAAGAATTTCTCAAGAAATGAAAGGCGTAAAGGAAATGTTTTGAGAACAGTTACTGGTTATAAAGAACAGCAGCACATGATCAGGTGACAGACTAAGGTAGATAGACATTATAGACAGCAGGTGTGGGAAGGAGTCTGAAAGGGGCATTAGGGAATCAGATATTAGACTTCATCAAAGATAACTTGTCATTGTAAAAGGGTAACAACCAGACAAGTGAACAATTTGGAATAATTCATAACATTTTGCAACAGAGACAATAAATATACTTCTTTTATATATAAGCTATATTACATAACTTAGCCATACTTTTCAGTACATAGGGTTATTTCTGAATAATTTTTGTCAAAAGTATGTATGATGCAAGAAGCGCATTACAGATATTCACATCCATTTTGTTTCTGACAAAATACAAAAAAAAATGCTTTCAGAGAAAAAGAGATCTAAAATTCAAAGAAACTAATCTGGGAAATTTGTCATATGAATATGAATTTGATACAAGATTAAATGATAAATTCTAACATCATTCAGTTAGAGGTCACTTTGATGAGATATCATCTAGTCCAATGTTTTCCAAACTGGAGTTTTATGGCAGTGCTTTAGAGAGTCCCATGCCCTCAAGGGTATGTCTGCCCTTAATCAGCAAAGCAAGCTGATGAAGACTCAGGGCAGCCCATCTCCACTATAAAACTACAAAAGCAGATAAAAGCTTGGTTTTATCTGCTTTACTGATGTGGAGCTCCGTATGAATGCTTTAAAGTTTGCCTAATTCATTTTGTCACTTCTAGGAAGGATTATGGTAACTACTCCCCAAGTAGATTATTCATTTTATAAGCATTTATTGAGGTACTACTATGTGCTCAATCCTGAGTTTACAAAAGAGAATTAAAACCCCCACAGTCTGGGAGTTTGCAGTCTAGAATGGAAGACCAACAGTTAGAAGAGTAGGGTGCTATTTAATAACTACTTTAATAGCACCATGTTCAAGGGGACACAAAAAGATGGAAGGGGGGATCCTGGTTACCAATGGGAGTTTTCTGGGTAGAAAAGGGTAAAAGGAGTATTCACTCACAGGAGTAACCCAAACAGGCATCAAAGTCCTCAACCCCATCAGACTCAACATTTACTTTAATAATAAAATATTTTATAACACCACCTTTGAGTACTATTAAATGAAAGTCATAGAAAACATATGTTTACACATATAATTTCACAGGTATAGTATCTAATGTTCTGCTCTTAAAATAAAGGAGAAATAAAAGATATTTTATTTATCATAAAATAACATCTAGTTCACTATGTATGTGCCTCAAGCATGTATACTTTAAGTGATATAATGAAGATCTCAGGTGCTTATACCTAGTTTTAATGAATAAGCTTTTCTTTAGACAATAAATTAATATTTCACTATTGTTAGTTTTCTTTATATTTACATCTTACAAGGATTGAAAATATTTATGTGTTTAAATGTATATATATATGAATACACATACAAATCTGCAGATATTTGTGTATACATTTACATATATAGATATATATATACCCAGAACTCTGTGATATGTACAAATTTAGACAGATAATGTAAACTAGTAATCAAATACCACAAGACATGGTGTCACTGAAGAGGGAATTTTATAAGACAGTGAACAACTCTTACTGAAAATCCAAACCAAATAAGTTAATCAGTTCTCAATTTACATACTAACCAAATTTCTGGAAAGTTTAATGAATATTAAAATGTGTGAAAATAAATTTCTGCCTATATTTAAAACTTAGCTTCAAGGCTGAGTAACTATAAATTTGGTTTTCGCATGTATAAATGATTGCCAGTACACTGAAAAGTTATATTGAACATGGAAAATTGTGCTGCTGTTGGAGAATGTTACAGGCACCACAGGACTTGTAACCATTTCCCTCTACTAGGAAGTAAAGGAAAATTCAGGGCAAAGTACAATGAGGGCTGAAAACAAGTCATTGAGTGTGTCAATCAAGGATGCATTGATGATATTAATTAAGTCAGATATGGGTCACAAAGCCAAAGTAAAGTGGCTTCTAAAATTAATAGTGAGTGAATAGGGCCTCTCTTGCCCCCACCTTGGTAACAAATGAAAAGAGAAAGTACAATATTATACAGCTGCACCTGACGGAGAAAAATTTTTACTGCACTTGGTTTTTGTGCTTCTGCCTAAGATATTTGTGTGCTAAAAAGAAAAACCCATGCAGAAGCGACTCCTAGAGACTGGCAAATTAGGCTACTGAAGATTCCTGAAAACATGGGGCAGGAGGGAATTCGAAGCATGTGACAGTGTGGCCATTATGGGTGCTGTTTTCTCCTGTTTAGGAGGATAAGTGGTAAATTACAGTGCTTCCATAGATAAGCTTAGAAGTAGAATAGAAGGAGTTTAAGGGGTTCCTATCCTTTAAATTTTAAAGTATAAATTTAAAGTATTCTGAGAAATTCTGAAATAAATATTACCTCCAAATTAAAATCTACTACTCCTGCCCATGTAGATCTTAGAACTAGAAATAACCACAAAATATCATCCCTTTTGTTTTCCAGCCTAGGAAGTTGAAGAATTTTGTTTCAATGAGACCACTGAAATTCAGGATTAAATGACTTACTCAGTCCTGCCTTATGTACTACTCTTATTTAATAACATAAAACTTAATTCATCCTGCAAATATCAATTGAATGCCCTTCAAAGTGGCCAGACACTATCCTAGGTTTGAAGATTCAGAAGTAAATCAGACAGACCCAGTCTCTGTTGTGAATTTACGTTCTACAATTGGGGAAGAGAAGTCGGGAAAGGCAGAAGACAAACCAACAAATAACTATGCAAGGTGATTTCAGAAAAAAGTAAGTGCTGTGATGACAGCAAAGCAGGTAGAAGTGACAGAGAAGGTCCTAACCAGGATAGGAAGATTCCGGAACATCACTAAGGAAGCACAATTTGAGAGTTGAGAAGGAGCCAGCCACATGAGACTCCAGTATAAAGCATTTCAAATAGAAGGGAACACTGGAGGAAGTAGCCAGATTGGTGAGCAAGCTTGGCATGTTAGAGGAACAAAGAGGGTATCAGTAGCAGCCAGGCTGAGCCACAGTGAGTAGGAGGTAGGGTGCTAAGGTATAAGGATGCAGATAGAAGGACCAAAACACACAGAGTGGGAGAATTTGTTTATAGTGGCTGCAGTGGGAGTATTTGGAATAGGAAGGACATTGTCTGATTGACATTTGGAAAGACTGCCTAAGCAGCTGTTGTCTATATAGTAGGTAGTCAGGGTAAGGACCAGGGAACCAAATTAAAGCCCTTGCTGTGTCTCAGGAATAACAAAACAGCAGATTAGACTATGTTCTAACAATAGAGATGGAGAGAGTAGATAAATCTGGGTTATATACTGGAGGTGAACTGTGAGAATTTGTTGGTCTTTTAAATACTGTATGAAAGAATAAGAGAAAAAAGCAGAAATAAGGATGATGTAAAGTTTTTTGTTGTTTGCTTATTCTTACTGAAAAAAAAATGGAGGAAGGACAAGATGGTTGCTTAAGCAATTTTTATAGATGTTAATGCATTTTTCCAGATGGTAAAAACCTGGGGAGAAAAAGGTATGTTGTGGGAAAGAAATTCCTGTTTTGACCATCTTAAATTTGAGATGCCTATTAGTCATCCAAGTACAGATGGCTTGTAGACAACTTGGGCATCCCATGAGCAACTAGAAAAATATATTATGATATAAGAAAAAGAAAAGAGATTCATTAACTTAAAAATTACATATAGTCATAGCAGAGGGTGGTCTAAATCATTCTCTCTATTCCAGGATCATGCACCAACATCTGTATGCATCTTTTAAAAGAGTCTAGAGGTTCATATTTGGTAGGTCTGAAGGAAAGTCTTTAAACTTGCATTTTTTTAAGTGACAAGAATGATTCTGCTGTTTAGATACATAAGATGCAGTGGTCCTGTCTGGGACAAAGAAGAAATCCAAGGGAAAGCTTTCCTGTGCTCATAGGTAAACATTTTTACATGATAAATGCAAAAGTACATAAAAAATTAAGAAGTGATTTCTGCTAATTTAAAAATAGAAATGATTTTTTTATTTTATCACAATTTTAATACATTATATATTAGATCAAGGGAATCAGTGAATTTGAACTATATAATTTCACTTCTAATTTCTGTGTATAAATCAGAGTTCAACAATTGGAACAAAAGTCCTCATTTTACTGAAGCAAGTATAAAACAGAACTTTTCCCCCAACAAAAGAATGTATGTAAAACAATATTTTAATGAGTCATTTTTTCCAGTGTTCATTTGAATCGAACGTATGCTGCCATTGTTTCCTGGACTAAAATTTTCCATTTCATTAAAGACATGAAGTACAATCTTGCTTGGTACCATTAGTGAATCATGAGTTTGTAGGCTCAGAAGCATATGAATTACATTTCATTTCAAACAGAACTGTCTGGCCAGTCCTCATTGCTCTGCATATTATCTAAAAGTGAACTTACCCTTGTATGTCTGCACAGACATATCCTCAGAAAAGTCACAATTTCTGAGGTTATTATGGTAACATAATAATATTTTCATATTTGAAGACAACAAAATATTGAGGATACTTATAACTGCAAGGGGAGAAAGCAGAATTTTCTCCTTAATGTCTTAACTCCCACCACTACAGTGTTAAATTTTCTCATTCTTTATTTCAGTGCCTAGAAACACAGAGTTGGTGACAGCCTCAGAAGAAAGAAGCTTTAAGTTTTCTTTCCTGCTCTGAAGAAGAAAAGTAGCTAGTAGCCCATTCTCCATCATTCATTAGGTTTTCTCATTGTTTCTTGCAGTTTTTCCTGAACACATCAGGTTGGGTTCCACTCACAGATCCTGATAGGTAGCTGGGGTATTCTTGGGTCAGTGGCCATTTAAGATAGGATAATTTGTGACCTAGGGAACATTTACAGCAAGCCCAAAATTGTTGTCCTTCCTCCTTACCTTCCCCATACCCACCCTTCTCATTGGAAGTGTAAATGGGCAGCCTAGTTAAACCTAAGGCTGGCACTCACAGAGAATGAACTGTCAATGAGAGCTCTTTTGCAGCTGGTGTTCTGGGAGTCCCCCTTGAGCACTCTACATAGAGATGGTATCTTTTCCTTTGGATAAAGTCACTTTTGAAGAACATGGTGACATGTATCTGAGATAGGTTCTATGGAGCGTGCCAGTGTGTAAGGAGCCTACACTCAGCACATGGTTTGTGACACAAAAGGGACATCCTTCCTGTCTTTCTTCTCCCTTTTTTCTTTCCCTATACTACCTCTCCCTTAATTCTATCTCTAAATACTAGGCAGGCCCTGTACCACTTCATTCACACCCCTAGCCCTTTTGCTTTGGTTATGTCAGAGATAGGGTCTCACTTTTTGCCCAGGTCAGTCTGGCCGTGTGATCCTCCTATTTTATGTATTTCCCATTGTTGCTGGAATGGCAGGCATGCACTACCATGCCACGCCTAGCTTTTTTTTTTTTTTTTTTTTTTTTTTGGTGGTACTGGGATTTAAACTAGGGCCTCATGCTTGCTAAACTCAGTGGCTTCTTAATTCTTGAGCCACTCCACCAACCAGCTATTTTCCATTGAGATGGTGTCATTAACTGTTTGGCCCAGACTGGCCTGGAGCTGTGATGATTCTGAACTCAGCCTCAAAACATGATTCTTCTTATTTCACCCTCCCAAGAAGATAGGATTACAGGCATGAGCCACAAATGCCTGGTTTTCTATTGTCTTTTCTTAGGCTAGCTTCACTATCCCTCCACATAACTAAAAATCATCATTTAAGGCCCCATTTCCAAGCAGATTCTATTTTTTCCAATCTAAGAAATGCTTTATCATTTACTCACTTAGCCCAGTCCACACAGTATCAGATCCAGGGAATAGGCAGAACCCATGCTTTCCTTCTTGTTTTAGTAAAAGTTATAACAGAGTCTCCATTCTCTTTGTCCTCATGACTGTTATGATTCTAAGACTGGTGGCAGATGTGATTCATAGATTAGAAATGATGTCTTAATGGCTTAATTTAAACTGCATTATTCAAATATTCAAACATTTTCTCCTATGTAGCATAACATGATATATTAGCTTAGAAAAAAATAATTTTTCAATGTCACTTATATCTTTCTTTCCAATTTCCTTTAATATAACACTTCTATTTTCATTCAACTATAAAGAACAAAAAAATATTCCCATTTTGTATTCATGTAGTTTTGTCTATAAAATATATATGTTAATAGTAAAAAGACACCTTTTCCTAAAGAAAACATAGCATAATTGCTCACATTTGCCAAAATAACCGATTAATTTTTTACTTTAAGTAACGATGATTCACCTAGTAATAAGTAAATTGTATAATGTTCCAAACATGTTAAAGAAAAGAATATTGACAGTTACTGGGCTCACCTATGTTGTTGTTATCTTCCTAATGTTAATGCTATCCAGAATGAAAAATGATTCTGTATTTCCTAATTTTTGCACCATTGAACACCATGCCACCCATAGTAAATTACTTCAATATCATTGATGCAAAGAATTAATATAATTTCCTTATTCTGCAGAAAGTCAACTTTGATTACCTGACTAATTTTCCCATGTTTATCTTATCTGTGGCAAATCTTAATCTTCAAGATATTAACAGTTAGAATCTAGAGAGCTCTGATTAGTTACATGCTTCATTAGCTCCTTCCTCCCCTGATAATTAGGATTCTTGTGATTAGTTTCTTGCTTTGTTGACTTCCCTTCTTTCACATTTTACTATTATTTTTCATGAATTCTTAATGCGAGCAAGAAAGTCCTTTGAAACCCAAGTAACTACAAAGTTCTTTGAGGGGAAAATCCATTATAAAAGAGAAACTTCTTCTCTCATCAATATGTTTCATTCATTAGTTTAATAGAGGGAATACGGAATGAATATGAGGAAAACCTTAGCAGGCAACCTATAGAGAAATTCTGACTGTGTCATGAGTTATTATTTCTGAACTTGATCTTTAGAATAGATGTCATTACTTTGCTAGAAGTTAATGTCTAAAATATGAGACATACTCATGTTCAACTTTAAATAACAAATCACATTTTGGAAGCATGAATATTTACACTCATCTATCACAAAGCAGCTATAGCTCTCTCTTTATATAGTCTTTGACTTTCTAAACATATTGGCTTGTATTTGGAACTCTGATCATAACTCAAAAATACTGTGGTATCACAAGTCAGAGACACAGGTTGCCAATTGAATAAATTATTTTGCTTTAAGTTGAGTATTTATCAATTTATGTAACTTTCTACATATTGCTAGAAATAGCATAGAGTAAAATTATTCTTGGAAAGAAGTTAAATTCCCATTTAAAAAATATAGCATTGAGCAGGGCACCAGTAACTCACAACTGTAATCCTAGATACTTAGAAGCTGAGATTGGGAGGATTGTAGTTTAAGCCCAATGCAGGCAAAAAGTTAGTAAGATCCCATCCCAACCAATAAAAGTTGGGTGAAGTGGCCCGCTATTGTCATTCTAGTGATAATGGGAAGTATAAAAGAGAAGGATCACAGTCCAGGCTGCCCTGGGCAAAAAGTGAGTTCCTACATCCAAAACAACCAGAGTAAAAAGGGCTGGAGGTGTGACTCATCCTATGAAATGTCTGCCTAACAAGAGCAAACACTGAATTCAAACCCCAGTAATGAAGAAAAAAAAAACAGTTGTTTGATATAACATTTGCCTACTGTAGCTTAAAATGAAAGAGATAGTGAATACAAACTGCAGCAAGATAGAATCTTACACTCAAAGCATTTTTTAGAAAGGGTCTCAGTAGAAAATGTTGTTAAATGTTGGAAGGAATTTCCCAGTGAGGTTGTAAAATTTCCCTTGAAAAAGCCATACTTGGTGGAAGCAATGGTGAGGTTTTGTATGAATAAAGAAATGACAAGCTAGATAATTCCCCAAGGTTCTACATATATTCAAAAGACAGTGTTCTGATTGAACTAGTGAATGTGTCCTTGGAAATATTTAAAAAGTATTAGAGAAAGAACAAAAGATTAAAAACTAGTTTCAATATTACTAAATTTTATTGAGTAAGTGATCATTGAATGATATATAGAAGTATAAAGCTAAAAGAGAATTAGCTGAATTGACACATAAGGTAAAAAAACTAGTGTGGAGTCATGAAATACATTACTTGCTAAATGTTCCTATTTCCTGACTTGTACCCAAATGTTTCTTGACAAACAGGATAGAATGATGGATTAAGCTGAAAATTTCAATGCTGTTTAATTCTGTCGGTACTTTAGATGAAACCAAAGCTCACACACTTATATGTCCTCATTTATAAAAGAGTAATTGTATCACTTACCAATGCACAAATGTTTTATTGAGTAAGCCTCTGAGATAAAGTGTTTTAAATATACGATTGTTGAAAATACTAAGTGAAAATAAAGAATTATTTTTAATTCTTGAACATAGGACTTTCTCTTATTGGTAAGACTTTCTCAATTTAACTATAGTCATATATGTTCTTCAGTAAGTTGCTTGTACTGAGAAGAAGCTACCTAAATTTAGGTCTTCACAAAACTTCACTGATTTTAAGAGAGAATTTTACCTGATTTATAGTAGAATTCTTAGCTCCCCCAAAAAGATGATATAGTCTTTTTGAGCTTAGATCTAGAGTCTAACATATTTACAAAACTATAATTGCATATAGTCAATAAAGTCATATATTTAATAAAGGCAACTGACTTCTAACTCAATATAAGAAGGTACCTAAGGCTTTGAATAAAAATGGATGTGGAGCCCGGCAGGGTGGCTCATGCCTATAATCCTAGTTATTCAGGAGGTAGAGATACAGAGGATTGAAATTCAAGGCCAGTCTGGGCAGAACGTTTAAAAGACCCCATCTTAACCAATAAACTCTGGGTGTGGTGATGGTACCTGCCTTCCCAAGTATGCAGGAAGTGAAAATAGGAGGATCACAATCCAGGCCAGCACTGCATAAACCTATTCAAAAAATAAAGCAGGCTGGGTGATAGTGTCTCATGCCTATAATCCTAGCTACTTGGAAGGCTGAGAAAAGGAAGATTAAGAACAGCCCAGGCAAAAAAAAAAAAAAAAAAGTTTGTGAGCGCCCAACTCAAAGAAAAACTGTGGATGTGGTGACAGACACCCATCATCTAGGCTAAGGCAGAAAGTGTAAAATATAAGGATCACAATCCAGGCCAGCCTGGGCTTAAAGCAAGACACTAGCTCCAAAATAGCCAGAGTAAAAAGACTGAAGGCATGACTAATGCAATAGAGCTCTGACCTAGCTAGTGAGAAGCCCTGAGTTCAAAAAATCAAAATCAAGTGATATCCATTGACCACCAGGAAATATGAATACTTGAATTTCTGGGAGAATCCTTTTAAATAAAAAATATTGACAAATGCTTTAAAAATAAGCTTTGAGTAGGTAAACTTTCTTTACTATGACCCTCTACAAAGGGAGGTTGAAATGTCTCTCACAATAAATGAGCTTATCCTGAGATGACAGGGGTGCTGTAAGACAGAGACTGGATGTTGTAGAGTTCCTTATATTCCCCCTCTCTATAGTTCATAGGCAGGACTAGCAAATAAAGTACTTTGCTTCAACCTAATGAAAAGTGACTCACCTCTTTTTATATCTTATCTGTTTTTATTATGGATTTGTTTTTTCTTTAAAAATCACACTTTAACATCTAGTGAACTTGTATGCTTTTAAAAGTCTCTACCAAAAATGACAATTAACACATAATATTTTTTCTAATACCAGTGAAAAGCTCAAGCAATTACATGTAAGATGAAATTCTTTATTGCTACTGCTTAAAGTTTGAATCAATTTGTGAGTAATTTCATTCAATATTTTTAAAAATTAAAACCCCACAGAGATAGATTATCTACAGCCCTGTAAATTGGAGATTGTTATTCCATTTGCAGATTAAAAAAACTGAAGTTTGAGATTAAATGAATAACTTGCCTGAAGTGACATATTGGTGTGGAGGCAGAATTCAATAATAAGCTTGTCTGTTCCAAAGTCCTCACACATAACTGTTAAACTCAAATATTGATAATACAAGTAGAGGAAGGTTTGTTTTTCTTCCAGGAACCCACCTGATGCTATCTTAAACTCTCCGTTATTTATTGAGAGAAAATATACTTTTAAATGTGTAAGGGAGAAAAGAAAACTGTTTTCTTCATTGAACTCTGAAAAATAATAACTCATCATGGGAAATAGAAAATTTGCTTGTCTACACAACTCAAAATAAACAAAAACAGAGTCTAGTTAACAATAAACACATCTGAACTATACAAATTTCTCTCATCTTTAGAGGTTCCCAATCTTGTAGAAAAGAATTTTGCAGAGATCAAGGGATCCTCCTTCTCCTGTGACCACTGTGGCACAAGAAAAAATAAAACAACAGCAGCAATAACAATTAAAACACTTACTATACTGTTTTAATAAAAAGATTTTTTAATGCTCTTTTTTCACTGAGTCAATATTAATAGATACGTGACAGTTATTTCATGTGTTATTTCTTTAATTAAGATATAAGAGTTCTTACCACAGTTGGATGTACTTTGGAAGTAAACACCAATAATGAACAGATAAAATGACTCAATAATTGATTGGTAAATAACATGTAACTATGGAATAATTATATGCCCTGTGAATTATATAGTACTTATAGTTGACATTATTTAGGAAACCTAACAAATGAACTTGTAATTTGTACTTACCAGATGTCAAGTCCAAACAACCACTTAAGTATCCTGTTATTATATAAAAGTATCTTATCATTAGATACCTGGTCAGTAATAATCATGCAATTTGTTGCACATATCATACTCCAAAGCAAAATACAATTATAATATCATTGGGATATCAAGAAACAATTATCAATGTAAGACATTTAGGAAGAAAAAAAAGAAAAATGCTTTTAAATATAGAGTATAATTAATGCATGCAATTATCCAATAAGTGTTCTCACAGTTACATGAAGAAGGAACTTGACTGGCTTCTTCTCATTGTTCAGGTCTTTCTCAACTTCGGTGTCAGCTGCTTAACATAATTTTTCTTGACTTTTTTTTCTAAAGTGATCTCTATTGTAACGCATACCCCCAAATACTGTCAAACTGTGCAGTTCAATCATCATTATACTTTTCATTCTCTATGTCTTTCCAGTAGACAGCAGACCTTGTTTCTTTTCATTAGAGAAGATTCTTACTCTATAAAATAATTGTCTTTCTATCAGAATAGTGATGTCCCTGTTCAACACTGTGATTCTGGTGTGTGGTACTTGGCAGGCACCCATACAAAGCCTTAGAACATAGGTTGGTGAAGGAATGCACTACTGAGCATACTTCATGTGTGAGGCACCTGTTTGGAGTTTCAAGCAAGTCAGATTCTTTGTCCTCTTGGTCTTATATGACAAAATTCTGAGTTAATGTGACATATAGTTTTCAAAGTATTTTCCAAAACAGGCTTAAAACTAACTATAATACTTAATTCAAACATATAGCTATTCTCAATGCTACCATTTTGTTTTAATCAGTTTATACCAACTCTGTCTCACATGAACGTGCTTTGAACTGCTTACCATCTGTTTATGACCATGCACCTTTATTTCCACAGACAACCACATTAATTGGTCTATTGAAGACTGCTCGACTCCTTCGTCTTGTGCGAGTGGCCAGGAAACTGGACCGATACTCAGAATATGGTGCTGCCGTTCTAATGCTCTTAATGTGCATATTTGCCCTGATTGCTCACTGGCTGGCTTGCATTTGGTATGCAATTGGGAATGTAGAAAGGCCGTATCTGACTGACAAAATTGGATGGTTGGATTCCTTAGGACAACAAATTGGGAAACGTTACAATGACAGTGACTCAAGTTCTGGACCATCCATTAAAGACAAATACGTCACAGCACTTTATTTTACCTTCAGCAGTTTAACCAGTGTAGGATTTGGAAATGTGTCTCCTAACACCAATTCGGAGAAAATCTTTTCAATTTGTGTCATGTTGATTGGCTGTAAGTAGATTTCTCTTTTGCTATCTGTTAGGATGAAATAATATCACAAAATTGATACCTCTAGAACATTGAGGATAAAGCAAAGAAAAATTATAGAAAATTGTGGAGGTAATGGGATTACATATGTAGGCACTGTATTCTATCAAATTTTGATTCTTTCTGTGAAGACACAGAATGGCCTTTCGGGACCTCAGGAATAATATGGGTCTTCACATTCAGGAACCGAAGCTTTCAGTTCTCTTGTTGCTATGTAAAAGATGCTTGGAATTTATTGCTAATTAGGTATTTTATATTTCAAGCTGAGGTCACGCTACAGTGAGAAATATTATATTATATACTCAAGACTTAGATGAACAGACAGAATCATGCGTGCCTCAGCTGCTTTATATGTGTCCTCGTTAAAATTATGATGTAAGCTACTCTTTCGTACATATGGCTGCATTCTATATACACAACACACACATATACATATTTCCCCTTGTTATTAAATATAAATTTCATTTTCACTGGCATTATTTCAAGACCTAAGTGATTGGTTTTCACCCTGCAGTGGATTGACATCATGAGCATAATTTATTACACGTAGTTTTGGAATGAATAACTGTATTAGGATGATCATTTAATGTTAATTTTTTAATATTAGTCTGTGAAGCTGCTCAAGGTAACCTTGATGAAGATGTCAGGTAGCATCTGGCAAAAGCATGATCAATTTTTACAGCTTCCAAGTGAATATCATCCTCAGATTGCATAAAAAATTGGATACAGATCCTGATAATTGATTTTTAAATGTCACCATTTTGACTACTGAAATGTGCTTTGATAAAGCCTACTTGTGAAACCTAAATAGATTCATCTAATTTATTACTACCTTATATAATTCAGTTTATTATTACTTTATATAAATGTACTTTTCATATATATGTATATGTTTTAGTATTTTTATTTTAATAACATTTTCATAAGAAAACAACATAATTTAAATATCCTTAAGATATTCTACAAATTCAATCTCCGTCTTGGCTATAAACACAGAAATAGTCTTATACCCAGGGAAATGAAAGTGTAAAATACTAGAAAAAATAGGAATACACAGTTATACAGGCTGGATCTCTCTGAGCAAAAATGGCCCAGCCATTTTGTGATTATAACTACTGGATATATTTTACAGTGACAAAGAAAACATGGTTGTTTTTGATTATATTTTCATATAGAAAAAAAATATATACTTTTTAAAGAGTTTTCTTTATACATTGTAATAGTCAAGAAAGATTTAAAGATATGCTGAAGTTTAGCCAGTGAACCACTAGTAACACTCATTACTGTAAGGATGAAGTGAAATTCATGATAATATTTATTATGTGAATTTTGAACTGGGATTTGAACTTAGAGCCTTGGGGTTCAGTCCTATACCAATTGAGCCATTCCCCAGCCCTTTTTGCTTTAGTTAGTTTTCAGATAAGTTCTCACTTCCACATACCTGGGATTATAGCTGTTACCACCACATTTGGCTTATTCTTTGAGATAAAGTCTCACTAACTTTTTCTTTTCTTTCTTCCTTTCTTCTTTTCTTTCTTCTTTTCTTCTTTTCTTTCTTTTTTCTTCCTTCCTTCTTTCCTTCATTCTTTCTTTCTTTTTTCCCTTTCTCCCTCTTTCTTTACCCTTTATTTCCTTCTTCCTTCCTATCTTCTTGTTTTTATTAATATTGCATTAGATTATTTCTGTTAATCCTTTCAAAAAGAATCTGTGTTTACTTTTCTTTCAAGAAAATAAAAAACACTTTGGTCAAATTGGGTACATTAAAATAAACTCTAGTTCCATATGACACCATTTATTTGATAATACACTTGGTTCTATAAACTTTAATCAAAATGGAATTGAATAAAGCATAATGTCACAGAGGAAAAAGCTCGTAAGTATTCCTGGAGAAATCTACCATGATTTATTATGCCATAAATAAAGTAAAAAGGTAAAACTAAGACTTGAAACTCAAAAATAATAGGAATGGCCCTGAAATTTTCTTAATCATTTTGAGTACATGGATATACTTACACCTGGCATTTCCAGTAAGATCTAACTGTATTTAAAAAATGGTTTGATTCTGATTGTTGCAGTTATACATTAACAACATACTTAACAGATCTTTAAGGACCCTAATTTTGACCTAAAATTAAAATACAACAACCAAAATTTTCATGTAAAATACTGTATCTGCCCTGATTAGCATAGCTATAGAGATTATCAGGCTGAACCCTCATAATCTTTGGACTTCTTTAAATTTCTTCTTTATTCTAAAAGAAAATTTTCAAGCCAAGTTACAGAAAAAGAAAATTGACCTTGCATATTACAGCAATATAAATCAGGAAAACTAAAAATAAAATATTAAAATGATAATCTAAAACTGGGCATGGTGGCACACTCCTAAAATCGCTCTCCTGTACTAGGGAGTCTGAGGCAAAAAAATTGAAAGTTCAAGGCCAGCCTGGCCTACATAGCAAATTACAGGCCAACTTGGGATAGCTACCATCTCATTAATGCAAATAACTCAAATAGCTATAGACACATTTTAAAAAGCTATAATTTAAGTCATACAGCCAATTTTATACAAAGAACAGTGCCCGAAGAACTCATTTTAAAAGTGTTTATAATTCAAAATAAAGTGCGAAGAAAAACTTATGCAATCGTTAAATAAGTATAAATATAAATTATATTCATATATTTATGTCTATATTTTATAGCATAATTTTGTCTTTATTCAAATACTAGAAATATAGTGTATGTATTTAATTTTAAAAAATAACATAACAAAAGTAAGAGCAAATACCTTCCATCTTTGACCTTGACAACCAAGTTGGGCAAATTTCTTGGTTTTATAGAATATATGAGACAGTTACTGCCATTCCTTTTAGCTATGATGGAGTAACTGGAACCTTACCCTATTAAACAAACACAAAACAGAAAAAGCAAAGAAAACTGAACACAATGTATAAGATCCTCATTTTCAGACATTGGTAAAGAAGCAGGAAAATGTGATTTTAAGAAAACGAAAAGAAATAAGATGCTCCGTATTAGCCTTGGCTTCCTGCCTGGTGGCACGTTCTGCCTAACAGTTAACAGTAAAGGGAAAAATAATCTAAGCAGACCACACCAGTCTCACTGAATTAAGAAAATAAGACCAATGCAATGGAGTTTAAGGTCTTGGAATTTGCAATAAAATTAAGAATAGGTAGCCATGGCAAAGAAAAGCTCCAGAAAACTTTGTAGATATTCACTTGAGTCTACTGATAAATACCAAGGCACAAATACATGGGATGAAAGTTCTTAAACTTGTCAAAGAAAGTACTGTAAGCTGAACAATTTTCAGAGCTCACACAGTTGTGGGACATACTCAAATTCAAACCAACAGGATGGAAACTTCTCATTGAATATTCAGGGTTCAATAGAAATCTCAGAAAAATAAAGCCATAGTACTAGGACCAATCTAGCCATAACAGTGCTTTGAAAGCAAGCCTCAAAAAGTACAGCCTGATCTTCAAATGGCCTAACTGCAGGAATAATATCTGATAGGCTAAGGTATTTTGAACAAGACTTCAAAAGAAAAGGAAACAAAAGCCAAAATAGACAAATTGGATTACATCAAACTAAAACTCTTCTGCATGGCAAAGGAAAGAATGAACAGAGTTAAGATGCAGCCTAATATTGGGAGAAGATATTTACAAATTAAAACATTTGACAAGGGTTTAATATTCAGAGTATATAAGGAACTCAAAAAATAAAACTGAAAAATAATAATCCAATTAAAATCAGCAATAGACTTAGACTTTTCTCAAAAGAAAGATACGAATGGTCCAACAACTATATGAAAAAATGCTCAACCTTACTAATCATCAGGGAAATTCAAATCAAAGCCACAATGAGATGCTATATTACTCTAGTAAGAATGCCTTTTATCAAAAAGATGATACATAAAAGTGCTGATGAGAATATGTAGAAAAGAGAATCTTTGTACATGATTGATGGGAATATGACTGCAAGAATTATGAAAAATAATATAGAAAAATTAAAATAGAACTATCATATGATCCAACAACCTGACCACTGTGAATATATCCAAAGGAAATGACATCACCCAATCAAAAACATGTTCCACCCATGTACAAGGATTCACTACCTTATACTAAACAAACATCAGCCTCAAATGAATATGTACATTATGGTTGTATTTAAATGAAACCCTAGAAAATGCAAACTAAATCTGTACTAACATAAAGGAGCTGAGTTGTTGTCTAAGGTCTGAAGTGAGTGGCACAGACAAATAAAGGACACAAGGGAATCTTTTGTGGTGATGGAAATAGTCTATGTCTTGTTTGTGTATACAAGGATGTACATATTCATCACAATCAATTAAGCTACACACTTAAATGTATGTTATAAATTCTTCATCAATAAATTTATACTTTGAGCTATAATTTTGAAATACATATGCATATAGCAGATAGAAAAGCAAAGCATAGCTTTTCTATCAGCATATTTTAACTAATTTCCAATGACCAACTAAGTTTATTAGCTAGGATATCATTTTCAGAATTTGGGTATGGTGTGCTGAGGAAGTTTCAAAATGTACCTATTCTATTTCTATAATACTTAAACCTAAAGTAAACCATTTTTGATGAAGTAAAAACTGTCTACTAAGGAAAGCTAAATGAAATATTGAGTTGAAGAGAGAAATGCCCATATTTAAAGAATCTGCCAACTTGCTTTTGCCTGACATTTTATGCCAATTCGTGGGCATCCACAAATCAGTGATACAGAATGTATTAATCCTGTTCTCTCTAGCTTCTAACTTTTTGCTCTACTTGCTTCCTAAAATAATGGGGAAAAAAAAGACAAAACCTCATGTCTTCATTATAACTTTAAAATTAATCAAAATAGAATTTCCTTAGAGATATTTTCAATTTTTCATTTCGGTACACAACTACATAGTTACAATCTAGACTTTCCACTTTGACAGTGAGTAGAAAGTACCTATTTATGGCTTAAACTAGCATGTTATTCATTCTGATGGCAATATAGAGAGAAAACCATAGTAGTTTCTAAAAACTAAAGTAGAATTTTTTCTGACCTTTCTCCTTCACATTGTTATGTGCTTTAGGCAAAATAACTAGCATTGATTATGCATTCTCTGAATCTATTTCCTGAATACATAAAAGGTACTTTGGAAATATAACAGCATACATAAATATTTCCAACACTACACTTAGGATGAGTAAAATGTATTTCTCACATGAGTCACAGAAATCAGTTTTTGGCAAATATTATTCTCTTCCTAATAAAGTATTAATATTTTCAAAATAGAAACAATTTAGGCCTGCTACTTCCTCCTGTGGAAGATACAACCTACACAGCTGATCTGCATTACTGAAAATTAATGTCTCCTTCACAAGCCAACTCAGCCTCACCATAGATCTGTATTTGTCTGGAATTACAGAGAAGCATGATAGATAGGTAATGATAATGGATGGGCAGATATATTATTCAGATAAATGATAAATGATACATAGATACACAGATAGATATATAGAGATGCATACATACATAGTATTATTATAAGGAATTAACCTACATAATTATTGCAGATAAATGAGAATTTCAGTTTGACTCTGAGTCCAAGTGCAATGGCAAGAGAAGACCAATGTCCCAGCTCAAACAGTCAGGCACAGAGAGTGAATGCTCCCTTATTCTGTCTTTTTATCCTATTTAGGCCTTCAATGGATTGGATAACGGCCCCCCACAATGGGAAGTTCAATCTGCTTTACTTTACTCTTGACTCAGATATTAAAATCAACCAGAAACATCCTCACAGACCAATCCAGAGTAATACTTAACCAAATTTATCTAAGCTCTCTGTGGATCAATCAAGCTGATCTATTCCTGGAATGTGGGGTTGGGAGATAAAGGATGATGGAGAGGGCGAATTCAACTATGATATATTGTAAGAACTTTTTGTAAATGTCACAATGTACCCCCAGTACAACAATAATAAAAATAAAATAAAAAGATAAAAACAAAGACCACTTCTTTCCCAGAGCCATTTTCTTACTCAGGGCATCTATAACAAAGACTCGATAATCAAGCATGATAAGATGTGCAGACATAAGCTAGAAAAGGAAGCAAATGACCAAGAAATCATGCTAGTTTAACAGAGCCTAAACCTATTTTTCAAGTGACCAAGTGGTTTATAGAGGCGATTTTTTGTAAAATGTGTTTTAGGGAAAAAAAAGAAAAACTTGTTGGTTGAACACAGTTAAATCAAATAATTCAAACTGTTTTCTTGTTGATTATTTTTCCCACCTGTTTAGTATCCTGCTTTTCCAGGGTCTTACACATATATTACCTACTCTTAAGTTCCCTACAGATGCCCAAAGAGCCATGTACAGGCCACATATCATATGATTTCTGCACAGATTAGAGCATTTCTTTGTTAAAATTATTAGGAACTGAATATAAACACAAAAAGGGCATGAAGAACATATTTTAAGTAAAAAGGTTTATCCTACAAAGCACTGAGGATATCCCACCTAAGCAATGAATACATAGCAAGGGATATTGCAGCAGTTTCTATTTTTAGACAAAAGAAACATATTTTTATTCATAAAAATAAAACTATATATATTTTCTAAAGCAAAGATATATTTGTTACACAAACAACTATGAAAGTGAATTGGAATAAATTAATTGACTATAAATTAACACTCTAGGATAATATATTTAGATTCCTTAAAATAGTTGGTTGTCCCTTAGAAAATCCAAAATGTTAAAAATAAGATTAAAATTGATAATAGATCTTTATTACAAGGTTAGATTTAAAGCTAAGAGGCAGAGATAAGTCACAATTAAAAAATAAGTATTTTAACTCCAATTAAAAAGTAGCTTTAAAAACCCCAAAAGATGTTTTTGCCTCCCAAATTTTTTTCAAGAAAAGGTGTTTATGGTGACCCAAGACATGCCTTATTTCAAATAAGATGGTTTATTCCAAATAGATTTAATGTCTATTCAATATTCCTCATTACAAACTGATATTATGAACAGTTTTTATTTTAACTTAGAATCCATGATAAGTGTGAATACTTTTCCTGTCTTTACAACTAAAACTGTAAAATATAAAGTTCTACACATTTAACTTTTTTCCCCTCTACCTATAGCCAGTGGCACAATTGGACTTTCAAATACGAAAATCTGCATATTTGATATTTGCCCTAGTGCAATGTTCCCCCATAACTTTGTTTTTTATCCAATCCAGCCCTAATGTATGCAAGCATTTTTGGGAATGTTTCTGCAATTATCCAAAGACTATACTCGGGAACTGCCAGGTACCACATGCAGATGCTGCGAGTTAAAGAATTCATTCGCTTCCACCAAATCCCCAACCCTCTGAGGCAACGGCTTGAAGAATATTTTCAGCACGCATGGACTTACACCAATGGCATTGACATGAACATGGTATGTATTTCTGTTTCCCAAAACAGAAGCACCACGAGCACTGTAGCTCTAACCAAAATGAAAAAAACCAGTCTCACCAGCTTTGAACCCTTGCTTTTGTTTTCTTCTCTTGGATGTTTATTTTCTCCCCTGGAGATAGTGTCTCATTCTCAATTCATGGCATGGCATGGTGCTATATCTAGTTATACTGTGTGGCAAAGGCATTATAACATGATGCAAACTGATATAGCTGTGTGTAGTAGAGTTCCCACATTTGATCAGAGAAAGCATTGATTTAGCCAGGACTTGGGCTTTCACTGCAGGACCTAGATGCCTGCACCCAAAAAAGTAGATGGACCCATGTTTAGTTAAAATTTGGCAAGTGAACTATGACAACTATTAAGTCCTCAAACAGAGATCCAAGATGAATACATTTTTTAGAAAAATAAGACATTTTGAAAATTGATAGGAGATGTTAGGGAACTTAAATATCGCATAAGAATTTTCTGGTAGGAAGTTTCATGCTTCTTTTTAACATTTTTCCATATTTTAAACAAATAACTATGTGCCCTTTTAATGTACTTGGTTTAATGAATCTTTCCTTTCAAGGGAGAAATATGGATTCCTTTATACCTTTTAAGCAAGTTCAACAGCAAAAATGACTTGTAATGACCACACCTCCTGTATCACTCTCAAAACTCAATACAGATAGCATTAATGTACTCCAAAGGGCTCTCTTTATTATAGGAGCATTGCCCACATTATTTACTTTGCTGTTTGGCTATAGAGACAGATTACTACAGAAATTATGCAATAAATCCAAATTCTATGACATATCATATAGCTACAGAAAAACAAAATTAAGACTAGTCCTCAACTTGGTAAGAACCCTGTGTCTAAGAATTTCTTAAAGTCAAAATCATTCACATTTCATTACATCAATTGCATAATGCAATTTTTTGTGTAAGTGTACCTGTTCAATTCAAATTAATAATTTTGGTTTTACCAGAAATAGTCTTCCTAAAAAAAAAAATTCAAAATTAGCAGTAATGGTGCAAGACGCATTGCAAATATTGCCCGGCCTAAAAGACATATTTATAGATGAATAAATTTATTATAGTTGTGTGTGATTCATTTGAGAGATAAGGAAAGACCATTATAAATATTTTTAATTTGAAGAGCTAATCAAATTAATGCTTAACAGACAAAACTATAGCTGGGAACTCCAATTCTTTCCAATTATCCTAAAGTTCATTGTGAAATGAATCATTCAATAAATTGGCCTCTCCAAGAGAACAATTTTATTCTTATAAGAGCACCTATATATTGGTCACTTTTATATACTTTCATCAGAATTATTGTTTAACAAAAGTACCAGCATTCAAAATCTATTAGGGACTCTCTACTGCAGGGGTGACTGAAGCAGTGTCAGGAAATTTTGGTCAAAATATGTATTGCTCAATTTTATCATTCCATACTGCCAGATTATTTCAATAACAATAGAAAACATCATTTATTTTATCTCCCTTCTCCATAAACTCTAGTTTTATGACCATTTTTTGTGATAAAGCCTATTTTGTAATAATTTACCTTTCATTGTTTAACTCTATTACCTATGAATATGGTTTATATACCACTTGCCTATTTACAATGTACTTATGAAAGATTTATCTCTTTCCTGTCTGCTTCACACCTTAATACATGGAATCACAACACCCACCGGTAAGAACAGGAGGTATTTATATCCAATTTAATTCTCGTGTAAATTGTGGAGAACACCCTTGTTTATCTGTCAGGTTTAGAGCTTGTTAAATGATTTCCAATGTTAGTTTTGACTTTTTGCATGATGTAGCAGAGGAAATACAAAGCAAGAAACTGGGGAAGATACTCTGGAAGAGGCCAAGTACAGAATAGAAATTCTTAATCTTAACAACAACTTGACCTCTAGTAATATTCATGTATAGCTTCACACTCCCAACAAAAAATTTACTTATCTGCCCTTATTCCCACTCTGATAAAGGTTATGGGTATACGGTTTGCATTAGATAATTGTCATGAGAAAATGTCATTCTCTTTCATCATTCTCTATTTTCACGATGTAGGTGCTTTTCTTTCCTCTCATCTGCATGCCAGTATTACATGATCCTGGAGTGTGTGAGCTCTAAACCATGTGCCGCTGAGTCTTGCATGTGGTTTTGAGAACTTGACTTTGCACGAACTTCTTGGTTGTACACAGTGTCTACATTTATCATTTTGTGGCTGCAAAGTGAGTAAAAAAATCAAAGTGCAAGATTATCTCCAAAAACTCAGCAAAAGGAAGATGCTTGTTTGTTAAGCATGATACACAAAACAAAGTTGATTAGAAAAAAGCAGCTGTACCCTTAGAACATTGAGAGGTTAAAAAAAAAAGTGAAAAACATCAAAGTGAACTTTTTTTACCTCCAAAACCACATTGTTAAAATCTTTGTGTCTTGTCAATTTATTGTTAATGAAATTATAATTTATTAACAGTTGAAAATGGATTAACTTTATGTATTGTGATACATAAAAGTACATCAAACTGTTGTATTTTGCATCAGCATTCCATGTTATTTCATTTAAGTATAACTTTCAATATAATTTCTCATGAAACATTTCAGGTCATTTTTACTGTTCAACCATGTCCAAATGAAGTACAAAGTCTCCAGTCACTATACTAATTTCCCTAAAATGATTTTCATGACTTAGAACTTTTGATTGCTTGGTAGACCACAAAAAATAGGAAAGAATTGACCTAAAAACAGGTGCCCTAAAGTTATTGCAAGGAATGTTCCAGATCCAAAACATTCTGGAAACAATTGTAGACTCCCTATCAGTTGGACCAAAATGGTTCAGGGTACAAAAGAAAAAGGGATAGGGAATGAAGATGGTGAAAGGAATGTGTTCTTTAATATCTGATTTCAAATTTACGATTGTAAAAAATTATCTCAAAAATGTGCACAGGTTACTTCTTGAAAATCATTTTCTTTCTACTGCAGGAATTTGACAAGTTAGGAATGAGGAGATCTTTTCTCAGGTTAGAACTAATAGCATCTCAAGGAATTTTCTCAAATCAAACCATATTTTGACCCAGTCTGAAGCCCTCTAAGGTCACTGAAAATTGTTTTGGTTATAACACTACCAAGAAAATGAAAATCATCTTCCATGTCAGTATAGAATCAAGTGACCTCACATTACACTAGCATGAATGGAGAAGAGACCTGATGGTTTATATATCCTTCTGTGTAGAGGAAAGTAAACTATTTAGGTCAAAACTACTCTGATATTTAATACTATATTGGCATGGAAGAAAATTTGTTATGAACATATAATAGAAAATTTATTGCTTACTCCTAAGAACACTGCCTACATTCCCACCAAGTATGCCTGAATAATAGAAAAAAATATATAGGAGAAGATTGAGAAGACCCAAGCCCTAGCTTTCAATCTGCCACTAATCTTGGGCAAGTCACTTAACTTCTCTGAAGTTTTATTAAACTTGTCATTTTCAAATACTCATATATGCTAAATATGTATTCTAACCTATCTGCTGCCCGCCTCCTCCGCTCCCTGTGGTGAGCATCTGAGCCTCCCTTATGGAACGTCTGCTACTTCATGGTGTGTTATTCCAAAACTACTGGACTGAGTGGGTGGTAGAATTGCTGATGGCAAAGAACCAGGAGACCATTTCAGGTAAAGACAAGGACAAAAGCCGAGGCCCATATGTAGAATTACACAAAAACAACTTTGTTTATTTTAAGAAGAAAGGGGCATGTCTGAGTATTTTTTAAGCTGGTTCAATAATGGGGAAAATTTTGAGAGACAGATATAGGAAATAGCTGGATTAACAACCCAGGAAAAGGGATAGATTCTTCATCAGTGTGAATAGGTATATTTTCCTTAAAGATAGGTAGAGAAAAAGACAAGAAAGGTACAGGTGTTGGTGTTCAGGGTGAAGAGAGAAAACCTGACAGCATCTCATACATGGTCCAGGTTCCAAGGTCAAGCAGGGACTTGATTAGTGAATGAGAAAAGTGGCAGTATAGGATAGGAGTAGAACTAATGAGGGAGATGGTTTTTGGAGATTTCAATCAATAGTCAGACTAGCAGACTAAAAATACTTAGAATCACAGTAGTATTCTGAGTGTACAGCATGCTTTTGTAATGGAACTGATAAACAAAATCAAAATTGGAAAAAGTATAATAAATGATAGATTTTTTACTAGAAATCTTTATTTCTCAGAACTATTGTGATTCCAAAGCATTTTAATGAAAATTTGATTTCCTTTACTTTCACAACTCTTTTCTAGTGTCTATTATCCATCACAGTAGTCTTTGTAACACCAACCTCATCTCTGCATCTGTGATCTAACTGCACACCATTGAACACTGTAATACCCATTCTATATATCTATTTAAATAATTTTTTGCGCTAGACCCTCATATTTGGATTGCAGTGTTTAGGTCACAGAGTCCATAGTGAAATGTGATGGCTTTTGCAGTTAAGTTTGATTCAGCAACTCAGGTTAAAACAATTCTCTTAACAATAATCCCCATCACTAACTAGTACTAAGGAAAATTTTATAAAATAGCATAACTTGCCTTCAACACAAAGGGCCTTGCTTTCAAGGGACTTTTAATACCCTGTACTTTTTTCTAAAGATACTTTATATACTAGGTTTATAAATATATTCAATGGAAAAACTTTACTGATCACTGCACAATGGCGGTATAATAAAATTACTAAAAAGGGTGCCCTCATATCTGACTAGTCTACCACACATTTAAAAAGGGGCATGGAGATTGGAAAAAAACATGCATTTAAATGAAAATGGACCAAAAAACTGGTGATAACCTTTGGCTTTCTGTAACTAAACACCTAGACACCATTTAGGAGATGACTTTTAAAAATAATTTTTATATGATACACTTGAAAAGATATTTTCATCTGCATGTTGAATAGTAGACAGGGATTGCTTGGCTCTACAAAATTTGGTAGATAGTAAAGTTTTGCACTGGTAATAAACCTGTGTACTATTAACACACAAGGTTTTCCCTCTTGACCACCTACTGTAGCCAGACCTTGAACAAAAGTTCCTTAATATAGGACAAAGTTCATCTGTCCTTCCATTTTACATCAAGGCTACTTACTCTAAACTTATTAAAAATATCACCAGGGTCAATAAATACCATCTGGTTCTATCTGGCATAACAGTGTCGAGCTTAAGATAGGCATGTGATGCTTTCAGGTTACAAATGGTTCCTGCTCATCTTTCTCAAGTGACAAAAGTCTTTCCACCCTGGTCTCCAAACACCATACAGAAGAACTTACATACAGCTGGCATCATGCTACTCCCCTGCAAAGTGAGTTCTTCAATGAGGAGATTTGAATTTTCCCAGTTCTGAGTCAAGAGAAAAAAGAATAGCATGGCCCAAGGCATTACATAGGATCAATACCCAGTGCAGAAACACTACTGAGGCAGTAAACACACTCTGAGGCTCAGTTTCTCTATTTATTCCTCTTAGAGTAGGAAGGTGACAATTGTTTTAGAACTTCTTAAAATCGTGTTCTTTTTGAACAGGGCTCTAGAGTGTACTTCCTTATACTGACAGGTATGCTGTCTTTCAAGATGCTTTCTTTGGAGAAGTAGAAAGGAGTAGAGGAGTCATTCAAACTCAATTCTGTTTTGGATCATTAAATCAACACAGGTAGGTTAAGCCAAAAATAAAACAGAGAGATCATCAAAGTTCAGTTATAAAATATTCTTTGGAGATACAATTTTAAGTCTCTTCTAGTTCAAATGCCTGAGTAACTCAGCATTTCTTAAACTTAATGGAATCAAACCATCCACAATTTTCCCCAGAATATAATCCTGATATTTTCCTCTGTGGAAGACATACTCAGTGGACAAGGAATTTATATTATTAATATATATGTACATGTCCTGCACAATATGTCAGATTTCTTCATTGTTTTTAAAGACAAAAACATCATGAATTGTTCATCCAACCAAAATTATCATATAACCTTAAGGCAGCTATAGCTAAGAAACTCAAATGTATCTTAATTGTCTTTCTTGGTTTAGACATATTGTTATCCATGTGAATGCATGGGGATAGGTAAAAAGAATAATCATTACAACTTTCACACTAGATATACTTTAAAAACCTCTTTCAGTTTGTATTTTGGCGTATATTAACCAGCTGTGTCACCCCCCCTACATCCCAGAACTTTATACTTACTTTAGGGACAATAGGGACTATCTGATGACTCTTCCTTATAAAGGACCCCATCACCTCTGTTGATATATTTTTAGTACTATACAGCTCTGATAAATCATTTTTGTTTATGCGTAGTTTATTTTGCTCTCTTTACTGGTAATTGTCATAGATCAGTATGCTCTGCAACCCTCACATAGCTAAAACATGATATAGATGCGGTAGATGTGTAGATGTGTTTATGAACATCTACCACAATTCAAAGATAAGCCAAAGACTCACTCCATGTTGATAGAATTATTTTATTTGAATTACAGAAGATCATCCTTAGTCATTATCTATGTCTATGCTGTAAATCACAAAATATGTATGCTAGGAAAACAAGGTCCCTACTGGTATTTTCCAAGATAGGAGCTTTAGCTTAGAGTTTAATTTTATTTGCTTATCTATCAGCCAGTCTTACTAGTTAATAGTTAATAGTAGATAATATCCACAGTGATAACTCAGCTTTATAATAAGTCAACTCTCTTTGCTTGGATATCTGAAGAATGGAAGAGAGTATAATGCCAGAAAAGAAAATGCTACATGGCACAAAATTTCACAAGCAGGACCAATAAAAGGAACAAAATCGTATAGACTGGCCTTGAAAAAAAGAGTCAAAGATAGAGACATTATTGGTGTAAAAGAATAGGAGAGATATGTGAATAATCATCAGAATCTAGAAAAGCAAGACAGGGTATACATTTCTCCAGGTCCAGTGAAAACAGGAATATGCTTACATATCATCTGTACGCCACCATTCTTAAGCATGAAAATAGCATTAAATGGAATTTAAAACAAATACATTGCTTTATTCCCTTGCTTTTCATTTTCACCCATAGAATCAGAATCTATAAATGTTTTTAGAAACATCCCTTATTAAACATAAATGGTTCCCATGAGATTATGGAATTTATACTAGCAGTCCTTAAAGGGGAAAAAGCTGTCTAACTACCAAAACAAAGTGAAATGAAACTTTTTAAAATTTTACTTACAGAATCACTGTAAATGATCACAGTAAAAATTTACTTAAAGATAATTTAAAATTACCTTAGGTCCTTTCAATCAAAGATAAACACCAAACACAAATCTTGGTCATACTTCCTGCCTATTCTACTTATATAATTTGAACTTTTCTCATTTTATAGACACATAACTACACAGATTTTGCATAAATAACATCACTACAAATGTGCTTTATATGGGAATGATTCTTTTAGTGCAATGTTTCTAAGATTTTTATAATTTCATTTATTTCTCCATTTCTATTCTCGCTCCCCACAACATCAGGACTTTATTCATGCATTATCTATTACCCATGTGTATAAACTTCCATACCTTTCTTTCTTCTAAGCATCTTATATTTACACACACACTTATATACATATTTACCATTCCACTTATATGTAGGTACGTAATGATTTATAAAAATAATATTAAATTATATAAAGTTAATGCTTCTCATTTAATACCTTATGAAAATACATCCAAGTCAGCTGATGAAAAATCTAATTCACTTAGCTTTCTACAGTAATTTATTTCATAGCTATAATTTTATAATATATAATAGAACAGTATATAACTTCATACCATAATTATAATAATTGGTTACCCTCTAATGGGCTTAAATTTTGATTCAAATGTCAGGCCACTTCAGATAACACTGCAATAAACATGCTTAGATATATCTCTTACTGATACTTTTATTTTTAATGAGTAGACTCTCAGATAGGAAATTTCTGAGCTAAAAATTGTGTGTAGTTATTCATTTTAATAGCTGTTTTAGGATTACATTCCAAAAATGTTTAACAATTCACATTTCTAACAATGTTAATATTTCCTGCTCTTCCCTTTAGTAACAGTGAGTGTTATGGTTCATTTTTTTTTAGCAGTTTAATGAATGTGTGAAAATTTGTTGTTACTATAATGACATTTCTATAGCTACTAGTGAATTTGACCATCCTTTTCATTTATATATAGAAAGATACAGATCTGAGTGTGTGTGTGTATATATATATATATATATATATATACACACACATTTGAGTTTCATTTGTTTTTCTTCTATGAATTGCCTCTTTATAGCATTTTTGCATATTTCAGTTGTTTCTTATTCTGTACAAACTATTTTTACATTATAGATATTAATGATTTCTTTGTCATCTATATTATAAATAGCTCCTCATATCTTTTTAGTACATTAATTTGCTTTATGGATTTTTTGGATACAAAAGTTTTGTTTTTAATATGGCCTAATTGGCCAGCTTTTCTTTTATAGCTCAGAGATCCATTCCTGTTTTATAAAGGCCTTATTAAATCTATGAATTATGTCATTTCATAGATCTTATAAATCTGCTATATTAATCATATAACCCATAATCTGTTTGAAATCTATTTTTAAATGACTCCTTCACGCAAATAGAAGGTATCACTAGTAAGATTTATTAAATAAGTCATTTGTTTTCCATCTAATTAAAATACCTCCTAAGTTATAGATTACATTATCATATTTAATTGAGCTACATATCTTCACTCTCAAGTCGGCTCTATTTGCCCATTCCAATGGTAATATTGGAATGGCCTGTGCTTTCTGGCTGTATGTCATGCTTTACCATATGATAAAGAAGGTAACTCTTACTAATTCTATTTTCCTTTTTCTTTGCTGCTCAATCACATGTATTCTTTCTTATAAAATATATAACTATTTTTATTCGATTATGACATACGGCATGTTGGGCTTTTGAGGTAAGCAAAGACATTACATTACCAAATATGGCTTAGAAGAGTTACAACTCACAACCAATATAAAGATTCAAAACATAGAGATCCTTTCTTCCTTTCCATGTTAGCGCAAGTTCTGGCTCGGGTTTAACATAGTAGGTTAAATCAATACAGGTGATTACATAAACCATATGTATGATCATATAACACTAAAGCAGATGAAATTATTTCAGTTATTAAACATGTTTTGTAGTCTGTACATTAGCTTTCATGACACTTTTCAGGAAACCATATCCTATAACTATATTGATGAAAGGTTTGGTTGCCATGAGCAATTTAAACTCACTGTAACCTAGACAGGAACTACCCCACTAACATGTCCTTCATGTATATACCAAGAACTGGTCATTCTGGTTTGTCATTAGCTGATCACATTCCTTTCCAGCGAGTTCCTCAGAAAATATAGAGAATGAATGGACTGTAGGATCACCTTCTGAAGCCAGCCCCAGGCAAAAATTCAAGACCTTCCTTGAAGAATAACTAAAGCATAAAGAGATCGGAGGGGGTGGGGGGGATGTGGCTCAAGTAGTAGAGCTCCTGCCTAACAAGAGGAGGCCCTGAATTCAAACTCTGATACTTGCAGAAAAAAAAGAAAGAAAGAGAGAGAGAAGGAAGGAAGGAAAGAAGGAAGGGAGGAAGGGAGGGAGGGAGAGAGAAAGAGAAAAGAAAGAAAGAAAGAAAGAAAGAAAGAAAGAAAGAAAGAAAGAAAGAAAGAAAGAAAGAAAGAAAGAAAGAAAGAAAGAAAGAAAGAAAGAAAGAAAGAAAGAAAGAAAGAAGGAAAGAAAGAAGGAAAGAAAGAAGGAAAGAAAGAAGGAAAGAAAGAAAAAGAAAGAGAAAGAGAGAAAAGAAGGAAAGAAAGAAAAGAAGGACAGAAAAGAAATGGAACAGTTGTAAAAACATCTGTCCCTGGTATTCTTACTATACTATGGTAATAATTCATGATTTATGATAATGATTTATGTCTATTGATAATTTCAATTTCATTACAAATTTATCACTTTCATCTTGTCATAGAATTGCATGCATGTTTCTCTTATAAAACATTTAATCTTTTCTTTTTTGTATAAGTACACAGTCTCTTCTTTCCTTCTGCAGGCCTTTGAAAGATTTATATATTTCATTATATTTTTTTCAGAAAAGTAACTCTTACTTTTATTTGCTCCTGCTACTATCCTTTTTGCTTTTAGTATCTGCCTTCCTTAATTCCTTCTTTTTCAGTTTTTGGATTATTGTACTATTATTCTTAACATTTGTATTAAGGTCTTCTCTCATTTGAATCTTTCTTTTTTAGTAATAAAGGCATTGAGAAGATACGTTTTCCTTTGAATACAAATTTTTCTGTGTTTCCATGGATTGTAGCCCTCTATCCTTTAATACTTATCTAGAAAACTAATGAATAAAAAGAATGGTAGAATATTTTGTATCTTACCATACTGCTAGCAACTTTAGAACTCCATTTTGATGGACAGCTATGGCAAATCAAAACAGTTGAGGAACTTTGGACACAATTTGGAATCTTAGTTCTTCCACAAATAAAATGCCTTAATGTGGTGTATCTCAGCTTTCAAATTTGAAAACTGGGATATTTGTTTCTCGATATGCTTCCCATAATGTTAATAACTCAACTAAAAATTTGATTCTAAAATATGATATATGAGAACTGTTTCTGAAAACATAAAACTTGATTCAAATTTGAGCTAGTATTTTAAGTACAAGGTGATATTTTCAACCCCTTTTTTCATCGCTTGGCAGACTGCATTTCTCTTTTCCTTATTCTGTCAGCAAGCTCAAGCTATCTATAATCAGTCCATTTGGGAAGAACTATTTGTGGGGCATCCAACAGAACCAACCATATTCTGTTCATCCATTCCCCTACTATTCTCAATTAATTAACCAGGGCTAGAGGTGTGGTGGGGGGAGCAGAAGCTGAAACTGATTCTCAGGAAGCTGATCCTTCCACTTGCCCTAAGCAACTCCAATGGTCTCCAAAGCTTCCCCTGAGATCTCATTTCAGAAATCCTGAGGCACTCTTTTCAAGTCAAGCTTTTGCTGAATTTGCAGAAGGACTCCAGAGCCCAGGTAACTAGGTCATGTGTGTGAAAGCAATAAATCCCATCTGCCTTGCATCAGCACCCACATGCCAGCTCATCCTTGGCCCTATCTTAATTTAAGTCAGGTTAAAGATTAAATTTCCTTCTGAAAAGAAGGGAACATGTCACAGTTATGTTATTAGCTATAGTGAGGGAGAAGGAGAAAGGCAAATGTAGGAAGAAGGATTCTGTTTTATTTTTGACAAATCTTTTTTTGGTTCAAAAGTTTTGACTTTCTGTCCATGTCTAAGTATGGCAGGGTTTAATTCCACCTATACATTTTTTTTCCTAAATGATATAAAACATATGCTAAATATTGATTAGTTGTATGCAAAAAATAGTTTATTCTTCCAAACTTATGAATGTTCTCATATTCATGAATGCTCGCCTTTCACAATAATGTGGCCAGATATGATGGCTTTTTTCAATAAAATGAATATTATTGCTATCAGTCACATGAAAGGTAAAATAAGAAAGTAGATGACAAATTGAGCTTCAGACTTGAGCAAAGTGTCTGTACAAGGTTAAAACTATTCACAGAGTCCACCTTTCATAACCAGCAGTTAAAATGTGGTCTTAAACATGTAATCACCAAGAAAACATGGTAATACATGTGTTTCCTACTTCTTAATGCCTAACCTTAGAAATAACATGATCTGGAAAGATCTAGAAATTACAGAATCTGTTATTTTGGGACATTAGTTTCTAGAAACAACAAAAAGCAAGGTTCATTTTCTTGCAAGTGCTAAAGATTTATCAAAAGCTGAACACCAACAAGAAAACAATGATTCTATCAGAATCAGAAAATGCTATAAAATATTAAAGTTGTACTCTAGGACAGAGACTTAAGATTTAATATATTACTTGCATAATCCATTTGATATTCATGCTTGAGGTTCACAGGGAATGTGAATTTGTGTTTTGATTAATCCTAATTTGTCAAGATTTAAGTATATTTAATGACCCAGAGAATTTCCCTAGAAAATTTCCTAATGAATAGTTACCACAGTCACAGAAGTTGTCCATGTGATTAATGTGCAATTTAGGACAACTATTTGCCACTCTCTTTCTAAATGTGCCCTATTCAGCCTGCCTTTGGGAATGTTCCCTTCTGCAGCTACACTAAGTGAAATGAATTTTTTTTTAAAAAACCCACTTATTACAACATAGATCGACCTTCCATGTTATCAGGACTTAACACATACATTACGGAATACATGCTGATTTATTTTTAAAAGCAAATACAGTGGTTTGAAACACTGTGAAAGGAGCCTGGAAAGAGTTTTGGTTAAAAAATGAAATTGCTGACACTCTTCCAATCTAGAAAGTGCACCTACCATGAGTGTTTTGAATTCAAGGATAAGAAACAGTAAATAGTCAATCTTTTTTGAGGGAAAACTACCAGTTTATTGTAAATATACTGTGAATATTTAACTTTATTTAGAAATCTTTTTCTATCAGTAGTCAGGTAAAAATTGGTTAAGGAAATAAATGTCTCCCTTTTCTTCTGGAAAGGTGATACAGTAATGACATGTCTAAAAAAAATTCACTAATTAGGATATTGCTCTGTTCAACTGTCACTAAAAAAAGCTTAAGACACAGTTTTTTAATTATAATGTTATAGACTTGGGTCACACTTCTTTTTCATTTGTGCCCCAATATCTATAAAATAGTATAATTTTCTAATTAATGTAAGTTTATAAATTCACATTAAAGGATTTGTTTTTTAAAAAATTAATGTGAAAGGCAGAGATCAGGAGGATTGAGGTTCAAAGCCCACCCTGGAAAATATTAGCAAGACCTCATCTCAGAAAATGAGCAGGACATGGTGATCCATGACTGTACCACTTACTATGGGAGACATAGGTAGGAAGATTGTGGACCAATGCTGGCCTTGACCAAAAAAAAAAAAAAATCATGAGACCCTATCTGAAAAATAACAAAAGCAAAAAGGGCTGGAGGGCATGGCTCAAGTGATAGAGCACCTGCCTAACAAGCACAAGGCCCTGAACCCAAAGCTTAGCACTGTCAAGAAAAAAAAAAACAGTTAATGAAATTTATGACATTTTGATTAGTATACACATCAATTCAAATGGTTCAGGATTATACTAACTTCAGCATTCATTCAGTTGTAAATTTTGTGTTCATGACCCTGTTAAGTGGCATATACCTGCAATCCCAGCTATTCAGGAAGCCTTGGTAAAAAAATCTCCATTCAAGAACAGCCCCAGGCAAAAACATGAGACCCTATCCAAAAACTAACTAAAGCAAAAACGGACAGGGTGTGTGACTCAAGTGATAGAGCACCTGCCAGGAAGCATGAGGCCCTGAATTCAAACCCAGTACCACCCAAAAAATTTGTATTCATTGATCAGTACAAAAAAATTGGAATTCACACAGTACATAATTGCAAATACTGATAATATTATAATTTATGCCTTTTAATGTGTGTCAGCATATATAACTTTTAAGGAAGTTTAAAATGGAGTTGAATATTTACGAATTAATGTCTGACCATATTTATAGATGCTTACTATATAACCATTTATGCTCTTCCTTTGTTTTGTGTGATTTCTTTAATGAGTTTTATTTCATTTACTACTGCTGTTTTATTGTTATTGTTGGGTTGTTCATGTTCAAATCTCTTTAAATTTAGGGTTTTCTAGTACTGAAGTTTGAAATTGATTTAACAATCACAGAAAGCATTTCATACTTACTTAAATGAATAAATTCTCATTTACAAGTCATAATTTGATTTTGAAATTTCCAAGGAGTTTTATTCACACAAATTCAAGTAAATGGAAGTTACTACTTATAAAATATTCAACTCACTGTATATCATAACAGAGATTTGGGACTTCTGCCATCCTTAAAAAAAATGTTTTCTGAAAATTCAAAAAGTTTTCAAAATCTGCCCCACACTAGAATTAGAAAAATGAAATTAGAGTTTTAACTAACTTTCAACTGGTTGTTAGTTGAAGGTCCGTTTTAACAACCACAATTACTACAAATTCATACTTCAAAAGTCTAAGTTAGGTCTGAGGAGCAGAGTGTGGGAAATTTTGATTAACCTTATAAAATTATTTTAATCCAGGTATACAGAAGATAGTTTTGAGCACCAGGTGAATTTTTAGAACATATTTTATTCACTATGGTGCTCTTTTCTCTAGTCTCTGGCATATAATAAATACTTATAAATATTTACGTAAAGGGAAAGAACTGACTTTCTAAGCTGACAGTCATGAGACTGACTTTGAGTGATGCTTCTTGTTCTTTAAATTTAGACGAAGTGAATAAAACAATAGCTCCAAGTGCACAGATGCACATTAGAAGGTGATGTGTACTTTTGCAGCATCACAATTAGATAAACAAGGAGTTTGTCAGAGCATAATACATATGAATATACCAATCACAAAACCAGACTCTGTCTTCGCTTTTAACCTCTGTACTTAGCACAGCAACTTTTTGCAGCCAGACCTGCTGAGCCTGGTAAAAGTCAATTGTTGAGAAGTAAACTCTGAGGAGGTTCTAATTTGAACAATTTAGCAGAGGACTGAACCTGAAAAAAATAGTATGATAAGTAGCCAGTAGAGAAGGCAACCTATCTAGGAGCAATGAAGAAGGAGGCCTGGATAAATATCTACAAAGAACTATACCCTACTTCCCTTTTTCAATGTGGACTAGAATTAAGAAGTACATTTTCAGTGTACTTCTTAACTCTATTCCACTATTTCTCCCTCTCTGCTAACTGTTCCTTCTAAATGTCCTTTGTAGAGATTTAATCCAAATTCCAAAGATGCTAACTTATTTGAGACATCCAAACTCTTTGGCTAGTACAAGATTCAACAAATGAGACTCTTACTAGTTTTACCCTAAGGATTGATGTGACTAAATTAAGAAAGTTAAGAAAGACAGTGGACTAACACCACAAAAGAATTCTTCAATCTAGACAAATTCATGACAAGATCTGTGAAACTTCCCCCTATGAAAACAAACACTATAATGTGCCTCTAACTTCACGTAACACTTTCCAGTGGCCATCACTCAAGTAGAATGAATGTGGTGGGGAATTTGGGGGGGAGTAAACACATTTAAGTAGGATAACTTTCCCAAATGTCTTTAAAGTTTTATAGGTGATTCCAAGACAAATTCAAAGTAAATTTATTTTATCAACTTACCACTTTCAAAAAGAATTTAAGGCAAGTCCCAGTGAAAACTTAGGTGTGAATAAACCAGAACATTTAAGAAGCCAGAAATAGAAGATAAGAGTTACACAGAGATGCGAGAGGAAAAGAGCCCTTAAGCTGATAGTACACGGAACACAAAACATTTAAACTCTGCTGACACAATAGAATACAAAACTAGATGGAGAATCAGGCAACAGAAGACAAAACATAACAGCTTTTATTCCTCTCAATTTCTATCTAAACAGAATATGCCACCTCTTCAGGACTTGCAAATATGTGTGACAAGCCAGAGCCAGTGGTTCACGCCTATAATCTTAGCTACTCAGGAGAGAGATTAGGAGGATCTCAGTACAAAGCCAGCCAGGGCAAATAGTTTGAAAGACCCTATCTCGAAAATACCCAACACAAAAAAACGCTGGAGGAATGGCACTAGTCGTAGAGTACCTGCTTAGCAAGCATGAGGCCCTGAGTTCAAATGTGTGTGTATGTACCACCAAATGTGTGTGTATGTGACAGGAAAAAAAAAATGAACTCAGAATTAGATTGCCAATTGAGTATCATGCATTAGATGGTTTATACTCATTATCATATTTAATTATGGTCACAACTCTGTCAAGCAGGTGTTATAAACTTAATTTTAAAAAAGAAGAAACTGAATCTGAAAGAAATGAGCAATCTCACCAAACACACAGCTAGTAAGTAATAGTGTGAAGATTTCAACTCATTCCCAACTCCTTAACTCATACAACGAACTCAAAGAAATGGGAAACTCCATCTCTATGGCATCACTGTCTTCCAACTTAAGCATGCCAACACATGCACATATGTGCACGTGAACACATACACACACATACACACACATAGACACACAGTTTTTTCTTTAGGGAAAAATGAAAGAAATAGCGACTCCAAGTTCAGTATTTTTGTTTCAACTGTACAGTAACAGTATCCCCCATTTATGTGAAGCACAAAACGCCTTCTTGTATCTTATTGTAGCTATGTCTTAAAAGAGAGATGGATATATCTAATTTGTTACTTGATGTAATGCTCTTTATTTCTATGGGGTCATTTGAAAATTATGCTGAGATTACAATAGTAAAGTAACTTTCTTCAGGGAGAAGTAAATTATATGCAGAGGCAAATAAACTGGGATATTTTTCTCCTATACAACCCACAAATAAAGTGACTCCCAAGTCAGCAGTGTCCAAACTCAGTCTGGCACAACTTGCCAAAGAATCCACTGTGATGATTTAGATGGCAGAAGGAATCAGTGACCCAGACAGTTGATTCCACGAGAGGAGTCAAATATAAGGTATCAGCACAGTGTAATAAAAAAAAACAAAAAACCTTCCAGTCCTCAAAGGCAGAACTCAGACTAAGCAAGTTATGTTTGATTGGTCTTAAGCCCTAACAGAATCCTGGCAGAAGTCCAGTAATCTAGACCAACTCTGAAAGTTAAAGGTAAGAAAGAATTTACAGATGAGTGTCCAAGGTCTGGTATCAGAGGAAGGGTCACTGAAAGTGGAGGCAACAGGGAGCAGAGTGAGCAGGGTCTGGCAATTGGCACTCCATTTGGGGCTGACTTATGACTGCTTTCAGCAATGTGGAAGCTCTTATTCTACAACACAGAAACACAGATGGGTGAAGTGACTTGCACAAGAGCCAACCTATGGCAAATTCATGACCAAAATTCAGTTTCACAGATTTTCTTCTAAAATACCCTCTATCCATTACTGTAGGTGACTGCATAAAATGAAGAACACAAGAACAAAAAACTGTGGCTCTTGAACTTCACTCTATTATTGACCCCTCCATATTATATCATGGTCAGTCTGACCAATAACATCACATGGCAGTCTTATAGAAGTAAGATCCCTGTAGCTCTTAATATTTAAAATTCTAATAATTGTAAGTTCTTTTGAGTACTATTTAATTTTAAATTTCTTAAGGGGCTAAATATATATGAATTGCCTTGTGAGTAATTCACTATTACATTTAGTCATATTGAATGGCATACCTAGGTATAGTTAAAAAAAAAGACGATCCAAAAGGATCATTATTTTACTATAAATTGCACTGCATAATTCCCCTTTCTTCCATCACAAGCATTTATACTGGCAGAGGAAGTCAACATAAAAATTAAAATCTACATATGACACCTAAAATAGCAAGACAGAAGTGGAATTGAATGTCTTTGACCTGTTATATATTGAGAAACTTATGAAAATGACATAAAATTATATTCAGTTGAAATTGAATAGCACTTGTCACAAGCTATTGTTTAGCATTTCCTCAAGTTTTAATTTAACAACCAAGTAGGCTGTCAAAACAGTAGCACTTTAGAAGTATATTATGCACTTTTCAGTTCAGAAAATTAATCTGCACTTTAAAGTATGCTTGCTGGTATGCTTTCCTTTCTCTATTTTCAGCACTTATCAAAATATTTAGTATTAATACTATGCATAGGAAGCATAACTATTCCAACTAAGAGCACTTGTGATATTTGACATTGATCCTGTTCCAGGATCAATATTTTTACTCATTATAACTAAGATGTATACCAGAGATGGCAATCTAAATTGGGTTCAAATTCCCACAAAAGGTTGCTTATCTTTTAGTTGTACCACCTTTCATTAATTATGTCCTATTAATTGTTACATCACATCATATCTGTGCACAGTATGATGCTACAGAACATAACACAGGAAAAGAGAAGCAATACCAAAGTTGTAGCATAACATTTTAATGAGACAGCATTTGGGTTGAGTCTCAATGCCAGCAGTTAATTCAGAGAGCAAGTATTTGAGTTAAAAATTTTGACATGTTTAGCAAACCAAATATTCATTGAGGTAGACGAAGTAGAAGCATTGTAAGAATTCCTGTGTGACACTGACTACCCATGCAATTCTGTGAGCAAGAAATATACTTTATTTCAGATTGAAGTACACAGTGCACTGGTAGTATGAGACTCTTTACTTTTTCCCTTCAGGTCTTAAAGGGTTTTCCAGAATGCTTACAAGCTGACATCTGCCTACATCTGAACCAGACTTTGCTGCAAAACTGCAAAGCCTTTCGGGGGGCAAGTAAAGGTTGCCTTAGAGCTTTGGCAATGAAATTCAAGACCACCCATGCCCCTCCAGGAGACACTCTTGTTCACTGTGGGGATGTCCTCACAGCACTATACTTCTTATCCAGAGGCTCCATTGAAATCCTCAAAGATGACATTGTGGTAGCTATTCTGGGTGAGTGTTTTACAACTGAATGGGGGCAACACAGAAATCTGAAATAACTGATTAAAGGACTGATCTAGTTATTTTTAAAGACTATTGAATACTGGTGGGTAATTTGAAAACTTTATTTAAATTCAAATCAAATTAACCTTGCAGAAAATATCTTTTCTTGACTAGCTTTCATTTTCTTTGATATGTAAATGTTTCCATGAGTCTCTTAAATATTTTCCCAAAGGTGACAAGACACACAATTTAGTTTCTAATCCAATGATCAATTAAAGAATGAGACATATGCTAAGTCACTGCAAAGCCACACAACAAAGTTAGGTTTTCACTAGATTTGGCTGATCTTTAAATCTGCCTGTCCTAACTTCTACAGAAAGGTATAATGCAATCTTTCTTGCATTATAAAATAGTAATTATAGAGTGTTGCTAAGCTATCTCTCTGGCTTACTTCTTGTTCATTTTCAGTCATGGAAACTAATTAAAATATAGTCCCATGCTAATTTACTTCAGAGCTTTTTATAAGTAATATCTATAGTGAGCTATCAACACAAAGTAATTTAAGTTATTCCCCTTTTCTGTTCCTATTTCAGGTCCCTACTTCAGGTGTAACTCAGCACTCAGAATCCTCACAATTTAGGATTTTTTCATTCTGTTTTTGAAAGGCTGATGTAAACTACAGTTAATGTCTTCACCCCTACGTCAATTTTTCTTATATAATTAAGATATGGTATTTGACTTCTCCCCCATTAAATTCTCATTTAAAATAAGAGTATTAGAGCATTTTTGACTCATTGGAAAGTTGTTGTTTAAAACATCTTGACAGCTCCCAAAATGAAGCATGCATGTGACTATTTAAAAAAGTAAAAACTAAAATAACACACAGGGAATTATTCCTAAAAGAGGTTTCAACATAGATATAAGAAAGTTCATTTTACACTACCATTAATGATCTTTAAAAGTAATAGATGGGGGCATGGTTCAGGTGGTACAGCACTTGTCTAGCAAACACAAGGCCTTGAGTTCAAACCCTAGCCCTGCCAAAAAAAAGTAATATAACAAAGTAGTTTATCAGTATTTTTTGAGTACATATGGCACATAAGTAACTGGATGTTCAGCAAAAGAAAAAATGGCCATGACATTTAGGCAAAATTGGGAAGAAATTAGATATATCAGGTATGTAAGAACATTGACTCTGGAGTCAGAATGCATAGAATTTAATCCTTGCTACTCCTTTCCTCCACTTCACCCAACCAAGAAGATGACCTTGGACTAATCAGTTTACCTCTTTAATGTGTTCATAACATGTGGAAAATATTTAGTAATTTCTTTGTGAAGTTATTTGGGGGATGAAATGAGAATGCACCTAAGTATCTGACACTGTGGCTACCACCTATTTAGTCCTCAAAAAATATTTGTTACTATCATTCTTATTCCCATCATTGAATAAGACTTTGTGGATAGGCAAGTGGCTAGGCAGAGGTGATGGGGGGCCCATCAGAAGCAAGATATCAAAATGATCCCAGGATTTACATAAGAGCAATGAGGACAAACTTTCAGAACAAAGGCCATACAACAAAAAGCATGACTACATATGTTGAGGAAATACAACTAATATTTTGAATAAATGGACAAATTTACTAAGAGCAAATCCAAAAAATGGCTACTAAAGGAAGCAAGACATATTCAAATTGTTCCCCCAAGTTTCTAAGTATTGAAGTATGGTGAAGCTTACAACTCTACCATAAGCAATTAGCTGGCATCACCTCAAGAGATGATCCTGATACAGAAAGAATATGAATCAGACTCACTGCAGCCTGCCATATTCCTGGATTGACAAAGTCAGAGCATTACATACTTTGAAGTATCTTTAAACTACTGTACGGCAAAGTCTTTTGCTAGCAATGAAGGGTGTACCAAAGTGAAGACATATTTGCTGCATTATAGTTGCTAGTAAAAGATCTAAAACAAGGAAATGAGATTATATCAGGACCAGCAACCTTTAGAGGCAAAATCGCATTCAGCAAACGTGGCCTAGACCAGGTGCTTTAATTGTGCTGTCCAAGTGTCTGTTGGTCATGGAGTCTGACATTTGAAATCTTTGCTTCAGGAATTTATTCATTGGTTGGTGCTCACTTTCTACTTTTTGAAGGAAAATATTAAATTTGGCTTCTCTTTTTCTCTCTTTTTTCTATTTTTTCATTTCTTTCTTTTTCCTTTTTTCTTTTTAGGAAAAAATGACATATTTGGAGAAATGGTTCACCTCTATGCCAAACCTGGCAAGTCAAACGCAGATGTAAGAGCTCTCACATACTGTGACTTGCATAAGATTCAACGAGAAGACTTGTTAGAGGTTTTGGATATGTATCCCGAGTTTTCCGATCACTTTCTAACAAACCTAGAGTTGACTTTCAACCTAAGGCATGAGAGTGCAAAGGTATATGTTAACTGTTTGCTTATTTTATTTTATTATTGAATTGCACAAATACTTCTGAAAAATCAAGCAAAATATTGCAGCAAAAGTACACCAAATATTTAAAAAGAAAGGCCACATGAAGGTTAAAATTTATAAGTTGTAGGGAAAAAAATTCAGTCCAATTACTTTCAAATATGTTGAATAATTTTTATCAAGTTGTCTAAGTTTGACCTTGTAGGACCCTTAGGAGATACACTTGACTTAGAATTGTCTTGGTTTATATTGTACCAATTATTTGTAGAACATGGGTGATTTAAAGCTATTGAAAAATCTTTTAAAAGATTTCATCTTATACAGAGGATAAAATATTCTCTTAGCTATTATTTATACTACATATTGGTTATTACTGACTTCTTAACAATAATGAAATGATTAATCTCATTCAAGTCTGGACCATATTTAACACAATTCTGAAATCACAAAAGTATAAATTAATCAAGTTTTATAATACAGTCAAAATTAGTTCTGCAGAGTGAATAATATATAGTCTAATAAAAATAATAATTTAAATAATTCTGGTCATCAGTTAGCCTAGAATGAATTTCAGAGTTTAACTTTTATGTCCCTTTCTCCCCCTGTGAAAATGTGTCTTTATGGAGATACTACTGTTCTATGGAGCTAGAACTTACATTGTAGCCCAGTTTATTGCTGGGTTATTCCCCCTACTTCCCTTTCCTTCAAAGCCCAGAAACTCCTTTCCAATTCTAAATATCTTTTATCAGAAATCACATATTGAGCATTTGATTCTTGCCAGTGTATTTTTATGTTAGCTATTATATTCTCTGGAAAAAATATCCTTAAGTCAATATTTAGGTAAATGGTTTTAGATTTAATTCTCCCTAGAATTATAGTCATTCCCAGGTACTCTGAGGGATTTGAGGAAAAACACCAACTTCTAAGATTGCCAAGGCACCATTCAATGTACTGAGGTGCCAGTTCGGATAATTGCTTCTTTTCAAAACACCAAAAAAGCTAAAAAAAATTTAGGTGGCAAACAGTTCAAGTTATTATGAGAATATGTTTTATAATGGTTTTAAGTCAATGCCTTATCACAATCTCACTCAAATCTCACCAACCTCATTCTGGTTTTGCCTTGAAAAACAAGTATTTACCACAAGTAATCCCTTTATATAAAAGTTCAGGCAGCACTTGAATAAATAAGAAGTGCCCATTTTTATTTATAAGAATATTATACAGAATGAAGCAGAGAGAGAGATGGAGCTAGGAAAAAGTATAATAAATGGCTCTAAATATAATATTCATTGAATTTAATTGTGTACTTATTGTGAAATTTAACCTGTGATTATTACCATGTAATTTCAACAACATAGCTGACTGTAATTGGTTATACAATTTTCTCTGCAGTAATACATATTCTGTAAAGTTTTATACACTATCAATATTATTTATTTGAACTTTGCCAAATACAAAAAACACATTCCTTATAAAGAAATCTTTTGTCTGTAAACGCTGACACTATCCCAAACATTTCTAGCAAACACCTCTACAGCTAAGATTTTCCAATCAGATGGTGAAATTACCTTCTACTCATCCACTCAGTATATTTTATAATTTAGAGAATCCATTAAGTAAAGTATTGTATTTATTTGCATGAAATGTAGTAATTAAGGCTCAAAGCAGTTGAAGAAATATGACATAGTAAAGTTTACTGACAGCACATTATGTTCAAGTTGAGTAATCATCCATTTTATCTTCATGTTCATTAACAAAGGCTGATCTTTTACTACGATCACAGTCCATGAATGATTCTGAAGGAGACAACTGTAAGCTACAAAGGAGGAGATTGTCCTTTGAAAGTGAAGGAGAGAAAGGTAATTTACTCCATTCCCAAAGTTTAAACCTAGAGCATATAGTTATTAGTTCTCTCCCTTAAATGCTCATTGTCATTCTGATTTCAAGAGCAAGTCACATTCGGCCTTTAAATTTCATTCAAGCAAATCCTTTGCTTTTCCTTAATAGCTAGTCACATGGTTTCTGTTTTTTATTGATAGCTTTTATCTGTGTCATTCAACAAAGTCATTTAGTATTTACAAAGACATTACCAATAAAGTAGACTGATGTAAAATGGAGGCCAATTAATATAGTGAATAACGATGCCTCGAAGTTCAAAGCAGAGGAATCTGGAAGGAGGACTTGCTTTTCATTTCAAGCGAACGAAAGTGTCCTCTCTTCCACGTACATTGTTTTTGTGTTTTTGCTTAAATATTTCCCTAAACTAAATTTACCTCTCTGTTTTCAAAGACACAAACACATATACACATGCATATTCAAACACACATACATTATACCAAACTACTTTTTTCACTCTAAAATTATATATCTTTTATCTTAGGCAATCTCCAAAGAAATATTTAGCATGTACTGTTCCTGATATTCTTAGATGCATAAGGTCTTTCTCTTACGAATGCCCACGGCACTTTCCTCTTGTGATATTTTCAAAATCTGCCCTGTACAGTGGTTATTGGTATATTTGTCCTTTTTCTCTATCATATTCTAAATTCCCTTAGCAAAGAATGTTTTATAAATATTTATTGAGTTGCACTAGTTTCTGAAGCCTTTGGTCAATTGCAAAACAATAAGCCATTTATAAATAGGCTATAGTTTTTTTTTCTGCAATGACCTTCTTTATTCTCTTTGTGACTTTTTCTAAAATCAGAATCACCACTATCAAGCTGTTTTTCCACAGAGTTAATCTAAAGCTCTTATCCTAAAGTTAATCTCTTATTTTTATCTTACTGGAAATGAAGAACAGCTTGACAATGTGGTCGATATAATAATGACCACCATACACTTTAAGATTTATTAAATCTCTTTTCAATCTTGTTCCATTTCCTCATTTTTAAGATAAGTAATCTAAAATTTTTATCTTCTGATAAAGCCCTAAAATCATGACACAGTTCATACTGTGTTCATGCAACCAGACATTTCTATTGATTTTGAAAATTTTCCCTTTAATCGTAGACTTAGTCTATGAGACCCATTTTTTATAAAGTGTGGATAGCAAGAGATTTGTCTGCCTGTAGCTTTCCAGTTTCCTGGTGTGCCAGTGAGTTACTATAAGTTGGACAATGTGAAAAAACAATTAACTCCAGTTATCCAGATTTTTGGAGCTTAGTCCAAAATTCGTAGAATTTCCAGGTGCTGCAAAAAGAGCAAAATTTGCTGAAAGCAATTTAGTCCCTATCATCCCAATCTAAGCTTTTTAAGGAACTACTCATTCTATAGTTCTTCATATGGAATCAACATCTAAGAGAAACACACACACATGCAATTAGGTGGAAAGACAGAGAATTTGGACTAGGGGTATTTTTCAGTGATACAGTGCTTGTCTGGCATTTGCAGTGCTCCAAATTTGAGTCCCTAACACAAAGAAAGAAAGGAAAGATGTGGGGGGAGAGAGGGAAGGAAGGAAGGAAGGGAGAGAGGGAGGGAGGGAGGGAAAGAGGGAGGGAGGGAAAACTTTTTCAAAGGATTGACTAATGACAAATTATATCTGGGTATGTAAATTAAAAGCATCCCATGAGATACACTGATTATTTTAGTGCTAGTTTACTGCTGATGTGACTCAAACCTTTAAAGGAAAGATTCCAAAAGTTCTGATGACTGTACAATCAGTCAGCAGAAACATCAGTAGCCAGAGGGTAGATTATGTGGTCAGCAGTAGAGGCAGACAGAGGTTTGAGTCCTGCATGGTATGTAACTACCTACTTCACAGGACAATAGACTCTCTGGGCTTCAGCCCTCACCCACATCCCCTTTCCAACCATTCCTACCATGTGGCATCATATTCAAGAAGGTATTTAGAAAAGAAGAGATATACAGAACCTTTGGCAAAGTGACTTACTCAGAATGAATTTGTTGGTGAAAGTGGTTTGTCCTCATGAGTTTCACATTTCTTCTCAGGAAATAAACTCACTTTCCTATAGGAGAGAGTAATCAGTTCTAGTACAAATTTGAGGGCACTTCGCATTTTTTAGGGTATCCTCAAGTACTTTCTTTTCTTCTTGAAATTCTGGTACAGAGGCACCAAAGATCTCTCCTATGTGGTTAGGGTCATTGTAAGAAGAGGTGGTACAGTTCCTGAAATGGAAGTAAGAGGTCACTGCTATAGAAAGTGATAACAAGGCTGAACATGGTGTCTCATCCCAGCTTCTATGGCAACAGAGATCTGGAGTATTATTGTGTGAGACTAGTCTGAGAAAAAAATGTTAGCAAGACTCTCTCAATAAATAATAAGTATCTGGGGTTAGATACTTGTGACCCCAGCTACATGAGAGGCTGTAGGTAGATAGATAGCAGTCCATGTCTGCTGTGGGCAAAAACATGAGACTTTATCTAAAAAAATAATGTAAAAGCAAAAAAGGGCTGGTGGTATGGCTCAAGTGAATTCAAACTCCAGAACTGCAAAAAAAAAAAAAAAAGAGAGAAAAGAGAAAGAAATTTAAAAAGCAAATAATAAAAATGATGCTTCAATGACCTATTCAGTGCCCATTAAGCATTGTTAAGTTGACAAAGCAGAACTTAAGTAAATGAAGAAAACAGTAAAAAATGGTCACCATTTAAGTGGTCTTCAAAGTTGAACTGTACTTATTTCCAAATATGCTAAAATTACCTATTGGGTCATGGGGATGAGACTTCTGTTAAATTTTTATATTGAATTTATTTTGTATAATATAGATAAAGTATTAGTATAATAGTGTGTATAATGGCATATTATAAAATAATAAAATACATTATAAAAGATATAGATATTTAAGGCTTAGATGTATTAGTTTTTAGATCTCTGTGTGTATATAGATATAAATAATGTGCATTATGCACTAATGAATCCGCACACATACATACTTTTACTGACAGAGCTTATATGATCAAATATTGGGAACATTCTGTTTAATTCTCTGTGAACAGAGGATACAGTAGGAAAGTAACTACTCATGTCTAATTAGGTTGCTAAAGACCATTTGACAGTGAATAATTCAATGATGGAATATCAGGAATATCACAGGACAAAGCCAATTGCCCATTCATTTGTTAAATAGCCATTGTGCGCCCACTGCATCCCAAGTATTCTTAGTGTTTTTTTTACCATTATGTTTTAGTTTTTTGAAGTTTGTCTCTACTTTATAGAGACAATTATTAGTTAACAAGAGAAACAGAAATTCCTTCAAAATCATAGCTAATGTACATACATACCCTTTCCAACTTTCATTACATCTTCTTGATCATTGAACAGGAAAAACAATAATTTCCACAAAATTTTGCAGAATTCAGATTTACATTTTCATACCAAGTAGTGAACAGGAAAGAAGAGAATGCAGAAAAAGGATTAATTGGTTTTACTGCTTGGAAACTCTGCTAGCATTCTGAAAAGACATGGTGACATGCAATACCTGCTGATGTCACAAGTTTCAAGAGAAATATCCCCTGGTACTTTTTTAACTAAAGTATGAAAGTCACCTTGAGGCATTATCAAAGAGGAATAATGGGACAAAAAGTGCAAAAAATCTCCTAAAAGAACAGGGCTAGCCTTGATTCATTTGTTCCTTTTATCTCTCAGACCTCGAGAAGTATCTAACTCTCTCTTCCTCCTTCTTCTTCATATCTTTTCCCACTTCCTTTTCCAAAAACATAAAATTCAGTAGAGCAGTAAATAATTAACCTCAATGAAATGTCACCTGAAAAATGTATATGGCCAGAAACAAAATGAGTGTTCTTAGCAAAATAGGCATTGGCCTGCAAAGTGGAAGACTGCAGCCTCATCCTTCCTAATCTAGAAATATTTTTTACTCTCTTGGTTTTGCAAACTTAAAAACCAGTTCTCCTAGCTCCAAGGACTATTTCTCTTGCCAATAATCTAAGTAAAACTCACTTTTAAAGAAAAAAAGAAACTTCCAAAAAATGAAAAATGAAACAAAAATAGACAAACACAAGAGAAAAATTTAAACAGTATTAAAAGATGTGACTGTGGTGACCAAATGGGCTGGAAATCAAGGTGAAAGAATGTTGGCCATCCTATTCCCACTGGGTTTTGGTTGTTCCATACTATCTATCTATCTATCTATCTGTCTGTCTATCTGTCTATCATCTATTTCCTCAGAGTCAAAAGAGAAACTGGCATTTTCTTATTAAAATCTCAATGTTCCTGAAAATGGAACATGTCTTGAACTCAATACATGTTGCATTTTGACTGAAAAAAATAAACCTCATCACTTTGTAATATATGTTTAGTGATTTCACACTACCATTCAAAAGCCTGTAAATTTTGAAAATGTCCAAAATAAAATAACTTCTATGAAAGTAATTAAAGGGGTAAATATATGCCTTAATAAATATATTATTATGGATTAAGGGAGGACTGGTTCTAAATTTTTATTGTTAATCCTTTACATTAGTTTTATGTCGCTTTGCATTATCTTTGTCAATAACTAATAATTATCTAGCTTTTTATTACCCATGTTAGCAATAATTAAATGCCCCTTATCTGTTTTCTGAGGACCTATGGAAGTATAATTGAAAAATAAAAATTTTATCCAATTACAATGCATAATATGATATTCTAATACATTACATTTTGAAACAATTAGCACAATCAGGTCTACTACCATATCATCTAACATAGTTATTTTTTCTGTGTAGAGAGGACATTTAAAATCTTCTCTCAGAAATTTTCAAGCCATACGTTAACTATACATTTAATGCCACACATCAACTAAAGTCATCATGTTATACAATACCTCTCTAGAACTTATTTGTCCTAAGTGAAACTTTGTACCCTTTGACAGGCATCTCCCCAAATGCATCATTTCTTTAGTATTTGAGACTTTTTAATCTTGTATCTATACAGTAAAATGATTGCTTAGTCCCCTTTCATAGCATCATATGAAACTATAAAGGATCTAACACACTTGATCACATGTGAAGAAATTTATTTCAGCCTCCAACTCTGCAATGAAATGTTTTCATAAGGTATCTGAGTGAAAACTACTCAGCTTATTTCAAAATTGTCACCAGTGGGAGATATAAAACACAAATGCCAAGAACATGCTTCTCTTTGGCCAAAAGTTATGTCTCCCTGTTGGGTCTGACAAATAAAAATGGAAATCTGAGAGAAAGATGCCATAAAAGATTGAGTGAGTACAATTGTTTATTCTTAAATTTTTTGAAATGGAATGATTTTATATTATCCTCTCTAAAGCATGTGGGTCAGTCATTCCATCAGGATACTTTTATTCTATGATCCTAAATTCATTCTGAAGCTAGAGAGACACCCACAAAACAAATCACAATTGTTTTACAATTATATCCTGTAAAAAACAGGGAGATGAATTATCAGCCTATAGAAATTGAAGAATAGCTAGGTCTTTAGTCATCTGAATCAGAACATAAATTTAAAGCTTAACTAAACAGGTAAAAATTAGTCTTTGTAAAATGGTAACAAGAACGATTATGCAATCTCACTTGTAAGAAAAAGAAAAAATGTTAAACTCCCTTACAACTCTGTCCTCACAATACTACTATTGTATAGAATATGAAGAGCACTGAGAGAAAATAGTACCTAATACTCTCTGATGTCTACCAAATAATTCAGTTTAAGTAGAAAAAGGCAGAATTGGAACAGTCCATCAAATTCTGGAAGTACCTCAAGGCTAATTATAATGCACTTCAGCTGCCCAATTTTGTGTATTACATCTGCCAACATCTACACTAAGCTTAAGCAGTTTCCATTTTCAATCCACAAATAGATTGTCATTTCAACTTTCATTTTTTTGACAGAAAATGAAGCTTTAATTTACCTAGTATGGAATAGAGAAAAGTTTCATTGGGCTACATTAAACCAACTGTTCATATGGCCTGGTGATAGCTTAGTGGAACACAGAAATAAATGTGGGATTTTTGTCCTTCGACAAATTCAAGGATATCGAACATTTTCTTCTTTCATGATCTTACTTTTGCCTAGAATTTTTGCTAAAGGATTAGGTCCTATGTATGTAAAGTAATTTGCTTTATTTTACTACAGAACTAAATTTTAATAATTCTATACCCACAACATTCTGTGAATACTTGTCATGAGTTGAAATCTGCAAGCTATAATTCAATCTAACCATAATAGATTCAAGATTCTCATTCTTAAGCATTGAAAATCACACCATAAGTTAGGAAATTAAGACTGGGGATGGTGTAATAAACAGGACAGAACATTCTACCTTGTGTAAGTACTTAAAATTATACAGAGAAATCCCATGGCCTCAGCAGACAAACAGACAAATGGTTTATTAATTTGTGATGTGTATTCAATACAATCATACATGTTAGTGTTATCCATACTTAGATTAGAGGCACATTAATTAGTGGTTAGTTTATACCTAATTCTGCTAGGAAAGACTCCGCTAAAGCAAAAAAAAGAAAAGCTTTTGCAGGAAGATAAAAAGCCTGAGCTGAGTCAAATCCCACTGATGTACAAAAAGTCTTTACTTAGGAGCAGCAAACCAATGCCAGTCACTAACCAATATGAGGGTAATTTAGAAAAATGAAACTTGCTTTTTTTCACACTAACATAAAATTGGTAACTGACTTTTTGAGTAATGAAATAATGTGTTTAAAAAGTAGAGAATGTTGGTTAGATTTTCAGAGGACTTTGGAGGAGGAGACAAATTAAAGAGAAAAAGAAAGGAAGAGACTGATAAGAATGAGGTTTAGTAGTTTAAAGAGGTCTATGTCAATGATTCCAGGGAAGAATAGCTGATATGAATATTGACAACTAATTAGTTTAGCTATTGTTTGGGGACATATATGTCACACTAAGTGACCAATAATGGTTGTAATGCTTGAGACTGGAAGGGTCTGTGGTCTTCTAAGTAATAATGAAGTCACTGAGCAGGTGTAAAATCTTCGAGAAGATAAATTAAGCAATCTGCATTTGCTAGATTTCACTTTAATCAACAGAACATAAACTCTTTAATAGCAATTGCAGATGAAGCTTATTTTTAAACTCTGTCCATTTTTACCTTAGGCTACTCGCTAGATTCTTATATTTTAAATTATAATTTTTTTTTAAAAAAAGGAAAAAAATCTTTGTTCAACTTCAGTGCCATATGGGAATTTTAAGCAACAGTTGGAAGTTTCTCTGGAGTGGCCTTAAATCAGTTCATTTGGCCTTCTATAAATAACAAAGTAAGCACACCCAGGCATAAAGAAGATGGGTACACTGCCATTACAACTTCTCTAGAAAATGATATACCTCTTGGAGTTTTGTGGGTTAGTTATTAGCAGGAACCAGATGGAGAATTATACTGTCTCTACAGGACACTAATAGAAACAAGTTCTGAGATTTTTCCCTGTTGAAATAAGTTCTAATACAACCTTCAGGGCTAAAATTATCTGACATTTCAGTATGAAAAAGCCAATATGTACCAGTGGCTTTAATGTAATTAAGTAAAAACCTACCTCAATTACTGTATTTAAGCTTTACAGTCTTTGCAATATGCTACCCAGACAAACTGTCTGGAATGTCAAGGCTATCCCATCCATTGAACTAAAGTTGAAATTCAGCCTACATGTTTCTACTATAAAGAGGATTCCAATTTTAACCATTGCAATGTGTGAAGGACTGTCATTCATAATAGGTGTGGAAGTTAAAAACAAACAAGTTACATAGTGGTGATATTTTAGAAATGGAACATATCTTCCCTTGTCATTTTCACTTCCTTAAAGACACAGTAGAATAGACAAACTCTAAGACTAAAGCATGTATAAGTAAATTTATAAGTTAACCTTGAGTTTTTTCTGAGACATAAACTTTATTATTATAATTTTCCTCTTAATTTTCAAATCAATCATTTATTTCATTATGATATCTGATAACCTTGATTTAGAAAAAGAAAATATTCAAGCAACTACATTTGTAATTAGGAAAAGATAGTTTATGTGTATAGCTAGATAGTATATAATATGCATTTCATATTGATTATCTGCTATAAAATAACATTTCATTGACAGATTTTGACAAAGAAAATAGTGCGAATGATCCTGACGACTCTGTGGATACCATAAGACGTTATCAGAGTTCCAAGAAACACTTTGAAGAGAAAAAAAGCAGATCCTCATCTTTCATCTCCTCCATTGACGATGAACAAAAACCACTCTTCTCAGGAATAGTAGATTCTACTCCAAGAATAGGGAAAGCAACTGGGCTCCATTTTGAAGAAGCAGTATCCACCTCAGGAAGAATTCACACAGATAAAAAAAGTCACTCTTGCAAAGGTAATGGAGAAAAATGAATCAGGTTTTCTCATTGCTGCACATAAAATGACAAATTTTCACAAATAAGAGCTGCATCAACACGTTATGAACTCCTTTTCAATTCATGAAATGTTTGCATAATGCTCAGAATTTAGACCATCTACAAAGTGTTTGCATAATTCTGGAATAAGTGGTAATTATTCTCAAACAATGTCAACATGAGAGATTTTTGTGGCTAACCAAACAATTTAACACCCGGTAGAAGTGTGGCAAAACCTATTGAAGCAATTTAAGCCCATGGAAGGAAAGGATCAATGGCTATTCTAAGAGAGCTAACCACCTGATTCTTTATATGTAGCTTCTAAACCTATTCCAACCCAATAGCTCAGTGCAATCACGCTAAAATATATGCCCAAAAGAATTCTATTTTACTGTAATTACAAAAAAGAGAGAAGAAATATTCTGAAAGTGTACTCTTGATGACTCTTGTTTAAGATAGCCACTAAAAAGAATACCTAAATATATAGGCTATATTGTTGAAAATACACAAGAGATAAGAGATAAGCTTGATTAATATATGCAGATTCTACAGCAACAGATGGTAAACTAAGGAAAATTTGAAATGATTACATGGAACAGCAATTAATTTAGCATAACAGAATCTAGATCAGCATATCTAGCTCAATCTAGACATTAAGTGCTCCCCGTAACAGCTGTGGATCAGACTAATTGTGTTCCAAGACCAGCTCTGTCACTTGCCCCCTTTATGACTTTGGATAAGTGATTTAGTAAAACCCACTAAGACTCACTTTGTGCATTTTTTTATATTAAAATATCCATATTTATTTATGATACAATAGAAATTACATCCTTTAAAACTGTTTCTAAGAATGTATATAGACGTTTCAGTAGGCAATCAACTATTCTACTTATGATTGAACTGGAACACACAGTTATTCATTCATTCATAAAATGAACATTTACTATGTGACATTTACTATGTGCATTTTCTATGTGACAGAAACAGCTGGAGACCCCTTTTGTGTACACATGGAAGGAACATGAGCTACTCTCCTAATTTTTGTCTGATTGCTAAGAGAGTTTATTTAAGAATATAATCCTATAATATTGTTCCTCCATCTGACAAGTTTTTTTCTCTTCCCCTCCTCAGCTTTGTCAATGCACAATTAACAAATACACATATATATAATTTAACAAAATATACATATACTTATATATATATTGTATATATACTTTAAAAACCAAGTGTCTGATAGAAAATTTTAGATATCAGCTCTTAAATATGGAAGCAGTTTTATGGTTTCTCAAGACTATTTTAGCGGAAGATGAGCAAAAATATTCAAACAACAGCCTTAAATGGTAACTATTCAAAAACTCCTTGTTTTATAGCTGGAGAAGCTGAGGACCAGAAGTTCTGTTCTTGAACCACAACCCAAGGTTTAGTTACAGGCTCTACAACTCCATTCCATTTCCTGCTCTAGAGAGGGCAGCAGGTGGTGCTCTGAGGAAGTCTGCCAGTTTGTGCGTTTTTAAATCAGAATAATATTATACAAACAACTAGTTGGTTGTGATTATTAATAAGATAATGTATAAGTTATTTTCTCTGAAATGAAATCCCACCTCTATTTAGTATTTCCTCATAGGTTATATTTTCCAATCATTAGTTATTTAATATGTCCTTGCATATATAAAAATGTAAGGATTAAAAAAGATCTAGGAAACCATAAAGAAAAGTCCCCAAAAATAAAAGAACTATAAGATGTTTTAGGTTGGTAGGATAGCAAACTTATGGTACATAGTAAGTAAATATTACCTATTATCACCACCATTATTCCAAAATATCGTATCTGATAACAAGATTTTATTGAGTCTAGTATGCTTAGGCTTCATAGTTTTCCAGAGTTACTTTCCCTGTCATGTCAAGTCAGCATTTGCCATGACCTCACATGGAAATAAGCTAAGAATATATGCAAATGTCCTCTGGACAATCTAAAATCTTGATGAAGTGCATGAAAATAGTACCTCATTTATCAAAGTGGAAGAATGGAATATTAGATGTGATTATCAGATGTCCCATTTTAGTTATTTATGAAAATGGATTCTGGGAAGTGCTAATAATAGAATCAGGTTGTAGCATGGAAGTCAAAAACTCTATAGAGCTTGCTGAACAATCTCTACTATACCCAAAATTCAGCATAATATGCACCTGCCAAAAGGGGGCGGGTTGTAAAAAAATGTTTTCTTCATGAATTTCAGCATTTCAAGTCATTAAATATATATTATGGGGAATTTGTCGGACTTCATAATGATTTTCCCTGACAGTGAATTCAAATTCCCTTCATCTTTCGTATTTCTTTGCTAGTTATTCCAGCCTTTAATTAGCTATTCCACATGTCCTCCAAAATAGTATTTTTAAATTATTTTAATACCTCCAAATTTCTAATTTTCACAAGTTTAAGATGTAATCCTCATAAGATAATGAATGATTATCTTGTGTAACTAAATATACATGTCAACTGATAAACATTTATTTTTTATAGCTTCTATCAGATTGACACACATTTATCATGATTAATTAACATGACTAACCAACAGAAAATTTACAAACTTATATTGATTGAAAATTTCATTCCTTAATTATTATTAAGATGAAATGGTCAAGAACGTTTAATACTATATAAAGTGTAGTTATAACTGCTGTAGTTTGAACTACTAAATCCACACAAAGCTTCACTATCAAGAGGAATATTTACTCCCTCATATTTCTGGCATTTATAATACTGAATTTAAAAGAGTAGCATGCTTAAGCAAAACTAAAAAAAAAATTTTTAATGGACTGTAATCCTACCAACAGTGAGGTCAAAAGTTGACACTAGGAAAATTGTGTACCCAGAGAAAAGTGCAAGTTTACTTTCTGTTCATCTATTTGCAGAAATGTCTTGCAACTATAGCAACATTTTCCAAGGCAACCAAGTGCAGATTCCTTCGGCTATATTTAGAAAGTGTTGATGAGGATGCTCCTTTGATTAAGACCACTAACTAGGATTTCCCCTTTGAACCCTTCATTTCTTTATAATGCTGTTAACACAAGTTAATCACATATTTCTGTATTTTAGCAAAAGTAAATTATAATCAAGGAAGCCTCTGTTGTGCAGAATATGTTTCATTAATTTCTGTTAAGATAATCATTTTTTTCTTGAACACTGAAGAAATAACACTGTTCTCCATAATTTATTTCATATAATTCACCATTTTCACTTAAAATCAATGTATTATATATAATTTGAAAACAAGACCACTATTAAGCATATGCAGAAAGAATGTAAGCCTTCTTGGCACAAAACCCATGAGGACAATATGTAATGTTAATCCTATCAGTTCTTGTGCTCTCTAAACAAATGTTCATACATGAGCTGGCTATCAGGAGACAAGTTATGGACAAAATTGGCATCACCAAACCACTTGTACATGTTCTAAAGGCTTATTTGGCATTGCTAGTCCAAAGCTGAAAACCTAGTTTACTAAGATACTACATTATTGTTTTGCATTTTAAATTGATTCAAACATCTATGAACAACAAATCATACTTCTTAGTGAAAATCTGTTGCTAATTTATTTAAAACTCTGGCAGTATCATTTCTCCACTTGTATTTTTCATTTACATTTTGTCATGGTTGATAAAACATCAAATGAAATGATTAGCTGTCACTTTAGAAAACAAAACTAAACAACAGGATCTTGTAGGGTAAGGAAGCTATAATCAGGAGTCTTTCTGGACTTCACAGTAAGATCTTTGAGGCTTATTAGCATTTCTGAAGAACAAGGAACCCTGACCTCATAAATTTCTCATACTATCTTTGAATTTGTTAATTTCTTCATCATAGCCTCTACTACTGAGGCAGAAATTATATGCACTTCATTAGAGAAATTTCTATGTATTCAATGATAAAAGAAAAAAATGAAGAAATAATAAAGAATTTTTCGACTTCTACTTAGAGAAAGGGGGAGCATTTGAACTCCCTGGCTGTACTTTTAGAGAAACTGTAGGAAGTCTTAGAGTTCAGTTCCCTATTTCTAGAATCACTGCTAATCTTGCCCATTTCAGTTGCTTTCTATCCACTTTTTTAAATAGTTGAGGCTGTAAATTCCATAACTTTATGTAATAACTTTTCTCAAGGTTTAATCATAGCTACTTGTCAAGATTTTTTTAAATCTTTCTATCAAACCAAAGTCATTTTCTGTAATTCAAATCTAATTCCATCTGAAAGTAAAGACCAGCTGGAAGTAATCCTTCCTTCTACAGCCCTCCCCTGAAGAAAAAAAGTTTCTCCAACTCCAGTCATATTTTTATGGGTCTTATTTTCCAATCCTTTAGTCATTTTGTAGAGGTTAAGAAAGCATAGCAAAAGTATCAGAGGTATGTGACAAAAATGATGGAGAATGTATCTTGAAAGTACAGGTTTTAGGAAAAACAGTAAATTAAAAGAAGTTGAGAAAATGGATTTGTATCAATAATTATCACAACCTTGCTGACCTGAATTCTTCAAGTTTACAGCAGACACTCAGAGCATTGAAAAAATAGGCTTGCAGAATAGCACATCATGACACCCAGATGTAATATGTGTGTTGGGGCATGATGAAAGGGAGGTGGAAGTAGGAAGCTGGACTAGAGGAGCAGACACCTAAGGTTCTAGCCCTCCCCAAGGATTTAGAGCTGCAGGTGCAAAGACAGAATGAAATCTGTCTCTTCAGGAGCTTGGCTTACATCAAGGGAGGGTTGCTCTTCCCTACTCTGCCTCTTAAACAATCCCACACCCAAGCTTTCATCATTCCAAAGTCCCCATACACCATGACACCAATAGTATAGAAGGGACTCCTCTAGAAAGGGGAGGAGATCATCTCCCTCTCTCTGGAGTAGGTACATTAGGAACACTTCCATTAAAACACCATTTCTGCATGAAGTTGGTTCAGAGACATCCATCTATTCATGTCTTCATGCCCTGATCTGTTAGGCTCAGACCCAATAGGGAGTAGAAGCACTGTAGGAGCTGAGACCCAAGGTGTTCTCTTCTTTCAGTCCCAAACTCTGGCCTCTCTTGATTAATAATAGCCTTCCCCCAACCACCATTACCATTCAACATGGATAGATGGGGGTTGAGAGAGAGAGAATTAAAATACAGTCATGTGTCACTTAATAACATGCTACATCTTGAGAACTGTCATTAGGCATCACAGTACAGACCTCATAGTATGCTTAATGCAAGCCAAGTTGGCTACAATGCCGCTAGGCAATACAGTTTTATGGGGCCATTGCTGTGTATGTAGTCTATGCTGTGTATGTTGTTATGGAGTGCACGGCTGTAATTGATTAGGCCCACAATTATGTTTTAATTCGAAGACTTTCTCCCTTGACTTCTGTGCCCTATGCTCCTATTCTGGATACCCTACCTTGCATCTTGAATGCATTATGACTATTCAGCCATTATCCAGAAAGCAATGGAGTGATCTCCACGTTGCTGAGAGAAAATAACTGCCAATGTAGAATTCAACATTCATCAAAAGTATTCTTCAAAAGTGAAGATAAAATATGATACACTTCCACAGAAACAAAAGCCAAGAGAATTTGTTGTCAGCAAGCCTACACCAATATATAAAACAAAAGGTGTACCTTACAAGAAGAAAACAGAAAGCATAGGGTTTTACAAAAGAAATAAGAACATAAAAACTGTCAAAATATAAGTAAATTTTATATTTAAAGCAATAATAGAGTCAGGCATGGTAGTATATGCCTATAATCCCAGCACTAAGAAAGCTAAGGCAGCAGGATAAGAGTTACAGGTTATCAGTGTGGGCTACATAGCAAGATCCTGTCTAAAAACCCAACAAAAACCTACCAATAATAATAATAATATTAATAATAATAACAATGATGACTTGGTTTTTCAAAAGTAGACATAAATGCATGGCAACTGTAGCAATAAGAATAAAGGGATGAATAGAATTAATGGTTTCTGTAATAAAAAAAAAAAGAAAAAATAGGCTTGACCAGGTAAGAAGTTTGTTTTCAAGAATAGTACCCTAAAAATAACCATAATAAAAGAACACAAGAAAATACAGATATTAAAAATGTGGTTATAATAAAAGACAGTACAGAAAGGGCTACAAGAAGTGTAAAGACATGGAACAGTAGCCTTTCATCAATGGTCTTTTAAGATTTTTTCCACCTTCAATGTGTTATGGCTCTTTGACACTATAATTTGAGTTGTGCTGGCCTAAGGGAATCCCTATGAAGACTGGCACTTCAGAAAACCTGTTTCCTCCTTGGGTTCACTCTGAGTCATAAAGCATGCAAATTATAGTATAAGAAAGAGCCCTAAAAATCTCAAATTCTAGCTGAAGCAGTACAGACAAAATATGCTGTTTCTTCCCAAATTCAAAAGCACAAAATCATTGTTATCTTATCAGTTTGGGTTCACCTCCTCTTAGCACAAACAGAAAGAAAAAAAAATCATAATCAAAACTCATGACCTACTATAACATTTTGCATCCTATGAAAATGGGTGTGGAAGGTAAGTCACATTCCACAGTGGGACTCTACCATTCATTGGTGGTGGCCTCCGGTCTTGTTCCTGTACATGTGCTTGGTTCTATCTCCTGAGTTACAACCAAAGATCTTTCCAACTTGTCTTGTGGCATCTATGTGTTATTGAGGCAAAAGAGCACACAAGGAAACTGACATCTATTTTCTCTTTCCCACAGATATCACTGATACGACGAGCTGGGATAGAGAACATGACAGAGCTCAGCCCGAAGAGTGTAGTCCCTCGGTACTTCAGCGAGCTGCTTGGGGGATCTCAGAAACTGAAAGTGACCTCACCTATGGGGAGGTAGAGCAAAGACTGGATTTGCTTCAGGAACAACTTAACAGGTATCAGCAGTCAGGGCAAAGGGAGAATATAATCCAAGTTTTGTGCAAATTCCTGCTGCTATCATCCCCAATTTTCCATACACATTTATTTAAAAATAAGTCTAAATGTTTACAGAATTATCAATTTGTGTTGCAAGGAACATTTATTTAGAACACTTCATACTTCTGTCTTTATCTCATAATTAATAATCAGCACTGACTACATTAGAAAATTCCTTTTTCCCTCAAAATAATTTATATTTAACTTGATTGATATTTGTCTTCTTTTTTTAAATTTTATTTTATCATTTTTGCATTTACTTACATGTGTAGACATTATTTGGGCCACCTCCTGCCTCCCCACACCTCCAGGCAGAACCTGTTCTGCCCTCTTGTTCTCCAATTTTGTTGAAGAAAAAATATCAAAGATAATAAAAAACATGGTGTTTTTTCTAGTTTGAGATAAGGATAGATCTACAGAGAGATTCCTTGTGTTGTTTCCATGCATATGTATGTTACAACCCACGTTGCATCTCTACCAGAACTCTTTCCTATTTCCTAGTCCCCTTCCTGTAGTGGCCTCTGCCAGTTTAAGATTATTACATTTGCTCTTCTACAGTGAGCACATCAACCCCATTCAAGTTTTTGGTTTTCTTCCCTTTCCCTATCCCTCCCTTTTTTTTTCATCCTCCTTTTATGTTATTTAGCTGTTGCTGATAATTTAGTCATGTGTTATTGCATTTTAAATATACCAAAGAAATCTTTTGAACATTTAGTTATTCAGTCAACTTGTCAAAAATGTGAATAAATTAAAACTTCCACAAGCTAAATACCAGAGCCTCTCCATCTTCCCTTCACCTTTGATTTAGATCATAAAATACAAGGAATAAATTTTAGTTTGAGAGAGGAGGTAACCCCTTCACTCAAACCTATGTGGGTTCATTAAAAGTTAAATTGATCAACAATATTCAGGAAAAAATTAGCATAATATAGCTGCTTTGGTTTTGATTTTGGGGAATCGCTTTAATTTATGATGGCCTTCAAGTAACCACCAGGCAAGACATCCCAGTGGTCACAGGCAGAAAATTGTATGGACTAAAAATGCTTACATCACAGGAGTTATTAAATCCATATAAAACACCCAGTGAGATAAGGAGAGCCACATATCACCCCAGAAATAACATTTCAAGTAAGCACCAAGCCTAGTGAAAGGACCACACTACCTGAATCCTGAATCATACTATTTTCATATCCTCCCCATCAGACTTTTCTACCTGTAATGTGGTCTTGAGGACCAGAGCTGAAGTTTTCCTAAATGAATCCACAGACCAAAATCAGAATATCGTGCCAAGGGCTCCAACTGGCTCTATAACAGAGATGCAAGGGCTGGTATACCTGGCCACGTCTGTGCTTCTCCAGTTAACTATGTGTTTTATTGGCCTTTTGTAGACAGAGCACATAGAAAGCCAGAATGAGACTATACTGGGTCCCCAATGGGTAACCAAATTTGGAGGTGACAGTTGTCTTCCCAGATATGACATGAGAATACTTTGTGTTTTCCATTCTTTTCCACATATGAATGTCACTTTTGTTTATTATATCACATTTTCATTCTATCTTTGGCGTGGCTTTCTGGTTAGTTGCATGTGCTTGTGTCTTATTTAATGTATCTCGTGAATTCTAGTCATGTCTAACAAGCTACTTATTTGATCATCTACACTTTCCATATCTAAAAGCTTTGTCTGTACTGCATAGACTATGGTTTTGTGGCTATGGTTGTTGTTATTTGGAAAGAGAATAAGTAAATGGTCAAATGACAAGGACAACAGTGATCTCTTTAGAACAGCATTAACACTGTCTTTATTTAGTCTAGGTAAAAAGTCTTAACCAGCCTACTCAGCTACTTACCAGATGACTGGGTCAAGTCATTTAAACTTTCCTAGCCTCAGTTTTTGCTTCAACTCATACCTACCTACAATGCTTCTATAAGGACAGAAATAATACACAATCATCTCTTGTTATTCAAAGGGTATTGACTCCAGCACCTCCCTCAGATACCCACATCTCTGTATGCTAAATAAAATGACATCGTTTTTGCATATAACTTATACATCTCCTCCCACATATTTTAAATAATCTCTAGATTACTTATGCCTCATACAGCGTAAGTGCTGGGTATGTACTTGTCAGACTGAATAATAACAAAAGTGTCTACATGTCCAGTATAGATGCAGTTATTTTTCAAATATTTTCCACCTGCAGTTGATTGAACCTACATATGTGGAACCCACACATAGAGAAGGGGACTGTACAAAGACTGTCATGCTATACAAAATGCAAGAAGTACTGGCAGCTAGCTAACATTTGACCAACAATGAACTTCACAGTTGTTTGAGTATATTCTTTTACTTTACAAATATTTCTGGATTTGGACCATTCTTCAGGACTAAAATTGAGATGTCAGTGTCTTCTTGTTGCCCTTTTATGGTTCCCCATCATTTCAGCTGGGATAACTCAAAGACTATTAAAAACATTTGTTTTCAATATGTTCCAGAGCTGAAAGCATGAACTTTTAAGGATGTCTATATCTAGGACCTATTTGGTTTTCAACCACCTGTTGCTGTAATAAAAATTATTATTTTATTATATAAGTATATTTTTATTATATGACATTTTTCCACAGCAAAAGTGCAATTAGATCTCTTTTGAGATGTTCACCACATCACTATGTGTTACCACAATTATCACATTTACCTCCTTTTACTACTTATTCCTAATTTCCCTGATATTGTCACAAATAATTACCTAAATCAGCTTATTCTACTTCACAGTTCATTTTTATTGCATTGTCATTTCAAACACCTTCTTTTCTCATCCATTTTGCTCTATAAGACAAAAGTATACTAAAAAAAAAAGTTTGAAGAGGGCAGCATAACTCAGACTCTGTCTTGATAATCCTGGGACGTTTTCTAGATTTGAGTCTATCCTGCTTGGTATTTGTCCAAATACAGATCTATGCGTTTCTGTGCCATTGTCTAATGCAAATACACATATTAAGTCCACAATGCAATCAAAACAAATATAAATAGTATCTCTTGAATGGTCCTTGCTACTGCCTTTTTTTCTGCCTTAATGGCCAATTAAGCTATCTTTAGGGTTAAAGGTTTACATAAGAAATATTCTTATACATTTACATATTATACCTAAAGATATGCATAGTTAGGGAAATTATTAACAGTGGATCAAACAGCAGTGCTTCTCAAAACTTAATGTACACTCAGATCACCTGGGGATCTTGCTAAAATGCAGATTCTAAGTCAGTAGGTCTGGAGTTGGCAGAGTGTCCACATGTTAACAAGTTCCCAAGGAGGCCCAATGCTGTTGGTCCAAGAAGCACACTTTGAGTAAGGAGGACCAGTGAAAACTATTAGTAATGACTCCTGTTACTAAACACCCAAAGTGATGTGTCTGTATGCCTCTAGTATGACACTGAACACTTGTTTCACCTAGCCTTGTGGTTATTTATGCTTAGCCTTCATTTTCCTTTCCAAGTGGTCAGCTCTTGTCAGCACAAAAGATCAGATTTATCATCATGCTTTCCCCTCACCTTCCAGCCTAACACCATGACTGGTACGTAGAGAGTCTTTGAATGAGTGAATGAAAATATTTATTTTACACAACTTTATAGTTATGTTGGCAGAAAAAAATCCAAACTGGGCCATTTCTGTTTTTTAAAACCAAGACATCACTGGATTTTTGTTTAATTCTGTCATTCTTCCTTAGTAAAGTAGATTAGTCTCTGTAGAAGAATCCATTCTAGTTAAGTTGCTAGGTCCTAGTCATAAAACATGAAAAACAACCCTATTCATAGTAAAGATACTTCTTAATGAAGCTCCTCTCTTGGACCACTGAACATATCAACCAGTTAATAAAACAAAACTAAGTATTAAAAACAATGCAGGAAGGGAGACTATCAAATGGACTGACTCTAAGAAGAGGCAGTAAAAGCTGATATTTATAGGACTTTGAAGTCTGGGCCTTTCAAGGTAGGAAGCTGTGTTAGTTTTACATTGCTGTGTCAAATATTTGGGAAACAAGAAGATTAATTTTGGCCCATGGTATCAGAGGTTACAGTTTATGGTTGGTTGGCTCCATTGTTTCTGGGTCTGGGATGAGGCAGAACATCATTACAGAACAGCATGGTGGATCAGACCTGCTCCTCGCAAGGCAGCCAGCAAGCAGGGAGCATGATAAGGAGGGGCCTCCAAGGTCATGCCCCTGGTGATCTACATCCTCCAACATGTCCTCACCTCCAAAAGTTTTCATCACTTCCCTATGATGCCATCAAATTATGAATCCTTAAGTAGATTGATCCATTGAATAGGTCAGACCCTTCATGATGCAATCACTTTTCAATGGTTGGGTCCACGAGCTGGGAATTAAGCCTTCAACACGTGTGCTTTTTGGGGGGGACACTTGATGTCTGAACTATAAGCAGAGCCAATTAGTATTGGGTATAGTTCATGATATTATACTTCAGGATCAGTGGGCACAGTAAGGTGAAAATTTTGAAACAAATCTTGTTAAATAATTTGTCTAATTGAAAGTTCTTCAGCTAAGGAGATAACTATCTCCAATAAACTGATTTGTAGAAACTTCCTGAAGTAAGGAACTAAGTCATGTTGATAGTAGTGGTCTATGCTCTCACCTAAATCTAGCCTCACAATGAGGCAGCCATTTTGCCTGTACATGATCTCACATGCTTGAGTCACATTCATGACAGCAGGCTGTGATTACTGAACCAGTCGATGCGGCAGCCTTAACTTCTGATAGATTTTTCTTTCATAGACATTATTGAAATAGAATTCACGATAGAAATCTTACTTCTCAGAGACTGTTGCTGCTTAACAAAGATTTTATAGTACTCCTAACATCATAATTTTTAAATTTTTATTGGGTTTTGAATCCAACTTGTCAATAAAATTTTTATTTCAATACCCACTGCTAAATCCTTATATATTCAATGATCTATCTTGGTAGTAATGGTAATGAACATCACAGAAGTCACTCATTAAATGACTTTTCATAACATGCTACTGTTATGGAATAAATTTGTACAGAAATACTTCTGCTGAAGTTTGAATGTATATATTTCCTTGGGGGCTGTGAAGAGATCCCCTTTTCTCTGTCTCTGAAAAGAAAGTGATTCTGGATGACTTAAGTAAGAGAAAAAATTTTGGTGCAGATAAAATTTGAGCTGGACCTTGAAGAAAAGAAAACTTGATTCATATCAATAAAATAATAGGTCTTCTTGGTTTAGTTGGTGCCATAAAAATTAGATTAGACTTCAGATAACAAGTAGATAATTAAACTAGTTGATGACATGGTTTTTTACTTTTCAGTGTGTGGTTTTGACAGTTGTGAAGATGCCTCACAAATAATCAGATGTAATCTAGTATAATTTATAGTTATTGGTGTAGAAGACATTAAGCTATCTGGCTAGATTTACCAACTATAGAAAATTTGTAAGAAAGTTATTGTGATTTTTAGAAGGAATATTTGGAGTGTTGATATTAAAAGGTAAAAAGAATGAGCTTTGCTGTTCTCTAGGTGTTTGTTTTCTTTCAAATCAAAGGCCAAGTTCACCCCATTTTAAATTCCCCAAATAAATTTTATATTTAATTGGGAATGCTAACTTTAAGATTTACCTTTCTTTGCATTTTTCCATTCAGAGGCCAAGTAGTCAACCAAAGAAGTGAAGAGCTAGAAGAATTTTCTAAATAAGCATATGGTCCAAATATTCTGGTCTTATGCCCACAAAATTCCATCTTTAATGATGTTAACACCTGCAGTGGATGAGAATCAGACCAATTATATTTTGCCATTTTCTCTTGAATTTTAATATAAAATGAGAATGAAATTAACAAGCCAGTTGGGTAGTTGTAAGCCTTGGAGAAAACAATGGTTTATACTGATATTTTATAAGCCAAATGGGTCATACAAGCCAGTGAGCTTTTAAATTTGATCTGCTTCTAAAATATCAAAGGTCTGAATAGCAGCCAAGAAAGTAATTCAACATTTAACAGCATTCACAGCATTTAACATTAAAGAAGCAATACAGTGAATGCTATACAACAATTGCTATGTATAGAAGAGAGGCAAGGTAAAATAATGGTAATATAAATTTGAATCACATTAGAAATTTTTCTGACCCACTGTAAATATAAATGAAATGTGTTATCAATATCTCTTTTAAAGAGTAACAAAAAATTGAATAACAATCTAATCAAAAATCAAAGACAACTACTGGTTTAAAATAGATTCTAAATGTGTTTTATGGTTTGAAATCATTAAATTGGGTTACAAAAAATGTAGACTATTCCATTCACCTGATTTTCTGTTAATTATTTATACAAGAAGGCAATGTTCTTTATCAGAATCATTAGTGAGGCAGAGAAAGTGAGTATCGGCCAGGAAAGAATCTCTGTGCTCCCTCTCCTGTCCTTCTTGTTTAAAGCAGAGCTGTAATTCTGTTTGTTGGTAATACTGACATTTTCTCAGATGCTCTTATAATTTTAGGACTGTCTTTCCATTTTCTGTCTGTCCTGCAGACTTGAATCCCAAATGACGACAGATATTCAGACCATCTTACAGCTGCTGCAGAAACAAACTACTGTGGTCCCTCCAGCCTACAGTATGGTAACTGCAGGAGCAGAGTACCAGAGACCCATCCTCCATCTGATGAGAACCAGTCATCCCATAGCATCCATTAAGACTGACAGAAGCTTCAGCCCCTCCTCACAAGTGAGTGTAGGTACTATACAACCAAGAGTGTCTCTCAAAGTATGTTTCCAGGGACCACCAGTACAAGAATCTCCAAGGGATACTATGGAAAACACAGATTTCCATACAGTTTCCACTCAATTATAATATCTAGAAATATAATTGCAATTATGTAATTGCATTATTTTCCTTTAAAGTTTGAAAGAAATAGACCTGAAAAAATAATTTCAAACACTAGCATTTTTTAAATTTTATTTTATCATTTTTACATTCACTTACATGTGTTTACATTATTGGGGCCAATTCCCCCCATCCCTACCTCCAGGCAGAACCTGTCCCCCCCTCTTGTTCTCCAATTTTGTTGAAGAAAAAACATGTAAGATAAAAAAGAAAAACATAGAGTCTTTACTAGTTTGAGATGAAGATAGCTGTACAGGGAGATTCCTTGTATTGTTTCCAGGCATATGTGTATTACAACCCAAATTGGCTCATTGCTGCCAGACCTATTCGCTACTTCCTGGTCCCCTTCCCATAATGGCCTCTGCCAGATAAAGATTACTATGTTCGCTCCTATATAGTAAGCATATCAACCACATTCAAGTTCTTGGTTTCCTTCTCTTTCCCTCTCCCTTCCGTGCTTTAGTGTGTGACCTGTGTCCAATAATATTATTGCACTTGTTTTAGATCTATAATCCGCATATGAGGAAGAATGTGATTTTTGGCCTTCTGAGTCTGCCTGACTTCATTAAGATGATGTTCCCCAGTTCCATTCATTTTCCTGCGAATGACAAAATTTCATTCTTCTTTGTGGTTGAATAAAATTCCATTGTGCATAAATACCACATTTTCTTAATCCCTTTGTTAGTAATGGGCATCTTGGCTGTTTCCATAGCTTGGCTATTGTGAATAATGCTACAACAAACACATGTGCAAGTGCCTTTATAGTAATCTGAGTCATACTCTTTCAGGTATATCCCTAAGAGTGAAATTGCTGGATTATATGGCAGATCTATGTTTAGTTTTTTAAGAAGCCTCCATATTATTTTCCACAGTGGTTGTACTAGCTTACATTCCCACTGGCAGTGTGTGAGGGTGCCTTTTCCCCCACATCCTTGCCAACATTTGTTGTTGTTGGTGTTCTTAATGGTAGCAGTTCTACAGGAGTGAGGTGGAATCTTAGTGTAGTTTTGATTTGCATTTCCTTTATGGCCAGGGATGATGAGCATTTTTTCATGTGTTTCTTGCCCATTCGGGCTTCTTCCTTTGAAAAAGTTCTGTTTAACTCAGCTGCACACTTCTTTATTGGTTCATTAATTTTTGAGTTTAGTTTTTTGAGCTACCTGTATATTCTGGTTATCAGTCCCTTCCTGATGTATAGCTAGCAAAGCTTTTCTCCCATTCTGTGGGTAGTCTCTTCAATTTAGAAACCATTTCTTTTGTGTAGAAGCTTTAAAATTTCATGTAGTCCCATTTATCCATCCTTTCTCTTAGTTGCTGAGCTGCTTGAGTTCTACTGAGGAAGCCCTTGCCTATATCTTCTATTCCTTACAGTGTATTCCCTGCTCTTTCTTGTACTAAATTCAAGTTTTTGGGTCTGATATTAAGGTCTTAATCCATTTTGAGTTGATGCTAGCACAGGATGATACTCGTGGATCTAGTTTCAGTTTTCTGAAAACCACTTTTCCCAGCAACATTTGTTGAAGAGGCTGTTTTTTCTCCATCATATGTTTTTGTCACCTTTGTCAAAAATAAGGTGGGCATAGCTGTGTGGATTCATATCTGGGTCCTCTATTCTGTTCCACTGGTCTTCATATCTGTATTTATGCCAGTACCATGCTATTTTTATTAATGTGGCTCTGTACTATTGTTTGAAGTGGGGTATTGTGTTACCTCCAGCATTGCTTTTTAGCTCAGTATTGCCTTGGCTATTCTCTGTCTTTTGTGTTTCCAAATAAAGTTTAGAGAAGATTTTCAATCTCTGTGATGACTGTCATTGAGATTTTGATGGGAATTGAATTGAACATGTAGATTGCTTTTGGGATAGCCATTTTTTTCTATGTTGATTCTGCCAATCCATGAGCATAGAATATCTTTCCACCTTTTGTAGTCTATTGTAGACTATTGTAAATGGAATTATTTTCCTATATTCTTTCTCAATCTGTTCATTGTTGGTGTACAGGAAGGCTACTGATCTTTGTAAGTTGATTTTTATTTTGCTACTTTGCTGAAGCTGTTTATGGTACCTGTAGTTTTTGGATAGAGTTTTTTGGGTCTTTAAGAAATAAGATCATGTCATCTGCAAATAGGGATAGTATGACTACTTCTTTACCTATGTGTATTCCTTTTGTTTCTTCTTGTTGTTTTATTGGTCTGGCTAGGAATTCTAAGACTATGTTGAATAGGAGTGGGGAGAGTGGGCAACCTTGTCTTATTCCTGACTTTCAGGGAAATGGTTTCAGTTTTTCCCCATTAAATATGATGTTGGCTATAGGTTTGTCATATATAGTCTTTATAATGTTGAGGTACATTACTTTTATTACTAGTGACCATAGAACTTTTATATGAAATTGTGTTGAATATTATCAAAGGCTTTTTCTTTATGTATTGAGATGATCAAGTGGTTTTTTTCTTTCCTTCTATTATGTGCTGTATTACATTTAATGATTTGCATATGTTGAACCAACCCTTCATCCCTGGGATGAAGTTGACTTGGTCATGATGAATGATCATTCTGATAAGTTGTTGAATTTGGTTTGCCATTATTTTATTTAGGATTTTTGCATCAATGTCCATTAAGAAGATTAGCCTGTACTTCTCCTTTTTGGATGTGTCTTTGTCTGGTTTGGGGACGAATGCAATACTAGCTTCATAGAATGAGTTAGGCAGTCAAACACTAGCATTTTTTAAAACAAAAGGCTTTTTTGTAACAATCAACCAATATAAATTTACATGCATATTTGAAAACTAAGGGATAGCTCCAGATACAAAACAAAAATACAGTGGAGAAAATTAAGAGGCAGGAAAGGTTCTCAGAATGATAGAAGAGAAGTTGAAGTTGACAGGATTAGGCTCGAGGTTCAAATACAATCACACTGGTAAACTCCTCTTTGCCCCACTCACCAGATATCTCTTTCTTTTTTCACCTGAATGATGAACATGACAAGATGAGGAATGTGAAGATTCCTTTATCTTTCCTGTGGATCCCTTCAAGAAGTCCCCTTTGAGTTATGTTAATATGAGATGTCTAACTTCCTTGAATTTCTATCTTGGGAGTTCATTTTAGTTACATCATGGCCAATTGAACCTAAGAAAGATGATTTCAATAAGATAAGGATTTGTAGAACAATCTTATAAGAGTTTTTTTTTTCTTTTACATGTTTAGGAATTTAGTATTAAACATTCTAGGAAATGAAACTACATGAATAATAAATAGTAATATGCCAGGAGTGAAATAATCACAACTTTCTAAAACATGACAATGTAAGTTCATTTAATTTTAACTGGTTTTTAATGGATGAAAAAAACATGCAAAACCATGTAATTTGTTCTTAGCATTCAGTGGATTTAGACAATAGTATCTGACAGAAATGGTGACTTTACTTTTTTTATTTTGTTTTTTACTACTCATACCGAACTAGTCACCAAGTGACCACATTTCCTATCCTAGTTTTGTCTTAAGTTTTGAATTAAAACTCATTTGGAAAACTCAAAGTGGAATGAAAATTTTTTTAATCTTATTTTGTTAATCTGGCTTCAAAATTGTTTAGGATTACCTAGAGTTCCAATATCTTGATCCTTCTGGGGAGAGATGTTGATTACTACCACTAATCAAGTAAGATGAATGGGGAGAGAAAACACATTGGGATTTTGAGTGTAATTTTAGATGACTGTTGGTGTAATTATAAAAACATGTTTTCTTTTCTTTCTATCAGTGTCCTGAATTTCTAGACCTTGAAAAATCTAAACTTAAATCCAAAGAATCCTTGTCAAGTGAAATGCAGCTCAACACAGCTTCAGAAGACAACTTGACTTCACGTTTAAAACAAGACAGTGATGTCTCTTTAGAGCTTCACCTGCGGCAAAGAAAAACTTACCTTCATCCAATTAGGCATCCTTCTTTGCCAGATTCATCCCTAAGCACTGTAGGAATCTTGGGTCTTCATAGGCATGTTTCTGATCCTGGCCTTCCAGGAAAATAATCATTTTGTACTATTTACTCCATATACAATGTAAGTGCTTTTAATGGCTGTTTTCCTTTTTGTATTTAAATCCTCTCTACTTGACTCAGGGGCTCACAAGGTACCATTATATGCAAAAGTACTGTATATTTTCCTAAATTGAAGCTTGTAAGGTAAAAATGAACAGCTAGGATGTAAATATACATAAGAACTTTTGGTTCTAAATGTTAAAACTGCCAGCATCTCAAGGCACCTTATTTTTTATTTTTATTTTTTAAATCATGTGCATGTTAGGAAACTCCAATTTCTCTTGCATGGAGACTCCTATTTATTGCTTTTACTAAACCAGTATTTTGTTATGCAAATGCCTTCCAAGCAAATAAGAAACCAAGGGATCAAAGTGTTCATGGATGCCACTCAGATGACCCTCAATTTACATTTACAGAAGTTCAAGGAGGACAAAGGAAACTTAGTCACATTTGAGAACAGATATCTTTCTGTGTTGAGATGTTTAGGGTTACTTGCATTCATTTTCCCATACTGGGAAAAGAAAAGGTGCAAAGCTTGAGAACTGTAAATCTCAGACAGCAAAGGAATATATCTCCAAATATATTGAAGGGGAGAAAATATAATTTTTCCTTCAATGCTTGTAAATGTGTAGTAGGGCAGAACAAAAGGCAAATCAACAAGAGAAAAACAAGCAAGTTTACTGCACTGCAAACCACATGGGAAAACCCCATGTGAGTTTTTGAAAGTAACTCAAAGCAAGTGCTCTAGTGTCCCAGCTTATGTAAGATCTTCAACACAGAACAATCCATTTTAGGGAAGTGACAGGACAAAGAAAGCAGTCCCAAGCTTCCAAAGATGGGAAAACTATGGGAAAGTATAATAATGTCTGCTCCCGGATTTCTCTGGAGCTGCAGTCACTGAGCTGCTGAGCAATCTGTTGTAAAGGGGAGCTTGCATTCTGTTTGTAGGCAGGAAAGTGGGAGGAAAATACACCTTTTGTTTTTGTTGAGTTTCTGTTCTGCTTCTCTACTAACAGATTGAGAAGGTAGAAAGATGCCCTGCATTTTTAATTGTCTTCAACTAAATAATTCTTCAAATCTTGGGGAGAAATATTTTGTTTTTTTCAACCTGAATACAGGTTAATTAATGAGAATAAAAAGATCTTCTATTAAAATTCTATCACTAGCTGAATTCACAAACCGTCTAAAATATTTTACAATGGCACATTTCCTTAAAGGCTTAAAAATAAGTTTCTCATATTTTGGGGGTTTCTCTCCTTCAGAACAGCAAATATGTGACTGACCACAAATGAATTTCCATAGCCCTCTTCTGATTCATATGTTAGAGCAATTCTGAATTCCATCAAGGTAGTAGACTTGCTGCAATTGCAGTGGATTTGCATGGCAGAGCTATTTTCCCTGAAGTATATGTTGCTCTCCACCTTTCTTATGCCAACTGTGGGAAACAGGTGCATGTACTTGCCTTGAATGGAAACGCACACACTAGTAGCAAAATTTCAATTTTGTTTGGTTATTCAAACCTTTGCTAATTGACTATTAAGCAAAAATCTATTATCTATGAATTGGGCTGAATATATATTGGCCTCAGCATATCAGAACATACTGCGAATTACATTTCAATATCTTCAATTGTCAGATTGCAGCAGGGGGTGGCAGCATATGGCTGTCATAAAAGTCAGAAAAAAATTATGAGCTAATTTATGATTCTGATCAAATTCTAGTTAAGAAATTTTATTTTCAACTCAAATATAATTTTCAAATTATTATGGGCTCAACCATTATATCCTTTTCTTCTTGAAAAAAATCTTTGAAATTTTTTGAAAGCATCTTTATTAATTCTTACACTCACATATAGCTTTAAAGAAAAATATTGGCACATTATTAAATGGTTTGATTTCTATCCCTTCAGGATAAAAATATAATCTATTCATTCACTTTCACCTTTGAAAATAATCTATTAATCAGCTTCAAATGCAAGCAATTTATTTAAATTTGAATACAATTATTGCACTATTTAAAATGTGATTAAAGTCCTTAAATTGCTCCCTATATGTTTTTAAACAGCTAATCAGTGTAGGAGGCAATCTGTAGGCATGAGCAGGTTCTTATCCCTGTTCAATTTAAAAAAAAAAAAAATTTAAGTGATTGAGTACATATGACAAAAGACCAGCCAACACAACAAAAGTATAAAACTTAAAATGGGCTTCCAAAACCATTTGGTGGTGTGCAGATACAAACTTTGTGACTAACTGCCACTTCCAATCCCTCATTCAACAAATATTTAATGGATCTAGCAGGGGAGAGAGAGTCTCATAACTGGCTAACTTTGATTCAGTAGTCTATTTAGGGATTTTATTTCCATATTGGGGCACTTTTTTACAGCTGCAACAAATTTCCTAAGGACCGTCTGCCTAAGCTCCAGAAACATTCAGAATGAATTCACCAGACTCTGCTCATTTATAAGGAGAGAGGATTTGGCAGGTGAGGAATTGAGATCTGATTGTTTGATTAGAGAATGCTTCAGCTGCAACATTTGGTAGGACATGCATAAAATTTAGCCTTCCACATAAAGCTTCTATTTATATTTTTTTATAAAAACCGAGCATGCAGGAATGACAAGATGGGGAATGCCATACAAGCATCCAGCTTATTTAAATTCTAGCATAACACAAACCTTTTTTCTTCTTGAGTCCTTGACATAAAATAATTGCTTGATATTAAAATCTTAAGTCTCGAAGGATTGAGTACTATTGTGAAGGGCCTTTCCTATAGGATATTAGATTTAAAAGAGCCTAAGAAATATAAAGATGTGGTTAGTCAGGCATGAATGTCAGAAGACTCATTGATTAAACTTAGAGATGATCAAAGCCATTATGTTGATATACAAAATTCATCCTCAAGTCCCTGCCAAAGATCTCATGCCTAAAAGCATCAATCACCCTCCCCATCAGCTACAGTAAAAGCAATCTGACACCCCCACCTTGGGATCCTGCAGAAGGCCAGATCTTAACTACTGTAGCCAATCAAAACAGCAGTATAGTTGTCTTAGAAGCTACACTTCTTTCTAGGTAATTAGAAGCATTAACATTATCACCTTAGGTGTTGCCTAAAAAATAATGTTATCTGGTCTCTCCGCCTAAATAAAATGGCATCTTAAATCTAAAGTTTGTTTGGATTAGATGCTCTCCTGCTGTAATTAATTGCTGGACTGAGAGCTGAAATTTAGATTTATCATTGCATCCCAGAAGGGAGTCCCATACTTTAATTAGCTGATGAGAAATCCAGGAATAAAACAATGCTGAAGCAATGTTTCACAGGGTTTTTAATTTAATAATCACTAATTCGACAAACATAGGAAAGCAGGGGGCCAATTTGGGATAATTTTTTTTAATTCCACTGTAACAGATTATTCATCAGAATTGAATTTTTCTATTTGCTAGAAGATAGGGAAGTTAAGTCAGGATACAGTGGCATTGAAAGTCAGGTTTAACATGTATGCATTGACTGGAATTGCTTACAAAGTCCTTTTGTGGGTAGATATTTAGTAATGGCTCCAAAATGCCTAGAAGAAAAATGTCCTTATCTAAATTTCATTTTTAAACCCAATGATATCCAATATTAGATAAGGATATGCATTATCACCTCATAAGTATATCCAAAATAATAATTATTAATAAAAATAATCCTTTGAATGTTTTTTCATGATTAAAAAAGGAATTCAAGTGAACTGCAACATTAACTACTTGAAAATTAAATATTAGGAGACTCTTTAAATTGTTAATTCATGGATAAAACCAAAAGCAGATAAATATATAAAAGAAGGTTTATTACAAGTCAAAATTTTTAGAGATTATAAAATAATTCAAATATTACTAAGGTTCTAATCACATTTTTGCAATAACATAAATGTGTCTAAGAGTTCGAAGAGACACTTGAAAAGTAGGATGATATAGGACAGTGGCCCTCAAAGTATGGTCCTTAAACTGGCAGTACTAGCATCACCGGGGAACTGGCTACAAATACATATTCTTGGCCTAACCTCAGATCTACTAAATCAGAAACTTCGAGGCTGGGAAGTTTGTCTTTTAACATGTTCACCAAAACTGTGAGCTTACCAATGTAGGCTCTGTAGTCAGATCAACCTGATCCTAGCAGGGGCTCTGTGATTCACATGTTGTGTGACCCTGAATGAATTAATTAACCTGAGTCTTTTTTCTGAAACTGTAAAACAGAGATATGGTACAGGTTTCACAAAAACTTGAGCAAAACATAAGATTGAATGTAATGCCACACACAAAGTAAGTGCTCAACCAATGCTAGAATCTTTGTTTCTCACCCATGAATAAGACATTAAAAACAATCAGGAAAACAAAGAATTTCTCACAATTTAGCTTATGCACAATGTGCTATGTCTCTAACTACCTTTTAGGAAAAGTATAGTACTGGGGGTTTGAACTCGGCCTCACGCTTGCTAGGCCGGCACTGTTCTGCCTGAGCCACTCTGCCAGCCCTTTTGTGTAGCTGGTTATTTTTGAGATAGAGCCTCACTTTTTGCTCAAGCCAGCCTGGACCACCATCCTCCTATTTAGACTGCTGGTGGTAGCTGAGATGCCAGGAGTATACCACTACACCCAGCTTTTTCTGTTGAGATGGAGGTCTTGCAAACTTTTTGCCCCGGCTGGCCTCAAACCATGATCCTCCCAATATCCACCTCCTGAGTAGCTAGGATTACAGATGTGAGCCACTGGTGCCTGGTTACAAAGACTAAAGTTTTTGATCCATATCTCTCTTAACTGTATTTTGCACTACTTAGGTTTATAGCTTTAAAGTGATATTATTTACAATAATAATAGTGAGACTATGAATCTCATTGTTAAAAACATATCTGCACTGAATTGGTAGCAATTTGGTACTACTAGAATGTATTCTATAAAGGCTGGCACACTGTGGAAGTTCCTCTTCAGACATCAGATAGGTCCCAGATGGGTATTTGCTAATATATTTACAAAATACAATTTCAAAGATAAATCCACTTTCTATTTTTACAGAAAATAGAATTCTATGTTTTAATGGTCCTGTCCAAACACCTATACCCACTCCCTTGTGGCACAGATATATACACTATAGACCTTAGACTGCCTAAGCTCTTCATGTAGAATGGTGGAAATGGCAAGGGACTGAATGTGGTAAACTTGAATTCAAACCCTACTTTCTTCATTTACTCTGAGACAAACCCTCAATGAGTCCCAGCATCCAAAACTATAAAAATGAAGGTAGCAACTGATTTATCCTAATGTTGAGGATCCTCTGAAATATATATGTGGAAGTATTTTATAAAGTACAGTAAAACTGTATGATTATCATATGACCTGCACATATCACAAGGATAGTAGTGTTACTGTGGCATCACAATGGTACCACTTCACATCCTATGCTGTCCTTTCCTCACCTCAACACTCACCACACTTAACACTGTAACAAAAATATGTACAGTGGCTTTCATGCACCTCCCAAAGGTCCAGTTACACATCAGAAAGAGAAGGTTGATGCTATGGAAATAGCATCTGGATATTTGTCAAATAATTGCCTTTGTCCAGTATCTATAAAATTACACATTCACATTGCGACTGCTTTCTTGGTATGCAACAACTTTCCCTCTCCTTCACTTCTCAAATGGTCTCTTTCAAAGATATTTTCTTGTGATTCCACTGAAATTGAAGTGATGTAAACCTTTTAAGAATTAAAAGAATGGTGTTTTAAATGCTTTATAAAAGTATTGTATATTGTGACTGATCCATGCCCAAGCTTAGAATAATTCATTAATTCTCTTGTAGTGCAAATACACTTTGTTTTAATGTCTAATAGAAAAAAGCAAATTCACAGAAGACATACATTATTTATAATTGACAGAATGGAAAGAAATTATCACAAGGCTTACTTATATAGACAAGTAAGTGGAAGGTGAGAAATACAAAGCAGAGGATATTTAAACCTAACATGTAATTACTCTGAATGTGAGAATAAAGCATCTGTGGAAATGCAATGTACACAGTACCGTGTACTTAATTGACCAATTTCATTGCTCTACCAATCGTATTCAAACTTTTAAATACAAATAGCAAGAGTTACTACAGAAATGCTCCCAATAAAACAATTTTATTATGAGAAGTAGCAACTTTAACATTGATATTCTTAAAAAGTTAATGTCAAAAAATGATGAATGCCTACATTGAACTCACGACATCTATGACTTTCATCAGTTGATTTACATTTTGAAGACTTGAAATAATTAGTTACACCTGTGATTTTAAAGCACTGATGTTTAGCCTATATACTTTGAACTTCCTTGGTATTTTGATGTTTTAAAATTCACAACTGTGAATCACTACAACTGAATTTAAACTATATTATTTTTCATACTTATGTATATTGTTTGAGTATGTAAGAAAATTCCACACCATTTTTATCTTTATTTAGAAATAAAATTGAAGGATCAACAATCTTATAAAAAAGACCTCCATGTAGTCTCCTCAAGTGTCCATATAATTACAATAGCATTGAAATGACATGGCATCCATCTTCCAAATATTAAAAAAATAAGGACGATATTGAGAAATCCCTAGTTGTCTCCGAGGCCTTCTATTTCAACTGAGGGCACATTACCTTTTTTTAGCTGAACTTTTCATTTCATAATGTTGATGACAGAAAATGTATTATATCAGAATGTTCACCAGTTAAAGAATAACATATTTCAAAAATGAATGTGTGTGATAACTTGAAAATGTCAGTCATCTGATATAAAGAAGCTCACCCACATCCAGTTAAGCAGTGCTCTGGAATGCTTTAATCTAAATGAATCAATCTACCAAACCACATACTACTTCGTAAACTTTATGCACATTATGTAGCATGGAATCACGATGCTTTTGAAATATTCTGTGCAGAAATTATATTTATTTTTTAGCAAATATTTTCTTCAAAGATTGGTATATGGTATTGACAGTGTAATCTACTTGCACAACTAGTTTTGCAATAACCTTCTACAAACAACTGTATATAAGAAAAATGTAAATTTCATGTAAAAATGGTTGCAAATTTTTGGTAGCTAAAAGAGGTGTACAAGTTGTATTGAAATATAGTATATATACATAATTTAAGAATGAAGCATATAATTTCTGATCTATTTATACATGAAAAATTCAAGAATTTGTAAAAGAAATTATTTTGGGGAAAAGGAAAGTAAATCTCATTAGTTAGGATACTTTTACTAGAGAGTCAACTATTTCCAACATTTTACTAGGTACAGTACTAGATATAGGCATGGTGGTGCTGATGTATTTCACAAAATCACAAAATTGTCACAGTGCTACAGTTTTACTGACTTCCATTGGGTCACTAATAAGCTGGACTGAGTGGTAAAAAGCATTAAATCTAAAATTAAAGAAACATAAAAACATTTCACTTACTGCCCCTCAAATTTTTCTGATGGGTAAACAGGTCTTAACCTATGTGTGTAAAATAACATTTTTATGATGTATGATTGACTTATTTTTTTCAAACAAGAATGAAAGTATACAGGGAGTATTTTCTTTTGTCTAGGTTTCTTACTTTCTTAATTCTTCCCCTGGTTGCTTCTCTATCTATTATTTAAGAAATAACTCAAACTATCTTCAAAAAGCTTTTAAATAAAATTTGCTGGTTATAATTGTGACTTCCACTAAGCTAAGGACTTTTAGTCTGTTTAGTGGTTTAGAACCCCCCCTCTTCATTTTTAAGATGTAAAAAAACCTGAAGAACATTTCCCTGTGTGATAAATGAAAAACCAAACAAAATACAAATAGTAAAAAATACTCCATGAGGCTGATCAGAAAATCAAACTCTAAGTACAGAAAGCAAAATGTATCTTAAAACTTGCCATAAGATAAATTACTTCTTGAGATAAGATACATGAGAGTCCTGCATTTGTATACCTGTAGGAAATCAAATAAGCATTGAAAGGTCAGTAAATCCTAAGATTAGTTTTAAATTGCCTACAATTTTCAAAAGAACATTTTTCTTAATTAGTATGTTTCTAAAACAGTCACACTAGCTCTGTTCGGATTATCTTTGGAAATTTCAGTAATCATAGCAAATAAAATGTGACTAAATAATACAGTCAACTAAAATGCAAATGATTATATGCATGTATCTGTACATATTTACATTTTTATGCTTAAGAGAAAAGGTTGAGGTCCCCCCACAATGTATCAGAACTGGGAATGAACCATTCTGGATATTTATGTGTTTATTAAATGATGATCTAGGTAAATTCTTTTTAGTCCCCATAAGCTTTTAAAACTGCCACCATCTCTTGATGCTTCCAAAAGGACATACCTGAAAACATATTAATACATGTGCATTATTCATCCTCTGATAGTATGACACATTATCACGATTATAGAAGTGGTGCTTGTGTCTACTTACCACATATTCAGATATACAGAAGCAAGCCTGAGTTTTGAATGCTCTCAAAATGATATACGAAGCTACATACTACCAAGCTACTTGGATGAAAGCAAAGTTGAATACATATGGCTCTTTTAATATATGCTGGAAAAATCTGTTTTAAAAAAGTAGAAAGTTACATGATAGAAAATGATTAAAAGCACACATTTCCTAGCATTCAAGTAATGAACTGACAGTGAGTCAGAAAATTTTCCTAAGTTTTCCAGTGTTTTGCTGGAAAGTAGCTTTATGCTCAGTAGTCAAAATTACAGGAAATTTTAAATTTAATATTTGGACATATATTGTGATGTAGGATTCATTTAAGATCTCTGATTTCATCACTACAACAGAAGTTCTAAATATTTTTATCTGCATCATCTAATACTATGTATATACTCTAAACATACTCTTAGATGATACATTAGCATTATGCAATTATGTTATTTGAAAGTGCTTGATTCACATGTAAATGATAATTACCAATGAGATCTTTAAATACAAGTTTCCAAGTAATAATTCATGGCTGCATTTTAAAGTTGAAGGGAAAGAATGTGCTAACCTTAAAGAAATCTTGTATTCTACTCAACAGATTTAATTTAGCAGATTTAACAAACTTTCTTATCAATTTCCCAGAAAAATATAATAAGGAGAAAATATTTCACTTATGAGTTTGTCAAACAGAAAAGGACATAGAAAAGCACATTTCTCACAAATACTATTTATTTTGTTGTCCAGTTTAGTAATGCCATAAGGTTACAAGAGAACTTCATTTGTATATTTTAAAGAAATATTCACAAATGATTTTTGTTATTTTCTAATTGCACAGAATTTAAACTACCTAAATAAATTCTACTTTCTTCAAGGGTAAATGCCTTTTCTGGAAATAAATATATAACTTTACAACATTTTTGTTACTATTTTTTTCTGGATGCATGCTTAAAACAGATTAATGAGCACACTCCTTAAAACTACGTTTAAAGTGGACCAAATTAAGATTCCCATAGTATTGACTTCCCCTTGATGTAATTTAAAATGTATAAACTGCCACTCAAAATAGAAGTGCAATACCTGACATTTAATCATTTGGCAATCTTTTAGATATTGGTGAATTTATGCACTGTTGTTTGAACTGAAGCATCTCATAATAGTATATATGTAACAAATTTTGTATGATACAAAACTTTACAGCAAGCTATTTGAATGTTTATTAAAAAATCTCAAAATGACATGGAAACATGTTTACTGTATAAATAAAAGCACTTATACATTAAGAGTGTACATTATTTAATAATTTACATCATTATAAGGAAAATTGGGCATAAGTTAGCCAGTACAAACCATCACACTACTTCCACATTGCATCCATGTTCGTCATGAAGCGATTTAGCCTTTACCTTAAGAAATGATATCCCTTTATATTAATTACTTTAACAGCATTAAAAATGTGAACTAGATTTCAGTACAAAATTCCTGATAAAATGTCCTCTATTCCTAATGTGTTTATAAGATCGTTCATTAAATGTAAGTGCAAAATAATTGCTTCACAGTGAAGTTTGATCAGCATAGAATTTTAGTTTGCCCAGAAAAGGCGATTTTGTGGTCAAAATTTCGAAGTAAACTGGATCAAATAAAATCACATATAATTGTATGTGCTTAAGGTTTTTATATGCTGATGTACTTTATTCAACTCCCTGGGGAAGATGAGACCTTCCAAGCCTGTTTGGTCATGGAAACTCTTCACAGATCTCCTGACGCCAAAATTCATAAGAACATCTTTCAAAAGGGATGAGTTATGTGATTTTAAAATGACCTAAGTTACTTGACAAAACCTTTAATGAATAATATTATACTGCTGACAATCTATCTCCTGTAAATTAGCATTCCACGTTGCTGGAGTCATATCACAACTGTAAAACCTGAATGATACAGTCTGTTTATAAAATAAGTTGCTTTCTCCTAAAACAGTTTAAATTAAAATTCTATGTGTTTTATGTCCAAGTTACTATCCTTTCACAGTGTCAAATGTATGTCCATAAAAAAAAAATACAGAAGACAGAAGTTATAGATTACTTCCTAACCCATTCTTATAAAACTGACCAAGTGAATTTGACAGCAAGTTATTTTTTAAAAATGGCAGAATGACTATATGTTACTTCTTTTAAAAGATTATTAGAAGTAAAAACTGATTTAAAACTCCTTACATTTATAAGACTTTTCCCAAGATACTGATATTCATCTTGCATCCTTAAAGAAATATAGTTTTATAAAAACTATATATTAATTTTGTCACCAGTCATACTAAAATTATGTCTATATGTATTCACCTTTAGTTGGAAGATACTCAGTTAAAGTGTAAGAAAACTATGTGGCTTATTAAATCTTCATTAAGAAAGTCTTAGGGTGTCTGCCAATAAACTAAATTCACTATGACAGCTTATACCAAGGATCTTGAACGTTAAGAACTTGGTGACTCTGCTTTGCCATTTCTGTGGAAAAACCATCCAGAAATATCGCTGTGGAGACATGCTCAGTACCCTCCGTGACACAGACATAATCAAGACAGTTTCTTGTTCACTAAAACCAAAACACTAGCCAATGGTGTCAAATAAGCCAAACTATAATTTCTGAACTTTCAAGTGCTACATTACTTGATTTTTAAACTTCATAAACAGTTGACATTAGATAATAATGTACCTTTGCTTAACAGAACAGAGCAAATTTAAATGCTGACATTTCATTAAAAACATGTGTCATTTCCAAAAACAAAAAATCTGGTTTGGAGAAAGGTAACATTTTAGGCTATGTGTGTCTTCACTGATGAAATAGAGTGCAGCAGGAAAAGCAACTAGGTTTATTTGAGAACTTTTAGGGTAGGCATGGGAGTGCACACACACCTTAATCCCTGCATTCAATAGACTGAAGCAGAACGATGCAGAATTTTAAGCCAGCCTGGGCCACATAGTGAGATCCTACCTCAAAAAATGAAATAAAACAAAGCAACTTTTTGTTCCTTAAAGAAAACAAAAAAATTTTCTTTTCCACAGTAGACAATAAAATAAACTGAAGAAAAATATGCACTACAAAAATTTTTTTAAATATTGCCTCCTCTAGTCTTATTTAACTACAGACTCAAAATAAGACACATTTTTTTCTGAAGTACAATTTTCTTCTTCACAGGAAAAGATTTAAAAGGTTATGTTCTGTGATTATTTGATCAAAGAACAAATCCTATTACAAACATGGCACAAAATCCATACTTTCCCTTCTCTCTGACCCTTGAACACCCACAACTGCAAACAAAATTCAAAAATGTAACTTGTACTCTTCATATAAGTATAAATTGTTTTATCTAGGCTTTAATCATTTGGCTTCTTATGCAATCTATCATGTGAGTATATATCTCTAGATTTTTATTGTTAAAAATTAAGGCTAAGAAATATTGACACCAATTAATAATATAGCAATATTTATGACAATATTCAAAAGTTTGTAAGTGATAACTTCTCCAAAAACAATAATATCTCAAATAAAGATATAAATCTTATTGCTTTTTACTGTCCTTGAAAGTTAAAACAAAAGAAAGAGAAAAGATTTATCAGGTAGGAACAAGAAAGAGCCCCAAAACCTTAATTTAAAGTAGTCCACTTCATTTCTCACAAGCAAAAAGGATTCACACTATTTCTTCAGCTTTGAATTTGTAGGCATTTAAACTGTCATGGTGCCCTGCAAAAACTAACACATAAACAAAATTATCATCTGGCAATAATGAAATTGTTTTTGATTAATTATATTTCATGAAATGGTTTCATGAAAAAGGAAACATTGTTTTAAAGATTTATAATTTAAGCCAATATCTACCAGTAAGGTAATTGATCCTAAAACTTCCATAAATAAATATAACAAAAACAAGACAAGAACCCTGAAACATTAAAGCACATATGAAAAATCACTTCCTGCACTTCGATATAAAGAGTCTGGAATCAGGTTCTCAGTAACTACTTGAAATGAGAAATGAACAGCTTCATAATTGTCATTCATTAAAATATCCTCTCTCACTTAGAAAAGAAATTATCATAAGTATACAATTCTTAATAAAAATAATGGTAGTTTTTCCCTTTAAGTGATTCCACAAATGAACCTCCAAAAACTTGTCATAAAATTTAAAAGCGTATTAGATTTTCTATAAAATAAAATTGGTAATTATGCAATATTGATCTTATAGTTGCATTCAGTTGAAAAATATAAAAAATAATATGGTCTATAAAGCATAGTATTTCCAGTAATTTTAGCCTGGATCAATTAAGTTTTTGATAACTAAGAACACATGTAGAAAGAATATAAATATCAAAATCTTAAGCTGGATACTCACATCCTCATATGTGAAATTCACAAACCCTTGCTGCAAGTGGTCTCTTCTTCTAAAGAAATCTTAAAAAAGAAATTACATTTTAAAATTATCACATAAAACCTATAATTTCAAACACCCAATGCCTTCCAGTACAAAGTCTGTATAATTTCATATTCAACTAAGTCTTAAGTAATTTAATATTCTAGGCAACTGATACAGGAAGAAAGCTTTCTAAAACTGAGCTATCATATTTTTTTCACTATTTATATCATAAAGCTTTGAAGCCTTAAATTTTCAGGCCTTAAACCTCTATTTACATTTAATAGTGAATAAAGAGGAAAGATAGTACAAGCTTGAAACAGAGACACTTTTCAAGAAAAATAGCTACATAACATTAAACCCACTCTGAAATGGTCAATACCTGTCAGTGCTCGAAGCTTCACACAGCAAGCAACATAGTCATCAAAGAAAATTCTGCCGTTCTTGCTATAACGTTTAGCAATAGCACTTAATGTTTGAGGACTCAATCTGTAGCCTAAAATAGAGATTGATAAATTAAAGCTTCTAAAACCAAATACCCTAAGAACACAGGAACATTGATTTTTCATTAACAAGCCATAAAATAGATGAATTTTCAAAATCCATTCCACAAAAATATACATTAGAAATAAAATACATTATTATTAAAAATTGTAACAGAAGCTTCCTTATTAACACTGCTAAGTCATACATAAATACCACAGTTCTAGTTTTGCAATAAAGTCAAGCTGTGCGGAAAAAAATCTTTTGTGTACTTATAATGTGTTATGATTTGGAAATGATGTCAGGGGGTATTTATAGGCTTTTTAACACTTCAATATATCAATTTTGTTACTTTTAAGAGTTCTTAAGGAATACCAAAGCAAAGATTATTAGTGATCTTTGCTGTCATTCAAATCCTTTATTTCCTATTAAAATGTCTTTTTAATAACTAAAGAAAGTTTGAGAATCAACATGTTTATACTCAAAAGTGGAAGAAGCAGGAAAAAGTTATTCTTTTTGTAATTTTTGTTCTTCACACATATTATTATTTCATTGGTTCCTTCTTCTAGTTCTGTTGACTCCAAAATTTTTGACCAAGTACTCCTATAAGGAAAGTTTCTGATCATTCACTTCCTGTGTATGTATTTTAAGTTAAATTTTAAATTTTACACATATGTTACTCTGTGATGATTTACATTTGAGAATATACATATAAACTAATTTTAGAAGAAATTTTGAAGGAAATAGAATAGAAATTAATATATTCTATTTGCTGCTCCCCTAGAATGGTCCTATTTGTTTTATGACATGTATACACTTCACTATGGAGAGTGATGCTGTAGTGTTATGGTCTATATGCTAATGGATCAGTAGATTTGGGAAAATGACACTAATCCATTCAAAGGGCAAAAACAAATGCAAAAGGAGAAAATTCCAACTGTAGCTATAATAAAACATAACCCAGGAAACTTGCTAAAAGCAAAGTAAATATTGAGAGAAGCAGCAAAACTAATGTGATATATGTAAATGGACTTTAAGTTTTCTGTGCAAGAGTTATGACCTGGACATGGTACTGGTAGAAGTCCTAAAATTTGCCTATAACATTGCAGCCAAAAATATTTGAATGATTTTAAATGTTTAAAGATGTTAAATTTGAATAATCCAGACTACCTCTTCCTTACATTCAACTAACTGCCCACTTGAACTCTTTGGGAGTTTTCTCTTTTGGCAAAGATTAGCTAAATCAAAGAGGAAGTTTAATCCATTTGGTATTGAGACTCTATAATTGACATGTTTATACAGTCAACACTGTCCCTAGCTACTAAAATAAAATGTCTATCCAACAAAAGCAAAAATCACCAATTTGAGTTAAATTGTAATTTGAGATAAGCCCATGTACACTGTGCTGATTTTAATTTTGAAAACTTTAATTTCTAGGCAAACATAGTTTGTTCAGAAGTATAAACAAGATTACAAGGAAACATACAATTAAGAAAGTTACTTCAATGCAAGTCAACTCCCTATATAGCTATCCTTATCTCAACTAGCAAAAACCCTTGTTCCTTCCTATTATTGCTTATACTCTCTCTTCAACAAAATTAGAGATAAGGGCAAAATAGTTTCTTCCAGGTATCGAGGGGGTGGGGGGGGAAGGAGGGGACGGAGTGAGTGGTAAGGGAGGTGGTAGGGGCGGGGGGAGAAATGACCCAAGCATTGTATGCACATATGAATAATAAAAAAATAAAAAATTTTTAAAAAACTGACATTAACTATGAGCCAATTAAGCACCACTATACACTATCACTTTTTTGAAAGTAGACCAAGAAACTTAGCTTCTTAGGGGTATGATGAAAATAAAGTTACATTCTTTTAAAATATTCTAAAATGTAATTTTCCCATTTTGAAATATTTTTGATACCTTTTATGTGTTCTGCACTTCATAAAAAATGGAAGGAAAAAAACAAAAAGTGTGGTTTTTGCTGTTGGAAAACTAGTCTCAGATACACAAGTTTGTAATTGACTTAGATAAACTTTTGATCCCAAATTAGAAATCCATCAAGTTACAAAACAATGTAATATAAATGACCAGTGTTAACAACAAGAGAAATAAATTTAAATATACTCAGGAAATTCAGGATAAATGCATGTACAGAAGATCCCACCTTCTGAAAAAAAAAAAATCATAGTTAAAATAATTTTGTGAGCTGGGTATGTGGATCAATGGTAAAGCAACTTGCTTAGCATGTGCAAGGCCACGGGTTGGATCTACACCATTGTAATAATAATAATATTTTATTAAAGTCTCTAGTCAGAATTTACCTAAACCTTGAACTACTGATGAAAAATATATTCTTTTATTTAGTAAACTGAGGCAATTAAGATTCATCCAATCGAAGAACAAAGATGAGCTGAACAGACTCTAAAAAATTTTAATATTCTTACCCATAACAGCAATGGCTTGACTCAATTCATGATGTTCTACTGTGCCACTTTGGTCTTGATCAAAAGTCATGAAGTTCTGCTTCCAGGCATCAAGAGCTGCCCAAAGATCCTTGAATTCATTAAACCCCATTTTTCCTGTGTAATCTCTCTGACAGTTTTATTAACAAAAATAAGGTTTGGTACCTGAGAGAATTTATCCAACCCAAACTCCAAATTACTGACTGAAAAATAAGTTTGCATCTGCGTAATTAATCTAGTTCAGCACATGAATAGATTTCTGGTTACAAATTGGAAGAGTCTTGATTTTAAACAGATCTTACAAAGTATTTCTAAAGTCTCTAGTTTACTAGTTTATGGGAATTTATAATTAATAAGTGGTTTAATATTGAGAAAGCAATAACTCTATATTTTAGTATTTTCTATTTTCATTCAAGGATACATCCAACATGGCAATCATAATTCTGCAGGTTTCCAAACTGAATGCTATAAAATAAATTTGATATTTGAATTGGAGTCTTCTAAAATTCATTTATGTAAAATTGTGACAATATTCACTTTCAAAACAGAATATTCAAAAATTTCCAACAATACACAATAGCCATGGCCAATATATTTTATTGAATGATAAGCATTTATAGTACAAAAAAAAGAAGACAAACACATTACTGTCTTCACACTACTCACAACCAGTGAGGGCATTAAGTAATTAAATAAGCAATTATAAAATAACTGCAAATTAACTGAGATAAAAGCGTTATAAGTATAGCACTTGGCTTTGCTGAGGCCTATGGAGAAAGAGGGTTTCAGCCTCCATATCACAAATAACAAAGTGGGGTTTAAGTAGAAGTTTGACATGCATACAAATATAAAATAAAAAAACATGAAGGAGATGGAAAACGTAAGGGAGTGGCACAAGAGGACATCAGAAGTCAAACAAAGGCCAGATCATCACACTTTCCAATACCACCCTAAAGAGTTTAGACCAATGAAAGTGAAGTATTTTAAGAAGCAGAAAATAAATACTAAAATTTTCATTTTAGGAACTTCAGTTTACAATGAATAGACAATAAAGTGAGATGATACTGGAGGTAGATAAATCATTTGATGGCTTATTGTAATAGATAAAATAAGAAAAGATCAGCCCCTGAACTGAAACTGGTTTTCTCCTCCTTAGGAAGTAAGAGAAAGGAAGAAAACAATCAACATAAACTACCTTAAAGTGAGTGGCTATAAAAACATTAACATTTCCATATTTATTTATAGTGCTATAATGAGCACACTAGACAAATTTAATTTTCCTAATCCTTATTACCATACATTCAACTAGTATGCTTATGTTATCTTAATAAGGAAATATTATGTTAGCACAATTCAGGTAAGCATACAAAGTTCCTACTTGCAGCTGCTTGATATGAACAAGTGAATCAATAATTTTTAATTTATTTCATGCTGCATGATGACCTATTTTGAAGTTTTAAAAACAAAATTGTATCAGCTAAATTTCTGACTAAGAAAAATTATTCTGTGAAAGAAAATAGCTGATTTTTTCAAATGTTTAATATTGTGCCAAGGTTGTTGATAGTATTTCCAGATAAATAATTCAACAGATACTCAATGAGTACTTACTATAAGCCAAGTAAGCTAAGTGACTTCACAAAAACATTCCAAATGTATAATAGTCTCAATTTTACAAATGAAGAAACAGGCTCAAGTTCATAAAGCTAACAGGTAGAACCGTCAGGATTGGGGCCCAATGTTCTTCCATACAAAAACTACCAGTTGGTGAGGGAAGGGGGTAAATGAGAAGTTTCTGGAATGCTATTCCATCTTTTTGCCAAATAAATCATATCTGTTTTGCTTTGAATTTAACTTGGCATACAATCATGAAGTTGAAGAGACTGAAAGAATGATAATAAATAGCAAAAAGTAAATCAACAAATAACCAGATCTTCAATCTCAGAAAAGACAAAAGAGTGAGATGAAATATTTTTGACAATGATTGGAGAGAGAGATTTTTCAGGAAGGTTAGCAGATTTCACTTCCTCCCCACAATGAAATATACTGACAGTACACTGACCATTTTTTCAAAGGCATGAACCTGTAGACAAAAAGAGAATGAGAGAATAGAAAAAGATTTTACAATTAGAAATCAAGTGATGTGAGTTAACTAAAGTGCCCTCACAATGAGAAAAGCTGAGAAACAAACTAGTTGTCTTGGAAAAGACTCCAAATATCTAGATATTAGCAGTGCTTCTGAAGACGTGTGTGAAGGTGGAGATAAAAGCAGAAGATGCATTTAGCTGGATGGCTGTCACACTATTCTCACCCTAGCAGAAGTCTGGAGTTTTATTCTCTGGAAATTTCTCTGGACTGTAGGATGTCAGACACAGTTGAGATGAGTTATCTACTAAAAACAAGGCAATCAACTGAAAATTTACAAAAGACCTGAGTACCCTGCTGAATCCACTTCACCCAGGCAGAATATCAAATGAAAAAGCAGTCCAAAGTGAAACAACCAAACCACCAGGCCAAATAACCACATACCAAAGCTTATAATTAAATACCTAATCATGGTGCCAGGGTTTATAATCAGCACTTTAACAAAATATGAGCAACAAAGCATGATCAGACACCTGAGAAAAGACTTGGAAGATAATAAGCAAACTGATGGGATAAAAGCAATTTTGAGGAGGAAATGTTTACGTAAGAAGAGAAAGAAAATTAGGTATATTAAGAGTCTCGGGGAGATGATAGGAAATATCACAATGATGAAAAGAGAACAGAAGCTCTTAGCTCTTGAAAACACAATAGCAAGATGCTAGGTGTGGTGGCACATGCCCATAACCCCAGTACTTGGAAAGATGAAGCAGGAGGATTGTGAGTTCAAGGCCAGCCTGGGCTATATAGCAAGACCCTGTATCAAAAACAAATAAAAAGTGACAGCAGAAATGAAAGACTTATAGAAGATTTAGAAAATAAAGTTGAGGACATTTCCTTAGAAGTACAGAAAACAAAAAGAGAAAAGTATAAGAACCAGACACAATAATAGGCATTAGAGAAAAAGAAATGGAGAAAACATCACTGAAGAAAATTTCCCAGAACTAAAGTAAATGAGTTTCCAGATGAGCATAACCACTGAGTTCTCTACACAAGACTAAAGTTCAGAATATTAGGGATGGAGAGAAGATCTTCCAAGCTTCCAAAAAGGAATGGCAAAACATATAGGTAAGAAAAAGAAAGACAAAGCAATGATGGAAGCTAAGAATTGGCTGTACTTCTGAAACTGTGTATGAAGGTGGAGAAAAACTGCATGAAGGTCTGTGTAAGGAGCACTCCAAGCCTCCAATCCCCTTGCCACCTCAGTGGTGTTGAATCAGTGTCACAACTACTCCCTTTGCTCCATGAAGCAATACCTTTAAAATTCTGTGTACGAATGCTTTGCAACTAGAGCCCTGTAACTGGCCAGTCACTCAATGCTGAAGGTAGAATGAAAGAACTTCCAGATACATAAAATTGCAAACCTTTACCGCTCATGCACTCTTTTATTAAAAACTAATGATATATTTCAGTGAAATAGGGATTGAATAAAAATAAAGAAGGACAAGACAACAAAAGACTGAGTGAAGGGAAGAGCTAATTCAAGACAGAGGGAAAAGTCAGCTGCAGAATGATGGTGAAAGAATGAAAGGCATGCATAGAACACAAACCACTGTTAACTTTAAGGACAGCAACAAAATTAGAAATAAGGGAGAAATGAACCAAGCCTTGTATGCACATATGAATAATAAAAGAAAAAGAAAAAAAAAAGAACAGCAAAAAGTTACATAAAAAGGAAAAGCAGTCATGCATTATCATAAGACACAGCTATGAATAGTATGTGTGTAGTAAAAGTTAAATACCTGTTACTGATCTAATTACTAAATAATCACATTGCAAGGATGGGAGAATGAAAAGTGCCCATGTGAAATGCAGGGATTGGGTAACTTCGAGGTTAAAAGAGAGTTAAAATCCTAAATTGTTTGGTGTGGTGCATGCCTGTAACCCAGCACTCAGGAGACTGAGGCAGAAGGATCAGGAGTTTCAGGCCAACCTGGGCTACAGAGCAAAGTCTAAGTCAGCCAACAATACTGAATAAGACCCTTTATCTCAAGGAAAAAAAAAGTTAAAATCCTCATTTTTCATAGCATGACATTAATTAATAATCATTAAACTGGAAATATATAATGTTAAAAGCATGATATTTTGAGAACTAGAAGCAAATTTCAAGAGAATCAGATAAAAAATTTTCTAAGAGGTCTTTTCTATGAGTGGTTAATGTTGGAAAGGCAAGAGTATACAATGAAGAGTTATTTTCATAAGTTTTGTAGAACTATTTGACTCTCTAAATGATGAGCATGTATAGCTCATTTTTTTTAATGTTTTAAGTGGGGGGATAAAAAAGTCAGAAATAGATTTCCTATTCCAATTTCAAGAAGAAGGAAAAAAAAAAGATCTCACGAGAGTAAGTTCCACTAATCCCAGACTGTGTCAAACATCTCTGAAGTTCTTCAGCATCCACTTCACCATCCTGTTAAAAAGAAGGATAACCTGATTTATCATGCAGGTGTATAAAAGTATATTGCAATGTTCATTGATGGCTCTAAGCTAATTAAAAAATACACATTCTTAAAAAAACCAGCTACAAAATTCTAGAGCTAAATATCAACAGAGAAGGTGTCTTGCAGAACATCGTTCAGTGAATCGTTTTCTCTATTTCTGAAAACAGCACACTGTCTTATGATAGTGCAAAATGTCTTCTGAAAGTCATTGTGCCTCTACTAGACAAAAGGTTAGATGAAAAAGAATTAACCTAGAAGGTAACACCCACGCACAGGAAATCAATGTGAGTCAATGCCCTGTATAGCTGTCCTTATCTCAACCAGCAAAAACCCTTGTCCCTCCCTGTTATTGCTTATACTCTGTCTAAACAAAATTAGAAATAAGGGCAAAATAGTTTCTGCTGGGTATTGGAGGGGGGAGAGGGAGGGGGCGGAGTGGGTGGTAAGGGAGGGGGTGGGGGCAGGGGGGAGAAATGAACCAAGCCTTGTATGCACATATGAATAATAAAAGAAAAAGGAAAAAAAAAAAAATAAAATAAAAAATAAAAATGTATTTATTCATTGATTAACAAAAAAAAAGAGGAATGAGAGAGTCTTATGCAAGATCTGGACTGTGGAATACTATAAAATAATTAAAAACCATGATGAATAAATAAATAAATAAAATGGAAAAATTCCATAAATGTTTTCAGAGAAGTCTCTTTCCACACTCATACTTATTTTGCTGGGAGAATATTAACAAAGGAAAACTGTATAGTGAAGCTTTAAATGGAAGGGAAAAATATCCCCCTGCCACTACCAATATTATCTCCAGCAAATTTTCAGAGTCTCCATGTATTTTGTTGCTGTTCTTCTGATTACAGTCTGAATTTCTTGTTTGAATTATGGGGAAAAAAAGTTTTTTGAGGTTTTTTTTTTTGTTTTTATTTTTGTTTTTTTTTTTTAGCACAAGCAAGAAACCACAATGGAAATGAAACCCATCAAGCATTGTCATTAGGTTTCAGTATCTATTCCTGTTTTCTACACAAATATACAGTAAGGTCATTCACTTGGGAGCATCACACACATTGGCTCAAATGCAAAACAACAGCTATAAGAAAGGGTTAAGGAAATAAATTTAAAGCATGCTTTGTAAAAACCAAGAAACAAACAAATAAAAACTTGTATAAACTATTTCTAAGAAGTCCTATAAACACTCATTTTCCAATGGAACTTTGGTAATTGTTAGAAATATCTTTAAGATATTAGGGTGTCACGAGAGAGAGAAGACACAACTCAGAAGTCAACAGGCAAGGCAAAATTTACTTCTGCAAAGAGCAAGCACACTCAGCGGGTAGTCTGCTGGGGTTTCATCTCTAATGCAATGCTGCCTTTCTCCTGATTTAGGCTGGTTTGGGGTTCACAGTCTAGTGGTTGCCTAATTAGAAAGAGGATATAGGGAGAGGTTTTGAAGACAAAGAAGTTTAAAAGCTTAACTATTTTAGGTCCTCATCTAGCAGAATTTTGTCCAGCTGAGGATAACCACCCTTTGTTCTTTTTTTTTTTTTTTGAACTCAGGGCCTTCACCTTGAGCCTCTCTGCCAGCCCTTTTTGTGACAGGTATTTTTGAGACAGGGTCTCGGGAACTATTTGCCTTGGCTGGCTTCGAACCGCAATGCTCCTGGTCTCTGCTGCCTGAGTAGCTAGGATTACAGGTATGCACCTGACAAACCTTTGTTCTTAATAGAAACTTTTATCACATTAAGCAGAGTCCATGAAGCAAACATATAGGAAGCAAGTTAGTGAGACTAACATTTGTCACAGCAGTGGTTACTGATTAAATCCTTTGACAGAAAAGACCCAGCCTAAGATGATTCTCACCCTAATAAAGCCCTATAAACAATTAAAGTGATTCTAACTGAAACTTAAAAACACTGAAACACATTCTTCTCATAGATTATCCTTATAGTAATTTCTGCTTAGAGTATCTTTGGGATCTTTACTAAATTTTGAAGTCTATAATTATAAAAATATACTTTGAGCTGGAGGCATGGATCAAGTTAGACAGTGTTTATAGAGGCCTTAGTTTCAATCCCCAGTACTATAAGAAAAAAAATTATACTTTAAGAAAAATTAACTGTATTTTTAAACTGGGGGCTGCGTTAGAAATTTTTTCCTCCAATTATAATGACTTTAGCAGGATTTTGTGTCACGTTTATTTAACCAACAATTATCTAAATCTCTATTTATAAATCCTGAAGCAATTGTTACAAACCATTATTATATTTAAGACTCTCAAAAATTATGAACACACATTTAATGTGTTCTGAGAAGAAATCAACAGTAAAACACCCAATTAAGTCTGACAGCTGCCACTATCAATACCAGCTCAGTGACATGACAAACACAAATGCCAGGTGGTTGTCAATTACTGCCTAGTAAATTTCCAAAGACTTTTTTCAAATTATGGAAACAGAAACAAAAGTAGGAAATGACTTTTTCTCTTTTAAGACATGCCTTCTAGGATGTTGAAGGTAACATAGTTATAAATTATTATTTTCTTTTTAACTCTCCTTAAGTAGGAAAATGCTATTTTACTTATAGATTAATAAGAATTATTAAGCCTCATCACTTTTTCCCAATGCATAAAAATAATGCATTGTGAAAACAATACAAATAATGCAATAAACAGGCAACACAAACTTAAAACTTTCAAGAACAATTTGAATGTACTGACAATCTCAACCAACTGACTAAAAGGAAGAGAAATAAATCTAATGACATTTGCTGTTCAAGTATCAGGCCTTTAATGTAACACATTTCACACAAATTCTACCTAACACACACAGGGCACTACCATAAATTCTATACATCTAGATCCAGAAGAAGAAACCTTGAAGGGTCTTTTGTAGCAAATGACCAAAGTTTATAGTAAAAGCAAACTTGAACAAATGCTGGTTGAAAAGACACCTAGGAAAAGTTGTTATAAATTTGAGTTGAAGACCATAGAAAGTATTTTTAGGACCTTCTCTAACTCTTTTTGTATGGAATGAAAACTAAGAAATATACCTCATTATTCCCTCCCACTAAATAAGACAGAGCTTTAAACTGCACGTGCCACGTTCCCACTTGTTCATTTACCTGTCGTAGTCCACACTCCCCTCCCCCACTGCTGTGCATAGATACAATACAGATGAAAAGTGGTTTATGTCATGTACTTCAGAAGTTAATGCGTATTCTGCCTATGAAAAATGAAGTTTATTATGCTTTTACCAACGTTGAGTATTAAATGCTATAAAACTCAGAAACTGTCCATTAAATTTCTAAAAAAAAAAAAGTTCTGATTTTTTTAAATTTATTTATTTGAGATGGGATCTCCCTATGTTGCCCAGGTCGGCCAAGCCATCCTCCTGCCTCAGCCTCCTAAGTATCTTCAAGTATAGAAGCAAGCCACTGTGAGCCCAGCTGATCTTTCATAAACTTTTCATCTTACGAGACTTATAAGCAAAGTCACTGAAATATAAAATACTTTTGTCTCAAGTTACATTGTTCTGCTAAATACTTGGGTTTATCTTCTAAAAACAGACTTAAACATGAGAAGTAAATTGGTCCATATTTCAATGTCTTACAAATGTCAAATCACATAGGTTGAATAGGCTTCATAAAGTCCAGTAGAGTAGATATGGAGGTGGGACAAATGGCGCCATTGGTTCAAGCAGAGGGTCATATTTTTTTCCACTAAAAAATACAAAGCTGAATTATACATTCAAAATTTCAACTCTATATTGGCTTTGTGTACACTATGTAGAAGCAAAAATTAAGAAGGAAGAGGAGATCTATAGCAAAAATTAGGAAGGAAGAGGAGATCTATAGCAAAGGCAAAAGTTTGATTCTGATGACTCCCCATGTTATTAGGATATGATGAGTATCACACTGCTTAAAACCAGTAAGCTGGATGGGGCACCAGACTCATGAAAGAAAGCAAAACAAAACAAAGCAAGCAAAATATACTGTTGACACATGCCTGAGGATATCACTTCCGAGAAGCTGAAGCCTTGCAAAGCAGGACTAAAACGGTAAGCTAAAGTTGCTCCTCATTTGCTAATGGGATTTCCAATATCGCCATTGGGTGGAAGCCCTGAATTCTCCAAAATCTGATCGTGAACCCACTCAAGGGGGGGACAATAATAAAACCATTAGATAAAGAAGGCTAACGGGGGAGAGGAAAGGATGACAGGGTAGAGGACAGAAAAGAAGAAGAAAAAAAATCCACAAACTCCATTTAAAATAAACTTACAAACCAAAATTCCAAATATATGAAGAAAGCATACATTCAAAAAAAAAGCCAATAAAATTCATACAAGATAAAATTAATTTAACAGAGCAATCATTAACACAATTATGCTATGAAAATGCATATAGGTAAGTTAACAAATAACTTACTAAGGCGTAACAGGGTTTCATTCATTCCTTACAAATATTAACTGAACAACCCACTGCATGCAAACACCATTCAATGCACTAGGTAACAAACTATGTGCAAAACACATTCCTGACCTTTACAGAGCTTACTTTTTAGTGGTAGAAGATAAAAAAAAAATTATATTTGATGATAATAAGGATAATGACGCTCTTGGTATTGCTATCATCTTTACCTATTCACCTTTTAGCATTTCTTTCCCTGTCTCATTAGCACTTCCTATGCGTCTGTCTCCCTGACTAGACAGATCCTCTGAGTCAGTGTAGGAGCTTTTTATTCCTCTGCATTCCTAGGACTTATCACAGGACCAAGTACAAAGATTACTTGTTTCCTAGAATGAAGACAATTATTGTTGGTTCTCGGGTAAAGTGTTGTCATTTCTGACAGTGTGCAGCTGTATGCATTTACTAATTTTGAAAGGTTAAAATGTTAGAACTCCTCACTCAAATGTGAATTACACTTAACGATCTAAAATCAAATATGACAAACAAAAATCTACTAACTATACTTTTCTGTAGAATTTTTGGAGTTAGAAAAACCACAGAACAGCTTGGCTAAAAGTTATTCCTCAACATCAACAAGCAATCTCCTAGCCTACTGCTTCATACATTTTATGAAGACACATTATCTTAACTGACTGATAAATAAGCTATGCTTCCCTAAACTACATAGAGAAAACCTAAGAATATTTCTGGATCTCTTTACTTTCAGTTAGAACTGATGATCACAATCAGCTATGTAACCCTCAACTAACATAGGTAGAATTTGTAGTAGAAAATTACATTTTTTAATTAAATAATAAGAGTTGTAAGTAGATAACTAATAAAAAATCAATTGCCATTGCTTAGGCTGATAGTAAGATTTTGAAATGCTATCTAGATTCAAGTTCTATTTGTTCAGTTACTTGATATGACTTTCCACTTACTTATCTAGAGAACAAGAGCACATGTATCATTCCTACCTCACAGACTAGCTGTGTAGAAAAGTGGAAGCAGGGTACACATTAGAGTTGAAGTTGTTGGTACAGTTAAAAATGTATGTATCATGTGCATTTGTAGATAGATAAATATAAAGACAGATAGTTGAAGGCAAGAACCAGAATTTCTCCAAATCAACTAAACTAAATACTGAATCGTTATGTTCAGAAAACTTCATCATATGAAGAATATATAAGTCTTAAATTGGATATTTCTCATAAAACATCATTAATTATGAAGCCCATCAAAAAAGCATACAGCTATAGATGTGAGTTTGCTAGTTGGGTTTTGTGCAGTAACTTAAGCCAATAAAGTTTTATTGTTTTATAAAGGAAGTTTAGGGCTGGGTAGGATAGGGCTGCATGGCAACTTAGTGATGCCATCAATCTGTGCATTCTTCTACATTCCCTAGCCACAGACCTTTTATCTCAAGGTTACTTTTCAAGGTCACGAAATGTCTCCATACCTGGAGACATTTTTCCAGGCACAAAGAATTAAAGAACAAAAAGAGCCCAGGCTTTCTCCCAGCAAGGACTTTCATTTGGAAAACAAAGGGACCACAAAGAAATTCTATCTACATCTCAGTAGTCAACTCTATAGCAAATGGACACCTTTGGTAACTACAGAGGTATCTGAGTATTACCCACTTTCAGCTTCTACCACAGAAAAAAAGGAAAAAGGAAGTCATCAACGGGATTGGGATAGCCAAAATTGTGTGGGCCACATGCGGTAATTTTATGCAAAACCTTTAGTCGTAGAAAAACAATGCCCAGTGAACATGCAAGTGAAGGAATAATGAACTTAAAATATCATCAAAGTTCTATGAAATTCTACCTACCATTCCATGATCATTATAAAAGAGATATGAATCAACAGTGAATTTCTGTCCCCCAGTCTGCCATTTGAAACTCCATTGTGCCACTTTCTTTAAGTTTTCTAATGCTTTTCACCATTGAGCTCCTCCCAGAAACATCCACAATTTACAAATCATTTCAGACTCTGCCCCAGCTTCCTCAAAGTGATTTACATGTAAATCTGCTTTTCAAAAACTTCTCTGGCCCACTTTCCATGCAACGATCTGCTGTGTTCCACAGACATGCAAAAAACTTTTATCCCCACCTCCCTAATTGTTAAACATAAAAATGAAATATACCAAGAACGAAATACATATATGTGAATATGGTGCTCCCAAATATTTCATTAACAATAACAACTGTCTTAGTTCATGAGACATCTGAGAAGTATTATATACAAAGACACAAATATAACTGATACTACAATACATATTAAGGTAGCAATAGAAGACAAGCCCATTTAATTCGACAACAGAACACAAACATCAATAGATCTTCCTTTTAATTCTTTTTTTGACTCATTTTAACTGACATGTAAAAACGTAAAAATTGTGCATATTAATGTGGTACCCTGTGATGTTTCAGAACGTGCACACATTACATAATGTTTAAATTAGGCTAAACATATCTATTCAAAGATTTATTTCTTTACAACAAAAGCTTTCAAGATACTTTTTTCTAATTTTTTCCACCGTGCAATGCATATTGTTATCTATACCCATACTGCTGTGTAGGACCACCTCAGACCCTCTTACTCTTATCTAACTGTAACTTAGTATCCCTTGGTAACTCTTTAATGTATCTGGACTCAATGGTGATATATGGTATGCAACAAAAAGCAAAATTTATTGTTAAATATAATGTTAATTATTTCAGTGTAGTTAAGGATCATTCTTTCCACATTGATATGAAATGATCCATTAACCACATACTGACTTCAGTAATAGTAGGTTTCTGGACTTCTTACTTCTTTGTATTACATGTTTACTTCCACATTGGCATCACACTATAATTATCATACAGTCATTTGCCGTATAACAACATTTCACTCAACAATGAGCTCTATATAAGGCAGAAGTCACATAAGATTATTATGAAGCTGAATAATTCCTATCACCTAGTACAATGGTTTGGATGGGTGCCCCCCAAATTCCATGTGTTTAGCACTATCCCAGTGTAGTGCTATTGAGAGGTAGAGTCTAGTGGCAATCCCTCATGGCATTGGGGATGTGCCTTTGATGGTGATTGTGGATTTCTGGTCTCATCCTCTATCTGCTTCTAGGATCCTGAGGTGAGTGGTTTGCTCCACCATGTAATCCCACCATGATGAGACCTGAAGTGATGCAGCCACTCAGCCTTGGACTGGGATCTCCACATCCATGCTAAAATAAAATTTTTCTCTTTGTAAGTTAATTGTTTCAGGAATTTCATTAAAGTAATGCAAAGCTGACTACAACACCTAGTGACATCCCACCCATTATGATATCATAGTGCAAAGCACTACTTACAAGTTTGTGGTAATGCTGGTGTGAACAAACTTACAGCACTAACAGTCATATAAAATCATGGCACATATAATTACATAGAGCATATATTTGATAATGATAATAAACAGCTATGGTACCGATTTATATCTTTATTATACTATACATTTTATCATTATGTTAAAGTGTATTCCTGCTTATATAAACTTAATAGTTTTCTGTAAAACAGCATGCTGTATTACACTGGGAGCAACCTCACACATCTCCTGTTTACTGTGTCTCTTGACGCATCAAGAGGTCTGTGAAGTGATTGACCTATATGATCCAGATTTCTGAAAGTACACTTGATAATGTTTGTACAAAAATGAAATTACCTAATGATTCAGAAAGTGTTCCTATCATTAAGTAAAGCATGATTGTATTTTAATAATACATTTATATCATTGTGTTTTATCTTATTATAATTTAATATTTATTCTTAATGACAGAGTCTACCAGATAAAGTTTAGAATCATTTTGTTACGTGCCAAGAAGAAAAAGAAAGGAAAAAAAAAGCTTACTAATGTGCTTCCAGTAACATCTGAAAGAAACTGACATCTTATAATATTATTATGTCTTAGGGAAAAAGAAAAGGTGTCTTGTTTTTCCTCCTTTCACCAGTCAACACAGAAGACTTCTGAAACAAGATGTGTGAGGACTTCCCCACCTGCAAGTAAGCAATCGATTCTGAAGTAGTATCGATTGGTTCCTGAAGATTGCACCTTATCACATATGTTAAAGGTCCAGTCCCAAATACCATCTGCACTTCAGACCCAGTCCCAAGTCCAGGCCTCTCAAATTTGTGAATGAAATGATTGGCTATAAATTGGGGTTTCCATGGCCCTTTCCTCGTATTCAATGAACTTGCTAGAATTGTTCACAGAACTTGGGGAAACACTATATGTAGCTCTACTGATTAATCATAAAGGATATTTCAGTGGGTACAAATAAGCATACAGATGAAGAGATACATAGGGCAAGATCAGGAAGGATCCTCAGAGAAGAAGACTCTGTCCCTGTGCAGCTGGGTAAACACCATCCCAGTCCATGGATGAATTCTTGTTTCTCCTCATGTGAGTCTTCACATGACTCCCACCCAGTTGTGTGACCACTGCAATTTGGGGATTTTATGCAGATTTCACGAGCATGATTGCTAAGTAGGAAACCCAGAAAGGCCTGTCTATTCACAGTCTTCTTGACCTCTCTCTGTAGCATCCCTTACTTCAGAGTATGGAGCAAGTATTCTCTGGAAAGACAGTCTTAAGCCATACTCTCAGACAAGCCAGAGAATTGCTTTATGGCTAAGAAGATTAGATATTTTAATTCTAGTTTCTATGCCTTGACTTGGAGAAGGAGTTATAAGCCATGAACCATGGTTGAAAATGCATATATATATATATATATATATATATATGCATATTTATACATACACAAACACATGAACACATACACATGTTTATATAATTTTGATTTATATATACATAAATATTTATGTATTGAGGATACTTTTCAATATCTACATATATATAAAATCACAATTGTATCCTTTCCAGTCTTGAATATTTACTTATTACTTCTTTTATGCCAAATACAACAAAAAACTGATACCAATGGATATAATACATACCTTGTTTAATTTCACTTGAAATGTGGCAACTATTTCATAAAATTACTTTAAATAGAATAGTTGTGGTATAACAAATAGTAGGTACCGTAGGAGTAAAAGAAAAAAACTTTATCTGACTGCAGTAATTACATATTGTCAATCACAAATTCACACACAGAACTCAGGTACCTAAATTGACAGGTTCATACTGCCCTGCTAATGATAATAAAACCAGTCTTATAAATATTTGTTCAAATTTATTAGAGACTAATAACATGCTATCATCATAACATACCATTAATATATTTCTTTTTTTCATTAAAAATAGAAAAATGAGTCCCAAAATGATTATTTCCTAACCATATAAATCAAACTTACTAAAAATGACATAATGTCACCTGAGAAAAAAATATAATTTCTCAAGTTGAATAAATTTATGATGTTTTGAAGTAATTTACTATCACATTACTTGACATACATAGGTTTTACGTGATGTGTGTGTGTGTGTGTGTGTGTGTGTGTGTATTTTTAAAATGGGATGGGTGCTGAAGTTAAAAATATTGTTCCTTGGGTTGTGTACTAATTTTTCTAAGAGTCCCTTATATCCCTTCAAATTTCCTATACACATCCATCTACCACTACTTCTCGCCAAATGAAATATATATGCATATTTATGTGTCTATGTCTATATATAAAGTATCATAATAACACACTTTATAAAAGTGTGTTTAGTGTTATAGTTACACTAGCCTTTAATCTCAAGAAAAATATTGGACTAGTAAGTTTCAAACATACATCTCATTACGTTTAAAATAATTAAAATAATTCACTAAGCAAAATAGTTAACATTCTTTTAAATAACAATTATTTTGAAACTAATATTTGGCAATAATTTTATCATCTCACCTGTCCAGCCACAGCAGTGAAGTAAGTCCACATGGAATCATCAGCTGGAGAATAACTGTCCGAATATGCTGGGTACCCAGGATAACCACCAGGGAGCATATTTGGACCTGTTCCTGGCACTGATTGGCCCATCTGAATCTGCATTCCTGGTATCTGAACACTAAAATCTCCAAACTACATGAGTGAAAGAAGAGAAAGTTAATAACAAAAAGTTACCTACCAAAGTTGGTTTAAAAGAAAATATTTATTAGAGATCTACTGATAATTATGTAATTATCAAAAGCTTCTAAATACAATTATCATAAAAGCTTTAATTATAAAATGCGATATGCCTCCAGTAAGTTCATTAATATATGCCATCTAGCAGGAAAAGAAGAATAAAATAAAAATGATTCTTAACAGAAGAGCATGAAGAGTAATTTTATGTTTTTACCATTATCATCACTGAAATAAGCAAAAAGTAAAACATGTAAGACTTCAACTTCAATAAAACTAAGAATATCTGAAGACACATACCTAGAAGATAACATGATAAATACAATGAAACTTTGACCCAACCGTGAGAAACTGAATAGAACTAAAACACCTTGTCATTCATAAAAGATTTATTTTTCCAAAAAGCAAGATGACAAGAAAAAAATACTCTGTAATTCCAAAAATAGTCTTCTCCAAAACTAATCAGAAAATAGCAATAATAATAAAGAGCTAACATTTATTGAGAACTTTTTATATCCCAAGTACTATTCTAAGTACTTTCAATCCATCACGTTGATTTTCACAACCCTGAGATATGAAAGTACTGTCTCCTTTTGGCAGTTAAGGATCTGAAACCTCAGGTTTCCTAAAGTGAAATAAGTCCAGTAAGAAATAGACCACAAATCCAACGGCAGATGGTCTGACCATAGAGGCTATGTTCATATTTATTTCCTGGTACAGTTATGGCTGCTCTCTTCTCTTCACTTTGGGACTTGGTACATATTCTTTAATACATTAGAAAAACCTTTTTATGAATTCAAGGAAGAACAGGTATTAAGGCTGTTCATTACTCCATTTTGAACACAAATCATCTTAACGTTCATCCTTGAAGGATGAAGTGAGAGTGCCAGAAGACAGAAAGGGGAAAGAGTAACAAGGTGAGGCATACGGTAGGAGCCTGAATAGCTGCAGCATGGGATGTAGTTAGGCTGCGGCACAGAGGAAGGGCCAGAACGCTGGGAGATGCATTCAGGGAATCGGCCAAAAATTAAATTGCGAAGCAATGAAGTACAAGATAGGAAAAAGTAAACATTAAAACGGTATATTGAATAAAAACCCAAAACTAACTTTTTGAAAAAGAAGAGACTTCTATTCAAGACAGGCTAATTTCAGGAACAAAAAAATGAAAAAGGATGTAAAACCAGAAATAGAATTTGAAAGAAATACATATTTTAATATATAAATAAATATATACATAAACAAACACTATAACCACACTATACCAATAGATTTTAGAAGATAGATGAGATGGGGTTTATGTAATCATATAAATTACAGCATCTGGTTCAAGGGGAAAAAAACCCTATTTCTAATAATGACATGATAGGATAATTTGATGCACCCTATACTAAAAATAAAAAGTTTCATAAAATATTACTTTTAAATCATCTCAATAGTGCAGATAAAGGGAAAGTTCCAGAACCAATATCTGGAAATAAATGTAAAGCCAGAGGTGAAAAGGTTAGCAAAACTCCTCAGATAGCTTTTGCCTCCAGAGCAGGTATCACAGACACCTGAGCTTTGGTTCCAAGATCTGCAAGGACATGGCATACAGCTAGGTCCTGGGGTACACTCAAGAACAGAAACGAAAGGCCCGAAGTTTCACACAAGGACAAAAACCTGAAACTGTTTTTCATAAAAATCAGTCAAACTAAATATAAGCATATTAGTGGAAAGCTAATGCAGAGATTGTGCCAGAAGTCGGGACTCTCTTCTGTAGCATCTGTTTCAGTTTGAGGGAGAAATGCACCTTCTCTTGTCTTTTAACCAAAGTGAAGGAAGTGATATTACATCTGTCCTTAGGAATCACCATCTACCTTGCCTTCCTATTTTCCAAGAGTAACTTTCCCAAATTCAATCAGAGAGAGCCTTGTGATCAGATTAAACATAGCTTCAAATTCTTTACCACTCCTACCATCCAAAAGCAGTCTTCCTTGAATTTGGGATGGCCCTGTTTCAACTCCATCTGGTAGAACACCATAGAAACAGCCCTGTATCCTTTAAGTATTACCAAGGACTGGCAGCTTATTTTTCTCATGGAGAACGTGGTCATCATGTTCTGAAGAAGCTGAACAGACACATTAAAGTGCCAGAGAACTGGGGTACTGGCCAGTAAAGTCAGTCCCTAAATACAGTTCACATAAACTCATCTTTCAAGTTTTTTCTTAATAGCTTCAGAGGAGTTAAAACTGACCACTAGCTCACCAGTTACTATGTGATCATGTGATGGAAGAAAAGCTCAGACATTATTAACTATGTCATTTTCATGTTGTCATGCACAAGTCTGAACCTTTGGTATTATCTTCCATCCTTAGTTTCCTAATCCAAAATTTTCAAACTTCTTGTCATTTTGTTACGGCTACTTTAGTTAAGGGTAGGTATATTATATGTAACCTCGGAGAACCGGCAAATAAAAATTTAGGAAGTCATAGTGTGCCAAAACACAATGAGTAAGAGGCCAATGTATGCAATGCCACCTCAGCCCTCAGCACATTCCCAGTACTCTACGTCAGTGTACTTTAAGTGCTTTGCTTTCCTACCCATAAAGGAACATTGAAAAGCATATACTCTTCCCGTGTTTTACGTTGCATACAAAGTCTTTACTGTAAGCTTAAATACTTGTAATGAATGTTGCAAGTATTGACATTTACAAACCAAGTTTTACATAACTTTCTGGAACTTCTCCTTTGTCATCTATGTACTATAATGATCACATAGCTGTGCTAATCCATTGTAAAAAAGAATAAACTATCTCTTCTATAACATTTCCAAATTTTATATTTTTCCTTTTACTCTTTGAACTCATTTTCTATTCGATTTCTTCCACAAATAACTCTAATGTGTTAAGTTTTTTATGCAGAAAATTTATTTTTATGGTGAAAATACTGATGACTCTATCATACTTAACATACAATAAAAATAAGTATATAATTAAATCATAAGTTTTGTTTTATTTCCTGTAACCAACAGGAGAAACAATTCCACTAGATAACAATGTTTATTAATACACAATTAGTAAAAGACAAAATGATATAATGTTGATGAACAATTCTTAAGCAAGTAAAAATTTGTTGGGAACACATATCCTAAAGAACAAGTCCTGTGTAGCTATATCTTAAACAGCAAAAATGTCATTTTGTTCTTCTATTTTTTTCTTATACAAAATTGGAGAACAGGAGGGCAGAACAAGTCCTGCCTGGGGTTGGTACTGATGTGGGGGAAAATGGTGACGAAAGTGAATATGGTACAAATACTGTGTACACATGTATGTAGAAAGAAAAATGTTATCTGTTGAAACTATTCTAGGAATTAGGGAAGGGGAGGGTGAGGGAGAATGGTGGAGGGGGTGAACTCAAGTACAATATATTTGATATATTGTAAGAACTTTTGTAAATGCCACAATGTACCCCCACCCAGCACAACAATAAAAAAATAAAATATGTTCTGTTTGGATAAAAAATGAGTGATAAATCATGTACTTGATTAGGTAACAGTATATTATCAAACAAATAGATGTAGCAGGTACCATTTCCTATTTTCTTAAATATAAGAAATATCAATAAAGTGTGGACTGTAATTAACATGATTTATAAAAATATCTTTACCAATCTCTTTAACATGCTCCAAGTCAACCACTCATGCAAATTTTAATCCCTGGATTTTATCCAATGTATCTTAAATTTTTTCCGTACATTTAACAGAATCTGTGTCACTAATCAATATTGTTTCAGTTGTTTGAGGTTTCATTTTTCCCAGCTACTGCTAATGAACATGAGAATAACTAAAAAGAATTGCTTCTATTTAAATAAATGGAAAAAAAAGCATTAAATGTTCAAAACACATTCACGTGTTTCCTTCCATCATATAAGCACACTGGCAAAGTTTTTACCAAATCAATATCAGTAAGGAATATATGACAAAATAGAGTGCCTGGAAATTCATTACCTTAAAAAATAATGTCCACTTATTACCAGGGATAGGAGTAATTAGTTTGAAGACAACTACTATATGCCAAAGTCAACTCCTATATTTAATTAACAAAGCAAAATTTGTCAGTTTAGGGAAACCCAAATAGCAAGTATGTTATCTTCTGCCCACACCCAATCGGTCATCCTGCACTCCCACTTTGTAAACACAAAGTGTGCTTAGCTCACCTTTAAAGATCCCTGATGTTAATACTGAAGGTTAAAACTCCTTAACAAAAGGAATTAAAACTTGTAACTCTCAAAGGTGATGTAGGATCACAGTTATATAAGAGAGAATATCCTCCCCTCCTCCAAAAACAAGATCTGGAAAAACATTTGCCCTTGGTATAGCAGAAAAGTTTAGGAGACATTTAGTGTACATCTTAATTTATTCATGAGCAACTTAAAAAAATAGACATGAAGTAATCAAAAAATTCAGAAAGAGAATTTTTAACAAAACTATTTTGGGTCGGATGGAAGATTACGAAAAGATTACTGGAACAAGAATTTGGTTCCTCCATTCCAGGAACGAAATTTCTAACCCTCTCCACACCCTGGACTCCACAAGGACGCTCCCGGAGTCCCCAAGGACCAGAGCACCTGCGGCCCCGCATGCGGGGCAAAGGATGCTGGGGACCTCGGGCAAACCCCGCACCCTGGCACCGCCACGGGTCACCACACCCCGAGGGGCGGAGGCCGCGGCGAATCGGCCAGGACTCACCCCTCCTCCGTATCCCGGGTAGGCCATGACGAGCCGATCGAACGTCACCTGTCTCCCTTGGAGTCAAGGTCCGCACCGGAGGGACAAAAGCGCAGGTGCAGGTGCAGGTGCAGCTGCCTCGGGAAGGGCCTCGCGTGTCACTCCTTGGAGCCCGCCCTCTCTGGAGTCCAGCCCCGCCCTGTCATGTTCTGATTGGCTGAGTCCAGCCTGTTGGAGCCCACAAGGCTGGAACCCGCCCCTTCCTTCTCGGCTAGGATTGGCTACTACTTCCCTTCTCTCGGAACCCCAGCTCATCCCTGCTCTGCTCTTATTGGCTCACTGAAGTTCTTACCCAAGAAGCTTTTGCCCCTGTAATTGCCCACTCTCACTGAAAGGTTCTCCAGGTCATCAACTCCTAGAGTTTCTTTTCTCTGCAGTAACCCCAAACCACCCAGTCAGCAACTTCTTTTAACTTACTCCTTTAACTTACTCTTTGGACTACAGTTGAATCTCAAATAACGTATCTGTCAATTTCAGAATTTGCAGTTGCCTTCCTAGTGTTAATGTCACACCAAAATTTTGAAATCATAACCACAGCTATGTCTCAAAGGAAGTACTTCTGTGCTAAAACCGACCTGACACCTAATTTAAGAGGTTATCTGTAGTCTTGTAGATAAATGGGGTCACAATTGTCCCATGTGGTAAATAAAACTACAGTATGTCTTGTTAAATTTGATTTTCAAATAAATTTTAGTCTGTGTCCCAAATATTACACAGGTCACACTCTTGTATTTCCTTAAGATGCAACCCGTTTATCATCTGGCAACTTTACCAGGGGCTCAACCTTCAACTGTTTTGCTTTATTACATAATAACAATTGACAAGCTTGCTTTTCTATAGCATTCAGATTTTGAATTCTGTAGTCTGAGAACAAGAAGAACAGAAATGCTGCAGATGCAGCTTACAAACAAGAAAAAAAAGCATGATGATATTATTTTGATTTATCTCTGAAGAGCAAAAGCAAAACTAACATTTTTAAAACAAAGGCTGTGGAAGTCAACCTTGCAGAGCTGGGCAACAACTTTCACATCTACACTACAGAAGAAGGACATGTTGGTCATTGTGAAACAATTCTATCAGGAAGAGGTAGACAGACAGGAAGATTGGTAATAAAGAAGCCACTGTTGAGAAAGTGTCACATCCTCTAGCACAATAAGAAATATTTTAGCCAATAAGGTTAAATTATTGGGATAATTAAATTAAAATATAGGGATAGTCAAATCTATTCTATAAGAGGAAAGGATTATTACTCATTAAGACATCTTGGGATAAAGTGTTAGAAGGTAGGACAAATTTCTCAGTTTTATACCAACCTATTAAATACATATTCAAAGAAATGTTTAGGAAGGATTGAGTGGTTACATTTACAATGTTACTGGAAGTCTAGGGTCAAAAATTTTGTGCTTCCTCTTTTCATAAAAATATCTTTACTGATGTATTCCATTTACTGCGTATGTTGGAGTCAAATCTACCTGAAGCCTCTTGCATTTCTACTTGTCTAATTTCAAACATAGTATTTCCCATTACGACAAAGTTTGGCTGTGTTTGCCAGCAATCCTTTTAGAACACAAAGCTTTCCTAAGCGTGTACTTTCTCCAGTCTGATAACAGACCCACTGCATGTGTAGTAGCACCTCCTGGCAGATCTACTTAGTCTTGTGGTCTCTGTTCATACTGCCTGGTGTGCTTTCAGTAATAAAGTCCTTTGTTTCTGACCCAGAAATTTCATGCCTTCTTCCAAGTTCTATGAAACTGAGAAATTTACCTGTTAGCTTGCAAGTAGAATAAAGTATCAAATCCCTAATAGCTTCTAACAATAATTCTCTTCCTTGGTGAAAAGGCAACCCAGGAAGTTTTTACCACCAAGATAGATTTTACAGCTGTGTGCATTATCTCACTAAACCAAGTATTTCAAATTTCAAAATTTTGGTATAAAAATAAAATAATACTAACAATTTTCCTCCATGACTTAGTTAATATTGAAAGAACACTATCACTTTATGAAACTATAATGTATAAAAATAGTTTTAAACCACATAAATATATACCAGAAAATGCTTCATTAGTCCATAAAGTAACTCTTTGTACAGAAAATACTATTCAATAGGCACTGTGTGTTGTAAGGTGCTATTTCTCAAAAAAAAGAACATAGCAGGCACATACAACTATTATCCCACACTTACTAAGTAACAAGTAAGGTTGAGGATTGCATTTTACTTGCCCACAGTTGCATAGTTTGCAGCAAAACTAAGATTAGAGCTCAGGAAGTTTGGCCACAGAATGTGGTCTCGTAAATAATGCAGTTCTGCTTCCTTCTCCACCTGCAAGTGTAATATTTGAAAATACAAAAATTATTTGCAGTATAGAAAAGAAAGGGTTTAAAGAATAGAACAATGGCACTAGGGAAAATAACTATAGAAATAGATAAGAAAACACATTGCTTTGACCAAGATTAGTCAATCTATTATCTCACACAGGATACATGCTTTCTGGTAACCATAATTCTATCCACCTGTGGAATTTCTTCTGAATCTTGTTAGCCTTTGGTCTTTTCATAAGTTTAGATATTCAGTTACCCCAATATGCTTACCAGAAAATAATGAACATGAAAATGATTCTTATTACCTTTCCTGTGTGTTGCTACCTCATTTTCTCTTCCCCTCTATATGAATGAGTAGGGGACATGGATATGGGTGAAAAGGGTACGCATCACACTGCTACTCAGCAAACTTCCCTGTTTTTTGCTGCTGTGATAAAATACCTGATATAAACAACTTAAGCAAAGAAAGATTTATTTTGGTTCATATTTTCAGAGGTTTCAGTCCAGGGCCAGCTGCCTCCAAGCTATTAGTACTGTAGAAGAGCAGAAAAAACATGGTGGAAGAGTATTGTCAGAGGGAAGTTGCTCACCTCATGGTGGCAACACAGTGAGAAAGAAAGGGTCTTGGAATAAGATATACCTTCAAAGACGTACCTCAAGTGATCTACTTTCTCCTGCTAGGTTTCACCTCCAGCCCATTCAGTTATGAGCTCATCAAAAGACTAAACAAATGACTAATCAAATGCAACCACTCAACACCTGCCTCATAATGGACTATATTATTCTCCTTTTCATTAAGTAACAGCTGTTGAATAAAGGCAAAGAATCCCCCACCCTGGATGAGGATTGCCCTGAAGTAACCCCAAAAGAAAGCTAGTTGTTAATGCTGATGATGAAACTGAAAGGGGCCTGAGAATTAATGTCCCTTTGGCATCATTGCCCGGAACAATTAATGACTAATAGAAATACCTTTCTAACCTAAGAACTAAACGTGTACCTATTACATGTGCAAAATAATTCTAGCAACTTCTAAATATATGTAGCATTTAATAAAGTATATACACAGTGTCTCATTCAGCTCAGGTTGCCATCACAAAATACCACAATATAGGTGATTTAAACAAAAGGAATTCAGGCGAGGTACACTTATTCCTGCCTGTAATCCCAGGTACTCAGGAGGGAGGCAGAGATTGGGAGGATGTGGCAAAAAAGTTAGGGAGACCCTATCTCAATCAATGAGCTGGCTCTGATGGCATGCACATGTGATGCTAGCTATGGTGTGAGGCCATAGGTAAAATTATCATTGGCCAAGGCTGGCCCTGAACAAAAATATGTAAGATCCTACCTGAAAAATGATGAAAGCCAAATGGACTGGGTATATGGCTCAAATGTAATGTCTGCCTACCCAGCATGAAATTCTGAGCTCAAACTCAGTGCTGCCCCCCAAAATTGTATAATTATTTTTCACAGTTCAAAAACTGTGGTCAGTTCCTGGAGATGGACCAAACCTTGAATTTCAGACAACTGCCTATTCTATGTCCTAATATCACCTTCGATCAGTGAGTGAGGATGGAGAGAGGACAAAAGCTCCATGGAGTTTCTTCTTATACGGGCACCAATGCCTTCAGGAAGAGCCCCTCGTGACCTCTAAAGCAAATTACCTTCTAAAGGCCTACCTCCAAATACTCACACTGGGGGTTATAGTTTAAGCATATCAATTTGTGAGGTGGCATAATTAAGTCAATAGCATGCAAAATCCCAAAGGTTAGAGAGAAGAGACAGTTATAATGTTCACTGTCCTTACCTTGGATCCACCCTAGGATTTATTTATAGCATGCTAAAATATATTCAAGTGAATTTCTTTAATTGGTATAGATATACACATATATATAAATTATCATACTTTCTCCAGAAATCATTTATTGTGTTTGTAATATGTACTAATGAAGGCTTATATATGTGCTATTTGAATAAGGCATAAAAATGACAGCATAAAATGAAGCCATTCAGTGACAGTTTCATTATAAGCCCACAGTGGTTTCTATCAGCAACAACCTAAAGGTTACTATCCATTTTTGAGGACAGAAAGAAAAAGCTTCTCAAATAAGACAAAAATACTATTTGCCATTCATTACCTCAATCAGCCACTTGACACACTGACCTTTCTTTAGCTAAGCTTTAGATAAGTTTTCTGTTTCTAATTCTAGCAAATTAAGTACTCTTTTGGCAGAAGCACAAACTTTAATAAATAGTGCCCATATGAAAAGTGTCAACAGGGCTCTTTTTAAGCTTTCTCAATACACGCATCCTTGCTTTGATTATCTAGCTCTATGAAGCAACTTGGATTCATGCAAACTCTTGAGGAATACTGATCACAATATGTGTACACAATTAATGCTCAAAATAACAGCAGCAGTACAATTAAAACCTCAGTAATCTGCTATTCAGGGACTGGAAAAATGTCTGTCTTCAAGTTGTATGCTCAGTCATTTAGATTGCATATAGATAGCATGGCTGATAGACACTAACAAAACTGACTTTGAGAAAGATATAATTTAAATATATCAGTTGATATGCTTTTGCTGGTATTCATCCTCTTTTGTTAGTAACTTGCTTATGTGTAATGAGTAAAGTTGGAGTATTCCTATTACAAAAATATAAAAATAGTTTCATCAAAAACAGAAAACTTGCCCAATTCTTACCTGTCTATGGACTGACTAATAGCTGACCTAATTTCATTTTCACATGAATCCTTGGATGCTTTGTGCATATGTGAAATAAGAGCTCCCTATCTTTGTAAAATTATTGGTGGCAATGGACCTGGTAGTGGCAATGGACCTGGTAATAACAATGAAGAAATCATGATCTATTGTTTCATATAGCACAGGATACCTTTCACCCTATTTTTCACATTGTCACATTTGACCTTTATTACTACCTCATGAAATAAGTATCATCAGTTACATTGTAAGAGGAAACTAAGATATAATAAGTTCCATTGTTGAGGTAGACACAGATAAAAACAGTTGTAAATTATTTTAAAACAAAGCATTGACCTTATTATTTTTCATACCAACAAAGTGACAACCCACATATAGTATAGTATTAAATGAGTAAGTGACTGAATGAAATTCTATCTTTAGAGCTTTTAAATTATGTAAAATCAGAGAATTGATTAACAAAACCATTAACTATTTATGGTATCTAAAATTAGAAATTTAAGTCAAATAAAAATTTTGAAAAGTATGATTCTTCCTCTTAAACTCCACGAAGGTAGGAATCATGATGTGTACTGATGTAGATAAGACCCAGGATCAGTGATGCTTCTAGGAGAACCCTGAATGGATGCAAAAAACCCAGTAAATGCATCACCCAAGATCCTCAGAATTCAACTGACCTTGGACACTGGCATTGCTTCTGAAAAGAGAATGGAGGAGAGAGTGAATTCAAGTATGATTTATTTGATATATTGTAAGAACTTTTGTAAATGCCATAATGTACTCCCACCTAGCACAGCAATAAAAATAAATAAAATATGCATTTAAATTTAAAATAAATAAAGGTATTAACATGGGTAAGAGACATCAGACACCATTAAGGGTTAATATAGTATCCCAGTGCAAACATCAAGGCCATATTACCAACCTTTGGCAAGACAAGAATGCAGTTACTGAAAACCTGGATGCAGTTTCTATATGAAGAGCGCACTCCAACAAGTGACATTTAGTAGACAGATACATAATGAGCCAGATGCAGTGTAGCCAAGGGAATAAATACCAAAACCTCACTCTTCCTGCCTCAGATATCCTGCCAGTGCTTTTACTGGATGAACATAGTCAGAAACCATAGGAAAAGGAAATTCATTGATGCAGTCTATCAAAGTCATTCTCCCAGGGCACAGAGCTATGTAGAAGAGGATAGAGAGTGAATCTTCCAGAGCAACTGAAAAATAGGCACATGAAGAAAAAGAAATTCCAAAATTTATCCTTACAACTCTGCCCAAATTTAGCAACTCTTTAATTAGAGTCCAAACCTATGTTATTATAATATAAGGAAAGGGGAAATCCAGATAAATTACATGAAGTAAGTATTCGTAGAATATTGAATGGTGCATTTATTTTACTGGTTGTACTGGGGTTTCAACTCATGCCCTCATGTTTACTAGGTAACTATTCTACCACTCGAGCCATGTACCCAGGCTTTATAGGGTAGGGTGATTGGGTCTCATGATTTTGTCTAGGGCTAACCTAGAGCAGAGATTTTTCCTACCACTGTCTCCCACAGAATTACAAAAGTGTTCCACCATACCTGACTTGTTCTTTTGCTATTGGGTCTTACTAATTTTTGTCAAAGCTGGCCTCAGACTGTGATCCTCCTGTCTCTGCCCCCAAGTATGTAGGATTACAGGCATGAGTCATTCCACCGAGCTTATCTTCTTTTAATTAAATCAAAACACATAACTAAGCAGCTATGCTATATGCAGGTAGAAGAAGGAGAGAGGGAATCTAGGTTTTTAGCCAACCAGCAAGATTACAGTAAGGACTTGGGCCACACATAAGAGGAACTATGGCAACCAGCCCAGAAGAAAGGGGGAGAGGAGAAAGGAGGATGTTACTTAGCAACAGAATCTTTATGCAAAGGTTTGCCAATAGTCTAATAAAATTTTAGCTAGTGATATTAGAATAGATAATTAAATAAAAAGAAGCTACAAAAAGGATGTTTGGGAACATAAGTAGAAAACATTCAAGTGTAAAGGTAAAAAAGTCCAAATAATTATATTACATTTCCTGTGTAAAATATCTTTCTGTACATTATTTTAAATTAATCTGTACCCAAATTAAGAAATGTTTAGCAGAAAACAAGACTGATTGGAGAAGCATATGACTAAAATCTATCAGTTAACCACATCAGGCAGATAATAAATTAATGCTGATGCCAGAGTTGGGACAATTTCTCTTGTAACACTGATTATTTAAATTCTTTCCAAAACTGATTTAATTAATTCTGATTTCAGTAGAATGTCACTGTTTCTCATCAGCATTTCCCATGTGAATTCTTGAGGGAACTGTGAAATAAACATTTGAGGGCTTGACAATGGCTCAAATGGCATTAGCAAGTTTAATGCAGCAAACTTCTTCAAATCTTGGTTTGTCCTTTGTAAAATGAGAATATTCCCTATTAGAAGATCAATTAATCTCTACATGCTGTGACAGAGAATTCCACTCCACATGTATAAATACAGAAATTTATTGACTCTTGCAACCCAAAGTTCAGGCCTGACTTCAGATTTGTCCTCATCTGATATGTCATAAGTTTCTTCAAAGACCTGTATCTCTCCAGCTGACCCTTCTACCTCTACCCTTATGACATGAGGGAGGGCCCTCCTCACCCTTGACTGAGCATTAGCCCATTGTCATAGATAACTGCAGGGAATTTCCACTTCTTCTTTCTGGTTCTACTTGTGTTGCTTGTCCAACAGTTATGTAAATATATATCAGGTATGATATGTAGATCAGCTTAAACTAATCAGGCTCCAGCCCTATAGCTTTCTCCTTAGGTGGGGAAGGGGTTAATACCACAGAAGAAGATTTGAGGATGTGTAAAGGGAGTTTCCCCCAAATAAAATCTGGAAACAGTTTTACCAAAACCAGAAAGTGTGCATACCAAGTAGGAGAAAGCAACTGGCCCATTCATAGGCCTGTACTGTTGTGAAAATTAAAGTGGTAACCTATAAAAACTTCTAGAAAAGAGTATTCATAGATCTTTAGTTTCCTTCCATTTCCAGCACATAGTAAGTCTTCAATATCCATTCATTCACTTAGCATTCATAAAGTGATTCCAACGTGCCAGGCTCTATACTGCTGTTGAGAACATAATAGAATTGAGAAAGGGTGAAGATGTGTTGCCTGGTCTTGTGGAGCTTTCAGCTTACAAGGAATAATATAGAAATCAAAATGAAATTGAAATAAAGTGAGGAAAATACTGTTTCTGGAAGAAGTCCAGCATGTTGTGGGATCACAGAAGAAAGGTGCAGGGAGGCGTAAAGTGGGCATAGTCCCAAAAACTATCCCTGTAAACAGACTCAGCATGTACTATCCTATTCCTCACATATAGATATCTATCCTCTCATCCTCTGAATCTGTAGCAGAAGTACCCATGGCTCTGAACAGCTTAATTTTAAATCACTTTTTTTCCAAGACTGGGCAGAACTATGAAGTACAGGTAATGAGGTAGAAGGTTACCTTCTCTGCTCTTATAAACATAATACTTTAAACTTAATTATAACCGTGATTTTTATCTTCTCATTGGGAAATTCATATTACCTGCTTTTTCTATTAACTTCCCAAAAATCTATGATTATACATAGTTATAATTTTGCTTAATTAATAGCAGCTTAATCCCTTACAATGCAGTTAAGATTCCATCATGAAAACTCCACAAGGTGGCGACAGAGCAAACCTTGTCTATGGGAAACCGTATGCTCAGGAAGGAAGCAAGGAAAGGCTTTACCACTTACTTGTTTTCTAGGAAGGACTTGGATGTGACAGCCTGGAATGCTTGTGTCTGCCACTTCCTCCGAGGACACCTCTTGTACTGAGTGTCCTGGTAACATAATGAACGTCAGGCAGTTCTTGGTCTCATCTGAGAATGTTGCTCAACATGAGAATTCCTTTTGTAAGATATTTCACAATTTTCTCTGTAGTTTATTGAGGATATTCTGCGGTATTATTCTTAACTCCTAAGGAACACCCTGCTTCATTTATGAGCATGTAAGCAGTCAACTTCTGGAATGAATAAGGCATTTCTGAAAGTTACACAAGATATCACTCATAGTCTACGACTGCAGCCTTATTTACTTTGTCTGTCTATTAAAATCATAAGTTGTTTATCATAGAATATTTTCAAATTGATCATTTGAAGTCATAAAGTAATTTGACTCTATAATTGAAAAGACAAAAATCTCTGTCATAGTACAATCAAGTCCCTTTTGAAGTTTTTTAGTTCATTTAAGGGAGAAAAAAATTAATGAAGTCATCTGTGCTAAATTAGTTCTAAAAAACCTGAACAAATTCTAAGGATCAAGGAAGGACTGTGAAAAAAATCCCTGAGAGCTGCTAAATTTATATAATCTCAACACAAATACTTAAACAAGCAAACACCATGCATACATTATTAATCAAGAATTCAGAGGAGAAAATTTTAATTAATTATCTGTAACCAGGAAAAATTTTTATAATGCAGTATAATTTTACATTATAAAATGTGGCATAATCTGTCATTTCAGTGAATAGGTGTATCATCTTTTCCTTCATTTACAGACTTTACTCATCCTTTCATTTGTACCAATAGCAGTCTTTCATTGAAGTCACTTTTTCCTTCTGTCAACAAAATGCTAAGCGGGTTTCAGAGCCTGCCCGACATTCCAAGTGTTGATCCTGTGAGAACCTGATGGTGCAAAGGCAGCTGCCCAGCCTAAACTCATACTACTGCCACTTGTTGAGTATAAATACATAAATGTGAGGTAGTCTAGGGAGACTTCAATATGGTATTTCTATTTTTACAAGGATTCCTTATACATCATGTTTTAGTCTCTCTGTACAGATTTGCAAATATCTTTCCAAAAAATACATAACTCCACAGTATAAAAATTTTAAAAGTAGATCTGCTTTCTTTGGAGCAGGGTGGGACCCAGAGCTTCACCCATTGAACCTCTGACCATGACTCTGTAAGGTATCAGTAAAGCACACTGAGTCTCCTCAGTTTGATCATCATTTGCCTAGGGTATGACAAACTTGCAACAAAATGGATGTGCATTATATTTTTGTGGAAGTTGGATTTCCTGAGACTATCCCTAACTTCTCTTATCATGGTTGGCAAAAGTTTAAGACACTCCAGACTTTTGAATGATACAGGACTTGCTCTCTCTGTCTCTCCTTCCCTTTGCTGAACCAATAGACTGGGAGAACTACAAGGGTGTTAGGCATGAGGAAAGCAAACAATCTTCTAATGTAACTCCGAATCCGATTGACTGCACTTGCTACTTTCTCTCCAGTTTGCAGACATTAGGTGTTTTTTTCAGTTGAATTAATATGGGATCCAGTTTTTCCAAATGCTAACTAGGACGCTACAGCCACGAAATCACATGCTTTTTCTTTTTCTTTCACACTTGTAGCAAGGATTACTATTAAGCTCCATTCACTGGGCCAAAATGGAGTGTTCACAAAAAGTTTGCTCCTCATGTAGCACACTAGATATGACATATTTTATATAATACATAATAGGCTTCATTTGTTCTAAGCAAATGTGTGACAGTGCTCATTAAACAGATTGAATATGTTCATCAATAAATTGCTTAAAATATATGTCCATTTAAATCATAGCATTAACCAAGCTGAATTATAAATAATTCAAGAATATGTCTACAAAACACAAGCCAGTTTTCCAAATAATGGGTTTGGGTGCATGGGTCAAGTGGTTGACCACTTGTATACACACACACACACACACACACACACACACACATATAAAGTATATACATGTCTCTGTTAGTGCTGGAATATTCCCCTGAGACTGGGATATTTATGAAGAACAAAAATTTGCTGTCTCACAGTTCTGAAGAAATGAAGTACAAGATCAAACTTCTGGTAAGTTCTGTGTCTAGTGAGGACCCAGTTTCTGCTTCTATGATGGTGCCTTGAATGCTGTGTCCTCATATGGTAGATAGGTCAGAAGGGCAAAAGGGCCTGAAGTCATTCCCTTGTGCTTTGATTTGGGTACTAATCTTAACCTTATGACCTATTAACATTGTTTACTTGGGGATAGAGCTTCAACATGAATGTTGGTGATGACACAAACATCCTAATGTGCTGTTTGTTGGTGGCTTCCCTGTCAGATGACCTGCAAGCTCAGTGCTAATGAAGAACAGGAAGGCTGTGATGTGACCCTCAGACAAAGTAAGCATAATAGATAAGCTATGTTCCAACATAAGTTATGCACTGCTGGTTATGAATAACTCAAGGTTAATGAATCAATAGTATATATTAAGTAAGACATCTTTGAGACTCAAAGGAACATAATCCTGTGTATCCCCTAGGAGCAATGGATCAGGGTTCACAATGCACTGCTCACAACAATTGTTCAGAATACAACCATCACCAAAACTGGGCATGGACTTCATCCTTGGTTGACCATAGGCTACCAGAGATCTTAATCTCTGGTTCTCACCTCTGACAGGAAAATAGAATTACAAGTGGGACTAAAAGGAAAAGTAACTGACACTACACTTCTAATCATGGAGACTCTAAGGGCAGGGATAAGGGAGAGTAATGGATGGGGTTGAAGGAACCAAAATAAAGTGTACTCACAGAAGGGATACACCAAGAAACCCATTTGAACATTGACTTAGGAACTAATACTGAAAGACAGGACAGTAAATACATACAGTGTGTGTGGGGAGTACTTGTAGGAGGAGAGAAAGTGAACAAAGGAGATTAAGGTGAGGGAAAATGGTTGACTTCATATACCTATACAAAACATAACAATGAAACCTCTTGCCATTGATTGAAGTGGCACTGGGAGGAGATCAAGAGGGAGAAGTGGTGGAAGCAATCTAACTAATGTACAATATAAGCCTATTTGGAATTGTCACAATGGCTCCCTCCTGTACAGCAAATTTATCCTAATAAAAAATATTAAATGAATTTAAAAAAAAAATCCTCCTTGTAAATTTAATCTGCAGAAAGACTTGAGGACAGCTTTCCAGATGGTCACCTGTTTCACTTTGCTGCCACAAAAAGTCATTAAGAGGGCCACATTAGTACTTCTTGTTGGGGTTACTCTTTAGGGGCAGTGTGTATATGTGTATAAGCATATTGGGCTGCCAGTCATTGGGCATGTGAACGGTGCAGGCCTAGTGATAAATGCTTCACAGTCCATCTCTCATTTCACAACTGATATGTTTAAATTGATTTGTCTAATCACACAATTAAGAGATAGTGCCAAGATGTGAACAGACATCCTGAGCCCAGACTCTCTGCGCTTAAGCGTAATTCCATACTGCTAGGTTAAGAGCACCTAACACTTTAAATTACACACAGTAGGCCCTTCATTGATACAAGTTAGTAAACAAGTGACGGAATGGAATAATAATTCTGAAAGTATCATTAAACCAGATTTATTGCCGTTTTCTTTGAAAAAGACATTGCTGCCTCATGTGGCCATTAAGTTGTAACTGCAGCTATGATTGTCTCTGCTTTTTAAATGTTAAAAATTCAAATGAAAAATCAGACAACAATGGGAATGTGTTACCCAAGGTCTTCAGAATTACCAACTAGAGGATAAAATGCTAAAAGGCGACTTAAAACTGATGGAGCCTGAAAGTTTCTTTGGGGTTTAACAAGAATAGATAGATCTAGAAAGAAAGGAAAAGATAAGCAGCTTTTCTCAAAGGAGAAAGGAAACAGAAACTTACAGTTACAAAACAAGGAAGAGAATGAAAATAAAAGCAACTGCATGAAACCTGACAGGAGTAGCCACCTAGTCAAGAGAAAAGAGGAAAATAAATTAAATCAGCATGTAAAAATATAAAGGAAGAAGAGTGACTTTTGAGAAAGTGTGGCTTGGGTTTTGTTTTCTTAACATTCTTACTCTAAATGGGTTCCTATCAAAATTACCAAGTTATGGTAGATTCCTTTAAAAAAAAAGAACTACTACTCTGTTTTCCATTGGGTGTTCCCACCATACACAACGCTCGTTACTCCATCTTTAAGCAACAGTGTGACTCTTACTTGAAAACTAACTGAATTGTTACTGATGGATATTATGTAATGCTGAGAGAGGGTTCAGTGAAGTCATCTACATAGAAATCCAACCAGTGAAACAAACTTGTATTTTTATCTGTATATTACCATTGTCTTCATAGCATTAATCCGTATCAAGAACATTGGATATCTTTTAGTTGTTACACATTCCCATTCCCTTTTAGAATACAGATTCCATAAAAAATAGGAATTTTGTTGATTGTATTAACTGCACCTAGAATAGGGCTGGTCGTATAGTAATATTTAGTAAATATTTTTAAACAGTTGAATAAATGAATGATATAATTTTAATAACAAACATTTAAACATCTACTTTTGATCCTTGCTCCACTAGCTTACCAATTCCCTGGTATTAAGAAAATGATTACTTCTCCATATATAATTAGCAATCCCTTCTCATTTCCTGGTGTTTAAAACCAAAAGACAAAAGGGTAGGTACCACAGAACAGACTGGTTTTTGGTGGCTGTTTAGTTTGTGTTTTAACATATTGAATGAATGAAAATCTCTACAGGAAGTTTGCTGGGAGTGGAGGGGTTCATTGTGCAGTAGCCCTAAAAGAGATCTTCATAAGCCCAATAACTAGGCAACCACTCTACCACTTGAGCCATGCCCCCAAGCCCTGCACCCAATAATGTAAGTCAATAATTCAACACCTGTATAGAAACATCAAACTTAATTCTCCTCTACCTTTATCCAAAGTCAATTCCAAACAAGAAATAGAAGTATTTTATGAAGAAACAAAAAAGAAAACACCTGTAAGACCAAGGTTCTAATCACTCCAACAACCTTCACTGTGTGCTGGCATTAGGCCAGCTGCTAGCATCAACTTGAAACTCTCATTGGGGAGAAATTAGCAAGGGCCTAGTATATCCAGAGTGTTTTACTGGTTGCTGTAAATATGTCCCTTATTCAATCACCTTTCAGTCCTTTAAGGGAGAAAAAGTCTTAGCTACATAATATAATTAGAAAATAAAATAATACAACATGCTATAAAGTGCTTATTTGGATATTTTGCATGCCCCCCCCCCAATACTCATGAAGACTGCAGATTTCTCATATTGTCTCACGTGTCACCAGACTTACCTGGATTTTCCAGACTTCAGTGAATATGTATTACCTACATAATACTTTTCCAAAATGTCTTTTCGATAGCCTAAATGACCCAGCCATTCTCCATATAATTCCCATGAAAGTCTAATTATAATATATTTGTATTACCACTTAGTCACTCAGGCCTGCAGAAGGCCTCTTTCTTGAGTACCAACCTTAAGGAGTCACATTGATGTGGCTTCTGTACTGAAATGAAACTGCCTGTTTTTCAGTGTGAATGTCTTTTTTTTCCCTCTCATGACATAGACAAATGTTGATGTTTACTACAAGTTGGTACATTAGTTGCTAATTAAGTTCTTAGATGCTTCAGCCAAAACTTGCTGTATTGGATCCAAGAAAAGAATGGCAGCTATATCAAAAATAAGTTGTAGGGGATTTTTTTTTTTTTGCGTGTTTTATTAAAGAATACAGGGAACTTAGATGCTGGGACTTAGGAAGTAGTCAGTGTTGGCTTCCTCCTAAAGTGAGTTGGTGTCTAAAATCCTTCATCTGTCACAAGGCCCTGGTCAAAGCTGTATACATACAAGTAAGCATGAGTCTACAAAGCTAACCTGTTTATTATTACTTACTCTTCATACTTAGTCCCTGATTTGCCGAGGAACAAATTAGTTCTTGGGCACCCACAGGAGGTCAGGTTTATTTTAGGAAACGGACAGAAGTAACTTCCTCATGAGGTATAGGGTTCTACAATTCTGGACAGATGTCTCGGTAACTTTCTCTCTCTACCTACCTCTTGCAGTCCCGCCCCTCCGGCTGGGCCAGACCTGCCCGTATTCACTAGCAAAGGGTAACTCCTTCCTGGTCAAATCAGGATCTCTTCATTTTTTCCCCACAGGGAAGTCTCTAATCACACACTGTCCTGCCCTCTACATTTACTGACAGGGGTCTGATTGTTGAGGGCACAACACCGCTAGGAAGACAAAGTAGCTAGGAAGGCAGGAAAAGCATTGCCACAGTGAGGTTGTCTTTCCTAGTGTGGGAGAAATGGATTGCTTTCTTTTTCTATTTCCCCTGGTGTCCTTGACTAGTAGCGACCTGAGCGTTGCTCCTCCCTAGGGAAACTCCCTTCCCGCCCAGATGATTACGTTTGGGGAAGAAGTCCTAAGAAGGGAATCGAAACAGAAACCGGTCAGGCAAATTATAAGAACAGCAGGACTCACAGCTCCCACCCGGGGTAGGGGCAGCGCGTGGCTCTGGTGGAGTCCAAGGGACTACCGGGGTCAGAGCACACCTGGCCGCCTGCGCCCCGGCCCGCGGGCCCTGCCCACCTGCCCAGGTGCGCCCACGCTCGCGCGCACCTGCCGGGGCCGCGCATCGTGGTTGTCCCAAGCGGCACAGCTCTCACCTGTCGACCGTCTGATCCGGAGAAGCCAGTCCAGTCCCTTTTCCTGAGAACTGAAGATGTCGAAGGAGAATTCCGCGGACAAGAGTTTCCGCTATCTCATCTCGTGCTTCAGGAACAGAGTGAAAATGTGCATCCAGGTAGAGCCTGTGCTAGACTACCTCAACTTTCTGCCCCAAGAACTGAAAGAGCAGATTCTCAGCACGGCGACCACCTGTGGGAACACTCGAGCAGTGGAAATGCTGCTCAGCAATTTGGAGAAGGCGGTCTGGCCCCCCGGCTGGACCCAGGTATTTGTGGAAGCCCTGAGGAGAGCGGGCAGCAGCTTGGCAGCCCGCTACGTGAACCCCCAGCTCACGGACTTACCCTCCCCTTCTTTTGAGAGCGCCCATGATGAGTGTCTCCAACTGCTGAACCTCCTTCAGCCCACTCTGGTGGACAAGCTCCTGGTGAGAGATGTCTTGGATAAATGTGTGGAGGAGGAACTGTTGACAACTGAGGACAGAAATCGGGTATGTGTAGTTCCAATGGTGCTGGGGTTTTAGGCAGATTTTGTAAAAGGGAGGTTGCTGGTCCATTTACCCCATCCTACATGGTCTTTGACATCTTTGGGAAAACCTGGTTCCCACCTTCTTTAAAAAGGTACTTCAAAAGACAATTTTGAAATTTTAAGTATAAAAGCTAATTTTCTAATCCTTTGATGAAATAAACTGAGGAATTAACACAAGAGCGGGGATGTGCATCAATAAAGTTTATGAACACTTGCTATGTGCAATAATTACAAATTTTGAAATGTATTATCACAGTGCATGCTCAAATAACCCACAGTGTGTCTTAGTGGTATTAACTCCATTTTACAGATGAGAAAACTGAGATAGGTTAAAAAAATTGTTGAAGGTGTTCCAAGAAGAGCAGTGGCAGAGTTAAGTTACTTGGGTTCTGATGGTGTAATGTAGTTCCACAGGCTGAATCCAGCCTGTGACTCATTTCTGCAGGACTACAAAGCTAAGAATGATTTTCCGATTTTTTTTTTCCTGTGCTCATAAAGTTTTATTGGAACACAGTCATGCTTAATTGTTTATATACTTTTTGTGGATGCTTTGTCACAGTTGGACATAGACAATATGACCTATAAACCTAAAATATTTATTATTTGCCCATTTTAAAGAAATGTTTTCCAAAAATCTCTGACCTATATCATACATGGTCCCATTAGTCTTGGTCCAAACAAGGAAATTATAAATCTCTCTCTCTTTCCTCTCTCTCTCTCTCTCTCACTTTTTTTTACTTTAACCAAAGTTTTAAAAAATATGTTGCTGCTTATTTCAGTTTTTTGTATTAATGAAGGGATCAAGAGTTTTTTTAAAGGTTTCATTCTTGACAGGGTAAATTTTACAAGCATCATTACAATTAATGTAATGTTCATTATTTTTCAATGACAGAAGACATACCATGAAGTATAAAAATGCTGACCTATTTGACTTATAAGTCAAAAGTCTTATTTTGAGAAGGTCATACACAAATGAAACCATCCCTACAAGTCAAAGGCTTTGTGTATCCTATGTTCTGATTTTGACATTTTCTTTCTTTTTGATCCATCAGTTGTTTGTATCTTTATTATAAATTGCTTAGCTATAGCCTATGAGGTGACTTGGTCTTAATGACTAAAGTTAATGGTCCTTTGTAAACTGTACAGCCTCTGGGCCTGTCTATGGACCCAAACATGTATCTAATTTTCATGGCCAGTTTTCCCAACAAGTAAATGACTTTACACTGTTGTCTGTAGTGTTTATATCGTTTTGTGTATTGAGAACCAACTAGAACGCATTATAGTAGTCCAGCTGGATATGACAAATGTGTACATCACTGTGGCAGAATCTTAATTTGGAAGAAAGTATGCAGCCTTCAAGCCAGCTGGAGATGGAAGATGGCATTTCCAGCCACAGTAGCTGTTAGGAAGTCCAGAAGCAACAGAGTCCAGTAACACCACAAAGCTGTTTATGTTTGGTGGTATGATGTCCCGATTGCCAGTGAAACAGCACTTCTCCTTATTTACTCTAAATACTTCTGCCTATCAGCATCACTTTTGTCTTGCCTGGATTGAATTTCCGCCAGCTACATTTTATCCAAGTTCTTGATTCTGGCAAGCTTGGAGGCAGCTAGCAGTAATGCAGGGGATTTGACACAAAGAAGATAGAAAGTAAAGGGACTTTTGTGTACTGGAGGCAGTTAAGACCAAAGCAACTCAAACTTTCTCTCAGATTCTCATTTCAAAGGAGGCCCTGAAAAACTGAATCACTATGTATTTAAGGCTCTTGAATGAGCAATAGTGTGTCTATGAGAGTGTGTAATCATTTTTGTATGCATCATTTTATATTATCAGTTTCAAAAATAAGCATAGTAGACAATGGTGGACTATGGAAGGGAGCATTACATCTGGAAAATCTCTTGATACGGATACCATCGATGCTTGATTACCTTACAGCAACAAAGTATGATAGGAAGACTTGGATTTGAGGTCTATCTTTGCTTCTTATTATATGTGTAACTTTAGGGAGTTATTTAAGTTCCAGATCCTGTGTTTACTCATGAAAACAAATATAATTATAATAATTTCTTTCCTCACAGTATTTTAGTCAACATCAAATGAGAAACAGTGCTTATAAAAAAGCTTCATAAATAATAAAGAACAATTTTGATGTGATTATTACATGGGCTTTTCATTGTCACTCATTTGGTTTTATTTCCTTGTAAAGTTAAGATTTCAGGGACTTAGGTAAATCTTCCATGTTGAAATTCAGACCTACTTCTTTACGTTCCTGGTAGATTAAACTAATTTGAAGGAAAAACTGTCTTTCATCTTGTAAGCTGCAAGAAGATAGCCAGGCCTAGGTATGGTGTTGGTAGCTAATAAGTATTGATTTTATAATTAAATGTTTGAATTATTTGCAAAAAGCTTCTGGAATAAAAGTTGAGACACACACACACACACACAATATCTGTGCCTTGCCAGATATTGAGGAATGGATGGACAATGGGCATTAAATTTCCAAATTTGAGTTTTGACAGCTTAAAAAAATGTCAAAAGTTAAGCTTAGCCTACCTAAGTAATCAGGACTCCTAAAAATAATCTTTTATTTTTATTCTTTTCTTGTGTCCCAGTAGACATTTCCTACTTGATTGGTCATTTTAGTTTAGGATTCCCGTTTTAGTTTAGGAAACCATGCCTTCAATTATAGCAGGGCTTCTGAAAATGACCTAAGACTTGGTTTTGTGTCCAATGAGTACTCAAAGAGCGTATTTAATTTGTTGATTTATTCTTTCATTCAGTTTGAATTTTTTAAGGGGTATCTTTGTGCTAGATACCAAGCTAGTGGCAGGAAGATAAGAGAAAAACACAAGACTCTGTCTGTGCTTTCCTGGAGCTTATGTTGTAATGTTAATCAGAATTCATTCTTCTAACCAATAGTTAAAGAATGTGTACTGTTTGGAAGGCACTATTCTCAGTGCTGGAAACTCAGCAATAAATGAAGGAGTCATTTAATTGAGCATCGTAATAAAATGATCCCTCACAGAAAGGGAGTGCCCCATTACTGCCCCACTTCTTTTAGGATGCTTAGTGCCTGCTTGGCATATCCATTGACACAGACAGTGATGAACTCTCAGGCAAAAATGATTACATGCATGTTTCCATAGTATCTTATTATCAACCTGAACAGTTAAAGAGAGGAACATGTTTTAGCCCAGGTGAAACAATACTTGGAGATTTGGTGACCCCATGCATCTCTCATTTGCATAGAGAACCAGAAATACACCATGACTAGTCCATGTAAATTATTTAACATGTGAATTTTGCTTACCTGATTTACTATATATAGTGAGAGAGAGAACAAGTCTGTATTAGTGGATCTGTGTCAGGGGTTGACAGGAGATGGGAGAGGGAAAGAAATTCCTAAGGAATGAAAAATATTTAAACAATTCATGTATATATGAATATGACATAATACACTAAAAGACATTAACTATTAGGGGAACATGGGGATAGATAAATAGTAAATAATGGGTATAAATTTGATTAAAGAATGAAATATACAGGCCTGAAATACCAAGACAAAACCCCCTTGGACTATCAATATACACTTTAAAAAATAAATGAAAGACAGGAGAATAAAACAGGTCTTTTCCAGGTGAGTACCAGTGGAGGTGGGTGGTCATAAGGAAAGGGTGAATGAGGGTGAATATGGTGAATGTATTTTGTATTCATATATGAAAAGAGAAGAATGAAACCTATTGAAATTGTTCTAAGGGGGAGGGGTGAATCTAACTAAAATATATTGTAAGATATATATAAGCACATATGTAAATATCACAACACATCCCTCTATACAACTATTATATGCTAATAAAAAAAGAAGAAAAAAGTACTTAGCTATGTGAATTTGACAATAAATATTCATTTGACAAAGACATGTAAATTATTTAACATGTGAATTTTGCCTCCTGATTTACTATTAAAATTAGCTGAACTCTGCTAGACTCAAAAATCATCATTGTACTTAAGTATCTAAGATTCTTATAAAAGAGAAAATTTTCCTATCAAACAGTACAATTGTGTGGCAAGCCAGTGCTTTAGGACAGTATCTTTGGTTTCCTCACTGGTTTCTGTTAGAAGAAGTATGTCAAAGAATTTAAAATATGACTGCATTGCATTGCCATATCCACTAGAGAATGAAAAATATTTAAACAATTCATGTATATATGAATATGACATAATGCACTATAAGACATTAAGTGCTAGGGGAGCATGGTGTTAGATAAATACATCTTATATTCCCTAAATTAGATAACTGTGTATCCATTGACATTTTTAACTTCATAGAGAAAGCTTCCACTTAGGGAGGGAATCAGTCTATCTACCATTACATTCTCAATTCTAAATATTCACCTCCCTGGAACTTTAGTTATTATGTTTATATGTTGGGATCTAATATCTTTCTAATATTAGAGAAGAACAGATATGTATATGATTACTTCAAAGGGAATTGATATACCTTCCAGCACCAAAACTGGCAAGTTTTATTAAAAAAATTCAGAATCTTAATGAGGCTTATAAAATTGCATGGACATTATATGCAGTTACACACTCAAGTAATAAAAATACTTGTAGGAGATAATGATATCATGAGCTCCAAATGCCTGGACTCAGGAAGGGCAAAGAAAACAACAAATCAGATTACACAGAAGAAACCAATTTAGCAGATTAGCAGTTGAAGAAAAAGTAATCTAGAGAATATGCTTAGATTTTTGCTTCATTCATTCATTTTAGAACATTCTTTATAAAGTTTTTAAAGCAGATTAAATAATGGGATAATAAAAAAGAGAAATGGTAAAGTTAAAATAGGGTGCTGAAACCAGTCTTATTTACATCTACAGCAATTACATCACAAATTAACGGATCATACTAAAAGTCTTACAAGCAGTAAGAAGACAAAAAATTTCCATTAAGAGGCAAATGAAGTTAGAGAAAAGTAGGAAATGAGCAAGAACCCTCTTAGACAATGCCATGGAGGAGATGGGTTAAAAATCAGTTAAAAATTTATTAAGCTCAAATAGTCATGTTAACCACATTTGGCCAGAAAATGAGTTTAAAACTGGAGATTATTAGCTCTGATTGTAACTTAAGTGGATAGCGTTCAGCTTCTAAAGCCAAATGCCTAGAATCAAATTCTACCTCAACCACTCACCAGCTGTCTGACTTTAGAGAGGTAACTAAGCATCTGTGTGCCTTGGATTCCTGATCTGTAAAGAGGGTTTATAGCAGTGCAGTGCTGCTGGGTTAATATATGCAAAGCCCTTAGAACAGCCTAGCAACTCTTAGCTAACAAGATTTAAATAGCATTTGAATGGAGATCATGCTGAACCCTCCCTGTACTAAGTAGTGTCTGCTAGTGAAATGTGTGTAAAAGTAAATAGCTTTCCCAGTCAGTCATAATAATAGCTAGTACTAAGTTTGTGCCAGACACTGTTGCAAAAATGCTGATAAGTTCCTGATGCTAGCAGGTTGTGGAAGAAAATTATAGTACTAGAAAATACATGGATTTTGTAGGAAAGCGCTAATTAAACAATCCAAATTATGTAGGCATTGGCAGATATTGAGAAGGAACCTGGAGAATGTCTAAGTCAGTATTTCTCATCTAGAATGCTAATCAGAGTCATGGGAAATGCTAAAAAAATTGAAAAAAATGTATAGGTTATCAACATCAACAAAATATGTCAGAATCTCTTGGGTAGTTCCTAGGCATTAGTATTTCTTAAATCTCCATAGGTGATTCTAACCTGCAAGTAAGATGGTGAAACCCTGAAATCTATAGTCAGCAGCCTCACTTTCCACATCTATATGTGGAGGTCTGGGGAGAAACCATTCTCCTGACGCCACAGACAGCTGTTGATGTCCTGATTTCTTTCTGGTCTAACATGGCTTGTGTTAGTCTATCTCTAAATGTTTGTTATTCTGTTAGGATATGGGAAGATGCACTTTAATAATGACTATACAAATAACCACATTTTCAAAACATTGATCAGATTAATACAGAAGGGAAAGCAAATGAAGGCTGAAGATTGTAAGGAATGGATATAGAAAATAATTCCTACTCATATTAAAAAGGAATATAGAAACAAATTTCTCCTAATGTGAAACAAAAAGTTGGGAAATTTTTATTATAGCAATAATAAATCATGCAAATATTAAATAAGCAAGAATATAAATCCGTGGTAGTAATTACTTCCATCATGTTAAAGCGAAGAAAGAGGAGTTGGACATGAAGTAAACATTTCTCATTTACATTATAATCTTAATGAGTTAAAAAGAAATAGCAAGCCATACAAACACTGAAAGTAATCAATAAAGAGAAACATGGCAAGGCTACAAATTAAAGATGATTAATCCTTATTCAGAGTCTCAGGTGAAATATTAATTTCCTAAGTGCTAGTTTTGAATATTTCTGTGGCTCAAAAACTGGTCATATTTAGAAGGGAGCATGGCTCAGATTTTTTTTTTTCCTGATGGACTTCATAATTGCTACAAGAAACACTGCATATTCTTAGTGTTTGAATACAAGCCTTTGTTTATATTTATGCTTAATTGCTCAATTTTCCTAAGGAATCTTTCCTGCATACGTTTATTCAGATGTTCCATCTTCTTTAAGTCTTCTTTTCTCTTAAAACAGATTTCTGCTGCAGAAAATAATGGAAATGAATCAGGTGTAAGAGAGCTGCTAAAAAGGATCGTGCTGAAAGAAAACTGGTTTTCTACATTTCTGAATGTTCTCCGCCAAACGGGAAACGATGAACTCGCCCGAGAGTTAACAGGTGTTGACGGCTCGGAAGAAAGCGCAGGTATTCTCATTTCACAAGGGAGGGTTTTGCACATTTTACCTAGTGCTTGAGCCTTTCGGGAAGCCTGCACATATAACGCCGAACATCAAGATTTGTGAAGTGAAAATTTTTAAAAGGGAAGGGATTTGAAAAACGATTTCTTTTTATCCCCTTTACAAATGAGGGAACTGATGCCTGGGTAAAGATGAACTTGTCACAGTCCGTTTTACAACCTTCAGTGAGCTGGGCTGGGATACTAGAGTTTGATTCCTAGTCTTTCTACACTCTGCCATCAATTTTATTTTGGGAACAAGATTATTTCCTGAAATTTTATCAGTATATTTTAACATTAAAAATATAAAAATAAGTAGGAAGAAAATATTTTAGTGGTTACTATAACTTTGCTGCATAGTCTTCTGCATAGTTTCCTAAAATTGTAAGTAACTTTTAAACATTTGATAAAAGGCTTCCAAATGTCAACATATCTCAACCTTACTTAATGGGAATTTAAAAAATTATCTGATAATAATAATACTTTGTAGCCCTTTTACATAAATTACTTGTAAATCTGATTTAAACTGTCATCTTATTTTTCTTTTCATAGTATGTATCCTCTGCTTTCAAAAATACTGAAAAGTTCATTTCAAATTGAAAGCTCATTGTTAACAAATTAGTGGTAATTATAATCATTTCAAAATTACTTCATTTCTCTTCAGTCAGTCAGTCAGTCAGTCAATGAACATAGAATGAGCCTGCCAGGAAATGTTCTAGGTGCTGAAGATACGGAGTTAAAGGAAACTCACAAAATCCCTATTCTCATGCATCACACTTTCTAGTGAAATGAGATACATGGTAAATAATTTTCAAAAATATACAGAGTATGCAAAACAGAAACAGCCATAGATTGTATAAAAAGAAATGTGAGTATTGAACTGAAATTACCACATCACGAGAGAAATAGCTTGCTGTGTATTATGTGTATCATTTTATGAAATAGCTTCACTTTTGTCCTGTAGTGATATACAGAAACATATCGATAAATTTATCAGACTCATTTAAAAGTTGCCAATCCAGATTCCAAAAATCAGACAGTAATTCCATGGTCCATCCACCAGCAAGTTCCAGTGTTTCTATTAGCTTTACTTCTACCTCTCTATCTCCATCCGTATCTCTCTGTAGAGAGACAGACTGTGAAAAAAGGGAGAGAGAGACACTGACTCCCAAATTTGAGATGAACATAAGTTCTCACTGGAATTACTCAAGGGTTTGGAGGACTCACTCATCAAAGGTAGTCAATCTAGCTTTCAACAGGTAAACTCCATGACATCCACTAGCAAGTTCCAGTGTCCTTAACTATCTTTGCTTCTCTTCTGCCACAAACTGTTAACTATGTAAAAAGTGTTCTTAATAAGAAGTGTCTTTATTTTGCTTCATTTTCCTGGAGGAACCTCAAAAGTACTGTGTACATCCAATATCAAGACCATGTTTTTAGGGCCAGGAACAGTGGTTCACATCTATAATCCCAGCTATGGGGGAGATATAAGTAGAAGAATTGCAATCTGAGACCAGCCTGAATGAAAAATGTTAGATCCTATTCAAAAATTAAGCAAAATGGACTGAGAGCAGGGATGCTGAACTGGCAGAGCACTTCCCTAGCACAATCCTAGTATGGAAATAAAAAAGAAAGAGGTCACATTTTTTCATGAATATATTATTTCTGGGTCATTTTCCCATGGCATAACTATAATGCCAGTTTGCTGAGTCTGAAGGGATTTCTAGTCAAAACTGCATACCTTGAGAGGGCCAAACCTGTACATGCCTCAAGGAATTCATGATGAGTTTCCACTCAAGACCTCAGGGGACCATTGCCATCCATGACAGTCATTCTTGAACTTGAAATGGCTACAGTTTAGACTCTTCTGTTTCCCAGGAAATTGTGGTCCCAGTGTAGGAAGTGGTATTAGAAAAGGCAACTTTTCATGCTTACATGTTAGAGCACACTTACTCCATTTTATGTTTGATTCTTTTATTGTTTAGAAAGGAGAGTGAAAATCTGCCCCAAAATGTTTTCCAGGTCCTCCAACATATTTTGCAACATTTAGTGCTAAGATATTTTTAAGTTCCATTTTACTAGGTATCTTGTTCCAAGTTTAGTGTAATCTTTCAAATTGTAATTTTTTGAACAATAGTAATGTAGCTAGACTGTATTTAGTAAATCCTACATAGTTCCAGTATTATGACACATATGATATGTGTACGGTATCCTCATGCCTTCCTTTTTACCTTCCTTCCTATATGCCATAACTCTGTATTGTAATTAGATTTTTATGAGTCTCTAAGTGTTCCAACTCAACCACAAATTCTGGTTAGCCAAGGTCAAGCACTTTATGAAGTGGGAAAAGACTACAAAAAGAAAAAAGTGATCCTTTTCTTCTTCTTTGACCCCATTCCAGTGTCCTCTCACACCCTGGACTTTTCTTCCTTTCAACCAAATAGAGTGATGATGGATGTTGACTCAGATATGTAGGACTATCTGCAGAGTAAAAATAGGTTTCGAGTCTTCCTTTAAAGGTTGGATGGAAAGTGCAATGCCCCATCTGAAACTCAGTGCTTTTACACTCTCCCACTACTTTTAAATGCATTCAGACCTCACTCCTGACCAACTCATGACAAATAAGCATTTCCTTAGAAAACCAAATCAGAATAGTTGAAGATTTAAATATCTTTTGCTGAACTCATCTGAGCATTTTTATGGCAGGTCCTCATGTCCAGAACAAAGTTAGCTAAGAGTTTTCATGTGATTAGGAGCTGCTACTAACTGAGTTTAGCTCCCACAAAATTTATAGATTGAAATCTTAGCCCTCAGTGTAATTATATCTAGAGAGAGGGATATGAAGAAGTGATTAAGGTTAAACGAGACTAAAAGAGTGAGGCCCCAATCCAATAGGATTATGGCCTTAGAAGAAGAGAAAGAGGAAAGGAGATCTCACTCTATTTCCATCCTGTGATGACATAATAAGAAGGCAGCCATTTGCAACTCAAGAAAAGTGACCTCTAGGCACTGACCCTGGTGGGACCTGGATCTTGACTTTCAGTCTCCAAAATTGTGAGTAAATTTCTGTTGTTTAAGCCACCAGTCTATTGTATTTTGTTCTCAGCTAACTAATACAAACCTTGGTATCACTAAAACAAATGCCTAAACATGTAAAAGTGATTTTTAGAACTGGATAATGACTAGAGAGTAAAGAGTTTTGAGGTGAATGTTCAAAATATAGATGTAAAGAGTTATTCTGGTGATGTCTTAGAAGGAAATGAGGACCATATTGGAAACTGGAAGAAAGATGACCCTTGTCATAAAATGGGATATAACTTGGTAGAAGAGTTTTCCAGTATTTTGTGAAAGTAGTCCATATAGGTAATGAATTTGGGTATTCAACTGAGGAGCTTTCTAAGCAAAATGTCAAAGAAGTAGTGTTGTTTCTCCTGATTAGTTAGGATAAAATGAAAAAGAAGAGAAAATGAGTCAAAGAAGGAACTTAAAGATTTGGGACATTCTTAACCTGTCTATGTTATTTTAAAAAATGAGAAAGTATGCGCTGAAAAAGACTACTAAGGTGTAATGAGCAAACAGCTGACAGAAAGAGTGTGAATGTGACTCATGGGTTAGATTAGCCATTTCAGCAGAAACCAGGATTTGACCAACAAAGACACTTCATTTTGAACTAAAGAGGACAGAAAGTAGGATGGAATAAAGAAAAGCTATCAGATTTCTTGGACCTATAGAACCAATGCATAAAGTTATTTCACAGTGAATATGAGCTATTCTTTAAGGAAAGGAAAGCTCATAAAGAGTGCTGTTTCCCTCTTCATATCCAAGGGTGGGGATGTCTGTCTGGTTTGGATTAGGTGCCTCAGAAGTGAGGCTACCCTCACAGAAATCTGGAAGGGCAAGGCCTTTTGAGAGAGGAAAAAGGGTGAGACTGCCTTATAGAGCCTTGGGGTGAATCTACCTACTCTTATATCTACAGATTTTGTCTTTAGGGGGCAATTAATGATGAATGAAGTCATAAAGCTAGGCCTGATCTAATGTTTGGGGTCATATCATGAGAGGTAAGACAAAAGGAAAGAGAAGCATCTCTTCACTAAATGAGGACACAGTGAGAGGGTGGTCTGGTGCACTCTGAGGAGAGTCTCATAGACATCAGCCCTGCTGGCCCCATGGGTTTCCAATGCCCAGAACTGTGAAAAGTAAATTTCTGTTGTAAACCTCCCAGTCTATGGGGGATGTTGTTGAGGCAGCCCCAGCAGACTGATAGAGAGCCTAGACTCTGGATTCTTGTGCTTATCTACTCCTGGCTCCTTCCCTAGATGTATGACTTTCAGCCAGGCACTAGACCTCCCTGTGCCTGCCTTACTTGCCTATAAAGTAGAGATAATATTACTTACCACCTGGAATTATTTTGAGGGTTAAATGATTTAATATATATAAAGCACTTTACAGTAAACACAAAGGAGATTGAGTATTATAATTATAATCCCTAAACACACTTAATACTTGGCTGTAAACATTGTTAAATTGACTTCTTGTCTGAGTCACAACTGTTTACTTTGGGAAATTCTGCACACAAAGTTGGGCCCATTTTCCCCTTATTCTTTAATGACACTTTAAGAAATTTTCTTTATGGCATCAGACTTCTCTGACAGATTGCAATTTCAGAAAGAACAGAAAGCCTTGCATTTCTTTGTACCCCACTTGTCCCTTAATAAAACACTGAATGTACATTGGTTGAAGGCTGCAAAGCAGGAAAGGGAGGAATGGCCAAAGAAGAAAGAAAGGATAAAGAATATTTTATTGAATTAAAAGAAATCCTCAGGAATTCAGAATACAAGAATTTAGTCTGACATTAAAGCAGATGTACATCTTGTGTAGAACATATAGTGAGAGAACAAAATGGCAAGAGCACAAGCTAAAGAAAAACTACTAAATTTGCATTTTCATTAATTCAGCCTTAAATGTAGCTTTGAATCACTGAGTCAGTGACTTACTTCCTAAAGATAATGGTCAGACAGGAAATCATCTCACTTTTCTTGTACAGGATTTTTAGATAGTTTGAGTGTTACAAAAACTTACTCTCTGTGTTCATACTGAAAGTATTGTGTATTGTATCATAACAAAACACATTCCAGGTCAAAATTTTAAAGTATATTACAGCAAACCTCTATAAGGGACCTTGGTTTTGTTTACAAAATAGCAGCAGCAACTATTTATATTGTATAAAAATTTGCATTGCAAATCAATGAGTTTTCTTTTCAGAATTCTAATGAATTTAAGGGTGTACAGGTAACCTTTCTTTGTCTTCAATTTAACAATAACAGTTGTATGTGCTGTATAAAAACTTACCTTGCACTATCACTTACAATCTACTTTTATTCACAGAGACTGAAACATCCCATGAAGATGGTCCTGGAGTTAACGAACCACTTCTTTCAACTATGGGTCAGCTAAATCCAGAGAAAGAGGTCTCAGGCACGGACAACAATTCACCAGAGTCATCTTTTGCAGATTCTTCTGTAGTTTCAGGTACTGCAACATGTAGGTACTTTATACACACTAATTATTACTTCCAGAAAAATCACTTATAACATCAGGATCTATCAAACATGGGGAAATTTGGGCACTGGAGTTTGTAAGCATTTTTATTAAAATAATATTTTTAAAGAAGGTGAAATTATGAATAATTTTTCTTAGGCTTAAATGTCTTTAAAATGAGGGAATATGTATTATAAATATGAAGATATTTCCTTTAAATTTTACTTTCTAAGAAATCCTTGGTCATTCTAATATGGTAGCTAACATAAGCATGTGCTATGTGTTACGGATTCCAAAATACTTTCAAATTCATCAATTTAATTCATCCCCAGACCCCTAAATTGAATAGGACCATTGTCCTTTCCCCTCTTTTACAGACTGGAATGTCTCAGGGAGGTTCTTCGGGATCATGGAGAACAAAACCAATGATGATTTTTAAAAAAAGATGAATGGGTTTGGCTTGAACAGTAACTAACTGGTGTGAGGACTAAAGACCACTTTCTACCTTTTTGATATGGAAACAGTCCTGGACAAAGCAAATTGATTATTTTCCCCCTCTCCAACATACTCATGATAGAAAAATCCTACTCTTCCCTTCCCTCCAAAAGGGCCACATTCTATTTTCACAAGAAATAGTTGCTTAAAGTCTGTGATGTGCTGACTCTCTTGGGGGAAAAAAAAAAGAAAGCCCTGATTTATTCCCACTATGGATTATTTTATGCCTCCAACATAAAGTTACAGGGCACAAAGTTGGGAAGATGTGGACAGTAGCAGATGCACAAAGTTGGGGAGACGTGGACAGTAGCAGACCATTGCACAGCATTTCCACTATACAGATAGCATCCTTAGGAGTGAGATCTACTAACATGATTAAGAAATGATAAGTTTTAAGCATTTGCTACCTTTTTCAATGTAATTTGTTGTATTGTAAATTTACCTAATTTGACTTTCGGAAGGTGGCTATTGTTGCTCTGGAATTCTTGGGTGGTGAGAGTCTTTGTTCTGTGCTTAGAAATCAAAGGCAGAAACTCAAGCAAAGATCAAAGGAATTTTATTTGCAGAGAAACAATAGAAAAGTCCACACAGAGAGGTGTGTGGTGGGACCCAGAAACTGCCAGTCCCCTGAGTCAGATTGGAATCAGGTTTTAGAGTTTTCTATTGCCAAGAGAGGAGTATGTTTCGGTGTGAAGTGAAGATTTTGGTGTAAACAGGTATCTCTTGGGAAGGAGGGGGAGGGTTTCTCCCCCCGCCCCCCCCCCATCTTTGAGGAACATGTGGACCTCCCACCGTCTGCCCTTTTAAGTCCCCACCTTTCAATGATCACCCTAACTGCTGTTAGGAACAGAGACAATGAAGTCTATTCAGTAACTACTTCTTGTTGAAAGGGGGCAATGAAGGGCCCGGATGCATCAGGGCTGACCACAAGAGGGGTTATTAGCATCTGTAGTTTGATGGATTGCATGTGAGAGGAAACAAACTTAACAAGTAAGTTTAGAATGCAAGGCCCAAACACAAGTAAGAGAATAATGACAACTATAGGACACAGAAAGGGTAGGAACCATGTCTTAGAGGGGAACCAGGATTTTATTTGATCCCATACCTGTGTGGATACCTGAGTTTTGAGGGATTGTTCCCAGAGATACTTAGCCTGTTGGAAAATGTAGTCTGCATGTTCCTCTACGATGCCTGAAGTATTTATATTTGTGCCGCAGGAAGTACTGGTGATGGCACATACCCCTCCTTGTTTAGTCAAAAGAAAATCCAGGGCTATGTGGTGGTCCATACAGGCAAGGAAAGGCCCACCTGATCTGAGGTGACTTTTACTACTTTGGTCAGGTTTTTCATAGTTAAATGGTTGGCAATCACCCCATAGTTTATTCCATCCAGGGCTGCAATTAATACCATTATCCCTAAAACTATTAGAGTAATCTCTCCTTTATTCCTATGGGAACTTATTCCTGTTCATTGGGAAAATTCAGTCTGTTGTATTATGGTATTATTCCAAAAAGAGACATGCTCAGGATTGAGCAAAGCTGGGCAATTGCCCAATTTCCATGAGTATGATTTGGCTGTGGACATAACAGTTCCCATACCCAGTCCTTTTTTTGTGACTTTTCCACAAACCTATATCCTTCCTCAAGCATAAAATCCCTTGGATGTTGTTAGCCTGGGCCTGAGAGGAATCTCCTGGAAACACTGCTGGTGAAAGATAGAAGCACAGAGGTAGCAAGGCAGAGTTATACAGGTTTTTTTGTTTTTTTTTTTAAACACCTTTGTATTTTTCATTAAGCTGCATTGGTGATGACCAGTAGCAAGTATGCAATAAGAATTTTTACCAGTGAGGTTTGAAGACTTGGTCAGATTGGAAACAAGGCTCCCATTATAAGCACTAGCCCTAAGCACATTGGGACTCATAAAAGTAGGGTCCTTAGAGTTATTCATACAGCACAGCTGGTTGCCAGATGATAGTCCCTGTTTAGGTTTGTGAAGTCAAACAAGTCCTTTCTTTGGGGAATAGGCCCTAGGGCTTTTATTTTTAATTTATGTGATGAATAACAGGCTGGTGTATAGCTGTCTGGGAAAGAGACATTAAACATCCAAATTTTTGCCTAAGAAATGAACCCAAGCCAAGAGTGAGGCATAGTAGGTTGGTTCTTCCATGGGGTCCCTGTAAGAGTTACCATGACATAGAAGTTATCTTGCCTGAATATTGAAGAAGGGAGAGGACCATGAGTAAAATTTAATAAGACCCATGCCGGCAGGTGAGCAGCTGTCGGTCTCTCATAGCAAATGCAGCTGTCCTGTAGTGGGAATTTGGGAAGGGCAAATGCTCAAGAGAGGTTTAAAAACCCGTTGGCCTCCCATGAAGGGCTGTAGCTCTTTTCATATAGGAGTACTAGCGTACCCAGAAGACAAGCCCTATCACAACATAGCTAGCAAATAAAAGGAACATGCTAATGCTTCTTTTTGAGCTCCAGCCCAATTAGAAGGGCTGTATCAGCTACTTCCATTCCATTTGTAATTACTAACAGAACGAATAGACTGATTAAGAGGTATTGAAGTTTGGATCATGAGGTCTCATGGAGGTGACTTATCTGTATCTGTAGGTATTTTCTTTTTGAACAGCAGTTTTAATCCATCCAAAAGTTTGCATGAGAGGCAGGCAGGCTCTCACTCTGTGTCCAGAGATTGAGATGAGATGTCATAAAGGGATTCCAGACCTTGACTCTCGAATGATGGATCCAGGAATTCAGGCCAGCCACTTGCACTGCCATGGAGGTAGACAGAATGACTGGATATGGCCCCTCTCAAGGAGGGATGTTTAAGTCCCAGGTTGGATTTGGAGACCTTAAAGGAGGTCTATTTATATCCTCCCTGGGGCTGGCTTGTTTGATCTCCGAGAGTGCTTGTTGGAATTTAGTAAGTTGAGGAGTGACATGTGAGATTAACTGAGCATTCTCTTGGTCAAGGAGGTCATTGGTTAGGAAAGACCTGCTTCTAGAGATTTAAAAGGGGTCAGTGTTTGCTTGCCCAGGGTGTTTCTGAGCCTTATGAGAGCAATAGGGAGGAGCTTAGTCCAGGGGAGTGGGTTTCCTGGCCCAATTTAGTCAAGTGTCTATTTAAAAGTTCATTCACTTTTTCTACTTTTCCAGATGATTGGAGATGCTAGGCACAGTGAAGATGGTATTCTGTGCTCCAGAAAGTCCTTGAGTTACTTCTGCCTTAGATGCAGGATTGTTATCACTTTGAAGGTTTTTGGGGAGACCAAACCAGGGGATTATCTCTGTGATTAAAACTCAGACCACCTCTTTCACACGTTCTGTACTGTAAGGAAAGTCCTCTACCCATTCAGTAAACATATCCATCAATATTAACAGTAGTTTTGATTTAGGTCTCCCTGGCATATGAGTAAAGTCTAATGCCAGTCTTCTCCGGGATAGGACCCTGTCTCTGTGCCCTAGCACCTAGAGTCTTTTAATATTTGGATTATTTCTCTGGCACATTTCACATCCCTGAACAACTTGCTGGGCAGTGTCCCTTAATTTAGTCCCCCCCAAACATTTTGTCTAAGCCCAAATGGTAAAGTTGATGGAGAGTCTCAAGAATTTTCCATTGGAGTGCCTCAGGGAGCCATAACTTTCCTCCAGGGGACACCCACCAGCCCCAGTGATCCAACTGGTACCCTTGGTCTGAGGCTTGTTTACTTTCCTATGACCAATATTGTGGTCTCTCCACGGGGAGAAGAGTCCCTTCCCAGAAAAGAGGACCAGCTGTATATTCCTGCATGGCTGCCTGTTCAACTGCCTCGTCAGCTGCTTTGTTTCCCTTTGCTATCTTATCTTCCCCTTTTTGGTGACCTCTACAATGAATCACAGGGACCTCTTTAGTCAACAGAACAGCATCTAGGAGAGCTAGTATGTTGCAAGCATGTCTAAGCCTGTGGTAGTTAGCATTCCCCTTTCCTTCGTGATAGCTGCATGAGCATGTAGGATCAGGAAGGCATACTTAGAATCTGTGTAGATGTTGACTCTCTGGTCTTTTGACAGTTTTAGGGCTTCTGTTAGGGCCACTAATTCTGCCAATTGGGTACTTGTATTAGGATGAAGAAGACCTGATTGGAGGGTGCAAAATTATGTCACAACTGCAAACATTGCATGTCTGATGCCATTTTTGGCAAAGGAGCTGCAATCAGTGTATAATTCTAGATCTGGCTCTTCTAAGGGCTGATTGGTCAATTCACGTCTGGCAGCATGATTTTCCATAAACACCAACTCAAAAAAGTGTTCAGGATCCCCTCCATGTCTCTGGTAGAAGAGATGCAGGGCTTAGGCTCTGACAAGTCCTTAAAGTTATTTCTGTCCCTCCCAGCAGCTGGACCTGGTATTTAAATAGATGGCTCTCAGATAGCCAAAGTCCTCCTTTTGCATTTCAAATTCCTCCTAGGTCATGTGGGGTGTGAACTGTCAGGGGCCGGTTAAGGACAAGTTTTTGAGCTTCAGGCACTAGAAGGCTAACTGCAGCGGCTACCCAAAGGAATCCTGGCCACCCCTTGGCTAGCTGATCTAAGTAGCCTACTGACTGGGAAGTGGTGCCCTGGAGCTGAGTCACCACTCCCAGAGCCTGTTCTTCCTTATATAATTGAAGCTTGTCCTATACCAGGAGACCCAGGACTGGAGTTGTCATAAGAGCCTTTTTAAACTGGTCATCACATTCAATAAAAGGCTGGGGGTCCTTCTGCACTTCCTTAAGGATTTGATATAAGGGTCTGACTAGGTCTGCATTCCCAGGATCCAAATTCTACAGTATCCTGTGACCCCCACCCCCCCCAAAAGGCCAATGGAGCAATTGTTTTAGAGTCTTAGTTAGAGGAAATGTCAGGATCAGATGGATTCTTTCTTCTCCTAGAGCCCTCATCTCCTTCTCTGGGTCAAGATCTAAATATGTAACTCTAGAATGACACTAGAACTGGGCTTTTTCTTTAGAGATTGTATAACCTCTATCTGTTAAGAAGTTTAGTAAGGATTCAGTGGCTCACAAAATGACAGGCTCAGTTGGTCCACAGAGCTGGAGGCCATCTACATATTGTAGCAAAGTAGCTTGTGGATATTGCCACTCTGCCAAATCTTCGGTTAGAGCCAACACAAAGAGATGGGGCTGTATCTGAATCCCTGAGAGAGGACAGTCCAGGTGACTTGTTCAGCCTTTTGTGTGGGGTTGTCAAAGGCAAAGATAGATTGACTTTCAGGGTGCAAGGGAATGCAAAAGAAGGTGTCCTTTAAGTTCAGGACACAGTAGTAAGCAGTACCCGGGAGTGTTTGAGCTAGAAGCATGTAGGGATTTGGAACTACAGGGTGGAGAGGCACTACTGTTTCATTGATCAGGTAGAGATCCTGGACTAGCCTCCATTTGTTAGGTCCCTTCCTGACCCTGAAAATAGTAGTATTATATGAGCTGGAGCATTCTATTAGCATTTCCTGTCTCTTTAAGTCTTTGATTATGAGAATTAGCCCCTCCTTACCTTCCTGTCTTAAGGAAGGGATATTGTTTTTGATGGGAAAACTGAGAGAGGTCCTTGAGATGAATTAGGACTGGGACCACCATCTGTGCCCATCGCACAGTATGTCCACCCATCCACATATCCATATACTTGTTCCTCTACCAGGGACAATCAAAAGTACTCCCCTAGTGGTAAAAAGAGCTGGATCCCCAATTTAGATAGAAGGTCTCACCTGAGCAGAGAAGTAGGGGTTCCTGGGACAATTGAAAGGGAGTGACAGAAGTGGAGATTTCCCAGAAGCAGTCTAGAGGCTTAGTGAAATAATACTCTAAAGGTTGGCCCAATATGCTCAAACAGTAATTTTCTTGGAGGACCTGGGTACAGGAGAGAAAGGAATAGCCAAAAAGCTGGCTCCTGTATTGATGAGGAGTCTGACCTTGTGCTTTTCGATGCTGAGTACCATCTGGGGCTCCTCTGGTCTTATGGTGGTCACAGGAGCCTGGATGGAGGACCCAGAACCCATCACTGGGTGGGAGGCTCTGCCCTCAGTCCCTTTGGGAACCGAAGACGTTTGCCTTCCAAAGATTTCCCCGGTACATGGGGCAGGATCCTGGATGTGGCTTCTTCTCAGGACCCTCCCTCTTAAAGTGGCCCTCTTGTCCACATTGAAAACATATCCATGGGTTTGGACTGGGCCCTGGGGGAATCCAGATCTCAGAGCACTGCAATCAGAGACTCCTGCCATCTATCCTTCCTCTTTTCCTTTTCCAGGTCCTTTTTCTTTCTTTTTTTAAGTCCCTATTACAGTATATGGATGTGACTACATAGACCAATTTGTCCAGATTTCTGCTCCCTTCAGCCACCAGGTTTTGGAGACTTCTACAAATATATGGAGCTGATTGAGTGAGGAATTTATCCTTTAGGACAATTTCTACCTCCTGTGATTCCAGTACAATGTTGGTATGTTTTTGTAGGGCATCCTTCAGTATCTGTAGGAAGGCTACTGGGTTTTCTAGGGGTTCTTGTTGTACAACCATGACTTTGGAGTAATTAACGGGTTGCACTTTGGCCCTTCTTAATCCCTCAAGAATGCAGTGGATGAAGTGGTTATGGGTCCATTCATCCTTGTCACTCTCAGGGTTCCAATTAGGATCAGATCTAGGCATTGCCTGATCCCCTGTGGGAACTGGGAATCAGGATTTCCTTTTAGGTATCCAGTGTCCCTGTCCTCCTTCCCCCTCCTCCTCTGAGGGCCCTGTCTGAAGAGAGGCCCATAGGGCCACATTTATCTGGGTGATAATCATCCCCAGCTGCCACTGCCTGATCTAGGACTCACTGTTTCTCCAGGGAAGTGAGGGTCTGAAATAATAATATCATCTTTCCAACTCAGCTCAAAATTTTGGCTGACTTCCCTGAATGCCTGAATGTACTGATCTGGGTTTTCAGTATAACTTCCTAAATCCTTTCTTATTTCCTTAGGCTTACTTAATCTAAAAGGAGCATGAGCTCTATCCCCTTCAGGGATTAACTAGAGGGGGTAGAGTCCTGTGGGATGATGTCAGGGGTGTGAGGTGACTGGGTAAGGGGGTATTGACTGGAAGGGATTGGTGATGGAGGACCAGTGGTTGGGGCTCTGCTTGGCAGGAAGGGGATAGAGGCCTTAGTTTCTAGCAGTGGTGTGGGGCCTAACCAGCTCACCAGTAAGACTACATGTCCTGAGTTAGGGTAGAGGGGGAGCTGTGGTAGCATCAACTGATTCCCTCAGGGTGGAGATTTGACTTCTGTCACAGCAGAGGCCCCCTTTGACACTATTGGTGGCCCTTGGGCATCAGATGGTTTTTCAGGTTCTTGGTTCCTCAAAGGAGCCTGGAGGCTTTTTGTAAAGTGTCACCATGGTCTGCATTCATCCAGCCACTCTGGGTAGGAAAAGAAAACTTGGACATATGGGACTTCAGTCCACTTCCTCTCCTTTCTACAGAATATATGTAATTGAAGAATGGTATTGTAGTTAATGCTCCCCTCTTCTGGCCACTTTTCCTGGTCTCCCAGAGTGGAGCAAGGCCTGGGCGCAATAAAACTTGAGTTGCTTCTGTTGAAGATTTTCTGGATCAATGTTTTAGTAAGCAGTCAAAGGGGGCAGGGGGAATCCTTCCAGGATCCTGGAAGCTTGATTCCCCATCTAAAAGAGACACAGGAAAATTGACCACCCTAAGAGGAGTGTTCTCCTTTTACCCAGGTGTCCCCAGGTGAGATCCTCTATGTGAGAGAGGGTATCCCTCCCTCCCGTGCACTCCTTCCACTGCCACCTGTGGCTAAGGTCATGGGGAACACATTTGGGTCTATCCAGGTTGGAGCCACTCTACTGGCATGACCCTGATCAATTTTCTTTTTATTAGTTCTGTGACCCAGGTCCTCATCCACTGCCAGGTGGCAAAGGCATTTAGCTCAAAAAGGACTCTCTTATAGAAGGGATCCATAGCACCAAAAGGGCCAGCATGGAAAAGGAGAGGACTCTAGTGGGGATGGGGCTGGGGCTGTCTTGTAGCAGCCCAATGTCCCCACATAGAAGATATCTCTGATAAACTTTAGCCTCAGGAGGGAGGAGATGGGCCTCATGTCGATAAAGAAAGAAGGAGGAGAAAACTACTATGGGAACAGCCTTGTGGAGGAACCCAGAAAAAGCACTACTCCTGGCTTGGGGGCTTGGCACCAGTGGATGTTCTGTCAAATGTCTAATTTATATCGCAGTGGAGATTGGGCAAGGCTTTAAGCAAATGAGTCCAGCCCAAGAAGGGATTACAAAAGGGAAAGGGATCCCTCCAGGGGCATAATTGGGCAATGAGTTCCCGAGTTGGGACTGGGTTAGTCTCAATATAAATGTGGTAAAAGAAGGAGACCCACTGTTGCCTAGGGCAGAAGGGACAGCCACTCATTCTGACATACTTGGGAAAGAAAAAAAAAAAGGGAAACCAAAAGTTGAGGGAAAAGCCTTAGAACACTGAGGTTTCAGCTCTGCCCATGTTCCATTGGCAGTTCTGCCTAGTATAAGCCCCTGATCTCTCAGGTTGCCTGCCTAATAGCTACAGTGGGCTAGGAGCTTTTCCCCAGATTCCCAAGAGAGAGGCCCTCCTTAACAAGAGACAGAGAGAGAGAGAGAGAGGGAGAGAATTTGGTCTGAGAGTTCCACCACAGCTTAGCTATGAGTGGGGGAGCTCTCCTGGAGGGCAGACTCCACCAGAGTGCCAAATGACCACTGCCACTTCCTAGGTAGTCCCCTCCAGTTTGGTGCAGCCTATGCCAACCTCAGATGAAGAAGAGGCCCCTTTGTGCTCACCAGATGATGTGCTAGAATTCTTGGAAGGTGAGACTCTTCCTTCCATGCTTAGATAGAAATCAAAGGCAGGAACTCAGCAAAGATCAAAGGAATTTTATTTCTAGAAAAGCCATAGAAACGGCTGCATGGAGAGATATGCAGTGGGACCCAGAATCCAGTATCCCCTGAGTTGAGTTGGATGTCAGGTTTTATAGTTTTTTATTGCCAGTGAGAGGAGTATGTTTTGGTGCGGGATTTTGGCACGAACAGGTATCTCTTGGAAAGGAGATGGGGTTTCTCCCCCTGGCTATTCACCATCTTTGGGCCTCCCACATGGACCTCCCACAGTCTGCCCTTCAGCAATATTTAACAATTAGTTCACATAAATTGCTGAAAATTTAACAATTGGCTCTTGTGAGCTAGTATAAACTAGCTCTAGCATACCACTGCACAGTATATTATTTCTACTTACAAAAGTAGCACAGCCACACTGCAGAAAGTCACCCATTGCCCACAGCAGTGAGGTTATGCATAGCATTTGGGTAAGTGACTATTCTTGTCTACAAACCTGGATGTGTATGTATAATGGCACTTCTCCCATGTACATTAGACATTGTACTACAGTATGATTTTTAATGACTAAATAATAGTTCCACTATCTGGCTGTAGTATAATTAATTAACCAATTGTTAAATATTTACTATGTTACAACTTACTCCATCATCAATAATGCCTTGATAACCCTCTGTACTTGTGTCTCAGTTTACTTATTAAATGCATATTATATGTGGTCTGAAGGTATGGCTCAGTGGCAAACTACTTGCCACATGTGCAAGAACCTGGGTTCAATCCCCAGCACCATGAATGAAAGAAAGGAATAAATAAATAATATTTAATAGGAATTTCTGGGTCAAACAATTTATACAATTTTGGCACATTTAGTACTTAACATTGAATTTCACCCTGGAACAAGTACTAATTTACATGCTTTTTAAGAGACTATTTCCCTGAGTCTTTTCTACTCAGGAAAGAGTGAGAAGTGATAGCACCATTTTCAATCTTTGCCAATTTGGTTGCTATTAAAAATGATGATTTTGTTATTTGAATTTTCTGATTTCTACTAAAAAGAGTTTTGCAAGTTCAATCTCTTTTTTGTCATTGATTACATATTAGTTTTCCTATTAGTATATTTATATTCTTGGCTGGCAGAGTAACTCAAGCTGTAAGAGTACCTGCTCAGCAAGCATAAGGCCCTGACTTCAAACCCCAGTGTTGCCATTAAAAAAAAAAAATCTGAAAAGAACCCCTACATATGTTTATATTATTCTTGCTGCTTTATGTGGCCTATTGAAACATATAGGATATCAATCTTTTGACATAAATAATACTAATGTTTTTATGTTTGCTGGCATTTTAGTCTCTTTATAACAGACTAAAATTACAATTACTAGCATATTAATTGTACATATTGATAGGTTTACTGTGGAATTTCCATATACATACACATTGTACAAGACCATCCACCTTTCTCCTGTCCCCATCCCACCTCCTCTTTTCCACTTCCCTCTACACACCTTTCTGTCACTACTTTCAGGTCATTTTTTCCCCATTTTCCCATAAGAGAGAGAATAAACACTATTTGTTTTTCAGTGTCTTCAAAGTATTTTTTTAGTGCACTACTTCTGGGGCTTTGATGTTCAAATGAACCACCTGGAGGAGGGGTCTTATTGAGATGCGGATTCTGATTCAGTAAATAGGAGTGGGCCCTGAGAGTCTGCTTTCCTCCCAGCACTGGTGCAGGTTTAATGTATAGAATGGCAAAGCCTTTCAACCTGAATGCTACAGGACTTTTTTTTTCACTTAAGCACCTGTACTCTCCTTCAGAAATTATGATTCTATAGGAATGCCATCTCCTTTCTCTGACTGTGGGATTTTGTGTTTTAATAAACTTTCCTAATGGGCTACCTGGCATTTCTGTAGATTACTAACAGTGCTGTAAATCCACACTAGAACTGAGGTTGGGAGATATCCTGCATCTCAAATGAGGGCTTTCCTCAAAAGTTACCAGGTGCTTCCCATCAGCTTGCAATTTATCTAGTCTTGAGTTTCAAAGTGGACAAATTAAAGGCAAGAGTTTTAAATTTCTTTTCTCTTTTTATTCTTTAATATAAGCCTTTTTTTAAAAAACTTAACATCTTGTGAGGAAATCTTTATCTTAATAATGGCCATGGGGACTAGAAAGGTTTTATTTTGCTGTTTTTTCTTCTTGGGTACCTTTCCCCACTCCTCCCTTTTTATTAAACCACCCTGCTTCCCTTTCTTTCACTTATTTTACTTAAGAAATATTTACCACACTCCTGTCCTGTGCCAGGCATCTGTTTCAGTGCTGTGCATACAGTGGGAAACACAACAGAGAAGGCTTCAGTACCCCTTCCCTGTGGTGTCAGGCACAGGGCAGTCACCTTCCACCTGCACTCCCAGCAAGTGCTGTGAAAGAGAAGTAAAGAGTATTAAGTCAGGTGAGAGGCTGAGGACATGCAAAGTATAGTAAACTGGACAGGAATCCGAGGACCCCATTCAGTTCACAGGGGGCTTCTAGTTCATAGGACCCTTATGATATGTAGAGCTCTCACGTGCCTTTGGTGTGGGTTAGACTACACATTCTGGCTGTTCCAGAACAGCAGCAGAGGGTTATATATACGTAAACAGAGTGCTGTGCTCCAAGTGTTGCTTTAGACTCTGCTGGTGATAAATGCTATGGATCATTCCAAGTATCTCTTCATTACTTGATCTTAAGAACCAAGACTCAGTGATGAAAATAACTTGTAAAGCCTGGAGAAGTTAGCCCAGGCTGGCCTCAAACTCATGATCCTCCTGCCTCTGCCTCCTGAGTGCTGGGATTATAGACATGTAGCACCATACCCAGTTGTTGGAGGTTTTACTTTTTTGTTTGTTGTTTGTTTGTTTTTTACACCTAATTTAGACTCTCAAGGAGTTTTTTTATTGACGTTTTTGCTGCAAAGTTTAATATAGAAGGAGTTTTCCTACATAGGCATTCTTGGAATTAACTATCATAATAAAAATAAAAGGAAACAAATAGTTTCTAATATGCATTTTCACAATTTTGTGTGCATTTTCTTGTTGTTGATAATGTATAATCTGTACTTTGAATTCCAATATTTTGGGTTAATATTTCAAATTGTTTCCAGAGTAACATTGAAAGAAACTCACTACTGCATTCATTCTGTAAATATTATTTTTTATTCACGTAAAGAAAAATGTGACAAACCACTTGTAATTTTTAATTAAGAAATCTCTAATTATTATTGCTGAGCCAGTTTACATATTTTCCAATATATAGTAGTCTGTGCATCCACACACTGTTACATTTTTGCAGCTGTAATGTAAAGATTCTTCACGTTGCCTTTTTAGTATCTTTTACTCCTTAACACGCCTAGACACTTCTATTAGTAGTAGTGGCTCGACCTGAACCCAATTTCAATCACATCTCCCCTTCTCCTGACAGTTCTGCAGGGTGCTTTTGTCCTGTCTGCACACTGGAGACTGATATTTTTTCCTCTTTTTCACTCCATATCCACAATCAACTGATTCCCATAAAGAAGGTAGTTAGTAGTTAAAATATACCGAAAGAATTTTTTAAAAAAATTATTCTCTTCCAAATTAAGACAATAATTTGTTAACAACATTTGAACATTTCCCAGACTATAAGTGGGTTTTTAATGATGGAGATATTAATTCTGCTTTTCAAAGCCACTGGTCATTTTATAACAAAAAAAATTACAGAACTTTGGTGTTTCTTTAGACCACACTTCCTTGAAAAAATATCAGAAGAACATAAAACCCATGTTTGTTTTCTTCTGTTAAAAATAGTTTAAGTATAGCAAATAAAAAATTCTATGGATTGCTTTAATTCTGTAAAATTACAGAAGAATTGATGTGCAGTCATTTTTATTGATTTTCTATTACTGCTTTGTCAAAACAGAAGTTATTTTACATGCACCTTTTTGTTATACTATTTTAAAAGTTAATACTAAAAATAGAATAATAAGTAAATATTATCAGTGAATACTAAACATGGATAAAGTGAATGAGGCTTAAAACTAAGTGAAATTTATTGTATTTGGAATAAACTTACTTTTATGCAGAATTGAACAGAAAAATCCCAGAAACTTCTTTCATCATTCTATGTGAGAACTCAGTGTTGTGAATCTAGGAGTGCAAATACCTCAGGTTGGCCAGCAGAGGGCGCTTTTACACTTATAAAGAGTGGAATGTGTCTGTTCCGCTGTGGAAGATTCCAGTGTAACTGCAGAGCACGCCATGTGTGAATACATAGTGCGCATGACTGTGAGTGCTTGTGTATATTTTGATTTATATATTCGTTCACGTGAAGATTTTAAAATTCCACCCCAGCTAATGAGCTTACCAACCTGCTTGTTTTCAGACTTTAATACCTTCTTTTTCATATTCGCCCATATGTTCAACTCCTTAGGTTTATCCGGTGACATTATGCTTTGGAATACATTGTGGATATATTTTGCATAGATCATGTTCTGTAGGAGGGGTTTAAAAATTGACCTTTATAAAACAGCCTCCTTCTCCCTGGCCCAATCTGTTACAGCACTTTTTTGTTATTGTTGTTTTGTTTTGCCTTTTTATAGATCAAAGTCCAATCTTAGATTTGGCCTATACTAATTTCTGTAGAAGTGCCACAGAATTTATCCTGGCACTTAAGGACCAAAACAATGTTCTATATCACTAACCTGTAGAAATCTAGCGATTTTTAGGTTCTCTAGAAATAAATAGCATAACATTTGAGACCTAAGTGGAAAAGATAATTGCTATAGTACTATACAATAATATATTGTTTCAGGATACTCCTTACTGTTTCAGGAATGGCTAGAATCAAGATAGCTTTACTTTAGTTCTATGTTTTCTAAATTGAGTTATTAATTATTGAGAACTAATAGCACTCGAGGCAATTCAAAGGTAAAGAGTAATTTGAATTGAAAGAGAGACAGAGAGAGATGTTGGTATTGGTGCTTGTTAAAGGATTTTATAGATTCATATTTTATTGGAAATCTACTGTGATCTACCTGGGTCAGTTATACGACTCACAATTGCATAAAAGCTCTAAAAGGGTGACCATTCATACTCAGGGATTAAGGATATAGATATTTTATCAGAGAGTAAGTTCCCTAGTGTATAGTTAATACAGGATGGATTTATTTTCATGACATCCATCTATGGCTAGAAACTTAAAGTTTATTTTTTAATGGAGTTTTAACAAAAGTGATTATTTTAATTTAAATTTGATTATTAGATCTTACCTTCTCTACTCTGGGATGTAAATGAGGATTAGAAACCAGAGTATCAGGAAGAGAGAAGTGATTTGGTGAGATCATACTGAGTTTTTGTATTCATCCTCAAAAATTCTCTAATTTAGGTCAGGAAAATAAGTTACATGCCCCAAAGAGAAACAATAACCAGCTCATAGGAGAGAGGTGAAAGATGTACATTAAAAGGACAGTAGGGAGAGAGAAGATTTGTGAGAGAAGAAAGACTAATCCAGGAAAGTTTACAGAGGAAGTATATGGGACATCTTGCCTGAGTTTTGAAGGTCCTATGCTGGGTTGGTGAACCGAGGTAGAAGGCAACATATCAGGCTGCTTGAATATCATGAGCAAACATGGAGGTTTAACAAAAGCCCAAAAAGCATTGAAGAGAATGGTTTGGTGAAAGCGGAGCACTAGTGGAAGAGGGTGGCAGGAGATAAAACCTCTAAGATCAAAGAGAGTTAATGGGTCCCTGTAACTCTGATTTTTACAGTTGCTTTCCCTAAGGCAAAAAAATAATTATAAAATATGGGCACAATGCACGTGCATCATTTCAGATGATAACTGTAGGAAAATTCTTAATTAGAAGAAGGTACCTAGTGGCAACACCATACATATACTGGCATCATTCTGATACCTAGAAATTGGCCAAAGTGAGAATATTTAGGCCATGGAAGTTGGCAAAGGTGTTGCAATCATGGCTTGTGTCTCCTGTGAAGAGCGTTTCCTGGGCCCCTTTATACACATGTCCCTAACACTTTCCTCACGTCTGCCTGAATTTGCCTAACTACGCTAGCCTTTCTAGAAGAGTGCCTACAAGTTAAAGAGGTTTCTAATTCACCTTCTTCTACTTTGCCATCCCCAAATCTTGTTAGTGTGAAGCTGTACTTCCCATGTAGTCATCTGGATCATCAGTCATGACTGACAATATTTTAGGACTTTCTGGCAGTGAATGAATGGGTCATTCTGGTGGGCCAGGTTTTCCTCACAACTCTACCTTTTAATAACTGTCTTTTTGCATTCAGATCCAAGTGCAAAGGCCAACAGGCATAGCTGATATAATTTAAGCCAACATCGTTACACGCAATTCAAATTTAATTCTGGTCGAATCATTTCAGCAGTAACAATTCTATAAAGAGGAGCAGAGGAGCGCTACAGATAGCCATGTGCGCCTGTGGCTCTAAGAGAGATTTTTCTCTTTGGGGAACTCATTTCCTAGAAGCTTGGATCCAGGAGAGAATATGCAAGGTGGGTGGAGGTGGCTTCTCTCCATTCTGCAAGAACACATGTTCCCTGGCACGGAGAGCAAAATATGACAGACCAAAATGTGAGCGAGCGTGTGTGCAGATCCATATACATAGAGCTGAAAATAAAAGTGATCTATTTCCTCTGTAAAAGATTAAGTTATTTCAAAAGAAAGGGAAATAGGTATTATTAGTAATATGAAAGTAATCACATTGAAAGAGCCCCTGGAATCTTTGTGTGTGTGCCCATATGTGGTATGTGTGTTTCAAGCTTTCAGGGCAGCCTTTAGCAAGGGTATTAAAAAGGACTGTGAAAGTGGAGGGAAGCTAGTTGTGATACTCGAGTATCTCATGAGGTCAGAACTGGAATAAACACAACATTACCACGAAAAGTAAAATTAGACATCTTGAAGACCTTGTAAGCACCATCTCTCAGGAGAACAGAGCAGTTGGTGTTCTTGTTTCTCAATGTACACAGACTCTTTGCTCTTGCATTGTTTCCTGCTGAAATGCAAATCCACTTTTCAGGAAAGAAAACCTATGACAGACTGAGGCAAGGGACGAGAGAGGGTAGAGTCTAAAGAATAGGAAAGGTATCTAGGCTTAAAATAGTAAGGACACTGCCTGGAAAGAACAGAAGTAAGAGCCAAGTTGTATTTTACCTAATGAAGCTTAGCTCTTTGAATAAAAACGGTGTTTTTCTACTACTTGCTATAATAGCATTTTCCAGCAGAGGGCAGACTTTACATTAAAATAGATCTAAAAAGGCCTTCGAGAGGTGTTTTTTTTTCTTTTGAATTTTTTTCACTTCAATATTTATAGTTTCCAAATGAATTAAAAATATTTAAAGTATTTAAGATCTGGGGTATGTTAAATATGAAATTTCTTAGGTTCCAGTTAATTTTTTTTGCTGTATTAGCAAAATATTTAAGATGTGTTTCCAAAAATGACACAACTTTTTTCTGTAACTTATGAACTGGTCGGTCTTAGACATTTACTGTCATTATGAACATGTTTTTTGTTTTGTTTTGTTTTGGTTACAAAAATTATTACAGATAATCCTGTCTCTGAATTGAATGATTATAAGTTTCTTTCTTTCCAGTAGAATTTGATATTATTAACTACTTTAACAGAAATTACCACCATTTTGTAATTTGTTTCATACTCGCTTTGATAATTTCCCTAGAGGAAATGATACCTACATAAAAGTTAATTGAGCTTATTACACAATGTAACTCCAGTATTCTATATACCTTTAAGCAGCAACTTCACAAGAACTTAAGGTTTATTTTTCTCCAAGATTCTTTTCCTTAATTCAACAGAATCATTCTTACCATAAATTTTTTTAAAAAGTAGGAACTACTGCCTAATTTTTGAAGCAAGGTTAGGTCACTTGCTATCAGAGTGCAGATCTGGAGACCAAGCCATAGGACTCTAAAGCACACACTCTTTCTGTGGCAACAGACTGCTTTCCATTGGCCCTATTTTATATGATCTAGTTTAAAGTTATATTTGTTACAACCTAAGTCCAGATTGACATACCTTGAAAAGTACAGAGAACAAAAGAAGATAATCCTTAATAAATTAGGTGTAGGAATTTTTGGTACATACTCAATAGGTTGGTTTATTTTGGGCAACACATAAGCAGTTTTTTGATCTTGCTTTTTTTAGGGGGATGGTGTCTGTGTGATGGGTGTAGGACTTTTTTTTAAGTGAGTAAATCAGGAAAACCTCTGGGGAAGACATTTTTAATGTTATGGAAGATATAATGTATCCTTTTATTATTAAACTTATTTCCTTTAGTACTTCTATTTCTAAGAAAGAAAAAAAACAAAATGCAAAAGAATTTGCTGCCTAGGAAACTAAATTATTTTTGTGTGGAGAAGCTGGAGATTTATATACTCTTAAATAACAAAGAAATAGGGCACTATGTATTCACTTTCACTTTATAATAATCTCCAGCAGAATTATTGCAATTAATTTTGTGCAACAAGGACAGAATTGTCCTATTTTAATTTGTGTGCAAAATGAGTGTGGAAGCTTAAATATGAAGTGAATCAGAAATGTTAGGAAAGTACAATCATCTCTCCAACTTTTTTTCTTGGAAAGATAAGCTCTGTTTTAATTTTGGTGGAAAACTTGACTTTACTATGAAAATGTCTGTTGCTGTTTTTATAAGCAATTTTTATTTCATTTAACACTATGGACACAGGATTATTTACTTGTTTACAGAGCTTCACGCAAAACATTTGCCGTGCTTGATGTGGTATTGAAAGCACGGGAACACTGGCGTTGGAGCCATAAAACGAGGCTCTGCTTTATAGCTGTGTGATGTGGATAAATCGTTTAACCTCTCTGAGTTTGGTTGTTCACCCATAAACCCAGGCTGATAACAGAGTTCCATCACAAAGGATGTTGAGAGGTTAAGATACAACTTATATTATGTCTAAGAAAGCTCTGAGCCTAGTGTCTGCCTCACACATTGCAGACTTCATTGTAACATCCAAATAATCCAGATAATGCACATAAGTAATAATACCCAATTTTTGGTAGCAACTTCATTAGCAATGAATTTTTTATAAACACTGCGTAAAGTCCCACAAAATTTATCGCACAAAACATGAGGAAATCTGGACTTTACAAATACAAAGGGTAGGTTTAAGGTTACAGTTTAACTTCTAGTGATCAGAAAATGAAGGGAAATCAAAGAGAATTTCCATTTCTGTTATACTTACTGGAATATTTAATAGTAGTAATGTCAGAGTTTTACATTATATTTATTAGTATTTTCCAGTAATTTGGATACTCTTTCCAGTTCTTAAATCTGCATTTAAAATGACAAATGAAAAACATGTCAAAATTTACTCTTTGCCTTAAAAATCTCGGTCTGTATTTCTAGATCTAGATTATCTTTGCAATGACATTTTCCCCATCTCATTTTACACCTTGCCTTTTCCTTACAAATCATATTCTCTTTTCATCAGTACATCTGCCCAAAACACTCTTCGACTTGACAGTTCTATCCCACACTCGCCTCTGAGCTTCTAACAAGACATACCTCTGGGATTTGCAAAGTGCCATATTTAAAATCTCTCAGTGAGATATACAGGTTTTCCCTTGTGATCATCAGGGATTCCTCAAATCTGAGTTTTAGAGCTAATCTACAACAACTGATAAGCACAGCATTTTCACATTAGTATATTTATGTTGTGCTAATATACTTAAACAGTATGTATGTCCATTGAGAATTTTTCTACAACTTTCTTATCAGTATTTTCCTAAATTCAAGAAAGATGTCTTTCATATTTAATTAACATTGCCTGAAATCGTGTTATTTCTCTCAAGCTAAATGGACTTAATCAAGTTGGAGAGGAGATGTTTCGATGTAACAAGCACATACTCAATGGAGCAACAGGGTGCAATATGAAGGAAGAAATTACTGATTACCCCTGACAACATAGATGAATCTCACATGTCTTGTGCTGAGTTACAGTAGCCAGACATAAAGGTTACATATTGCACGAATTCGTTTATAGGGCATTCTGGAACAAATAAAAATATAGGAACAGAAGCCAGATGAGTGGTTTCCAGGTGATAGTAGGGAGAATTAAGGATAAAGGGCTTTAGGGACTTGGAGGATGACAGGAACATTTAAATTGTAATAGTGGTTATAGAACTGTATGCAATTATCAAACTCTTGAAGCCATACACCTAAGAAGAGTGACTTTTTACATTGTAGAAGTTCCACCTCATCTGACTTGAAACAATTAACTGGTTAAAAAAATAGCAATACATGTAGCTTTGAG